>NC_090034.1:62927376-63632095 GCF_037176765.1 Anolis sagrei | reverse complement strand
TGTCGTCGACTACATGTTTTAGCCTAGGTTGTTTCATTGGCTTATTTTTTTTTAACTGTTTGTTTTTAATTGTTTGTTTGACTCTGTTTTATTTCTATTTTTGTCATTGCACATGGCATTGAATGCTTGCCATTTTTGTCTCTGGAAGTCCCTTTGGAGAGAGAGGGCAGGTTAGAAATAAAGTATTATTATGATTATGATTATTGTAATCATTATTATTAAATAGAAATTTTTGACACGAGGTGAGGTATAGCTTTGGAAACTGATATACTCAATCCAGTTGCTAGTCTGAATGACAAAAAGCCAATGGAGTCAGTGAAGTTTACTTGAGAGTTGCCTTGCCAAGCTGTCGTTGATTCAGTGGGTCTGCTCTCAGGACTTAATCTCACGAGCAAGTGGAAAGCAGAGGGAGCCACCCTACTTCGTTCCTGACTGTCTTTCCCCATCTTCTGCAATGGCCAGCCAACTCGTGTCCTTTCCCCGTCTTCCACCCGCCTTTACCCGTATTAATCCATTTGGATTAATACGGGTATTCCTGAAGACGGACTGTTAGTTGTGTTTCCATGAACTGTGGAAATGGAGACTGGCAGGACCATGAGGCCAGAGGAAGATGAGGAGGAAGAATGTGGCGTACCTGGATTTCAGTAAGGCCTTCTACAAGGTCCCCCATGACCTTCTGGCAAGGAAACTAGTCCAATGTGGGCTAGGCAAAACTACGGTGAGGTGGATCTGTAATTGGTTAAATGGACGAACCCAGAGAGTGCTCACCAATGCTTCTTCTTCATCCTGGAAAGAAGTGACGAGTGGAGTGCCGCAGGGTTCCGTCCTGGGCCCGGTCCTGTTCAACATCTTTATTAATGACTTAGATGAAGGGTTAGAAGGCATGATCATCAAGTTTGCAGAGGACACCAAATGGGGAGGGATAGCCAATACTCCAGAGGACAGGAGCAGGATTCAAAACGATCTTGACAGATTAGAGAGATGGGCCAAAACTAACAAAATGAAGTTCAACAGAGACAAATGCAAGATACTCCACTTAGGCAGAAAAAATGAAATGCAAAGATACAGAATGGGGGACAATGCCTGGCTCGAGAGCAGTACGTGTGAAAAAGATCTTGGAGTCCTCGTGGACAACAAGTTAAACATGAGCCAACAATGTGATGTGGCGGCAAAAAAAGCCAATGGGATTTTGGCCTGCATCAATAGGAGCATAGTGTCTAGATCTAGGGAAGTAATGCTACCCCTCTATTCTGCTTTGGTTAGACCACATCTGGAATATTGTGTCCAATTCTGGGCACCACAATTCAAGAGAGATATTGACAAGCTGGAATGTGTCCAGAGGAGGGCGACTAAACTGATCAAGGGTCTGGAGAACAAACCCTATGAGGAGCGGCTTAGGGAACTGGGCATGTTTAGTCTGAAGAAGAGAAGGCTTAGAGGAGATATGATAGCCATGTATAAATATGTGAGAGGAAGCCACAGGGAGGAGGGAGCAAGCTTGTTTTCTGCTTCCTTGGAGACTAGGACGCGGAACAATGGCTTCAAACTACAAGAGAGGAGATTCCATCTGAACATGAGGAAGAACTTCCTGACTGTGAGAGCCGTTCAGCAGTGGAACTCTCTGCCCCGGAGTGTGGTGGAGGCTCCTTCTTTGGAAGCTTTTAAGCAGAGGCTGGATGGCCATTTGTCAGGGGTGATTTGAATGCAATATTCCTGCTTCTTGGCAGGGGGTTGGACTGGATGGCCCATGAGGTCTCTTCCAACTCTTTGATTCTATGATTCTATGAAATATGTTTGTTTTCATCCACTTCCAAACTGTATTATAGTGCCTGTGTAGAATAGCACTAACAGTTAGATTTAGGTCAACATTAACTGGGTGTGTTTTTATAGTGTCAGTATAGAACTATTTTAATAGATTTACATCAGTATTAACTGCACAGAAGTGAAGTTTTCTATGTGAAATGGTGCAATATTGGACAGAAGCTGCTGTGTTCTGTCTCATCACTGCATGTGTGGCTTGCACTTTAACATCCTTCTTTCCTGCTCATCTCATAAAAGACCTTTTGGTACTAATTTTAGAAAAATAATAAAAGAGCGATGGTCAGGAACAGCTATGATGAATTAATAAGATTTTAAACTCTTTTTTAAGAGTAGGGGGATGCTTCCTACTCTAAAATTTGCCTGATTTTTGAAGGGCTATGTGTAATTCTGGCATTTGAGTTGTATAAGCAGGTGGCACATTAAAATGCATGTATGATTTCCTAGCAGGATGAAATGGTGTGCTTTTACTGGCCCGCTTTTCCTTTTGTATAAAAAACAACTATTGCAATTTGAGTTATTCTGAGGAGCAGGAGAAGACAAGGAGGATCAGGCTTGTAGTTGTTTCTGGAGCGTGATCAGTTCCTATTTCATATCTAGGCAAACTCTTGCCCCATTGAGATTGGAAACAGCTGGTTTTGTCTGGAATCATTCCTATTTTTCATTGTCGAAGGAAGGTTTTCTTGGCCAGAATCACTGGGGTGTTGTGTTGGCTGCACAGCCAACACATTGGCCATATATTCCTACTTTCAATTTGGGAATCTATAAGCTTTCGTAGTAAACAAACATTATTGATAAAGAGTCTGACTTTGGTACATTTTTAAAGCCATTACTGTATTTACTTGATTCTAATGCTCACCTTTTTTGACTAATTTACTCCCCTATGGAGAACAAGCCCTATGAGGAGCGGCTTAAGGAGCTGGGCATGTTTAGCCTGAAGAAGAGAAGGCTGAGAGGAGATATGATAGCCATGTATAAATATGTGAGAGGAAGCCACAAGGAGGAGGGAGCAAGCTTGTTTTCTGCTTCCCTGGAGACTAGGACTCAAAACAATGGCTTCAAACTACAAGAGAGGAGATTCCATCTGAACATTAGGAAGAACTTCCTGACTGTGAGAGCCGTTCAGCAGTGGAACTCTCTGCCCCAGAGTGTGGTGGAGGCTCCTTCTTTGGAAGCTTTTAAACAGAGGCTGGATGGCCATCTGTCAGGGGTGATTTGAATGCAATATTCCTGCTTCTTGGCAGGGGGTTGGACTGGATGGCCCATGAGGTCTCTTCCAACTCTTTGATTCTATGATTCCCCAAAATTAGAGTGCACATTAGATTCACCTGATATCATAAATACTTTCTAAAGTTTCATGGTTTTGATAATAGAGATGTGCATTAGATTCGACGGCGTGTGAGACTCGAGTAAATAGGGGTATTATATTTCTGGCAGCTGTGTAACTTACAAAATGCTTTTGGTGGAGTTATTTCCTGGAAGAGAAATGAATGAGATGGGAAAAGCAATGCTAACTTAGTTCTTGTGGCCATTTAGTCATCATTCAAATTAGGAGTGAAAATGCCCTGTTCAGTCTGCCACACTCCTTTTAACAAAGCACAGCTGGAAAAAGGATTTTGGCAATTTGCTGAATGAGACTCAGTTGGGCCTCAAAATAATCATTAAGTGCGCAAAGAGTTTGCTTTTTATTAATAGCGGCCGTCCTCTTCGTGGAACAGTTTTGAACTATGGAAGTATATCGTTGCTCATGTGAGAATGAAAATTTCACAGAAAATTTCAAAGGTGAGGTTACAGACTTTTTGCATGATTCGACATTGCTTCTATTTATACATTTATATATTCTCCATCTCATTCTTTTTTAAATTTAATTTTATGAAATAAAAAATACATCCTAAATCTACCCAATTAAAACACCACAAATACATCAATCCTAAGGTAATCCCCCGATTTTTCTTTTCCAAAACTTCCCCCATCGACTCTTTTATCTCCCTTATATAATAAATACACACATACATAAATACACATAGGCATTAAAATGTACCTGAGGGACCGCCTCACCCCCTCCCAACCCCAGAGATCCCTCCATTCTGAGGACCAAGATCTATTGGAAATTCCCAGTGTCAAGACCTTGCGTCTAACAGCAACCAGACGCAGAGCCTTCACAGCAGTGGCACCATCACTCTGGAATACTCTGCCACCTGAAGTCCGTGCCTTGCGGGACCTATCAGCTTTCCGCAGGGCATGTAAGACATATCTGTTTTGACAGGCCTTTGATCTCTGACGTTGTTTTAAATTGTTTTAAATTGTTTTTAAATTGTGTTAGATGAGATACCACATAACACCAATCTTACTACAGCTGCATTGGTTACCAATTGAGCACCGGATCACTTTCAAAGTGATGGTACTCACCTTTAAGGCCTTGCATGGTCTGGGGCCGATGTATCTGAGGGACCGCCTCACCCCCTACCAACCCCAGAGATCCCTCCGTTCTGAGGACCAAGATCTATTGGAAGTCTCCAGTGTCAAGACCTTGCGTCCAACAGCAACCAGACGCAGAGCCTTCACAGCAGTGGCACCATCACTCTGGAATACTCTGCCACCTGAAGTCCGTGCCTTGCGGGACTTACCAGCTTTCCGCAGGGCATGGAAGACATACCTGTTTCGACAGGCTTTTAATGTTTGATATTGCTGTTTTTAAATTGTTTTAAACTGCTTTTAAATTTTGTTAGATTTTAGCCATTCTTGTAAGCCGCTCCGAGCCCCAGGGGAGTGGCGGCATATAAGTTCAAATAATAAAATAAATAAAAGCATTAAAAAACACAACTGACCTCTCTCTTCTAGCCAAGGCAAATCTCTAAAGTGTGATATGTTCTATTTGTTGCACCAACTGCTGCTAAATATTGACAAATGTATTTAAGATTGCTACATACCCATGAGTAATATTAATACAAATAATTGAATATTTTGACTAAAATTCCGTTCTTGTAATTTCGTCTTTTGTACACCATCTTCATATTTCCCCATTTTTTCTTTTTAATCTACATTAATTTTACTGCATTTCAACATTTCTCTATATAGCATTTCATTGTTTTCCCCCTTTGTTTTCAGTGTTCTTACATTTTATATTTTTTATTCATTTATTGTTTTACATTGCTTTAGTGAAAATGTTATGAAAGTTTCTTCCCCATAAAAGTGCTTTGTATGCCAAATACAAGTTTTAAGACATAGAATCATAGAATCAAAGAGTTGGAAGAGACCTCTTGGGCCATCCAGTCCAACCCCCTGCCAAGAAGCAGGAATATTGCATTCAAATCACCCCTGACAAATGGCCATCCAGCCTCTGCTTAAAAGCTTCCAAAGAAGGAGCCTCCACCACACTCCGGGGCAGAGAGTTCCACTGCTGAACGGCTCTCACAGTCAGGAAGTTCTTCCTAATGTTCATAACAACGTTTGTCACTGATGAAAGCAAGTAAACTTTTTAGGTTCTTCTCACAGGGTAAAAAATGCTTCAATTGACATTGTTGTGATACACTTTCTCACTGACAATAAGAACTTTAAAAAAAAAATCATAGTTTGGACTACAGACAAAAGCAGCAGGGAGTGCCTGAAATTAGTAACTATTTTATGCAACGAGCCATTAAACTACATATTGTGGTATCCGCATAGCCACATAGTTTAGTATGATTCACTTAAGTGTATTGTGGCCTTAAGTCTATTCGCCTTCTTTTGACTTTGCACATTGTGTTGTGTTGCAACCTAGAACTTATATTGATCTAATTAGAATTTATAGCACTCAATGTCCACAAGTTGCACAATATTGAGAAGGTGCAAAACATGCTTATTATGGCAGAGAAGTTAAATAAATGAACACAAACTGGGATCACTGCCCCAGATCAATATTTGGCAGGAGTGCCTTCGTCAACCATTACAGTATTCCTTGTTAAGCTTCTCTCAGCTTTACAATCTTCGCCTGTTCTTCTGGATCCTGCAATCTTTGTCTATTCTTCTTGGTAAAGGTTCAAGTCTTGCCACAGATTCTCAATCAGATTGCGCTCTGAGCTTTAACTAGATCATACTAAGATATTCGGGTTCTTATTCCAGAATTGCCGGATTGAAAATAGGAGGCAGCTTCTGGACCTTTCATAGTTATGCAGAAGAGGGAACTTTAGCACAGGTCGTTTATCACACAAACATGTAATAAGTAACACCTGATGAAATGCCCTCTTCTATACCACTGTTAAAGCAACCACATCCACGTTTTAAATGGTTGAACAGAAGCTCTCTGAAGCCTTAGGTGCTCTTACTGCCTGCTGTAGGGAAAACCAGCAGATTCATAGAATCATAGAATCAAAGAGTTGGAAGAAACCTCATGAGCCATCCAGTCCAACCCCATTCTGCCAAGAAGCAGGAATGTTGCATTCAAATCACCCCTGACAGATGGCCATCCAGCCTCTGTTTAAAAGCTTCCAAAGAAGGAGCCTCCACCACACTCCGGGGCAGAGAGTTCCACTGCTGAACGGCTCTCACAGTCAGGAAGTTCTTCCTCATGTTCAGATGGAATCTCCTCTCTTGTAGTTTGAAGCCATTGTTCCACGTCCTAGTCTCCAAGGAAGCAGAAAACAAGCTTGCTCCCTCCTCCCTGTGGCTTCCTCTCACATATTTATACATGGCTATCATATCTCCTCTCAGCCTTCTCTTCTTCAGGCTAAACATGCCCAGCTCCTTAAGCCGCTACTCATAGGGCTTGTTCTCCAGACCCTTGATCATTTTAGTCGCCCTCCTCTGGACACATTCCAGCTTGTCAATATCTCTATTGAATTGTGGTGCCCAGAATTGGACACAATATTCCAGATGTGGTCTAACCAAAGCGGAATAGAGGGGTAGCATTACTTCCCTGGACCTAGACACTATGCTCCTATTGATGCAGGCCAAAATCCCATTGGCTTTTTTTGCTGCCACATCACATTGTTGGCTCATGTTTAACTTGTTGTCCACGAGGACTCCAAGATCTTTTTCACACGTACTGCTCTCAAGCGAGGCGTCCCCCATTCTGTATGTTTGCATTTCGTTTTTTTCTGCCTAAGTGGAGTATCTTGCATTTGTCCCTGTTGAACTTCATTTTGTTAGTTTTGGCCAATCATCTCTCTAATCTGTCAAGATTGTTTTGAATCCTGCTCCTGTCCTCTGGAGTATTGGCTATCCCTCCCAATTTGGTGTCATCTGCAAACTTGATGATCCTGCCTTTTAACCCTTCATCTAAGTCATTAATAAAGATGTTGAACACGACCGGGCCCAGGACGGAACCCTGCGGCACTCCGCTCGTCGCTTCTTTCCAGGATTCCTAATCCATCTAAAACCCAGACGTGTGCTTTTCACCTTAAGAACAGACAAGCATCTTGAGCCCTGAGAAGGAATCTCACTGGAACATTGCATCACACCTGGGAGTCACTCTGGATCGTGCTCTGACTTACAGGAAGCACTGCTTGACTATCAATCAAAAAGTGGGCGCTAGAAATAATATACGAAAGCTGACTGGCACAACCTGGGCATCACAACCAGACACAGTGAAGACATCTGCCCTTGTGCTTTGCTACTCTGCTGCCGAGTATTCATGCCCAGTGGAACACATCTCACCACATTAAAATAGTGGATGTGGCCCTTAGTGAGACATGCTGTATTATCACAGGATGTCTACACCCTACACCTCTGGAGAAATTACACTTTTAGCCTGTATTGCACCACCTAATATCCGCCGAGAAGTAGCAGCCAGCAATGAAAGGACCAAGGCAGTGACATCTCCGGCCCATCCTCTGTTCGGATATCAGCCAGCACACCAATGCCTTAAATCAAGATATAGTTTTCTAAGGTCTATAGAGATACTTGCAAAAACACCTCAGCAAGCGAGACCAAAAGTGGGCGGCTAAAACCCGGAACCATAATCCATGGCTGATACCAAATGAGAGACTCTCCCCTGGGCACACAGAAGATGGGGCGACCTGGAAGGCACTGAGCAAACTGCACTCTGGCACCATGAGTTGCAAGCCAACCTTAAGAAATGGGGCCACAAAGTGGAGTCCACGACATGTGAGTGTGGAGATGAGCAAACCACAGACCACTGACTACAATGCAGTCTGAGCCCCGCCACATGCACAGTGAAGGACCTCCTTACAGCAACACCGGAGGCACTCAAAGTGGTCAAAGGAAATTTTAATATAATGCCAAGTTTTTAACTTTGTGGTTTTTAATACATTATAACTAGAGTTTCAATTTGCTTCTGACACGAGAAATAACTAACTCCGGGAATGGTATCCCAATATTGCTTTGGTTATGTGTTTGGGGTCTTTGTTCTCCTGAAGATAGACTCTGCCCCAGTCCAGATTCCTTTTAGAACAAAGCAGGTTTCTTTCTAGAATTGTCTGGATTTCGCTCCATGGAACATTGAGGACAGATTTGGGGGCCAGAATTATGGGGACCCTCAGTCTACTTTAATAACCCTATTCTAAGAAATGGCTTATTAAAAAGATCATTTTTTATTTTTTATTTTTTTAAGTAAACATACATTTGTGTTTGTTGCATATAGTGCAATACTTTCTATTAATATTCTATAATCATTTATCTCATAATATATTTCTATTAAGGGGTCACAGTCTACTATAAATATTACATAGAAAGATATCATAGATTCTTACTTTACATCCACTTCTTCCTTGTCTACAGTCTTATAGGATCCTTTATATACATTTTTAATTTAACTTTACATTAAGGTGTTGAATCATTGGTTGCCATTCATTAACAAAGTTGTTTAATATTTCTCCTCTTAATAATACAGTTATTTTGTCCATTATCAACATATCTATAATATATTTTCCCCATTCTTCTAAAGGAGGTATATCTGGGGTTTTCCAATATCTAGCATATACAATTCTAGCTGCCACTGTTGTGTAAAACAATTTTTTTCCAAATTTTCTTTCTAATTCTTCCTCGGGCATATACAAAAGGTACATTTGAGGTGTCATTTTGAAATTTGTGTTTAACATTTTTTCAAGATATACATGGATCTGTTTCCAGTAATTTTTTACTTTGCTACAAGTCCACCATGTGTGGTAGAATGTACCTTTTTCTTTCCCACATTTCCCACATTTGTTGGAACAATTGTACATCTTAGCTAGTCTCTCTGGAGAGAGATACCATCGCAAATGCATTTTATAAACATTTTCCCTTAGGTTTTGACATGCAGTGTATTTCATTCTTCTCTTCCATGTCTTTTCCCACTGGGACATTTTTATCTCTTGGCCTATATTTTGGGCCCATCTAACCATAGAATCTTTTACTATTTCCTCTTCCGTGTGCCAAGTCAATAAATTTTTGTATATATATGATATAAGACCTTTTGGTTTCTGAAACATTGCCACATCAAACCATGTTTTCGCTGTCTGGAAGCCTGAGGTTCTAAGTTGTTCTTTAAATTTCTCTCGCAATTGTCTATGCAGTAGCCAATTGCATTTAAGGCCCTTTTGGTTCAGTTCCTCTAGGGATTTTATTTCTGGTTTTTCTAAATCAGTTTGGATCAGTTCCCTGTAGGTTAGCCATTTCCCTTGGAGGGTATTCTCCCCCTCATGTGGGGACATCCACTCCGGTGTCTTTGTGTAAATTCTGTTTTTATATCTGTTCCAGGTATTTAGAATTGGTCTCCGTATATAATGATAATTAAATATGCCTATTTAATTGGTTTTTTTTTTTTTTTAAAAAAAACAACAAATTATTGGGGCTTGAAAGGAGTTATGTGTTTCGGCGAGGTCTTGTTTTCTTTCCCACATACATTGTATACAACAGATGACAAAATTGCTGTTGCATGCGGCAAAGAGGGCCAGTGTGTACCTCTGATGGTCAACATTGTTTGTGAACTTTGTCGTTTTGGAAGTGTAGCCATTCCTCCACTTTTTTCCAATCGATTTTTCACAGACTTGATTAAAAAAATTATTTAGGCATCTATATGTTCTTCAGTGTGACTTTATCATCAGCTTCCTCCAGTCATGCTGGAGGACCTGGGGATTTTTTAAAGAGAAAATGCCTCACCAGGAATATCTAGATGCTCCAATGTCATTCCTTGACCAGCTTCTAGCAAACGTTGACCAGAATGTCATGCTGGAAGACCAATATATTCGTAGAGAGGTATTCTCTCAGGTAAATAAGTCTTGATTTCTTTATTTGTGGCTCTTCACTCTCCTGTGCCCCAAAGCTCAGTGAATATGGAGAGCTGACCGAATATCTGCAGTCAACATTGTGGTGTCCTCTGAACATGGTTTGAGCTCAGAGCGTTCGTGTATGTTTCTTTCTGTTTCCTAACACTGCTATTCACCAAAACACCTCCCATTGTTCCTTTGAATGAAATCTGAAATGGCGTCTCCAATGCAAATGGTCCCCAAGTTACATACAAGATGAGTTTTCTAGGTTCATCCTTAAGTTGAATTTGTATGTAAGTCGGAACAGGCCCAGTGCGCGGTACTAGAAAGGAAAACGAGAGAAAGGCTCCTTCCCTGAAGGAGCCTTTCCTGGTTAACCTTCCTCAGCTTCCTTAGATACATCTATGCTGTAGAGTGAATGCAGCTTGACACCACTTTAATTGCCTTGGTTCAGTGCTATGGATTCTGGGGGAGGGGGGGGGTATAGTTTTACAAGGACTTTAACCTTCTCTGCCAAATAATGCTGTTGCCTCACAAAAGTACAAATCCCAGGATTGCATAGCATTGAGCCATGGCACTTAAACAGGTGTCAGGCATTGAGCAAAGGAAAGGAATAGGGAGAGAATGCAGCAGGGAGCTAAGGAAAGGAACAGGGAGCAATATAAACACACTTTGGCTCATCACTGAGATTGTATGACAGGGAGGGAGGGGAAGAGGCCCATTTGTTACTAAGGGTTGTACCTAAGTCAGATGTCCGTAACTCAGGGACTGCCCGTGTCTCACCTTTAATAAACACTCATCCATCATGAACTCCTTTCTCTATTAGTTTTCCTGGCCATGGGATCACGCTTACTTCTTCCAAGTTTGCTGAAGTCAGCTTTTGTAAAGTCTAGACTGTGTATCTGATTAACTTACCTTTGTTTTTGAGTTTTCAAACTTTATTGAATAAAAAAACCCATGTTTAACGGAAAATATGTTAACAGTTGGATTAAGAGACATTTTTGGATTGAGAGACATTAATATTGTCATTCCCTTTATTAAGCAAAACAAAACTGCAGCAAGTTATAGTTTCCACTTGGACATCATGACCCGTTAGATATAGCTGTGTAAATTCAGAAGAGATTTAATACTATGGTGAAAAATGGAAAATTATAAGAATATGTTGCATTAATTTCTGGGGTAAAGAACTATGTTTCATTACAATTAGAGTATCTGTATTGGTTAGTATGCTAATGCTCAGGGATGGCTCTGCCGTGAGGCTAAAGGAAGTGTTGGATTATTGTTTGTTATTGTTATTTTTAGATTATCTTATTATCAGTTCTTTAATTTCATGTCATTTTTACTGGGTGATAGGGTAAGGGAAACTTTTTGGATATTGTGATCCACGTGACAAAATATTTTGACTGACAAAATGCCTTGAGCAAGTCATCTGCACTACACTACACTTACCTTTCTGATGTAATAACAAACTCTAGAAGAATGTGATCATTCCCACCTACAGAAGTGTTTCATAAACGTTCTACTCAGGAGCAGCTGCCTGTGATGAAATGAATCTTTGTGGAAAACGCAGGACAAGCTGAAAAACAGGAACCCCCCCCCCTTCTCCCTTCACAACCCTTCCCTATACCTTTTAAATGTTATTTGTACAAACTGCAAAATTCTAATAAAAATTTATTTTAAAAAAATGCTGCCTTTTATAACTTGACATAAGACAAAACATCAAACATTGAGCAGAAGCAACAATTTCCCAATAGACAAAAAGGTAATAAAAGAAGAAGTAGGAGCATGGAAGATCAGCTTCTGATTGACAAAATGATACTGGAGAATTGTAAAAGCCGCAAAACAAATCTCTATACAACTTGGATTGATTATAAAAAAGCATTTGACTCACTGCCACATAGTTGGATCATCAAATGTCTACATGTCATCGGGGTTTGTGAAAATATTGGAAAGTTCATTGAAAATGCAGTGAAATGCAATGAAACAATGGAAAACTGAGCTGTTTGTGGGAAACCAAAGCTACGGAACTGTTAACATCAAGAGGGGAATTTTTCAGGGCGACTCATCATTGTAATGACCCCACTGTCAGTAATTCTACAGAAAACAAATCTTGGCTACCAAATGGCAAGAAATTCACAAAAAAACCCCAACAAAAAAACACTTGCTGTACATGGATGATCTAAAGCTTTACGGAAAATCAGAAACTGAAATCCAGTCACTGACCAACACAGTCAGAATCATCACTGACATCAGTATGGAGTTCGGCCTAGACAAATGCACCACACTGACATTAAAGAAAGGGAAAATTACTCACACCGAAGGCATAGAGATTCCAAATGGACAAACCATAAAGTGCAATCTGGACATACTACAGTTGGACCATATCAAACATGGACATGTGAAAAATATGGTTAGCAAAGAATATATCCAAAGGGCCAGAAAAGTTTTTGAAGAGCAAATAAAATGGTGGAAATATGATCGCCCGGGCCATCCTGCGAGAGGGGGAAGGGAGGCTGGATTTGAAGGCCCTCATGAAGGAGACAAGACTTATTTATTGCAACCAGAGAAGTCAGCCATAGCAGAGCACCTGATGAACCAACCTGGACATAGCATATTATTTGAGAACACAGAAATGCTCTGCCACTCTAACAACCACCATGTCTAGACAACACAGAGAAGTCACTGAAATCCACATGAAGCACATGGACAATTTCAGCAGAAAGGAGGAAAACATGAAAATGAATAAAATCTGGCTACCAGTTTTAAAAACTCTAAAATCAGGACAATAAATAAAGAACAACATTCTGAAAACAGGGGAATAATAATAATAATAATAGTAATAATAATAATAATAATAATAATAATATAAATAAAAATGTAATGTTAGTTTGTGGGATTAACAGAATTCAAAAACCACTGGGTGAATTGACACCAAATTTGGACACAAGACACCTAATAACCCAATGTATGTCCTTCACTAAAAAAAAAAATGATTTTGTCATTTGGGAGTTGTAGTTGCTGAGATTTATAGTTCGCCTACAATCAAAGAGCATTCTGAACTCCACCAACGATGAAATTGAACCAAACTTGGCACACAGTTCTCCCATGACTAACAGAAAATACTGGAAGGGTTTGGTGTGCAGTGTCCTTTGGCTTTGGAGTTGTAGTTCATCTACATCCAGAGATCACTGTGCACTCAAACAATGATGGATCTGGACCAAACTCTACACGAATACTCCATATGCCCACATGTGAACACTGGTTGAATTTGGGGAAAATAGAATCTTGACATTTAGGAGTTGTAGTTGCTGGGATTTATAGTTCACCTAAAATCACAGAGCATTCTGAACCCCACCAACGATAGAATTGGGCCAAACCTCCCACACAGAACCCCCTGTGGGCCACAGCTACGCGTGGCAGGGGACAGTTAGTAATAATAATAATAATGATTGTTGCCAGGGCCCACCCACCAACGATCTTGGCCTACATGACAGATCTTTCCAAACATTCATGTTGTTGACACACCTTTTTAGACCGCTATAGGTTTGTGACACAGTTTTACTAGCAAACCAGAGGTTAAATGAACCACTTAGAAGACATGCAGACCCATACTAAAATTGTAATAACGAAATGTTGCATGAAAACATTTCTCTCTCTCTCACACACACATATATATACATACATATTATTTATTGCTTATTTCACATAGACTCAGAAGAGTCTTGTTATGTCCATGTGACACACCCACTCACTGCAGCCCACATGCCAGTGTGTTACAGCACAGTTTGGAAAGCTCTGCTATATAATGTATGCATTGGCCTCGCGTAATCTGAACCAAGAGTTATTTATTATATTCCTAAATACAAAGTATTCTCTAAAAATGCTTTTGTAGTAATGCAAGATAAAATTTTGTTGCAAACAGCAATAATATTGGAACTTCTGTTTTATTTACAAGTTACTAAAAGGCCATTAATGCTTCTAACATCATCATCTGCAATCCCTCATGTCTGAGTAGGATGGCCTTTCAAATGCAGGGTTTTGGCGGTGGGTTCATAGGTGGCTGTAGAGGCCTATTCTTGACCCGCATGGTCTTTCTTCCACAGTGAGAACATTGTTTTCCAGGTGAAAGGTGGTCCTGACAAAGGTTGGCTTCTTCCTCTTGAACCATTTCTCCCTTCTGCCTTCCATTCATGACTCTTTGAATTCCACAACACTCTTGGTCACAGTTGACCTCCATTTTGAGACTCAAGAGCCAGGGCTTCACGTTCTCTCCTGGTGTTGATGCCACTGTTTTTAAGGTTGACTTTAAGCCCATCTTTCAATCTCTTTTCCTATCCACCCACATTCTGTTTTCCATTCTTGAGTTGAGCGTAGACTCATTGCTTTGGGAGACAATGATCCTTGGGCATTCAGACAACGTGGCCTTCAGTCCAGCGGAGTTGATGGAGAAGGATGCTGGTGGCCTTTGCTTCTTCTTCCAGAATGTGGATGTTTGTCCACCTGTCTTCCCAAGATATTTGCAGGATTTTTGGAGGCAATTTCTGATGAAATAGTTTCAGAAGGTAAGTGTGACATGAATGTCCTCATCTGCAAACACTCTCTGCTTCATTAGGAAGAATGTTGCACTTGCAGAGCTCAGCACTGTTGTATTTCAGTGTTGATGTTGATTTTTGTGGGAGAAGTGGCTGCCAAGGGAGCGGAAATGGTCCACATTTTCTAACGTTACACCATGAAGCTGTATTTCTGGCATTGCAGAGGGATTGGCTGGTGCCTTTTGCTGAAAGAGCACTTTGGTTTTCTCAATGTTCAGTGAGAGGCCAAATTTTTCATATACTTCTTCAAAGGCATCTAGAGTGGCTTGTAAGTCTTCTTCTGAATGCGCACAGACCATATGTTTCTAACATATTGTCTAATGTTTAAGAGGTGGCATTTGCCATTGGGCAAACTGACATCCTCCATTTACTTACTTTGGCTTCTGTGGGGACTTCTAGCTTGATTTGCCCATTCATTGGCCTTTTTTGCTGACCACACTTTCCCTAGGACTTTTCTCCAGCATCACACTTCATTCAAAGGACTGGTTTCATTTTTTTCTGCCTGAGTGGAGTATCTTGCAATTGTCCCTGTTGAACTTCATTTGGTTAGTTTTGGCCCATCATCTCTCTAATCTGTGAAGGTCATTTTGAATTCTGCTCCTGTCTTCTGGAGTATTGGCTGTCCCTCCCAATTTGGTGTCATTCTGACCCTTCATCTAAGTCAGTGGTTCTCAACCTGTGGGTCCCCAGGTGTTTTGGCCTTCAACTCCCAGAAATCCTAACAGCTGGTAAACTGGCTGGGATTTCTGGGAGTTGTAGGCCAAAACACCTGGGGACTCACAGGTTGAGAACCACTGTTTTAAGTTATTAATCAAGATGTTGAACAGAGCTAGGCCTAGGACATCTACATTCATCTACATTGTGGAATGAATGTTGTGGAACATCACTTTAGCCTAAATCAGTGTTTCTCAACCTGGGGGTCGGGACCCCCATGGGGGTCACGAGGGGGTGTCAGAGGGGTCACCAAAGACCATCAAAAAACATAGTATTTTCTGTTGGTCATGGGGGTTCTGTGTGGAAAGTTTGGTCCAATTCTATCAGTGGGGTTCAGAATGCTATTTCATTGTGGGTGAACTTATGAATCCCAACAATTACAACTCCCAAATGGCAAGGTCTATTTTCTCCAAACTCTACCAGTGTTCACATTTGGGCATATTGAGTATTTGTGCCAAGTTTGATCCAGATCCATCATTGCTCGAGTCCACAGTGTTCTCTGGAAGTAGGTGAACTACAACTCCAAAAAACTCAAGGTCAGTGTCCACCAGAGCTTCCCAGTATTTTCTCTTGGTCATGGGAATTCTGTGTGCCAAGTTTGATTCAATTCCATCATTGGTGGAGTTCAGAAGGCTCTTTGATTTTAGTTGAACTATAAATCCCAGCAACTCCAGCATTACCAAATGACGAAAGCAATCACCCCCAACCTCACCAGTATTCAAATTTGGGCGTATTGGGTATTTGTGTCAAATTTGTTCCAGTGACTGAAAATACATCCTGCATATAAGATTACAAATCATAACAGTAGCAAAATTACAGTTGTGAAGTAGCAACGAAAATAACATTATGGTTGGGGGTCACCACAACATGAGGACCTGTACTAAGGGGTCGCGGCATTAGGAAGGTTTAGAAACACTGGCCTAAATGGAGACACTTGACCCCCCGCCCCCAAATGATAATAACTCTTCCAGGAGTGAATTTCCCTTCCTTCTGAAGGTAGATTTCTCTCACTTCCTGTTGTCTCCCCTCAATTGTTCTTAAGTAGGAGTCATATGTACGTCAGATGCTTGCAACTTGGGGACGGCCTGTATATAAAGAGCACTAACCATTATATGATATACTGTTATTTACTCAATTCTAATGCTCACCTTTTTTGACTAAATTGCCTTTCCAAAAGTGTGCATTAGATTTGCATAATATGGTAAATACTTTTTGAGGTTTCAGAGTTTTGAAAATTGAAGTGCGCATTAGATTCGATGGCACATTAGACTCAAGTAAATATGGTATATAGTTCTCTGGGAATATCTATCTATCTCATAGTGGTCCCTGCTCTTTAGATGTGTCAGCCCTACTCCACATGTGATGTAATGTTTATTTTCTGCCACTAGGCGTCATTGCAGTAGTGCTTGCAACATGAAGCAATCTGTAGCAAGAGAGGAAGACAAAATACTGTGTACAGAGTAGGGCTGGGCGGTTTCGTTCGTTAATTTCGTAATTCGTTATTGATTCGTATTTAAATTAGCTTACGATCCGATATTGAGCCATGCAGGAGCAACTAAAATTCGAAACGAATTTTTCAATTTATTTCGTAATTGTTTCATAATTGGTTCGAAATCATTTCAAAATCGTTTCGAAATCGTTTTGAAATTGTTTCGTTATTATTTCCGTATGTCTGGTGCAAGTTTTATAGTTGTTGTTTGTTTTATTTATAGTTGTTGCATCAATAGGAGCATAGTGTCTAGATCTAAGGAAGTAATGCTACCCCTCTATTCTGCTTTGGTTAGACCACATCTGGAATATTGTGTCCAATTCTGGGCACCACAATTCAAGAGAGATATTGACAAGCTGGAATGTGTCCAGAGGAGGGCAACTAAAATGATCAAGGGTCTGGAGAACAAGCCCTATGAGGAGCGGCTTAGGGAACTGGGCATGTTTAGCCTGAAGAAGAGAAGGCTGAGAGGAGATATGATAGCCATGTATAAATATGTGAGAGGAAGCCACAGGGAGGAGGGAGCAAGCTTGTTTTCTGCTTCCTTGGAGACTAGGACGCGGAACAATGGCTTCAAACTACAAGAGAGTTAGGAAGAACTTCCTGTGAGAGCCGTTCAGCAGTGGAACTCTCTGCCCCGGAGTGTGGTGGAGGCTCCTTCTTTGGAAGCTTTTAAGCAGAGGCTGGATGGCCATTTGTTGATTTGAATGCAATATTCCTGATTTGAATGCAATATTCCTGCTTCTTGGCTGGGGGTTGGACTGGATGGCCCATGAGGTCTCTTCCAACTCTTTGATTCTATGATTCTATGAAAAAAATATAATTATCACACCAACAGTCAACAACAGAGGGAGAGGGAAGCTTCAGAAGTTCCCCCTGTCCCATTTGGAAGTTTTTTTTAGCGTATTGCGCAATCGCGTCCGCCATTAACGAATCAATTCAAAATTTATGAAATTTCGTAAATAACGAAAATTTTTTAAAGAAAAATTCGGAATTCTTTTAAAAAACGAAACGCAATGGACCCCCTAAAAACGAAACGAGTTTAGAAACAATTTTTTTCCGTTGTTACCCAGGCCTAGTACAGAGATGTCCCCTGAAAGCACAGCTAAGCAAAATGGCTCCATTTGGAGATGACCATTTAGGATAGGAATGCAGTAACTTCAAGGGGCTTTAAAAATGAATGGAGGTCATCATTGTCATGTATACCAGAAGTTAAAATTCTGGGTTGTTCTAGGTGTTTTGGGCTGTATGGCCATGTTCTAGAACAGTGGTTCTCAACCTGGGGTCCCCAGATGTTTTTGGCCTACAACTCCCAGAAATCCTAAGTTGATAAACTGGCTGAGATTTCTGGGAGTTGTAGGCCAAAAACATCTGGGGACCCCAGGTTGAGAACCACTGTTCTAGAAGCATTCTCTCCTGGAAGCGTTCTCTCCTGACATTTCACCATCTATGGCCGGCATCCTCAGAGGTTGTGAGGTCACAACCTCTGAGGATGCCTGCTGTAGATGCAGATGAAACATCAGGAGAGAATGCTTCTAGAACATGGCCATACAGCCTGAAAAATCTACAATCAACCAGTGATTCCGGCCATGAAAGCCTTCGGCAATACAGTTAAAGTTCTATTTTCACATTGTCACAGGTAGGGATAGTGATCCACCTCCTGATTGCAGCTGTCAGTGCTTCGCTCCCTCCCACAATCCTGAGAATGCCCTCAACATTCATTGCATGTTTAAATGCATGCAATAGATCATTTGCACTCCTGATGCAGGTTTTATGGGGTTTTGGTAGTTTTTTATTTATTTATTTATTTACTGCATTTGTAGACCGCCGTTCTCAGCCCTAGGGCGACTCACGGCGGTGTACAACATATAAAAACACAATTTACAATAAAGGCAATATCACAACAACAATAACAACATCACTATCAATAATACAGTTACACTAAATCATTCGCGACGTCTCATCATAGAATCACAATCCAATCTCGTTATCCATATTCCGTTCCAATCATCAATGCCAATTGTTGTAGCACTTAGTCAAACGCCTTCTCAAACAACCACGTCTTTAGTCTCTTGCGGAATGTCATAAGGGAGGGCGCCTGTCTGATGTCTACAGGGAGGGTGTTCCACAGCCGGGGGGCCACCACCGAGAAGGCCCTCTCCCTCGTCCCCGCCAGGCGTGCCTGTGAGGCAGGCGGGATCGAGAGAAGGGCCTCCCCAGACGATCTCAAAGTCCTCGTGGGCTCGTAGGCCGAGATGCGGTCAGACAGGTATTTTGGGCCGGAACCGTTTAGGGCTTTGTAGGCCAACACCAGCACCTTGAATTGGGCCCGGTAGCAGATCGGCAGCCAGTGGAGCTGGAACAACAAGGGCGTTGTGTGCTCCCTGCGTCCCGCTCCTGTTAGTAACATGGCTGCCGCGCACTGGACTAGCTGGAGCTTCCGGGCCGTCTTCAAGGGCAGCCCCACGTAGAGAGCGTTGCAGTAGTCAAGGTGGGATGTGACCAGAGCATGTACTACCGTGGCCAGGTCAGACTTCCCGAGGTACGGGCGCAGCTGGCGCATGAGCCTAAGCTGTGCAAATGCTCCCCTGGTCACCGCTGAATTAGCCCGGCAAGTAAGAGTCCGAACAGGCAGTTGTATTGTTAAGGCACATCAACAAACTAGCTATAGCCATTTTCATCTCTAACAGGACCAAGCCTACAAGAAAGGCCTAAATTATCAATTCAAAACCAAGCCCCCCCCCCCCAATTGCTTTTTCTTTACCCCAGGGATTGCTCACAACAGTACATTGGTCTCCTCTACACCTAATGTGAAGATGGCAGGGAACTGGAATATAGGCGTTACAGTGGAATGACCTTAGCTTTGAAAGTCCTGGTTCAACTTCATCATTACTTTATTATAAGTGTCTTGAAGCCTGTTGGAGCTTGTATTAACTCCTGCTTTCCTAGGTAAAGCCTGAGTCATCTTCCATTGTGTGACCCTGAGTTCTAACATTATGAGTGGAAGGGCAAAATGTTTTTTACGAGCTCTCTTTGTCTCTACTTACAGCTTGCAGTGAGAGAGAGAAATCCATAATAATCCAATACGTGACCAAAAATGCTATCAAACTGAGAGACCTTTGCTTGGATTTTGGTTCGTCATTTTTGAAAGTGCTCCAGAGAGGTTGATTCAGGAAAGAGGAAGGCACCTAAGCAAATGGAGAGTATTTAGAGAAGCCGTTTTTAATAATTGATCACTATTGATTGATGCAACCATCTGACAAGAACATTAATAACCATTTTTAACTGATATAATATATCTGCTTAGGACCCTGAGCTGCTTCATATTTCGATGAGGAGCAAGAGCAATCAACATGTTTTTGTTTCATTGCATGGCCACAGCACTAAAGCATTTGATTCCCTTTTAATTGCAAGGTCCTCTTTCGTCTGAGATCTGATGATGATGATGATGATGTTACTTCTTCCCCGCCTCTCCTCACGGCTTGCAGTGGGTTGCAATAGCATACAGTTTGAAAGAGTAGCATCCTAGAGCCCTTCTACACTGCCATATAAAATCCAGATTATCTACTTAGAACTGGGTTATATGGCAGTGTAAACTCATATAATCCAAAGCAGATAATGTGGATTACCTGCTTTGATAATCTGGATTATATGGCAGTGTAAAAGGGTCTCTAGAATGTCACAATGGGAGCATGTTTGAATCGGTAGAAAAACCCCATGGCCTTCCATTTGAGACTAGCATTATGTTGAAGAGAGCTGTACTCAAAGCTTTGTATCATAGAATCATAGAGTTGGAAGAGATTTCATGGGCCATCCAGTCCAACCCCCTGCCAAGAAGCGGGAATACTGCATTCAAAGCATCTCCGACAGATGGCCACCCAGCCTCTGTTTAAAAGCCTCCAAAGAAGGAGCCTCCACCACACTCTGGGGCAGAGAGTTGCGTCCCCCATTCTGTATCTTTGCATTTCATTTTTTCTGCCTAAGTGGAGTATCTTGCATTTGTCACTGTATCAAATGCTATTGTATATTTCAAAAGTTTCTCCTTTGAGCAAGCAATGGGTGGATGAAATGACCATCAGTGTTCCTTTAATAAGATTTATTTTATGTGACCAACCCACTGGTATCTATCCAGCATCACACTGCCATTGATACTGTCTTCCATCTTTCCCTCCTTTTTCACTTCTGGAAACCTTTCTGTGGTGCAAGAATAGATGAGCACCACCTGTAGCCATCTCCTCCTGCACACTAAGGTGGTCGAGACAATTGTGTTATATGTCCATTATGAAATTGTTGCTGTTTCCAAAGACACCCGAGAGAGATTTCCAGAGAGATCAGTTTGAGAGCTGAGACAGGCTTTTAAAAAGTACTTTTGAGACTTTTGAAATGCCAATGAATTAGCTGAGAATTGGCATGTTTTGAATTATGCAGAATACTGATGCAGTCTCTCATTAGTACAGGCAGCCTACCCAACCCAAGTTACAAAAAAGAGATGTGCTGTCGAAAGCTTTCATTGCCAGAATCACTGGGTTGCTGTGAGTTTTTCAGGCTGTATGGCCATGTTCCAGCAGCATTCTCTCCGGATATTTTGCCTGTACCTGTGGCTAATGGCATCCTTTGATGTTTGTTCAGAGGTCTGTGGGAATGAGGCAAGTGAGGTGTATATAAAATTCAACAAATGCTATGCTCAGCAAAGGACAAGAGAGATCCTCTCACCTCTGCAGGAGTCTACTGTATACCATGCAGTTGTGGACAAGAAGTCTTCATGGGACCCCCAAACGCAGCAGCATTGCTCACACATGAATCAAAGAGCATGAAAGGCACTGTAGTCTAATCCAACCTACCTTTGATGGCGCTGCTCTATCTCCATCGCCTACCGTTAAGAGCCTAGGTGTCGTTTTGGATTCACAGCTGACAATGTCGCTGCTTCCAGCAAACAGGCCTTTTTCCATCTACGAAAAGCGAGGCAACTGGCACCTTACCTGTCGGATGAGGCTCTGGCAACAGTCATCCATGCCACGGTCACATCTAGGCTAGACTATTGTAACGCCTTGTATGTTGGCCTTCCTATTTCTACGACCCGAAAGCTCCGCATTGTCCAGAATGCTGCAGCCAGGTTACTCACAAAAACGCCCATGAAATGCCATATAACACCAGTGCTGCGGCATCTATACTGGCTCCCAATTGAGTATCTTGGTTTGTATAAGATGCTGGTCCTGACCTTTAAAACTTTATATGGCCAGAGTCCATTGTATCTTGGAGACCGTCTCTCCTTCTACCATCATCGGAGGTCGCCACGACCATCCCAACATGCACTTGGAAAGCACCAGACGCAGGGCCTTCTCTGTTTCTGCCCCTGCCTTATGGAATTCCTTGCCTCCCTATTTGACAGCCATGCGTGACTTAGGGCATTTTATCCTAGCACTTAAGACCTGGCTTTTTACTAGAGTATTTGACCCATGTTAATTTTAATATTTGTATGTATGTGTTTTATCCTGTATAATTTCTGCAATGTAAATCGCCTGGAGCATCTCGGATGGAGGGCGATTAATAAGTAATGAAAGATGATGATGAGATGATGATGATGAGAAGTCAGCCATAGCAGAGCACCTGATGAACCAACCTGAATGCATAATAATAATAATAATAATAATAATAATAATAATAATGCAAAATCCAGCATATAGATCTCATTTGCTATGACATACTGTGGTTTTGTTTCAGTAAAATAATAATAATAATAATAATAATAATAATCAACTTTATTTGTATCCCTCCACCATATCCCCAGAGGGAGTTGGGGTGGCTCGCAGGACACACTCAGTAGTGCAACACAATACAAATACAGCAAAATATAAAAAGGTTGAATTAATAACAATACTATTAACCCCATTACACATAAAACAACGATAAAACCGCTATCAATTAAAAATGCTAAAAGACCCAACAAGCTATAAATATTATTTGAGAAGATAGAAATGCTGGACCACTTGGACTACCACGTCAGGCTACACAGAGAAGCCATTGCAATCCACAAGAAACACGTGGACAATTCCAACATAAAGAAGGAAACCATGAAAATGAACAAAATCTGACTCCCGGTATTAAAAAAATCAAGAAAGTAAATAAGGAACATATTTTTATTATGTGTTTTCAATTTGTGTGCTTCATGTTTAAATGTCCCGTTATGATGAATTTGTCCTGTTGTATTTTATGCTTAGCTATATGCTGCTTGATTTATGATTTGATTCATGTATGTAAGGCATTGAATTTTGCCATTATTTTTTGAAAACCACTTTAAGTCCCCCCCCCCGTCCCCCCCAGGGGTGAGAAAAGCGGTATATGAATACTGTAAATAGATAAATAATTATCACTCAGAAACAGGGGGATTTCAGGCAGCCAACAATCAGCGAACACCTCCCAAGCATAGGGTGCCTCCAGGCAACAGAGGTCAGGCTTTGCAGCTGCAAGGCTACTCAATTGCTAATCAAGCTGACTAATTGCAACATTCAGACTTGTCTCAAACAGACAAGAATTATTTCTTCCACTATGGACATTATTCCACAGAGATATATATGCCCCACTTGCCTCATTCCCACAGACTTCTGAACAAACCTCGAAGGATGCCAGCCACAGATGCAGGCAAAACGTCAGGAGAGAAGGCTACTGGAACATGGCCATACAGCCAGGAAAACTCACAGCAACCCAAGAATGAGTTTCCCTTTCTTCCGAGGTGTAGATTCCTCTCACTTCCTGTTGTCTTGCCCCCATTCTTCACTAGGCATCCAGATGTCTTTAACTCACAGACTGCCTGCAGCAGTTTATTCATTAATAATGTCTAGCTTCCTGTTGCCTGGAATTGTTAGATCATGCTCTGATGCTACTCTCAGTTTGCATCTTTATAATGTTAGATTGTATGGAACTACACTTTTTCTCCAAAATAGTGTTGACTACTATAATGGTAGGAATTTATTTAGTAGGGCTGCCAATTAATCCTTCTTAATACCAGACTAGGTATTGCTGTTAGCGTTGGCATTCCTGCTAAAAGAAGACTGTACGCTTTCATCTTTGTAGGCACATTTTTCGTGCTTTTTCCTAAAGATGAATACGTCTGACTCATATTGTGTAACCCATATGTTTGACTGCTGAGTCATTCATTTTGGTAACCTTATTTCACCCATTTTGGATTTCAGGGATGTTACTTCCTTAAGCGATCCCTCGTAGTCCGAGGATGATGGTCGTCCAAGTTCGGTGTCCGGGCGGTGGGTTCATAGGTGGCTGTGGAGCCCTATTCTTGTCCTGCATCTTCTCCCACAGTGAGGACATTGGTTTCCAGGTGGGAGGCGGTCTCGGTCGGGGTTGGCTTGACGTGCCTTCCTCTTGGCACGTTTCTCTCTTTCACCCTCCATTCGTGCCTCTTCAAATTCTGCAGCACTGGCTGGTCATAGCACTCAAGGGCCAGGGCTTCCCAGTTCTCAGTGTCTATTCCAGAGTTTTTAAGGTTGGCTTTGAGCCTATCTTTAAATCTATTTTCCTGCCCACCAACATTCCGTTTTCCATTCTTGAGTTCGGAGTAGAGCAACTGCTTTGGGAGATGGTGGTCGGGCATCCGGACAACGTGGCCGGTCCAGCGGAGTTGATGGCGGAGGACCATTGCTTCGATGCTGGTCGTCTTTGCTTCTTCCAGCATGCTGACATTTGTCCACCTGTCTTCCCAAGAGATTTGCAGGATTTTCTGGAGGCAGCGCTGATGGAATCATTCCAGGAGTTGCGTATGACACCTGTAGACAGTCCACGTTTCTCAGGCATATAGCAGGGTTGGGAGGACAATAGCTTTATAGACAAGCACCTTGGTATCCCTACACTCTCTGCTTCATTCGGAAAAATGCTGCACTCGCAGAACTCAGGCGGTGTTGTATTTCAGTGTTGATGTTGACTTTGGTGGAGAGGTGGCTGCCAGGGTAGCGGAAATTATCAACATTTTCTAATGTTACACCATTAAGCTGTATTGCTGGCATTGGAGAGGGTTTTGCTGATGTCTGCTGGAATAGCACTTTGGTTTTCTCAATGTTCAGTGACAGGCCGAGGTTCTCGTATGCTTCTGCGAAGGTGTTTAGAGTGGCTTGTAGATCTTCTTCTGAATGCGCACAGACAACATTGTCATCAGCATACTGGAGTTCTATAACACATGTTGTTGTAACCTTGGTTTTGGCTTTCAGTCTGCTGAGGTTAAACAGCTTGCCATCTGTCCGATAGATGATTTCCACTCCGCTGGGAAGCTTCCCATCAACAAGGTGAAGTATCATAGGAATGGAGATGGAGAATAAAGTTGGGGCAATAACACATCCCTGTTTGACACCTGATTCCACCTTAAATGGATCACTTTGGGAGCCATTGTTGTCCAAAACTGTTGCCATCATGTCATCATGGAGGAGCCTCAGGATGTTCACAAATTTGTTTGGGCACCCAATTTTTTGGAGGATGGTCCACAGAGCACTGTGATTCACTGTGTCAAATGCCTTTGCATGGTCAATGAATGCCATGTACAGTGGTTGATTTTGTTCCCTGCATTTTTCTTGGAGCTGTCGTGCAGTGAAGATCATGTCCCCTGTTCCTCTGGAGGGGCGGAAGCCATTCTGGGATTCTGGGAGGGTGTCTTCTGAGAGGGGCAGAAGGCGGTTTGCAAGGATTCTTGCGAGGATTTTCCCAGCAGAGGTTAAAAGGGAGATACCTCGATAGTTTCTGCCGTCTGTTCTTTCCCCTTTTTTGAAGAGAGTGATGATGGTGGCATCCTTGAAATCTGCTGGGATTTTCTCAGTCATCCACACTTTTTCTATGAGCTGGTGGAGTTGTTGTGTCAGCTCAGGTCCTCCCTCTTTAAAGATTTCAGCAGGGATCCCATCAGGTCCGCTGGCTTTGTTATTTTTTTGTTGGCTGTTGGCATTGCTGACTTCTTCCAAACTAGGCAGTGCTGCAAGCTCATCCCTGGTTTGTTGTTGTGGGATTTGTGAGAGAACCTCTTCGGCCACATTGGAGCTCCAGTTCAGGAGGCTTTGGTAGTGTTCTTTCCAATGTAGTGCAATTGATTTTTGGTCCTTCAGGAGTTTGGTTCCATCTGATGAGCGGAGAGGCTGTATGCCATGGTTTCTTGGTCCATAGATGACCTTTGTGGCTTTGAAAAATCCCTGAGCATCATGGGTATCTCCCAGGTGTTGGATTTCTTCAGCCTTTTTTGTCCACCAGATGTTCTTGAGTTCTCTTGTCCTTCTTTGGAACTCAGCTTTTGCGCTGGCATAGATCTTTTTCTTAACAGCACTGTTGATGTCTCTCTGCCATGTTTCGAAGGCTTTCCTTTTCTTGTCAATTAGCTGTTGGATCTTGTTGTCATTTTCGTCAAACCAATCTTGATGTTTCTTGGTTTGATATCCAATAGTTTCTTCACAGGCTGTGATGATGGAGGTCTTCGGTTTGTTCCAATGTTCCTCGACATTTTCGGGGTGTTCTGTGGGTAGATGGTCCTTGAGTGCTGTTTGGAGAAGGGCTCATTTGGAGGGCTCCTGAACGGCTTGGGTGTTCATTTTGTGCCTTGTCTTTCTTCCTTGGAGTCTGTGCTTGGGGGCAATCTTGATAGCCATCGTGGATTGGATTAGCCTGTGGTCTGTCCAGCAGTCGTCAGCACATGTCATGGCTCTTGTGAGGATCACGTCATGGCGGTCTCTGGCACGGGTAATTACGTAGTCTAAGAGATGCCAGTGTCAAAACCGGCGGTGCTTCCATGATGTCTTGAACTTGTTTTTCTGCCGAAAGAGCGTGTTGGTGATGACAAGGTTGTGTTCCGCACATTTGGTGAGAAGCAGGATGCCATTCGAGTTGCTTTTTCCAACCCCATCTTTTCCTATGATCCCTGGCCACAGGTCGAAGTCTCACCCGACTCTTGCATTAAAGTCTCCCAGGAGGATGATTTTGTCCTCCTTAGGTATCTCCGATAGGACCGTGTCCAGCGGACAGTAAAAATTTTCCTTGATGTCTTCAGCAGCATCTAGTGTTGGTATATAGGCACTTATGATGGTTGCCTGTTGGTTTTTGGCAAGATCAGTTGGGAGGGTTGAGAGTCGTTCGTTGATGCCAGTGGGTGCTTCAGTCAGATGTTTCACCAGATCATTTCTGATAGCAAAGCCAACTCCATGCATTCTTCAGTCTTCTTCAGGCAGTCCCTTCCAGATGAAGGTGTAGCCTCCTTTTCCTTCTTTCAGCTGTCCCTCTCCTGCTCTCCCAGTCTCCTGAAGGGCTGCTATGTTGATGTTAATGCGTCCCAACTCCCTTGCAATGATAGCAGTTCTGCGTTCGGGGTGTTCACTGTCAGTGTTGTCCATCAGTGTCCGTACGTTCCTTGTTCCAAAGTTCATTTTTCTTTTTTGGCTGCAGGGTGGTGATCCCACTGGACGCGGCAGTCCAGTCAGGGATAAGAGAGGCAGACTATGTTTAGGGCACCTTTTCTAGTCCCCTCCCCATGTGGAGTGACCAGAGTGGATAGGGCTGCTCAGTCGTGGATACAGCTGCTGAACTACTCAACTGCCTCGGACCTTGAAGTAGAACGACTGAGTCCGTACTGGCCCATGTGCCAGTCTGTGACTTGGGGCTTCCAGATTTCACAGTCCTGCCCCTGTTGCCACTCGCTGATCGCCATGGGACTTTGGTTGGTTTGTTTTTCTTTTCTTTGGAAGACGCTTGTTCGTGAGTTTTTTTTAATGTGTGGAGGTCAGTGCACACTGATCAACACACAGTCTTCACAGAGTGAGGTTCCACTGGTGGTGTAGTTTAACACAATGACCATGGCTTCTCAGTCTGTTGCAGCCTTCTTCCACCTTCACAGCCATTGTAACATGTACCATTTTATCCTCCGCCTGCTCCACCGTTGAGGTCTTTGGGTCTTCAGGCTGTGCTTGGTCTGGAACCTCCCCCGCGGCCACTCCTGGGCGTACACGACTCCAGTTGTTGTGCCAACAGGTTCATTGGAACATGCAAGCCCCCTCACCACGACAATGTCACAGTCCATCGAGGGGGTCAGGGATGTTAAGGCATACATAACAAAATAATTCTCTAACTTTCCAACTGAGTGTGTGCATGTGTGTGCCTTCAAGTTGCCTGTTGCCTCGTGGAGCCCCGTGTATGTCATTCAGGTTCCCTCTACACTGCCATATAACCCACAGCCCATACTGTCATATTATCCAGTTCAATCCAGATAATCTGGATTGTCTATGGCAGTGTAGAAGGGGCCACCATTTTGTTTTAGCCAAGGAATTCTCAGAGGCTGTTTTGCTAATTTCTTCCTCTGAAATACAGTCTATAGCAGTGATTCTCAACCTAGGGTCCCCAGATGTTTTTGGCCTTCAACTCCCAGAAATCCTAACAGCTGCTAAACTGGCTGGGATTTCTGGGAATTGTTGGCTAAAAACATCTGGGGACCCCAGGTTGAGACCCACTGGTCTATAGCAATGGGTATTAATTGGCTCCTACCATCAATTACTCATTAGAGCAACCCTGCTTAGCTTCCAAGATCCAATGGGATCTGGTGCCGTCAGGGCATTTAAACCATCTATTAAAATGTCCAGGGCCTTGTATGGAGATGCTGGGATCAAATATCCAAGACTTTCTTTGCAAAGGATACGTCTAGTCCAGGCATGGGCAATCTTGTGTTTTGGACGTCAACACCCACCATTCCTCACAGCCTTAGGGCCTTTCCTTTTCTTTTTCCCTTTCCTTTTCCGCCTAAGCGGCTGAGGGGGGAAAAGAAGGGGCCTGAGGTTGTGTGGAATGGTGGAAGTTGGAGTCCAAAACACTTGGAGAGAAGGAGGGCCAAATTTGGCCCAGGCCTGGTCTAGTCCAAGGCTGGTCTAGAACATTGGTATTGGAATTTTTGAATTTCATAGGTGGAACAGAACATACTTTCTCCGTTGGCACTTTTGGTTTTTGATTTGTTGCCCAGGCAGCCACCCCTGCCTGAGCTGCTCTTCAGTGGTGAACCTCAAGGATGTAAACTTTCACCGGCAGTTTCATGCTTGTTCTACTGGGCTGATTTTGGCCCCAACACAACAATGTTACACTTGAGCCAACTGGCTTGCTTTGTGCAGGAGTGGATAGTGCACAAGATAGATCTTGACCCAATAAAAATAATAATAAAATGTGAAGTAGTAATTTGCGGTAAATAAAATGTGGCCGGCGTAACACTTTAGAGTGCTGACATCAACTAATGGACTCATAGGGCCATTAGTGACTTTTGGAATGGAACGGGTGATTTGGGAGCCTATTAGCCTTTTGGGATAGTGCTCCAGTCTGTGGCGCATGGGCCTATTACCGTTAATATTTTATGGAGCCACCTCTTGGCCATCCTTCCTGTGAGTCATCCTCACCAGGAATCCAGAGGCCTTTTGGGCTTGTTACTCCTTTAGTGTATTTAGAGAGAGGCAGACGTGAAATATTGCTGATGAAGTGTTTGCTGTGCCAGGCAGGCAGGCAAGCAAGCAAACAAGCAAGCAAGCAAGCAAGAAAGAGCTCTCTCGGTTTTGGCTCCATGGGCCCAGAAGTAGCATAAACATGCGTATTCGTCATATGGCCACGGGGCTCTCAGTTCTGAACAGCTATTTAGGCAGGACTCTGATTAATGGACTATTGAAGTTAAGCCATTAACTCTGAACTGGGGCTAATTGGTTGAGCTGTTTAATTGCTCGTTGGGTTGCCTGGCAGGAACAGAATGATGAGTGAGATCTGGCTCACCTCCAAAGGACAGGCATTTAGCTTAGAGAAAGGCTAGTTACTTACTGGCAGAAGAGGCTCTAATATCCAGGTTAAGCCACAAGGCGGAGGTCTCATCTTCACTAGCAAAATGAAAAAAAGGAAATGGGATCGGCTTTGCATCAAGGGCCATTGGCACACATGATGGATGGCCATTTTGACAGTGAGAATGCTTCTTTCAAGCTTTGCTGTGATAAAAAAATGTAGTTTATACTCCACAGTTTTGGGAAAATCTGGTCTTTTTTACCATTGTGTCCATCAGGATTGCGTTCGTGTTGTCTGCTCTTCCCAGGACTGCTCCTGCTCTCCTCATGGGGAGGAAGGGGAACATGAGCCAGGAATGTCATGCGGCAGCTAAAAAAGCCAATGGGATTTTGGCTTGCGTCAATAGGAGTCTAGTGCCTAGATCCAGGGAAGTCATGCTCCCCATGCTCTATTCTATTCAGACCACACCTGGAATCACACTGCATCCAATTCTGGGTACTGCAGTTGAAGGGAGGTGTTGACTCTAAGCTGGAATGTACCCAGAGGAAGAGGCTGACTCAAAGTTCTGGAGAACAAGCCCTATGAGGACAGAGTGGCTTCAAGAGCTGGCCATGTTTAGCCTGCAGAAGAGAAGGCTGAGAGGAGACAAGATGAGGGCCATAGATCAAGATGTGAGGCCGGTGAAGTCATAGGGAGGAGGGAGCAGGATTCCTTTCTGCTGCTCTGGTGACTAGGACACAATGGCACAATGACTTCAAACTATAGGAAAGAAAGGAGATTCCAGCTGAACATTAGGAAGAGCTTCCTCCCTGTGAGAGCTGTCCAGCAGTGGAACTCTGTCCTGAAGTGTGGTGGAGGCTCCTTCTTTGGAGGTTTTGGAACAGAGGTTGGATGACCATTTGTTGGGTGTGCTTTGAATGTGATTTTCCTGCTTCTTGGCAGAATGTGGTTGGACTGGATGGCTCACCAGGTATCTTCTAACTCTAGGATTCTATGATTCTATCCTCTGCTCCACTTTTCAACTGCCATTCTGTTTGCCACAGTTCTTCTCTGGAGTTTGATACCTGTCTTCTCAAGGAAGAGGAGTGTAATTGCCACTCCTCCCCTTTGACCCAAAGGCCAAATTTCTGCAGTAGACAAAGGATAGAATCTACACATACAATCACTTGTACATTTGTGGCAGAGGGACAACATCCTATGTTTGAATTAGGAAGATTGTCAAAGGGGGGGGGAGGCAATTCTATAGACACAAATCTTGTTTGATCTTGGAAGATAAACATGGTCACCCCGGTTAGCATTTGGGTGGGAGACTATCAATGAATACTAGGTACTCTTGTTGAAGACTTTCAACAACCACACCTGGAATCACTGGGATGCTGTGAGGCTTTTTGGGCTGCTTGGCCATGTTCCAGTAACACTCCTCTGATGTTTCACCTGCATCAGTGGCTAATGGCATCTTCAGAGGTTCAGTTGGTAGTGAAGCAAGTGGAGTGTATATAATTATATCTGTGGAATAATGTCCAGGGTAGGAGAAAAAACCCTTGTCTGTTTAAAGCAAGTGTGAACATTGCAGTTAGCAAGCTTGAATAATATTAAGTAGCCATGAAGCTGCGAAGTCAAACAGTGAGAGTATCTGCATAGGGGTGGCCTGGCTTCTGTTGCCTAGAATCCTCTATGTTGAATATGTGTGCTAGGTGTAGTTGAGATCCACCATCAGTTGGGTTCAGAGTGCTCTCTGCACATGAATAAACTACAACTTCCAACATCGTGTGTCATTTCCTCCCACACTTTGCCAGTATTGATAGTGGCCATGTTCGGTATGTGTGCCAGGTTTGGTCCAAATCTATCTTCTGTTGTGTTCGCAGTGGTCTCTGGATGTGGGTGAATGATAACTTGTGGGTGAACTATAACTTCCAGAATTTAAGGTGAGTTCCCTTCAATCCCCATCAGTGTTCAAAGTTACCTGTACTGAATATGTGTGCCAAGTGTGATCCAGATCCATCATTGGTTGGATAATGATGAGAAGATGTGGAAAGAAGTCAAGGAAGATCTATATTGATGGGAAAATTGGAATTATCTATATTAGAGAGAATATCAGCAGTCAGGATGAACATTTTGTCTACATTTGTATGAAAGTAAATATGTAGCAAATAAGACATTTATTAATTTTAGAAGGCAACATGTAAGTTCAAAAGGCATATTTTTCATACATGGTTATACGTTTTCATTTCAAAGCCAGAGTAAGTCCATTTTTATCAATGCTGATTTCAACTGCACTCACAATGGCTTCCCACTCCAGCTTTGATTCCACACTTGTATCTGCTAGTATCTGAATATACAGAGATCTGCTTCAGGGATCTCTGATGCCATATCAATTTGTGTTGCATAGTATCATTATTTAATCATCATGGTAGACCAGGGAAAACACACCCTCGTTTCCTTCCCTTGCTTTTTCAGGAGCAAATACCTGGCGATATGTAATTGCTTAAAATAGAATGAATGCAAACTGCAGTAACTCTGTCTGTTCCTCTTTCTGGCTAATGTCATTTCAGACGGCGAGTGGTCAATTTCCCAAGCCATACGAACACAGAAGTGGAAGAAGACGGAGACAAAGGCAGAAATGGCTTTTTCATTCCAAGTCAAAGAAAAAGATGATTACAAGATGAGCACGGGAGTATCAAGTTTGCAAATGTTTGCTTGAGAAAAGAACCAGAGACACTTGGAAGATTGCTTCTTGCCTTTGAAAACTTGTCACTGACAATGACACTGACATGGCCTGGTTGAAGGTCTTGACAAAATTCACCCAGAAAATACCTGGACTGCAAAAATGGGGCAGTTTCCCCAGTTTGGAGGAGTTTGTCCTGTCTTGACTGTGTGAATTCCATTGATCCTCTTTAGGTTTTGTTTGTCTTCTAAGTAACTACTTTGAAACCTTGAGTTCACAACAGTACTTTGTAAGCTCCAGCAAATGCAGGGAAAGCAGAAGGATGACTGAGGAGTCGTTAACTGATTGCAAATGAAGCCTATCAAGGCCTCACCAAGATAGAACTGCCTGCATCTTTGCTAAGGTCATGGATCCTGATCAAGGACAGAAGAGCACAAAAAAGGGCGAAGAAGGTCTGAGGAAGAGGCTTGTGAAGGGAGAGGCATTCCAAGGCAGTGTTTCCTCTGCGGCAACGCATCACCTGAGCCACTCCGCTTCTTTGCAAGGCTCCCCTGTTCAGGACGTTGTGCCTCAGCAACATTTTTCAAAGGATGAAGCCCTAGAGAAAACGGGACAAACACAACCCAAACATTCCTCTTTTGAGCCTTTGGCACATATTGCCCAGCACTCTCTGTCATCAGCATACATGCCTCCCCGTAAACCGGAGCATGCCCTAGAAGGGCCCACGTGGCAGCTCGTTGAACCCACTAGAGTGGTGCCCTCTGGCTCATTCCCATACTCTGGGCCTCATTCCAGCCACAGTCAGATCTTAGCGCCCCAGTCTTCTGTCATTCCCAAAGAGGATGCGTCTTCTGCCCAAAAGGTCTATGCTTCTCGCATGTCGCAGGTTTCCTTAAAATCACCTGAAGAAGGCCACAAGAAAGAAAAGAAACCCCAGAAACCAGGCAAATACATCTGTCAGTACTGTAGCCGCCCTTGTGCCAAACCAAGCGTCCTCCAGAAACATATCCGATCTCATACAGGAGAGAGACCTTATCCCTGCATCCCATGTGGATTTTCCTTTAAAACCAAGAGCAATTTGTATAAACACCGGAAATCTCATGCTCACCGAATCAAAGCCGGGCTTTCCACAGGGCCTGGAACAGAACTGAATCCTTCCAGCCTGGAAATGGAAAAAATGGCTGGAGATGAATTTGAAGAGCCTACCGAGGGGGAAAGCACAGATTCTGAAGAGGAGACCAGAACCACGCCTGGCCCTTCAATAGAACTGTCTCCCAGACAAAAGCAAACTCTGTTGTATGGCTCAGGAAGCCAGGGCTCCAGTCAAGAGAGCAGCTCCTTCTCCCATTCTAGCCTTTCTCAGTCTCTTGAGGAGAGCGGTCATTTTGTAGAGCCGGCTTTGGAGAAAACCCAGAGTCACAAATCAGATGAAACACACACCATCAAACAGAAACTTGCTCTGCGATTAAGCGAAAGGAAGAAAGTTATTGAGGAACAGTCTTTCCTTACCCCTGGCAGCAAAGGAAGCACGGAATCAGGCTATTTCTCAAGGTCAGAGAGTACAGAGCAACAAATCAGCCCACCAAATACCAATGCAAAATCTTATGCAGAAATTATTTTTGGCAAATGTGGAAGGATTGGCCAACGGACCACCATGTTAGCTGCAGCCACCACCCAGGAATTTCCACAGGTAACAACTGAAGAAAAGATCAGCACTGTTCCTTTGTCTGTACCCAGAACACAGGTGATTGAACATATCACCAAACTGATTACAATTAACGAAGCTGTTGTTGATACCAGTGAGATTGATAGTGTTAAGCCTAGGAGAAGTTCTCTGTCCAGACGAAGCAGTATCGAATCTCCCAAGTCAGGTGCCTACAGAGAACCTTTTCAGTTAGAAATCAAATCTGGTAGCCAAGCTGATCCCTCAAAGTTGCTGACATCCCATGTTGAAAAACCAAAACCTGAACAATCCCCACTGTCGCTGCAGCAATCCCACAGTGCCACAGATACCATGCCTCTCCTTAGAAGCCATTCTATGCCTTCAGCAGTGCGTACTATGGGTTCTCCCCATGCCTTTAGAGGCAGTTATTCTTTTGATGACCACATCCGTGAATCAGAGGCTATAAGCCGCAGCCAGGTGTCTTCCCATCCACGAATGTTAAAACGGCAGCCTGCCATTGAACTTCCATTTGGGATGGAGTACAGTGCGGAGGACGTTAGTGCAGCCTGCAGGGAAGGTGTTTCCAAACCTGTGGAGGAACAAGAAGCCAAGGAAAGCGAGTTTCCCAAAAAGTCAAGAAAAGGCACAAAAACAAAAGGGTTCATGTATGAGTGTACAATTTGTGGTGCTCGGTACAAGAAAAGGGAAAATTATGAAGCTCACAAGAAGTATTATTGTTCAGAGCTTCAGATCCCAAAGCCACATTCTTCCAGTTCTCATACCTCATTGGAAGCTGAGAGAGGCCTCATGGAATCTGATCCTTGGCCACAGATGATGCATTATACATTGGGAAGTAGTTTAGAGCTTACATCGCTGAGGAAGAGGCGTAAAGAAAAGAGTCTTGGAGATGAGGAGGACCCTACCCCTTTTGAATTGACTGGAACGCCCTCTCCTGGCACCGGGGCAGCTGCTCCATTTGCGAGTTTGAAATCCACTGGTGTGACTTTCACTCTGACTCCTGGATCCATGAAGCCACACACAGATTCCAGTCAGTCGGTGCATCTTTCTGATGCTAGTGGAAGTTTTAACCCCATGGCTGCAAGGCCATTTGTTAGTACAGAAAGCAGGGAAAGGAGACTCGCAAAGGAGATCTCTGTTATCCAACACACAAGCTCATTTGAGAAATCGGATTCCATAGAGCAGGTGAGTGGATTAGAAGAGGAGGAGAAATTGCTCTTGCCATATGCATCTCAGCCAGAAGCCCAACACAGCAGGCTGTCTCATTCCTTGCAACCTAAACTGGTGCGCCAGCCCAATATCCAAGTCCCTGAGATCCTTGTCACCGAAGAGCCCGACAGGCCAGAAATGGAACCTGAGCCTCCTCCTAAAGAGCCAGAAAAAACAGAGGAGTTCCAGTGGCCACAGAGAAGCCAGTCTCTCTCCCAGCTTCCTGCTGAAAAACTGCCACCCAAAAAGAAGAGGCTCCGGCTTGCAGAAATGGCCCAGTCTTCGGGAGAGTCCAGTTTTGAGTCAATCAGGAGTCCAAGTCAGGAAAGCAGCCTCTCCTACACGTCCAGCCATGCGACATCATTTGAACGAGAGGAAGCCACTTCCCAGTCTTCTGAATCCCACACACAACCTCCTGGCATTGGCTCATATACATTAAAAGTACCCGGTCCCCACCATTCCCGGGAGATGCGGAGGTCTGCCTCTGAGCAGACACCCAATGTTTCTCACTCTGCTTCCATGTCAGAGACTCGCAGCAAATCATTTGACTATGGGAGCCTATCATCCTCAGCTTCTTCCAGATCCTATCCTCAAACAACAGCACCACCGGAGAGGAGGAAGTGTTTTCTTGTTCGGCAGGCATCTCTGACTAGGCATTCTGAATATGAACAAGAGTCCTCTCCCAAAGGAGGGGCAGAGACTGAAGAGTTGTTGCAGCTTTCAGACAAATCTCCTGCTTCAAGCTTATCCCACCACCAACCATCTTCATCTTCCTCCTCCTCCTCCTCCTCTTTTCCTCATCCATCTGATAAAGGTCAGCCAAAGGACTGCCCTGAGCAGATGTATTCCCATAAATACATTGAAGCTCTAAGGGTGTTCCATCACTCTGCACCAAATATTCTTCATGAAAAACAGTACTTGACTCCAGAGATCTCCTTCTTGCCGTTTCATCACCTTTTCCCACAGCTGGAGCAGTCAGTTGAGCTGTTCTCCAACCAGGCACTGGCCAACATCTTCTCTGCTCAATATTCCATCCCACATATGCCTCACTCCATTTTTCAGAGTGCAGCTTTTCCTCTGCATGGAGCCTTGATGCACCCAAACCAGCTTCACATTGCTTCTCCACTGTTGTCGCACCCAACAGATGTGACACTCAGGCACAGTCCGTCCTTGGTCCCTGTACACTGTCCAGGTTCTCCGTCACTCTCTTCTGCGTTCTTTCTGCCCCTTCAGACACAGCTTGCTCTCCAGTTCCCAAGTGACATTGGTGCTCATTTGCACCAACTCAAATCCAGCTTCGCTCCACCAGTAGGAAGCCCAACCTTCTCCTCAGTCACTGATCACGGCTCTGAGAACCAGTTACAAATTTTTGCTCACCCAAGCAGTCCGTCTGCATCAATCTCCATCTCTCAGTTTGTGGTGCCTGCATGTTCTGAGCCTGTGGTATCGCTTGTCGTCCCAGTTCGCATTGAGACTAACATGCCATCGTATGGAAGTGCTATGTACACCACTCTTTCTCAGATCCTAGTTACTCAGTCTCACTGCAACTCCTCTTCTATCATCTTGCCAAAATTTGATGATTATCGGACCAAAGGTACCTTGGTCTGCACTACCAATATCCATGGAATTGGTCTCGATTTAGCACAGATTATTGCCAATGAAAAAAAGTCCTTGTTCCAGTCTCCATATCTGAAGTTTCCATTATCACTATCAGAAACAAAAGCTTACATTCCTCTGGGGTCCCCATCCGAAAGTGCCTTGGGTCTCGAAGGAAGTTCGCTGAGCGTTGGAGGAAGCAAGCGGATGCTATCTCCAGCTGGGAGTTTGGAGCTTACAATGGAAACTCAGCAGCAAAAAAGGGTGAAGGAAGAAGAATTTTCTGAAACGGAGGAGAAGCTGGAAATTGTGACAGCATCTAGTGAAGAAGAGGAAGGAAAGAAGCACAATCAAAGGATAGCTAAGGCAAAACTGCCCTCTGCTGTATCTCGTGAATTGCTGCAATCCCAGGAAATCCAGGGAACAATACAGCTAGTATTACCCCGTGCTGAGATCTTGAGCTTTGAAGCACAAGAGGAAATTAAGCTGTTGGCTGGGAAACAGCTCCAAAGTAAGGATTCTCCAGAAATGGTGGAGAAGGAGAGCCCCAAAGAAATACTGGAACCGCCCGCAGGAAATGGTCCAAGCTCAGCACTTTCTTCTGCGTCTGCGCAAATTACAAAAAAGTCTCACAGCAGTACTAGTATTAAGAAGGCATTCCCATTCCCCAGTCTCAATACAACTACTAATGTCAGTTGGTGCTATTTAAATTACATAAAGCCAAACCATATTCAGCAAGCTGACAGGAAGTCCTCGGTGTACACCAGCTGGTGCATTAGTTTGTACAGCCCTAACCTCCCTGGTATATCCACCAAAGCGGCTCTTTCACTCCTGTGCTCCAAGCAAAAGGTGAACAAAGAGACCTACACCATGGCAACAGCTCCATGCCCACAGACAGGGAAGATGGTCACCTCGAGCTCCAGGAAGCCCAAAATGTCTGAGGTAAGGACATTTGATTAACCTTTCATCCTCACCTATTTTGTGGGTAATTTTTTACACAGGTACTATTACTATTGGATTTTTCTGAAGCAATTTTGTACAAGCACACTTGTGTTGGTAAATATTTTCCCATCTAAAGGGCTGCCTAGAGTCAGTTCCCGTCACTCCTTGATAGTATACCCAACAATGGTCTGCTGAAAGTCATGGTCTAGGTTTGCTGTCAGTATTTTCAAGCACCACCAGTATTGGCATATTTTAAAGCATATTTTAAAGTGCCAACGGCCACTCTGGGGCCAGAATAAAGAAGGGGAGCCAGGAGGACATTGCCATCTTGTCCCCTGTGACATCAGCGCCCCTCCCCTAGCAATAATGTAATATTATGTAGTACTAGTGTTATGAATGATGTAATAGTACTATGCTAGTTATGTATTATGTAGTATGTTGTATGTACTTATGACTTGTAAGCCGCTCTGAGTCCCCTTCGGGGTGAGAAGGGCGGCATATAAATGTCGTAAATAAATAAATAAATAAATAAACTGTATGCCTACCTACTGAGTTGTGTTCACCTGTTTTATTTTAGAGTCCTAGACAATTGCCCCCAGTCTCCTGATGCACCAGACCTTGCCTTATGAAAGGAAACTGCCTCAGTGCATTTCCAAGCAGCCCCAAAATCCACGCTAAAGCGGGTTCTGGATTAATTCGGTTATTGAGCCTGTCTGGATGGGCCCTCAGACTGAAGAAACCTGAATATTCTTTGAAAGGCGGATCCAATAATGGATACTATTTCCAAACCAGCACAAATACCTTTATGGGGAAACATCTTCTGAGTAGATTGCTGGTTTTAGGCTAATGGCTAGTCTCATCCCAAGCAGCAGTACTAGCAGCTAGGATAATATCTGGCAACTTTTATTTTAATGACAGGGGAGTTATTATACCTTATGATTCCAAGAAAAAGCTCTGTATGTTCCCCAGAGTCTGATATACATACTGGGGCAGGCTTCCTCATTCAATTTTGAGAATAGACATTAAGAAATAATTTCTCTCTTAAGCTATCCAAACACTTATGGCAGTTGCTAATGAGCAGATCAGGTGCTGGTGATTCAATGTATTCATCTGTTACATTTCCAAAAAGACAATAAATTCAAAACCAAGCAGTTCAATACTTAAAAGTCTCTCAAAGCATTGATGAATCGAGTATAATGTAAGCAACATAAATAACAATTTTAAGATATTCATTTAGAGTGTTGGGATAAACCAATGGTTTCTCAACTTTGGAACTAATATTTTCCTTTGATTTTTTGCAGGTTATTCAGGTTTATAGAAATGTTAGAGATGGTCACAGTTTGCTATTGAGTACCAAAGATTTTGAAATGTATATAAATTGTTGTAACCAACTTGTAAGCAGTGTTTGGTTTTTGTCTCTCAGGAAGTTACACTTCTCCAAAGTTTGTATGTTTGGCAACAGGCCTTTTGAGTAATAAACAATTCCTCTGATTTTTTGGGGGAGGTAGGTTCACCTGCTTTCGCTCCCTGCCAGTGAGGGTTGGAAAGATGTAAAGAAAATGGATAAGGAAGAGGAGAAAAGAGAGAAGGCTGAAGATGACATTCCCATATCCAAACCAGGGGAACCGGCCAGAATCAGGATCTTCGAAGGAGGGTGAGTGAGTTCCCTTGCAGCTCATCTTCCAAAGTGCTTGCTTGATGGAAAGGTTTCCTGAATGCATTGTTACATTGACTTCCTGCTGACTTTGATTGGGTCGGGCTTTCCATTGCTTCTTCCTCCCTCCATCACCATTGGGTTCTCTTGACGCTTTTAATCTTTATGACTGTGAATAGCAGCACTTAGTCTCTAGAACTAGACAGGAAACATGTATTTTATCTTTAAGTGATTTGCTTAATAGAACTGTGTTGTAAAGGTATTGTCAGAGCTCAGATGCCTTAAAGAGCCAGACACAGTAATGTAAACAAATCAACAGTTTATTAAATCAAAGCAAACAAGACTCAGAGACACTTCCTTCAGTGTATCTGGCCAAAACTCAAAGTTTGTTGCAATTTGTAGCTTAAAAAACAAACTAAGCAAATAAACCGGATTAAACTGGCAAAAAATCCGGATTAAACAAGAGTTCAAGCAAAATGCACCAAAATCACACAGTTCAAAGATAAAGCCAAAACAAGGTGCTGTGAAAAGAAGCTGTCGTCCAAAAGCAGTCCTAAGTCTAAGAAGTCCCAGCTGAAGATATTAAAGTCCAAGAGTCAGTGTCGTTGTCAGAAACAGTTTGTGGTCAAGGAGAGGGGAAATCAGCACTTACAAGAGTCCAAGCCGTTAGCACATGAAGAACACAGCAACCTGCAGTTCCAGGACCCAAGCCCAACAAGAGAAGCGGCAGCAACAAAGTCCAAGGCACGTATCCAACACTTTGCCTACTGCAAAGTTCCAAACTTTCAGTACCTTCCTTTATCCTACAACTCATCATCCGTTGATGAGCTGCCCTCCGCCCTCTCCTCATCGCTGTCAGCTGTCTTACCCATTACAGCTGAGCGCCAACACCCGTCTCTCCAACTTTTCCACCTCTTGTCAAGACTTAAGTCTCCCAAAAGCTGGGAAAGCTCCAGGTCTGGACGGTCTGGGAACAGAATATTATAAAGGTTTTAGAGAAGTATTGACTCCAAAATTATTAGAACTGTATAATGGAATAATGAAAGGAGATAAGATGCCAGAATCATGGAGGAAGTCATTAATAATATCAATACCAAAACCTGATAAAGATTTAACAGATCCAGGGTCATATAGGCCCATATCGTTAGTTAATCAGGATGCAAAGATTTTATCTGCTATATTTGCCAATAGAATGAGTAAATGCATGTACAAGTATATTAAAAAAGATCAGTGTGGGTTTGAAAAAGGACAACAAATGTTAAATTTGATAGGGAGAGTAATAAATAAAATTTGTGTGGCTCAAGAGAAGAAGATAAAAGTAGGGATATTATCATTAGACATTTTTAAAGCTTTTGATTGTGTGGAATGGAGGACACTAAGGGAGATTATGAAAAAATTTGGAATGGGAAGTAAAATAAAAGGAATATTAGAACAATATTATTCAAGAAATTCAGTAGTTGTAACTATAAACGATGGAGTGACAAAAGAAATAAAAGTGACAAGGGGAACAAGACAAGATTGCCCTCTATCACCAATTTTGTTTGCTATGGTGATAGAATTATTTGCAAATGCCATTAGGAAAGATAAGAATTTAGAAGGGCTAGGAAAAAAAGGAAAAACAGAAGGTGAGTCTGTTTGCCGATGATACATTGTTATTTATTGAAAATGTAGTAAGTAAAATGGATAAAATAAAGGATCATTTAGAGATATTTGGGAAAACAACAGGCCTACAAGTTAATTGGAACAAGTCAGAAATGATGTTATTTAATTATACAAAGAAAGAAGAAAAAGACTTTATAGAACAGAGCAAGATGGGAATTAGAATTAAAAATAAATTAAAATACCTGGGAGTAATAATAACAAAGGATTTAAAAGAAATGGAAGAGGTAAATGTAGTAGCATTGAGAAAAGTTGTTCAAAAAACGTTAATAGAATATGAAAATATACATTTATCTTGGTTTGGAAAGATAGCATTAGTAAAAATGAAAATACTTCCAAAGATACATTTTATATTTAGGATGCTGCCACTTCAAATTACAGAAGAAGAGCTAAATATATGGCAACAAATGATAAATAAATATTGTAATGGTAGTAAAAGAAATAGATTAAACAGTTGTGGTACAGATTGCAAAAAAGACTTAAGTCTCCCCATGAATATCTGGTATCCCCAGACTGCCAATCCCCAGAAAAACCCTCAAACGTATCACTGGATGTGGGTTGCATGCACACATTCCTGACTTCTTGTACTTGAGTCCAATCCAGTGGTTCCCTTTCATCCTCACTACTCCCAGACCCATTACTTCCAGTAAAGCCCATGAAATCCTCATCTTCAGTGGGAGCACTAAGTATGTCCCGGATCCTTTTCCTATGACGTTCTTCGTCTGACTCCTGCTCTCGAATAATCCGTTTGACACCTCTACTCCCATCTCCCTCCTCCTCCTCACACATTTCACTCTCTGAGAAACCTTCAAAAGAGTCTTCGTCTGTGGGAGACATAAGTATTTCCAGGATTCGCTTCCTTTGTTGTTCATCCTCTAGCACCTGAGCACCTTGTTTCCCTCCTCTACTACTCTCACTAGTAGTAGTATCATTGCCAGCAGACTCTACTACAACAGGCATGCTGTTGTATTAACCAGAGTTTGGGGTTATTGATTTAGACTGGATTCCCTTAAGCCTAGGTATAGAAAAGTGGCGGCTTGCATTTGCTCACATTTCTGCCTGAGTCCAGATAGTGTTGGAGTAGCAGTATATGACTGACTGAATGGGCAAATATTCATGTAGAATTTTGTCTGGCTATGCATGGGGCTTCTCCAACTATGCTGGCTGGGGAATTCTAGATGTCCAAAAAAGTAAGCTACTACAATTCTCACCCACAGGATACTTAATGATAAAAAATACTTTAGTTGTAGGTTGCCCTGTCTCCCCGGGGGGGACTCAAGATTTTTTTAGTTTGTATTTGTGTTTGAGTGAGAAAATTGGGTTGACTTTTCCATAATAATAATAATAATAATAATAATAATAATAATGACTTTTCAATAATAATAATAATAATAATAATAATAATGACTTTTCAATAATAATAATAATAATAATAATAATAATAAGGAGGAGGAGGAGGAGGGGTCAGTGAAAGCACTGTGACCTGACTCTTATCAAAGGAAAGTAACCACCTCCTTCTCTGAGTAGAGAGGTGACAAGGGAAAGCGTAGTCCATTGTGGGAGAGTCTGCGAGAAGCCTTGACTCCCCTTTCCATCTCAGTTGAGGAGCCATTTGTGAAATCTTTGTATACCTGAGCAGGATAGGTAGATTTGCTTATGGATTAGTCCTCTGACCATATCAACAATAAAACAATAAAAGACAAAAGACAAGTATACAAATCCTATCCTACACTCCTGCAATAGTTAGCTAAAATACATTTAGGCACTTAAAACTTGTTTTTTTTTTTCATGTCAGGAGTGATTTGAGAAACTGCAAGTTGCTTCTGGTGTGAGAGAATTGGCCGTCTGCAAGGACATTGCCCAGGGGACGCCCAGATGTTTTTGCCATCCTTGTGGGAGGCTTCTCTCATGTCCCCACATGGGGAGCTGGAGCTGACAGAGGGAGCTCATCCGCACTCTCCCCAGATTTGAACCTGCAACCTGTTGGTCTTCAGTCCTGGCAGCACAAGGGTTACAGAACAATTAAAACACATGAACACAGCAAAAACACCACAAATACACATATTAAAACGTGCCTCTATAAAAGTTACACACAAAAACGCATCTCTATAAAATACATATTAAAATACACAAAATAGAGATTAGACAAAAGACACACATTTGAAATTGATGTTTCAAGATTGTTTGGGCAGGCCTGCCAGAAGGGGTAGGTCTTTACATGGTTTTTAAATTCTGACAGCTGATTCACCAAACTTAAATAATACGTTTGATAAAATCGGATTACATTAAATTACAAATAAGTTCATTGCTATACTTCAGGAAATAAAGCCCGACTGCTCATTGGAGGGGAAGGATATTAGAAGTATTAGATGATATGTAGTCCTAGGAGTCATTCAGCTGGCATGTTTGTTCCCTCCTCAGAAATGTTTACTTGTTATGTTGTGTGCAAAAACCGGTCAATATGGAAAAGCCACAATTGTTGGAATATTGGCCTTTTTCATCACAAAATCATGTAACACCCTTTGCTGTCATAGCAACAATTTCTAAATGTCTCCTAATCCACAAGCATAGGTGGTGACAACCATTGCTCTTTCCCTGGCAGACTCAGAAGAGTCAGGATTATGCGATATATCATGAAGAATAGGCATTGGTTGGCTCTGCATAGCACTCCCCACTCACCCCCCCCCCCATATGTGTCACTTGAGCTGCTGAAAGCCATTAATGTGAAGGGTCACATCTGGAATCATGAATCTGATTCACAAACTGTGCCTCCAATTCATACAGCTTCTGGCTAGATTTCAGATGGTCCTGTCAAGGCAAATCCCTTTTCAGCAAGGCGTCATTCCTTTGTATCTGTCCTTAGCAAATGGAAAAAAGATCAGATTTTAGAATAGAATTCCACGCCTTTGAAAAATGTACACATTGCAATATATCCAGTCTTTTCCGTGGTGGTGGGTTTGAATGCTCCTGAGAGGTAAGATGCAATGCTGTCCAATAAATCAATCCTGTTGGTGAGGGCTTCCATGTCAGACAGGGAAGACTTTGGAAATGCATGTAGAAAACACATGCATTAAAACCCAAGAGGAAACAGGTTAAAAGGAGGGGTGGGTGTCTAAATGGCGTTTAGTCAGTGCAGGATGAATCAGGAGGAATTGGGATAAGGACTGAAAAACGTGTTTAAAAGGTGCCCTTTAAACATGATCCTCTTCATCTTGGAAAGAAGTGACAAGTGGAGTGCCGCAGGGTTCCGTCCTGGGCCCGGTCCTGTTCAACATCTTTATTAATGACTTAGATGAAGGGCTAGAAGGCAGGATCATCAAGTTTGCAGACGACACCAAATTGGGAGGGATAGCCAATAGTCCAGAGGACAGGAGCAGGATTCAAAACGACCTTAACAGATTACAGAAATGGGCCAAAACTAACAAAATGAAGTTCAACAGTGACAAATGCAAGATACTCCACTTTGGCAGAAAAAATGAAATGCAAAGATACAGAATGGGTGACGCCTGGCTCGAGAGCAGTACGTGTGAAAAAGATCTTGGGAGTCCTCGTGGACAACAAGTTAAACATGAGCCAACAATGTGATGTGGCGGCAAAAAAAGCCAACGGGATTTTGGCCTGCATCAATAGGAGCATAGTGTCTAGATCTAAGGAAGTAATGCTACCCCTCTATTCTGCTTTGGTTAGACAACATCTGGAATATTGTGTCCAATTCTGGGCACCACAATTCAAGAGAGATATTGACAAGCTGGAATGTGTCCAGAGGAGGACGACTAAAATGATCAAGGGTCTGGAAAACAAGCCCTATGAGGAGCGGCTTAGGGAACTGGCCATGTTTATCCTGAAGAAGAGAAGGCTGAGAGGAGATATGATAGCCATGTATAAATATGTGAGAGGAAGCCACAGGGAGGAGGGAGCAAGCTTGTTTTCTGCTTCCTTGGAGACTAGGACACGGAACAATGGCTTCAAACTACAAGAGAGGAGATTCCATCTGAACATTAGGAAGAACTTCCTGATTGTGAGAGCCGTTCAGCAGTGGAACTCTCTGCCCCGGGGTGTGGTGGAGGCTCCTTCTTTGGAAGCTTTTAAGCAGAGGCTGGATGGCCATTTGGCAGGGGTGATTTGAATGCAATATTCCTGCTTCTTGGCAGGGGGTTGGACTGGATGGCCCATGAGGTCTCTTCCAACTCTTTGATTCTATGATTCTATGATTCCTGAGAAACACGCACCTTTTCATACCTGTGTATCTCACCAGTCATGCAAAACACATGCTTTCCTCCCCCCGCCCCCACTGTGTGGATTCCTCCAGAGCAGGTACATTCCTGAAAAGCCTGAAACAGCTGATCAAAGGGGGACACAGGTGGCTCAAGGGAACACAAGTGGAAAGCAAAAACAACTCTCTAAAATTCTGTCTTTTACACTTTGTGATATTAAATAGAGCTTGAGTTAACATTTGGGGGAAGACAGAGACCCAAGGGAAGGTTTTTTAAAAATGCTCTGTTATGCTCTGGACCTCATATGCCCATCTCTGGAGTGAATTTTTTAAAAAACAACCTTCCTCCGGATGTCCCCATCCGCCCTCTATCTTAATCTGCTTCAAAAAACAACTGTGAGGACAGCGGGGGACTATGCAGTGGGGCAGACAGGTCTGTATTTGGACACCCTTTTAATTTTTAAAGTATTAGCTTTATTGCATTTAGGGAAGATAGAAATTTTTGCCCCCAAAATGGTTTTATTTTTGTGTATGTGGGAAAAAACAACCCAAAATAGACAATTCCTCAGAATCTGTATAAATAACTTCAAGATATCCTTTTCCACTGAAGAAGGATCTTTCCATTTCTTAGTAAACCAATATAACCTGGACATTTAACAATTTAGATTGGAATGTAGCTCCTTTTATGGTGCATTCACCAAATATCGTGATACATTTCATAGTAAAAACAAAAGTGGTGCAAGTGTATAGGAAACAATTGTATTTTTACAGTTCTCATACTACCACAGACAGCAAGAAACCCTTTCCAGATTCTAATCTATATCAGAAACATATTTTAGGGAAATATCCATTTTTTTCTTTCTTTTTTTTTTTTAAAAACATGCATTCAAAGATGTATTTAGATGGGTTCTTCAATGTGATTTTTTTTTGCGTTTCTTTTAATTCGTAATATGAATCCCAAATTCTTCTGCACAGGTGTCATATAAGGGATTTATCACTGAAGACATGTAAAGTTGGCACAAACTTGACATAATATCCATCTCTGCAGAATGTCTGAAGTATTTATTTATGTCTTATCTATTTTGGATATTTCTACCCCGCCTTTCTCCAGTGGACCCAAGGTGGCTTACAAGATCATTAAACCACATCCTAACATCAACCAAATCATAGAATCATAGAATCATAGAATCAAAGAGTTGGAAGAGACCTCATGGGCCATCCAGTCCAACCCCCTGCCAAGAAGCAGGAATATTGCATTCAAATAAATAAGACATAAAAGTAACATCGACCATATAAATAAGACATAAAAATAGAAAGCCTTAAAATAGTAGAATTATCAAAATGGTAAAAATGGATTCAATAGAATACCTCTAAAATTCCCAGATAACCGTAATAACAGGACTCAATGAAATCTATTAAAAGCTTTGTGAAACAGGAAGGTCTCCACTCCTTTTCTGAAGGACAATAAGGAGGGGGGTGTTCTAATTTCTTCCAGCAGCTCATTCCATAATTTAGGAAGAATGTACTCTGGAGAATTTTAGACGTAGGTTGCCGCTTGGCTGATTGGGGAGGACGGTCTGCTTACTGGATCTAAGTGATCTGCCCAGTCTATAACACCAGACCCGTTGTCTCAAGTAGCCTAGACCAAAGCCGCATAGGGCTTTATAGGTTAGCTCCAGCACCTTCAATAGGGTCTAGAAGTGAATTGGCAGCTAGTGGAGGTGTCTCAACAGAGGAGTAGTATACTTCCTGGCAGGCCCGTAGCCAGGATTTTGATTTGGGGGTGTGTGTGTGAGTTTTTTTCGGGGGGGGGAGTCGGGGGGGCTGAGTTTCGGGGGGGGGGGCTGAGTCTGAGTGAAAGAGGGTCTACCCTAGCAAACCTTTTGTATCATTACCCCAATACCCCCATGCATATGTGATATATTGAGTATGGTGATCAGATCATGATATGAATAAACATAACAGTTTAAATAATGCACCAGTAAGGCCTTTTCACGAACCACCATGAGAATTTCCGGGGGGGGGGGGGGGAAGGCTGAAGCCCCTCAAGCCCCCCCCCCCCCCCCGGCTACATGCCTGCTTCCTGGAATCCGCACCACCGTGGCGAAGTCAGATTTCTCCAGGAACAGGCTCAGCTGGTACACAAGTTTACTTGCGTGAAGGCAGCCTTGGTCACCACTGTCACCTGCGCTTCCAGGTTTAAGGCGAAGTCCAGGACCACACCCAAACTGTTGGAAATAGCAGCCTGATATTTCTAAAACCTTTAAGAAAAAGTTTCACTAACAGGTCAGAAAAACAGGAATGGCAGCTAAATAACTTTTAAGGGAAGAAAGGGAAAGCCCTGCTTCTGAGAGAGACACCAAGAAATCTAAAGCTAAGGAAGTAGGAGCTGTCGCAGGGTCCAAACCCTTCTGGCCAGCAAACTTGGAGAAACGGGACCATTTATAAACATAAGAGTGTTTAGTGGAAGCCCCGTGAGCCGCCTCTATTATTTCCCTAACTGGTTTTGAAAGAGCAGAAAAGGGAGTTAAGGACTGAGCAGAATTTACCAAGCCGTGAGCTTTAGGTTGTGAATGTCCAGGTATAGGACTTGGCCCATTGAGAAGTGAGAAGGTCTGCCCTGTCTGAGAGGTGTTTGTGTACACCCCTGCACATCTCTAGAAGGAGGGCGAACCACGGCTGGTGCGGCCACCAAGGGGCAATCAGGATGCACCGCCCCTTGTCGAACTGAAGCTTTCAGAGTAATTTCTTCATGGAGTGTTAATAATAGTTGTAGAAGTCGTCTGTCTATTGAGGTGGACCCAAGCTTTTCCCATAGCTTGGTACGGGAGATGGAATCAAAAGCTGCTCTGAAGTCTATAAACGCAGCATAAAGGGAGGATGGACTTTGGGAGGAATATTTTTCTGTGAGATGTTGCAATACTATACATTGATCGATGGTGGATTATTATTATTATTATTATTATTATTATTATTATTATTATTATTATTATTATTGACAGCTTGGATAAGCCATGCCCAGTTATTTTTCATGGCTTCTCCCTTCTTGCGAGTCAGCAGTTGTTTATATTGTCTCTTTTGCTGAAAGAGATCTTGTGCAGTTATAGGTGAAGTGTTGGATTTGAAGATTTGATAAGCAGTGGTGAGTGCTTTTTTGGAAGAAATACACTCCTTGTCAAGCCACGCCTGGGATTGTTGGTACTGTTGTCGATGTTGCAGGTTCCGGTCTAAGTTGTTGCTCTGACTTAACTGTCTCTGAAGCTCTTGAATGATGTTTCTATAGCTTTCCATGAGTGTGCCAGTGGTTTCAGGTGATGTCAGAGAGGAGTGAAGGCTCATAAGCTGATCTGTAGCCAGCAGATCAGTTATTCTTTGGTTCAAGTGTGGAGTCCACTTGGCTCAGTTGTAAGATCTTTCTGTTGGTAGTAGTAGACGCTGGTAGTGTTCCGTTATGTGAGTTTCCTGCAAGAAGGAGTTTAATTGAAGAGAGACTAGAAGATGGTTGCTCTCAAGTTTGGGCATAAGGGAGGAAATCCCTTGAAATGGCTATGTAATCAATAGCACCCGTTTTTATGCCTGAAAGAAAGGTGAGTTCAACTGGGTGATCACCTTTCAGCACCCCATTTAAGATGTAGAGATTTATTTATTTATTTAGAATTCAAACTTATATGCCGCCACTCCCCCGGGGCTCGGAGCGGCTTACAAGAACAGGCTAAAATCTAACACAATTTTAAAACAATTTAAAACAATTTAAAAACAATTTAAAACAACAATGTCAGAGATCAAAGATATGTCTTACATGCCCTGCGGAAAGCCGATAGGTCCCGCAAGGCACGGACTTCAGGTGGCAGAGTGTTCCAGAGTGATGGTGCCACTGCTGTAAAGGCTCTGCGTCTGGTTGCTGTTAGACGCAAGGTCTTGACACTGGAAATTTCCAATAGATCTTGGTCCTCAGAACGGAGGGATCTCTGGGGTTGGTAGGGGGTGAGGCGGTCCCTCGGGTACATTGGCCCCAGACCATGCAAGGCCTTAAAGGTGAGTATCATAACTTTGAAAGTGATCTGGTGCTCAATTGGTAACCAGTGCAGCTGCAGTAAGTTTGGTGTTATGTGGCATCTCATCGGAATTCCCGCAAGAAGCCGAGCAGCTGCATTTTGTACCAACTTGAGCTTCCGGATCACCGACAGAGGAAGGCCAATGTAGAGGGCGTTACAGTAGTCCAGTCTTGAGATGACCGTAGCCTGGGTCACTGTAGCTAGGTTGTCCCTGGACAGATAGCCTGCCGCAGATGAAAAAAGGCGGTTCTGCTAACAGCGGAGACCTGCGCCTCCATCATCAGCAGAGGGTCCAAAAGGACTCTCAGACTCTTTACCAATGATGACGGGTGTAGTGCCTCGCCATCCAGGGTAGGCAGCTGGATATCCCCACTGCCCAGTGGACCCAGCCATAGGATCTCCGTCTTTTCTGGATTCACCCTCAACCTGCTGGCACGCAGCCATCCAGTAACGGCCTCGAGGCACTGATGGAAACAATCGGGTACAGAGTCCGGTCGGCCTTCCATCTTCAGCACAAGCTGAGTGTCATCAGCGTACTGGTAACACTCCAGCCCAAAACCTCGAACCAGCTGAGCATGTGGTCGCATATAGATGTTAAACAACAGAGGAGAGAGAATGGCCCCCTGAGGAACCCCACAAGATAGAGGGGACCTCTCAGAGACCAGGCCTCCCCTCTCCACTCGCTGTCCACGGTTGTGAAGAAAGGAGGACAGCCAGTTTAAAGCTGTCCCCCTGACTTCAGCAACAGCAAGGCGGTGGGTCAAAAGATTGTGGTCGACTGTGTCAAATGCTGCTGTGAGATCCAATAACACAAGCAGCGCTGACCTGCCCTGGTCAAGCTGGCATCGAAGGTGATCCGTGATGGAGACCAGCACAGTCTCTGTCCCGTGCCCCGCACAGAAGCCGGACTGGAAGGGCTCTAGTCCGGCTGTGTCGTCTAGGAATTGGTGCAACTGCTCTGCTGCTGCCCTCTCAATCACCTTGCCCAGGAACGAGAGATTTGAAACTGGGCGGTAACTGGAGGGAACTGAAGAATCTAAATCTGGTTTCTTCAGCAGGGGAGAGACCACCGCCTCTTTTATTTTGCCTATAAGTTGTTTTGGCTAGACACAAGCCTGCAAAATTTGATTTTGGGTCTTTGGACAGGCGGAAAGGGAAAGGTCCCTTATCCTCATGGGTTGGAGATGGACAGTTCTGCTGCTTAAAAGGGGAGGGGTCATCTGGGCCCATCCTTGCATTAAAGTCACCTCCTAAGAGTATAAATGCATTGGGATTCTGCAATATAAGATCCTCGATATAGGATACCATTTGGCTTTGACTTGGGCTTTTCTTCTCATAGGGCATATGGAGACATTTATTGCCAGCATTTTGTGGTTGTTGAATTGAATTAGAACAGCCATAGCACTTGACTTTAAGGGGAGAAGGGATGTTGTCTTAGCCCGTAGCTCATTGGAGATTAGGATTGTTAAATCTCCTTTGGGCCTCCCTTATCTGGTTGGGGGCTCTGCACTGATTGAGTGGGATTGAAACCCATTACTTGTTGTGCCATCTACCATCCAGGTTTCCTGTAGCAGAATAATATGATGTTGGGCTAAATATTCTAGGAAAGATGGATCTTCTATAGAAGACTTCCACCCTGCAATGTTCCATATCAGAATGTTGAATTTGTGCTGGTCATCAATTTGTCAATTTTGGGAGCAGCCAGAGGTTTCAATCTGAGAATTCCTTGTTATGTCTGTATCATTGTGTAAGGTAGGATGGGAATCGTTAATAGCCATGGGTCCTACTTGGGGGGGGGGGTTGTTTTGTTGCTGTGCATCTTTGGAGTACATCCAGGTAGGCTTCTCCAAGGGTTGAGCAGCAGTTTCTGTTATTGTTGGGGCCTCTTTAAAACCTTTAGGCTCTCTATTTTTGTTTTGGAATCTAATCCAGCAATGGGATCTTTGTAGCACCCAGGGGGGGCACAATGGGAGAGCAAATCAATTCTATACATAGTGTCAACCATCTTGGGGATTGCTGGGGTGGCAGCCGGGGAAACATCTGGGCCAATTTGAGAAGGTAAGGCAAAACTGGAAAAGCAGTAGTCGAGGTTCTTGCTGATCAGACGGAAAAAGAGAGTCATCCACAGGAGCGGGTGGCTTGGGGGTGGGAAGGTCCAAGGCTGTAATCATTCAAGCCATCAAAGACACAAACTTATTTAAGTCATCAGCGGATGGCAACTTAGGGTCACCATCCCTGATCCCTGATCCTTTGTATTGTCTCTGGCATCTAGTTAAATTACCTTTCTTGAGAAGGGCCCTGCTCAAGCGCTACCTTACTCGGATCATGGGGCACCACTAAAGAGGGTGTGGGCTATCGACCTACTTGGGACTGTGTCCCCAATTATGGTTGCATCACGACCTGACAAGCATCTTGTGTTGCAGTAGGGGGCGCCAATGGTATTGAGGCCGATGGGGCTCCCTGCACTATTACGGGAGGGAGAGCATCCCCGGTGCCAGGGTTATGCCATGGGTGGGCAGTGAAGGGGAGCAGAAGGCCCCCCCAAAAATACTTTCCCTGTGGTGTTAACTCCCAAAAACCTGGTTTAGATGGAACACCAGGGTGGCCGGCCACATATCCTCCCCATTGAGAGGAGGAACGGGACCAGCGTGTGCATGCACATCCTCTCCTCTATGACCTCTCCCGGGAGCAGGAGGAAGAGGGGGAAGCAGAGGATGATTGGGAATGATGGCGGCGTTGAGACGCGCAATACTGATGGCGCGAGGGGGAATGAGCACGCCAATGTCACGAGGAGCCCCTCAAGCCCAACACTGCTGGAGCCAGCACAGAAACATTTAACTGCTGATCTTGCACCTCTGATACAGAGGGGACCAGCAGTGATGGTGTCAAGAGGGTCGGCATCGGTGAAGCTGCCAGGGACTCGTCGCATTCTGCGGCTGTGCTGGTTGAGGCTCCATGGTGTAAAGAAGCTGTGTCCCCGCCACAATTGAGAGGAGCCCACCTTCTCCCTGAGCCAAGGGAGGAACTGCTGCCAATAGCGGGGGAGTAATAATAATAATCTTTATTTATACCCCGCCACTATCTCCACATAGGGGACTCGGGGCAGCTAGCATGAGGCCAAACCCGAAAATACAATACAGCAAAATAAAATGCAAAGCAACAAAAGAAAAATTACATCACCATAACATACATAAAGTAACAGAATAAAATAAGCAGTGCAGAATAACATAGTGAAAAATAGAACACAATGGGCGAGCCAGATCCACAAGATAAAATGGTAAAACCCTGGATGAGATATGAGTGGAAAAGTGTATTTGTGAGGGAGGAGCTCAAAGGGACGAACAGCGGGGTTAGGGCTTTATTAAGGACGGGGGGAAAGTGCATCATGAGGACGACTCTGTAGATGGAACAGACAGAAATGGGATATATGGTCACTCTCCAAAGGCTGCTCCCGCCCTCTTGGGAAGGGAACCGGCTGCTCCAATGGCACTTTGTGGCCATTCTTTCTAGTTTGGGGCATAAATCCCAAACAAACAGAGCAAGAATGGGACAAATGTCTCTCTCCCAGGCACAAGAGGTGGAGAGAATGGCCATCGTTATCTGGGAATTTCGCCAAGCATGAAGCGCAGTGTTTGAAGGCTATAGTGGCCGACATAATGAAGAATAGCTAAATAGGACAAAATACTTATGTGACAGAATCCAGGCAACAGTCCAAGTCAGGAGTAGGGAACGATGGTGAGAGAAAGACAGTCCAAAGTCAATTAAAGTGAGGCAGTTTGATAAAGGGTAGTCAAGTGAAGGAAGATTCTTGAGCTGCTGTAGGAGCGGCGGATGAAAAGAACTGAAGCAGTGGCCCCGGCCATGGGTTAAATAATAATAATAATAATAATAATAATAATAATAATACTTTATTTATACCCAGCTCCAACTACCTCAGGGGGACTCGGTGCGGTTTACATGAGGTCATGCCCATCAGTACAGTAAACACAATATAACACAAAAGCATAACAAAACCAGAAAATAAAATACATAAAATGCAAAACCAATATAATAAGCAACACAGCAATATAAAATCAGCATTAAAACACAAAAGATTACACTGGGCAGGGCCAAATTCAAAGATAACATATATATGCTCCATGGGGAGAGTGGGCGGAGCTACCACCTAAATGTTTTAAGTATATTCTAGAAGATTCCGAAGTTGACTGTGCAGGTGTTGGATATGTGCGATTCACAGTTGACCACGATGGAGAATATGCAGTTCTCAGCTGTGTTGCTTTAAATAAAAATGGGCCGTTTTATAGGTTAGAAACAGAATGCTTTAGAACAGACTCCATTAGACTCTCACACTGTAAAAACTCTATTAGACGTGCAGACGAGAGATAGTTTCAACTTTGGACCGTTGATTGTAAGAAGGATGCTCTGTGTTATTTACACAGAGAAATTACTTCAAATCTATCTGTAGCTGGATTGATTTGCAACGTACGTGTATGCTGAATACATGAAGTTTGTGAGTAAACCAACTACGTTATTTTAACAAAGTTTACTTTATTTTTGGTCTCTTGAGAGCATGATTTAAACCAAGATGTTTTAAGGGAGAGTAGATGTTTTGGGGCAACTGAAATAACACTTCTGAAACTCTGCAATACATATATATGTTTTTTTGTGAATTGACATAACTTTGTTCCGAACAGTTCAGAGATATCTAGGTATATCAGTCTAACAGCTGAGAAACCTAAATTGCCTTGCATGAATACTGGTGGATATTTACCATTAAGGGGAAGGTTGACTCAGTTTTTAACTCTTCCAAGACAGATCATACTTTACAAAAGGTTGTGATTTCTAACAAGGTCATGCTTTTCCAATAGGTTATGATTAACCTATTAACAAGACGAACTCCAACTTTTAGCACAACATCACAAATATGATATCATAGGCATCACTGAAACCTGATGGGATGACTCCTATCGCTGGAATGTAGACGTCGAGGGCTATAACCTCTTTCACAGAAACAGAACAAAGGGGAGAGGAGGCGGAGTAGCCTTATATGTCAAAAACCGTTACGCTGCAAACTGTGCCAACAGAGAGAAAAAACAGGACAAGTGCAAAGAAGCCAAAATGGATGTCCAAAGAACTTCTAACTGTGCTAAGACACAAAAGAGACATGCACAAGAAGTGGAAAAGGGGAGAAAACACCAAAGAAAAATTCAAACAAATAGCCAACACCTGTAGGGAAAAGGTCCACAAGGCTAAAGCACAAAATGAGTTCAGGCTTGCCAAGGACATTAAAAACAACAAAAAGGGCTTCTTTTCTTATGTCAGTAGAAAAAGGAAAAACAAGGAGGTGATAGGACCTCTTTGAGGAGAAGATGGGGCAATGCTGACAGGGGATAGGGAAAAGGCAAAACTACTTAATGCCTTCTTTGCCTCACAAAAAGAAAGTCATCTTCAACCTCAGCAAGATAGAGTGGATGAGGGATTAGAGGACATCCAATCCCAAATTGGGAAACAAGTCGTTCGGGAATACCTGGCCGCTCTAAATGAGTTCAAGTTCCCAGGGCCAGATCAACTACACCCAAGAGTATTGAAGGAACTAGCGGAAGTCGTTTCGGAACCATTGGCAATGATCTTTGAGAGTTCTTGGAGAACGGGAGAAGTTCCAGCAGATTGGAGGAGGGCCAATGTGGTCCCAGTCTTCAGAAGGGAAAAAAGGATGACCCAAACAATTACTGTCCGGTCAGCCTCACGTCGATACCAGGCAAGATTCTGGAAGAGATTGTTAAGGAAGTGGTCTGCAAACACTTAGAAACAAATGCGGTCATCGCTAAAAGTCAACATGGATTTATCAAAAACAAGTCATGCCAGACTAATCTGATCTCTTTTTTTGATAGAGTTACAGGCTGGATAGATGCGGGGAATGCTGTGGATGTAGCATATTTATTTATTTATTTATTTAGAGCTTTTAACCCGGTCTTCTCGACCTCCGAAGAGGGACTCAGGCCGGCTAACAGCAGAAAATTCATACACAAGTAGGATAAACATAATAGCATCGCAATACATTAATACATAAAATACATTAAAATACAGATCATACAATTACAAAAAAGCCAGGTTGTCAAAGTAAAATCACAAATTCATCACCATCCACCGGTGTGGTCAGCGGTTATTGACTCCATCATCATTCTGCAAATGCTATATCCCAAAGCCAAGATTTTCCCAGCTTTCTGAAAGTTAGGAGGGAAGGGGCAGAGTACCTCTGTCTTGTCTGGATTTAGTTTCAATCTGTTAGCCCTCATCCAGTCCGTTACAGCGGCCAAGCACCGGTTCAGGACTTGAACAGCCTCCTTAGTAGCAGGTGGGAAGGAGTAACAGAGTTGGACATCATCTGCGTGCTGATGACACTGAACCCCGAAACTCCGGATGATCTCTCCCAACGGTGTCATGTATATGTTGAACAACATAGGGGACAGTACTGAGCCCTGCGGGACTCCACAGTACAATGGCCGCAGGGTTGAGCAGGAGTCCCCTAGTAACACCTTCTGGGAGCGACCCTCGAGGAAGGACTGGAGCCACTGCAAAGCAGTACCCCCGAGGCCCATTCCCGCGAGGCATCCCAGGAGGATACCATGGTCGATGGTATCGAAGGCTGATTAGAGGTCCAGCAGAACCAACAGGGACACACTCCCCCTTTCAAGTTCCCAGCGAAGATCATCCACTAAGGCGACCAAGGCTGTCTCGGTACCATGTCCCGGCCTAAAGCCAGACTGCGCCAGATCCTGATAATCAGTGTCTACCAGGAAATCCTGGAGTTGTGAGATCACCACACATTCCAGGACTTTGCCCAAGTAGGGGAGATTGGAAACTGGCCGATAATTGACAAATTGAGTGGGGTCCAGTGATGGTTTTTTCAACAGCGGTTTTATAACAGCTTGTTTTAAGCTGGTTGGAATGTTGCCTTCCTGAAGGGAGGCATTAACCACCACGTTTACCCACTCTGCCAAACCCCCTCTGGCTTCCTTTACCAGCCAGGATGGGCAGGGATCTATGATGCATGTGGTAGGCCTCACCTACCCAAGAATCCTGTCGACATCCTCGAGCTGAACAGATTGAAACGTACCTGGATTTCAGTAAGGCCTTTGACAAGGTCCCCCATGACCTTCTGGCAAGAAAACTAGTCCAATGTGGGCTAGGCAAAACTACGGTGAGGTGGATCTGTAATTGGTTAAATGGACGAACCCAGAGAGTGCTCACCAATGCTTCCTCTTCATGTTGGAAAGAAGTGACAAGCAGAGTGCCGCAGGGTTCCATCCTGAGCCCGGTCCTGTTCAACATCTTTATTAATGACTTAGATGAAGGGCTAGAAGGCATGATCATCAAGTTTGCAGACAACACCAAATTGGGAGGGATAGCCAATACTCCAGAGGACAGGAGCAGAATTCAAAACGATCTTGATAGATTAGACAGATGTGCTAAAACTAACAAAATGAAGTTTAACGGGGACAAATGCAAGATATTCCGCTTAGGCAGAAAAAACGAAATGCAAAGATACAGAATGGGGGACAATGCCTGGTTCGAGAGCAGTACATGTGAAAAAGATCTTGGGGGCATCATGGACAACAAGTTAAACATGAGCAAACAATGTGATGCGGTGGCAAAAAAAACCAGTGGGATTTTGGCCTGCATCAGTAGGAGTATAGTGTCCAGATCTAGGGAGTCATTCTACCCCTCTATTCTGCCTCGGTTAGGCCACACCTGGAATATTGTGTCCAATTCTGGACACCACAATTGAAGACAGATATTGAGAAGCTGGAATGTGTCCAGAGGAGGGCGACTAAAATGATCAAGGGTCTGGAGAACAAGTCCTACGAGGAGCAGCTTAAAGAGCTGGACATGTTTAGCCTGAAGAAGAGACGACTGAGAGGAGACATGATAGCCATATATAAATATGTGAGAGGAAGTCACAGGGAGGAGGGAGCAAGCTTGTTTTCTGCTGCGCTGGAGACTAGGACATGGAACAGTGGCTTCAGACAAGAGAGGAGATTCCATCTGAACATAACGAAGAACTTCCTGACTGTGAGAGCCGTTCAGCAGTGGAACTCTCTGCCCCGAAGTGTGGTGGAGACTCTTTCTTTGGAATCTTTTAAACAGAGGCTGGATGGTCATCTGTTGGGGTGCTTTGAATGCAATTTCCCTGCTTCTTGGCAGGGGGTTGGACTGGATGGCCCATGAGGTCTCTTCCAACTCTTCAATTCTATGATTCTATATTTTAAACTTGGCAAATTTAGCCAGAATATCTTTAACATTTTTTCCTTAATTGAATTAAATTCTCATTTTTAAGATATGTTAATTCCTAAATATTTTATTGAGTTCCTTATTTTTATTCTTCTCAATCTCCCTTCTCTTAATTTCTCTTCCTCTTCTTTAGTGTGATTGAATAATAAGATTTCCAATTTATTCCAATTAACTTTAAGGCCTGCAATTTCTCCATACTCTGTTAGATGTGCCTCTATTCTTTTTATTTGATCTAATGGCTTTTTGAAGGTTAGTAATGTATCATCTGCAAATAAACATATCTTATATCCTCCCTCCTTCCCTATCCCCTTTATATTTATGTCCTCTCATATCATATTTGCTAGCATTTCTATAATGATTATGAATAAGCTGGGTGAAAGGGGGCATTCCTGTCTTGTTCCTCGAGTTAATCTAATTTTGTCCGTAAGGCCATCATTTACTTGTATAGCAGCATAGTTCGTTGAGTATAGTTTCTCAATCAGTCCTTTAAATCTCATTCCTTATCCAATTTGTTTTCTATTTTTTTATGCCGTCCATGAAACGTAATTGAATGCTTTAAATATATATATATAGGGCCAGTATTCCTGCTTTAATTTTCTTTTTTTCTTAATTGTATGGATTTCATTTAGTACTCTTCCCACTGGGTTTGACATTTGTCTTCCAGGAATAAATCCACATTGATCTTTTAAAACATAATTATGTATAAAGCTATTTAATATCTTTGTCATTATTGCTGTCAATATTTTAGCATCTTGATTGATAACGGCAATAGGTCTGTATGAATCAGGATCTGTAGAATCTTTGTTTTTTAAAATTAATATGATCCTAGGTCCGTGATGGCGAACCTATGACACGCGTGTCAGTACTGACACTCGTAGCCATTTCTACTGACACGCGCCCACTGGATATTATTTGTTTATTTATTTTATGCCATTTTAAGAAATAAATAGGAAAGAAATTATTATTTTGCAATGTTACCTAAATATTAAGGAGTTTCATATTTAAACTGAATGATAAATACTATTACTTTGCTATATTATTCAAATATTAAAATGCATTAAATTAAATGTCAAGTTTAAAAATATTTAATTATTATTAATATTTAGGTTGTTGTTGTTCATTCGTTCAATCGTCTCCGACTCTTCGTGACCTCATGGACCAGCCTACGCCAGAGCTCCCTGTCGGCCGTTACCACCCCCAGCTCCCTCAAGGTCAGTCCAGTCACTTCAAGGATGCCATCCATCCATCTTGCCCTTGGTCGGCCCCTCTTCCTTTTGCCTTCCACTTTCCCCAGCATCATTATCTTCTCTAGGCTTTCCTGTCTCCTCATGATGTGGCCAAAGTACTTCAACTTTGTCTCTAGTATCCTTCCCTCCAATGAGCAGTTGGGCTTTATTTCCTGGAGGATGGACTGGTTGGATCTTCTCGCAGTCCAAGGCACTCTCAGCACTTTCCTCCAACACCACAGCTCAAAAGCATCCATCTTCCTTCGCTCAGCCTTCCCTAAGGTCCAGCTCTCACATCCGTAGGTTACTACAGGGAATACCATGGCTTTGACTAGGCGGATCTTTGTTGCCAGTCTGATGTCTCTACTCTTTACTATTTTATCGAGATTGGACATTGCTCTCCTCCCAAGAAGTAAGCGTCTTCTGATTTCCTGGCTACAGTCTGCATCTGCAGTAATCTTTGCACCTAGAAATACAAAGTCTTTGCAAAATCATAGAATCATAGAATCATAGAATCAAAGAGTTGGAAGAGACCTCATGGGCCATCCAGTCCAACCCCCTGCCAAGAAGCAGGAATATTGCATTCAAATCACCCCTGACAGATGGCCATCCAGCCTCTGCTTAAAAGCTTCCAAAGAAGGAGCCTCCACCACACTCCGGGGCAGAGAGTTCCACTGCTGAACGGCTCTCACAGTCAGGAAGTTCTTCCTAATGTTCAGATGGAATCTCCTCTCTTGTAGTTTGAAGCCATTGTTCCGCGTCCTAGTCTCCAAGGAAGCAGAAAACAAGCTTGCTCCCTCTTCCCTGTGGCTTCCTCTCACATATTTATACATGGCTATCATATCTCCTCTCAGCATTCTCTTCTTCAGGCTAAACATGGCCAGTTCCCTAAGCCGCTCCTCATAGGGCTTGTTCTCCAGACCCTTGATCATTTTAGTCGCCCTCCTCTGGACACATTCCAGCTTGTCAATATCTCTCTTGAATTGTGGTGCCCAGAATTGGACACAATATTCCAGATGTGGTCTGGAATATTGTGTCCAATTCTGGGCACCACAATTCAAAAGAGATATTGACAAGCTGGAATGTGTCCAGAGGAGGGCGACTAAAATGATCAAGGGTCTGGAGAACAAGCCCTATGAACAAGCCCAATAATAATATTGGTTTATTTAATTATTAAGTAAACGAATATTATTTTGCATTGTTTCCTAAATGTTAAGGATTTACATATTTAAATTAAATTAAATTATAAATAATACTTTGCTATTTCAGAATGCCTTAAATGAAATGGTAACTTGAATTTTAATTTGACATTTAATTTAATGCATTTTAAATATTTTTTAATATATGCCTCTCTCTCTCTCTCTCTCTCTCTCTATATATATATATATATATATGCCTTAAATGAAATGGTAAATTAAATATCAAAATATTATTTTGCAATGTTACTTTATTGTTATTGCATTATTATTATTATTATTATTATTATTAGAAATACATTTAATACCATATTAAATGCTAGAAATACATTTAAATTAAATTAAAAAATAAATAATATTTTGTTGGGTTTTTAAAATTATATTTTAATAAACACTCCAAAAAGGATATTATTTACATAAAGAGAGGTAGAACAACATGATAAGAGAGAAAGTGGGAATTACAATTATATATTTTTTGTTGTATTGTCGAAGGCTTTCATGGCTGGAATCACTCAGTTCTTGTGGGTTTTTTCGGGTTATATGGCCATGTTCTAGAGGCATTTCTCTTGATGTTTCGCCTGCATCTATGGCAAGCATCCTCAGAGGTGAGGTCTGCTGGAACTTGTTATTTAAACTAAATATTGCGAAATTATGGTTTTTTTCTTGAAGTGACACACCATCTGAATTATGCTCATTTCTTTGGCAAATTTTGACACACCATGCTCAAAAGGTTGCCCATCACTGTCCTAGGTGCTAGTTCTTGGCTATTTTTTCCAGTATTTTAGCCTACCCATTCCTGGAGTCCTCCCCCCTTTCAATTTCTCTATAGCTTCTATCTTTTTCTGATGCTAATTACCCATCTCCTGTAATTTTATTTTCCAATATGTATCTATAGCCCCCTCTATCTTGTTGTTTGGATTATCCACTGCTGTATACAGTTTTTGATAGAATTCTTGGAAGACAGCTAACTTTTCTTTCATTGATATGATTCCCCTGCCCCACTTATCTTTTATAATTCCAATTGTGTTCTTATTCCTCGTGTCTTGTGCTGCTTTAGCCAGCACCCTGGAGTTCTGATTGCTATACTCAAAATATTCCCTTTTCGTGTATAATAAATCTCTCTGTACTTCTTCCAAGTTGTGTTTATCCAATTCTTTCCTTTTAGCCATTGCATTAAGATAACTTTGCTTATCCTTTTCCCTTACGTATCTCTTTTCTAATTCCTGGATTTCTAATTCTAAATTCCTTTTCTCTGCTTCTTGATCTCTACTTAGATTGAATGCTTCTTTTATACAAAGACCCCTCGATACTGCTTTCATCATGTCCCACATGGTTGCATAAGAGCATTGCTTGTTATAGTTAATTTCCCAGATATGTGCTAGTTCTTGGCTATTTTTTTCTTCACTATTTTATTGTTCTCTAATATTCATTTCCTATCTTTCAGTTCTTATATGTTTCGTAATTGTTCTTTATTTGGAGATCCAAGCTTATTAATGCATGGTCTGAGCATCTTATTACCTCTATTCTAGTATCTAGTACTTTGGGTAGTACCTGCTGTGAAACAAAGAAATAATCAATTCTAGAAAAAAATTGATGGGCTGTCAAATGGAATGCAAATCTTTTCTCATTTCCCTTTAACATTCTCCAGATATTGACCATATTTTTATTTCTTATTATTCTACTTAGAGTCATTCTATTTTGTGTTTTCCCTTTTCCTTTCTTTGTGTGGTGGGATTTATCCATTTTCTCATCCATTATTCCATTAAAATCCCCTCCTAAGATTTCTGTATTCTCTCTATTTTTTAAAAATATTGTTTCATAAAATTCCACTTGGTTATTGTTTGGAGCATATACACTGGCAAAATTGAAGTCCTCATTTCCCATTGTCCTTTGTATAATTATATATCTTCCTTGTTCATCTATCTTTGTTTCCTTTACATCAATTTTGAATTATAATAGCCATAACCCCCAATTTGGATGTTCTATATGATTTTATATATGTTACAGATCCACGCATCTTAAGCTCATTCACCTCTGGTTTTGATTGATGGGTCTCTTGTAAGAATACAAAATTAGCTTTAGCTTTATAAATCAAGTCTGTAATGGTTTTCCTTTTAAAGACTGAGCCCAAGTTTTTACAATTCAAAGATATAATTCTCCAATGTTCCCCCATTTCTTTACCATTCTCCTTTTACTCCTACTTGGCTGGTCCCTAATTCATGCTCTCCCCTGTTTTAGACCCCTCTTCCTCCCTTCCCTCCCTTTCCACCCTTACCTTGTGAAGTATTCTTCTCCCCCTATTCCTTTCGCCCCACTATGTTCAGAGACTACTTGTCTTGAACCTGGTTTACTCCAAATCTCTTTTTGGGATGGGGGGGGGGGGAGGGGACACACTGTAGCATCTTGATTGGTTTTTCTGTATGCAGAAGTAATGCATTCTTAGCCAAACACACTGTAATGTCTTGATTGTTTTCGTATGCAGAAATGATGCATTCTTAGCCAAACAAACTATGGCATCTTGATTGTTTTTGTATGCAGAAGTGATACATTCTTAGCCAAACACACTGTAGCATCTTGATTCGGTTTTTGTTTGCAGAAGTGATGCATTCTTAGCCAAACACACTGCAGCATCTTGATTGTTTTTGTATGCAGAAGTGATGCAGTCTTAGCCAAGCACACTGTATTGAGACAAAATCTGTTTTTAAAATTTTACAGTATCTGTATGTTACCTGTAACAAGAGTTAGTTTTAACAGACCCCTTAAGATAATGAATCAGTGGTTTCAGTGTTTAAAAAAAATGAGTTGTGTTTTAGATTCAATGGCGCATGAGACTCGAGGAAATATGGTACGTTTAAATAACTTTTCAAGATTTGCATCGCACCAGCTTTTTTCCCACATATGGCAAGAAAAGAACATGCATGAAAATAGGATGTTTAATGGGGCAGCTGTAGCCATATAAAGGAAAACTATGCATGCACCTTATGGTACTCTCTCATCCCCCATACATGCAACTTCATTATTCCTCGATCATTATCCAACAAGTTTCTAGTGACAACATTTTTTCTTGTAACCATGAGTAATGCTGTTGGATTGTGTGTTTGAATGAGAGACTTGTTACTATTGTAAGGTAGGAATCTTTTGTTTCTGTCACCATGACACCCTGTTGCTCATAGGTACAAATCAAACGAAGAGTATGTGTATGTGCGAGGCCGTGGACGTGGGAAATATGTATGTGAGGAGTGTGGAATTCGCTGCAAGAAACCCAGCATGCTGAAGAAACACATTCGCACGCACACAGATGCCAGGCCATATGTCTGCAAGTACTGTAACTTTGCTTTTAAAACCAAAGGTAAGCATCAGTCTCATACAAATTCATACTCCTAGTTTATTTGCTTACTGGTTGAGTATTGTGGGAATTTTTCTGCAAAGTTATACACTATTCCTCTGCTTTATTTGGAATGTGTTCTTGAAACAGATTTGTAGTGAAACACACTTTCCCACTATGCTGCATTAAACAATTGAAAAACCATCCAAACAGTGCTTAGTCATTAATTTATTATTTATTTAAAGCATTTATATTCCATTCTTCTCACCCCGAAGGGGACTCAGGGGTATAAACGGTAAACATTAAGGAGAAGGCTTCCTAATTGTCTGCTCCAAAGGCATAGGCAGCTGAACATGTTCAATGTCCTAGAACAGAGCTTTCCAAACTTTTCATGTTGGTGACACACTTCTTAGACATGCCTCCTTTCGCTACACAGTCATTCAGTTTTACTGGCAAAGCAGAGGTTAAGCCAACCCCTTATAAGAATTTCATACATATTCAAGAATTATATTCAGTAATGTATAATATATACTGTATTTACTCAATTCTAATGCTTGCCTTTTTTGACTAAATTACCTTCCCAAAATTAGGGTGCATGTTGGATTTGCATAATATAGAAATTCTTTTTTGGGTTTTGGGGTTTTGAAAATTGAGGTGTGCATTAGATTCGATGGCACATTAGACTTGAGTAATTACAGGATATGTAAGTTTTATCTCTACTGTACAAACAAGGTTTGGAATTGGTTTCCTTTGCACTTACATCCCGTGTAGTTTCCTCTATATCCACTCCATGCGGTTCATCATTTGACCATGATATTTATGATGAACTGCATGGAGCGGCTATAGAGGAAACTTATGCATTGTAGTGGCATTTGCTACACCTCAACCAACAAATTGTGCCAATTATAAAAATTAGAACAATACCTACAGTTGAACAGCACCAACTTTTGTGTATGTGTGGTGGTGGGATAAGCATTTTTTACATGACACACCCACAAACTCCAGGCAACACACTAGTGTGCCCCGACACACAGTTTGGAAAGCTCTAGCTAGAGCTTCTAACTTAGTACATATTTCTTTTTATTTTGAACTATTCCTTCCCTTGCCTGCAGAATGTCACACACACATCAATAGGTGTTTCCCTAAACATGTTTCTTGTCCAAACCTGCAGGATTATCAGTTTTTTGGAGTGCTGTTCCTTTTCTCTTCCTTTCTGGCTTCCTAAGCCATTTTGCATAGATCAACTGGAAGGCATGACTGCACCATTACCAGAAGGAACACAATTTGAGAGATTATAAAATTGGTCCAAACTACAATTTGCCAGGTTTAAAAAAGTAGATTTGTCAACATTATACGTTAGCATAATGAAAGCTATCCCAAGGGACTTCAACACAAGTTACGCTGTTTTCCAGACCGTAGTTTTCTTTTCTTAAAAGGGATTTGTGTGAGATGTTCGCTGTGACACGTTAAAGCTGCCATCAATTCCAATTGGTGTCCAGATTTGCAGCTTTCTGGTGAAGAAATTACCTCATGAACAGAGTGGGAAGGCTTTATTTCTAAAAGCATACAGTGTGGTACAAAACAAAAATCCAACTGACAGTTTCTTACCCTCACACATCCTATCCCTCAACTTGCCCCCACTTCATTGCTCCCATTTCCATGGAAAACCTTTCCCTTGTTTCAAGTATGCACAGGCCAAGGCAAGGTAAGGCATGGTCTAATTTCCTAGTTCCACACAAACCAGGAAAGAAGGTCATGATATATCTCCCCACCCAAAAAAAGAACCACAAACAATAAAATTGGAAATACTAACAACACGTTAACAACATGAACAGGAATCAAAATCATTGCACATATACTTTCACAGTTATCTAACCACGGCTTATCTCAGTATTTTTTTAAAAAAATATGTTTATTATAATTTTGCTTACAAATATTTTAAAAACAGAAAGAAGATCGCAATGGGGGAGGGTGATTGGGCAGGGTTAGGTATAAAGGTGTGCAGGGATGGGTTAGGGATGTATTGAGGAGTGGGGGGGGAGACAAAATGTTGAAGATAAAAGAGAAAAAGAAGAGAAAAAGGAGGAAGGAAAAGAAAAAGAAGAAAAGAAAAAAAGAGAGAAAAATACATAACAAGTGAAATTCAAGTTTGAAGTAGGTTCTATTCGTTGACTTCCACCTTTATCTTCCCTGGGTAGTTTTAGTTTTCACACTGGTGCCGTACTTTTGTTTGATGTTGGTCACTTCTTTTTTGGATTTTTCAAATCTCTAATTTCTTGTTTTCAGTTATATAACTCATACTCACTTGGGAGTATGAAATCTTAGTGGGCTTCGTTGTGATTCCTTATAATTTTTATAAAGGGTCCAGTCTGTTGGGTTTATAGGTTTGCCCTCTGGGTCTTTTAGGTAGTATGTCAATAGGTCCATATCCATGATTTCGGATACTTTAGTTTCCCATTCTTCTTTGGTTGGCAGTTCTTTTAGTTTCCACTTCTTAGCATATATTATCCTTGTGGCTGTTGTCAGGTAGGTGAATAGTTTGTCCTTATTTTTTTCAAGTGCAATGTCTTCATCCGTAATGCCGAGAAGGAAGTATTCTGGTTTTAATTGTATTGTTGTTTGTAGTATCTTCTGAGAGGCTTCCTGTATTGTTTTCCAGTATTTTCTAGCTCTGGGGCATGTCCACCACATGTGGTAGAATGTTCCCACATGTGTTTGGCACTTCCAGCATTTATTTTGGATATTTTTATACATTAGACCCAGCTTCTGTGGGGTCATGTGCCATCGAAAGAACATTTTGTACCAGTTCTCCTTCAGATCAGTTGAATATGTGTATTTTAGTTTCAGTTTCCATAATTGTACCCATTCTCTTAAGTTTATCGGTCTTCCAATATTTCTGGCCCATTTGATCATGCATTCCTTTATTAATTCAGTCTCGGTGGACCATTCTAGTAGTTTTGAATAGATCTTAGTTATAATTTTCTTTCCGTTCTTTATCAGGGGTTCCCAGAAATCATCCTTATCCGTGAATCCTATCTTTGAGTCTTTACTGAAATGTTCCTTAATTTGTAAGAATTGGAACCAGGATATGTTTTTGTATTGTGATGTTATCTCCTCTTGTGGCTTTAGTTGTATTTTCCCTTCCTTCTTCATTAACAAGTCGCTGTATGTTGGCCATTCCGACCAACCTAGTAGTCTCTTTTGGCTCGCTTCTAGGGGTGAGATCCAAGTTGGCGTTTTTGTATAGAAGGAGTTCTTGTATTTTTCCCATATCCTTATCAATGCAGTTCTTACAAAATGATTTTTTAAGTTCTTCTCTATTTTTATCTTTTCATACCAGAGATAACCGTGCCATCCAACCCTTAGACTGAACCCTTCCAGGACTAATATTTTCTCTCTTTTAAGTGTAATCCAGTCTTTTAGGATGGCTTCTCTTCTTCTCTTCTTTCAGTTTTTGCCAGTTGTTCTCTCCCTTCTGTGGTTCCTACTGTGCCTGCTTCTATTCTCCCCTCCCCCGCATCTCGTTGAATGATTTGATTTATTGATTTATTTGTCTATTTGAATTTAATTATTAGTATTATTTTATTTTATTTTATTTTTTTTCCTTTACTTCTGTTTTTGTGTGTATATATGTATATATGTGTGTGTATATATTTGTGTATATGTGTATATATGTGTGTTTGTGTGTATTTGTGTGTGTGTGTATGTATATGTGTGTGTATATATTTGTGTATATGTGTATATATGTATGTTTGCGTGCATTTATGTGTGTATAGTTTTGCGCATGTGTTGTATTTTTTTAATTTTTTGCTTTTGTCTCTTCTGTGTTTTTCAGTGTTTTTATGAGTGATGGTCACTAGTGGGCCTGATAGTTGCATTGCATCTAAATTTGGTGTCAATTTGTCCAGTGGGTTTTGAGTTGTGTTAATCCCACAAACTAACTACATTTTTATTTATATAGATTTGAAAAAAAATTAGCCAATAGATTAGAAAAGATACTACCAAAATTAATAAAAACAGACCAATACGGATTTTTTAAAGGTGGATTTATTGGATACCCAATTAGAAATACACTAAATATAATTGAACATAAGCAAAAAAAAAGAAACTAGCTCTCTTAAAATTAGATATACATAAAGCATTTGATTCAATAAACCATGAGTGCTTGTGGGAGGTTATGAAGAAATCTGGAGTAGATGACCTATTTCTTAAAGCAACTAAATAACTATACAGAAAAGGAACAGCTACAGTCAGAATAAATGAAGGAGCATCAGGGGAATTCCCAATTCAAAGGGGAGTAAGACAAGGTTGTCCCCTAACACCACTGCTCTTTGTTTTAGTGTCAGGATCTGGTCTTTGAGCTAAAGACAACATAAGCTGGAATCCTCCTTCCTGACATTGAAGTGAAATATGGGCTGATAAGGGGTCATCTGCTCTTTGTGTTTCCTGGGAATGGAATGTAGCCATAAACTAAGATAAATGTCCTTCCTGACATTTAGGAATAGAGGTGTTAGTGGAGAGAATAAGAAACAGTGCAAAGATTGAGGGATGTAAATTTGATTGGGGTCTGGAGGCTAAATTAAACCTTTATGTGGATGATCTCCTGGTGTTATTAACCAATCCCCTAGAGGGAATAAGGGAATTAAAAATTATACTGACTGTGAGAGAAATACAGGATTTAGGGTTAATACAAAGAAGTCAGAAATTATGTACTTCAAAGTAAATAAATTAGAAAAAGTGGAAATAGATAAAATAACTGAAATAGGCATGGGAAAAGGAAAAATAAAAAATAAAATACATGGGAGTGACAATACAAAAAAATAGATAAGATGAAGAAGAGTAACTATAAGGAGGTGTGGAAAAAAATTCTTAAGATCATGAAAAGATGGAAGGAAAAATTTGAATATCTTTGGTAAAATAAAAGCAGAAAAAATGTTCTTAATCCCAAAATTAAGAACATTAATTCCAGGTTCTCCCACTAGAAATTAATCAAAGGCAAATAAAAACTTGGGGCAGGACTGTTAAAGTGTGGATCTCGAGTGAAAAGAAACCTAGAATTCCAAATAAAGTATACTATATGCACCAGGAAGAATTAGGGTGGGGGGCCAAACCTGGAATTATACTACGAAGCATTCCAATTAAAGTCACTGATAGAAAACAGCTTAGGGAGAGAAGAAAAATGGTGTAGAATAGAAGATGCAGTAAACAATAGAGAGTGAAAACTTGGGATTCTTACAGGAAACCTAGAGGTTTCCATTAAAAAAAAACCAGAGGTCGTAGAAGAGTAGTATTAAAAATATGGAATAAATGGAAACCACTCTGGATGCCTGAAATAGTAGTAAAGTGGACACCCCTAGAAAGCTTATATGGAAAAGAGTTTAGATCTACAGGGTAGAAAGACATGAAAGATAAAGGGTATTACTGCATTACGGACATGCACAATATAAATGGTCAACTGATTCCCATTGAAAGGATAATAGAAAAAATGGGAAATAAAAATTGGATAAAAGTATAAGGCCTATATAACAAACTTAAACAGGAGAAATATGGAGAATGTTTAGGAAAACAGAGTTTGAAAACATATTTATGAAAGGCCAGAAGACAATGAAAGGATTAGTAGAATTATATAAAATGATGATAAAAGACTATGAATATGTAATAAGAACATTACAAAATAAATGGCAGAAGAAAGGGCCACTCTCAAAACAAACTATAGAGGAAATAAAGTAGGGGGTCAAGAAAATTAAAATGGAAAAATTAGGAAATTTATCTGGAAATGATACAGGACACCAGCTCAACTAGCAAATATGGGGACAGGACTAAGCTAAAGTAGAGAAAGGCTTTTATGCACATATGTGGTGGGACTGTTTTTAATGCAACAACTTTTTGGGAAAAGATAATTAAAAATGGGAAAACTTTTCAAAATAACAATCCAAGTCAATATGGAATTTATGCTAATGACAATTACAGGGAATAAAAACATTACTGCGAAGAACCAAGACCTACCCAAACAATTACTGTCCAGTCAGCCTCACATCAATACCAGGCAAGATTCTGGAAAAGTTTGTTAAGGAAGTGGTCTGCAAACACTTAGCAACAAAAGCTGTCATCGCTAATAGTCAACAAGAATTTATCAAAAACAAGTCATGTCGGACTAATCTGATCTCTTTTTTCAATAGAGTTACAAGCTGGGTAGATGCGGGGAATGCCGTGGATGTAGCGTATCTGGATTTCAGTAAGGCTTTCGACAAGGTTCCCCATGACCTTCTGGCAAACAAACTAGTCCAATGTGGGCAAGGCAAAACTATGGTTAGGTTGATCTGTAATTGGTCAAGTGGACGAACCTAGAGGGTGCTCACCAATTCTTCCTCTTCATCCTGGAAAGAAGTGATGAGCGGAGTGGAGTGCCGTCCTGCGACTGGTCCTGTTCAACATCTTGATTAATGACTTAGATGAAGGGTTAGAAGGCATGATCATAAAAAAAAAATCCAGTGGGATTTTGGCCTGCATCAATAGGAGTATAGAGTCTAGATCCAGGGAAACCCTCTATTCTGCCTCGGTTAGACCACACCTGGAATATTGTGTCCAATTCTGGGCACCACAATTGAAGACAGATATTGAGAAGCTGGAAAGTGTCCAGAGGAGGGCGACTATAATGTTCAAGGGTCTGGAGAACAAGCCCTACGAGGAGCGGCTTAAAGAGCTGGGCATGTTTAGCCTGAAGAGGAGAAGGCTGAGAGGAGACATGATAGCCAAGTATAAATATGTGAGGGGAAGTCATAGGGAGGAGGGAGCAAGTTTGTTTTCTGTTGCCCTGGAGACAAGGACGCAGAACAATGGCTTCAAACTACAAGAAAGGAGATTCCATCTGAACATGTGGAAGAACTTCTTAACTGTGAGAGCTGTTCAGCAGTGGAACTCTCTGCCCCAGAGTGTGGTGGAGGCTCCTTCTTTGGAAGCTTTTAAACAGAGGCTGGATGACCATCTGTCGGGGGTGCTTTAAATGCAATTTTTCTGCTTCTTGGCAGGGGGTTGGACTGGATGGCCCATGAGGTCTCTGCCAACTCTATGATTCTATTTAAAACAATGATAATAGTCTGGGGATGGAGAGATGAAAAAAATGGAATCTGGAAAATTGGAATAACTATTTATTTGAGCAAGTTCAATCAGATATCATTGCATGTATAACCCAAGAAGGTTCACAGGAGGACAAAACAGAAGAAATTAAAGAGAAATTGGCAATTTATATGAAATGGGTAGAAGAAGGTGAAGCCAGCATAGATATTGTATAAAGATTAAAAATGTGTTTGTGGTTAAAAATAACGATATAGAGAGAAAAGTGGTGGGAGGGATAGGGAAGGGTGGTGGGAGGAGGTGGGAGAAAAAATAAAAAAATGTAATATGAACGAATCTGTAAATAATGTGAATAGATAATATAGAAATATTTTATCATAATGTACGCCTACAATAGACATTTATTATCTGTTTTAAAAATGTAAGCTGGTTTGATAAGATTGCAATGAAAGAATGTATGTATTCGTTTTAAGCCATGAGAGAGCTGGTGTTGTACTGTAACTGGGTTAATTATCTCTATTATGGGGATCAGCACCAAGTATATGTCATATGGTCAAATGAAACCAAAGTAGAACTGTTTGGCAGAAACAAAGAGTGTTGTCTTTTCTTTTCTTAAAAGGGGACATTGATACCTTATATGATCCCACCTTCCACACTGAAAACACCTCATTTTTCCCTCAGGAGCAGTTTGACTTGTTACACTCTGCCTCCTCCAGGAGGGGTTTTGCATTCAAAATCTCACAAATCTCACAATACATGGCCCCATTCATTCTTTCATATATACGGATCAGTCACCCTGGTCCCTTTGCACAGAAAAAGCCCCAAAGCATGATGTTGCCACCCCCGTGCTTCACAGTAGGTATGGTGTTATTTGGATGTAACTCAGCATTCTTTCTCCTCCAGACACGACGAGTTGTGTTTCTGCCAAACAGTTCTACTTTGGTTTCATTTGACCATATGACATTCTCCCAATACTCTTTTGGATCATCCAAATGCTCTCTAGTAAACCTCAGTCGGCCCCGAACATGTAGTGGCTTAAGCAGGGGGACATGTCTGGGACTGCAAATTCTGAGTCCCTGGCGGCGTAGTGTGTTACTGATGGTAGCCTTTGTTACATTGGTCTCAGCTCTCTGCAGATCATTCACTAGGTTCCCCCGTGTGGTTCTGGGATTTTTGCTCACCGTTCTTGTGATCATTTTGACCCCACGAGGTGAGATCTTGCGTGGAGCCCCAGATCAAGGGAGATTATCAGTGGTCTTGTATCTCTTCCATTTTCTAATTATTGCTCCCACAGTTGATTTCTTCACACCAAGCTGCTTGCCTATTGCAGATTCAGGCTTCCCAGTCTGGTGCAGGGCAACAATTTTGTTTCTGGTGTCCTTTGACAGCTCTTTGGCCTTCACCATAGTGGAGTTTGGAGTGTGACTGCTTGAGTTGTGGACAGGAGTCTTTTATACTGATAACAAGTTCAGATAGTTGCCATTACTACAGGTAATGAGTAGAGGACAGAGGAGCCTCCTAAAGAAGAAGTTACAGGCCCGTGAGAGCCAGAAATCTTGCTTGTTTTGTAGGGGATCAAATACTGATTTTCCACCATAATTTGCAAATAAATTCAATGAAAATCAGACAAAGTGATTTTCTGGATGTGTTTTCTCATGTTGTCTCTCATAGTTGAAGTCTATCTATGATGTCAATTACAGGCCTCTCTCATCTTTTTAAGTGGGAGAACTTGCACAATTGGTATCTGACTAAATACTCCCCCCCCCCCCAATGTATGCTATCATAGTCATATGCTGCAGTGTGGTAAGTTGGAAGAGAAGGTGCTTTCTTGATACAATGCCAAAGTGGAATGCATGTTTTCTTTTCATGGTTCACATGATAAAACGAGTTTGGTCTACAACTCCTTCCGGTCCATTTTTTCTTTCATCCCCCTAGTATGAACTAAGAATTGTGCTACTACTCTCATTCACTGGCTGGCTGTATGGATGGATGGATAGATCTGAATATTTTAATTGAGTTGGTCTACTGGCTGTTTCAAATAATTACAAATGATAAAAACAATATGATTATAAATACTACAATGCAACTCATAATATCTGGATTATATTGCAACATAGAAGGGGCCTGACTCTGGTAAACATGGGCTGTCCAACAAATTTTCATATAATTTGGTCTTTCCAAAGGTAGATGAAAGAACAAGGGGATTCTGGACTCACTCATAACTCATCCTAGACTCCATTCAAAGTAGTAGGAAGAAGTTGGTCACTGGAATTAAAGTAGCTGGTACTTTAGGTGAAAGTGACTATGTGGTGCTATAATTCACAATTGTGGAAAAGGATGCTTTTTTCTTTCTTTCAATGTTTGCATGAGAGCGAGTTGTGTGAAAGTTGCATCGTAGTCATCCAAGGATTCAGACAACTAAATATTAGGGCTGTGAAAAATTAGTGTTAGTCCGCATAAGTTGAATTAAATTTGCTACATTCATACTTTGGAAGCAATATCTGATACATGGGCATGGCCCGCACCAAAAACTTAAGAATCGAAACTTTTTCGTTTGAATTCTTTAAACATCAGAAGCCTCCCAAAGTCATTTTCATTTTCAGTGCAAGGAAGCCAAGCCAAGCCAAAAAGGCTCCCTTTCCTCTTTAAATGAATGGCCTCTCGCCATGAGGAGAGGGAAAGCAGAGAGAAAGCAGAGTTCACTGGGATATGTAGTCTGGAAAGACAGGGAGCCCTATGCCAGAGAATGCAAAAGGCCTTGCCCTGAACTACATTTCCCAGAATTCTGCTCAGCATCAGGAAGCCCCAATCAGGAGAGGGTAAGATGTGTCCCACCGTCACATCAGCAGCCAGCCAGAGTTCCAAGGCATGGTTGAATCTGCAAAGTAAGAGGACAGGCTGAGACTTCTAGGAAGTAAGTGGCCAGATACTGGTCAAAGGACATTTAATCAGCTACCAAGTTTGCAAAATTTGTGTTTTTTGTTTTTTTTTATCTGTTTGTTTGTTTTGTTCTGTTAGAAATGTAATACAATGTTCTGGTTGCGGATGACATGATAAATAAATCTTTGCTGGGCTGGGAAGAAATACTTACATGGAAGTTCTATTGATTAATGAGAGAGAGAGAGAGAGAGAGAGAGAGAGAGAGATTTTCAATGAGATAGCTGTTGTGGCTTTTTTAAAAAATACGTTTTGTCAAAATGTTTTTTAAAAATTCCCTAAAATCAGTAGATGTATGAATATTTCTGAAAGTTGTGGGGAATTATCCTCTTGTGTCATTGTAGAGAAAATTCAAGGAGATCGCTCTTGTAGGTTTTTTAAAAAAAATGTTTATAAAAACTTTGAAAATTCCCCAAAAATCCATGGATAAGTGAAATGTTCTGAAACATGATGGGTTCATAGTATTCAATGTGTTCTACCATTGTATCAGGTTTCTCCCCAATAGCTATAAAAATGAAGGAGAAAGGAGCCCCCTAAGTTTCCCCACTGGCACAACTACCATAACAAAAAGTAATGAAATTTCATTACTCTCATTATAGTAATGAATTTTTCACTAATGATACTTTAGAAACACTTTAGAAATATAACACTGGCACTCCCTAATTTTGTAATGAGTTTTGAAATGAAAATTTCATCGATCACGTAATCCTACTAAATATATGCTTAGCCACTTAAGGGAACTGCTTTGGAGTAAGAAAAAGAAATTGTTCCAAGAGAACAAGAACGCATTGTGTAGGCAATGCTCTTCAATGCACACGACCATTTTGTTGCACTGCACAGAAAGCAAAATACAATCAATACATATGCATTCCTTTTTATTGTTTCAGGGAATCTGACTAAACATTTGAAGTCAAAAGCTCACAGCAAAAAATGCCAGGAGCTAGGTGTGTTGGTGTCTTCACTAGTGGAGCCAGAAGCAGAAGAAGGTAACAAACAGTCCTATACCATATTGCATCTTCTGTTCAAGCTGGTTAGAACTGAACTCAAAAAAAGGTTGAATTTCTTGATCTTATTTTCAGCTGCAAAATTACGGAACAAGGCTTTTTAAAAAAAAATCTAAGGAGGGGCAGGCTTATCATAGGAAGTAGCTATTGCCGCCTTTAAGCTCTTCCTCCTCCTTCTTTTAGATGAAACTTCCTAGGACATTTTATTTATTTATTTATTTATTTGCTTTACTTGTATACCGCAGTTTCTCAGCCCGTAGACGACTCAACGCGGTTCACAACAAGAGCAAAAAAGTCAATCCAACAGGCATCAAAAATTTAAAAAACCATTAAACAACATAATATACAGGGTAATAACACATCAATATCAACACATTAACGTCTCGTAACTAGAATCATGATCCAATTCGTCGTCCAAATTCCGTATCCTATATTCATCATGTACAAATGCACCGTTTATCCGAACGCCTGTTCAAACAGCCAGGTTTTTAGTTTCCTTCGAAATACCATTAACGAAGGGGCTGATCTGATGTCCAAGGGAAGGGCGTTCCACAGCCGAGGGGCCACCACAGAGAAGGCCCTGTCCCTCATCCCCGCCAGCCGTGCTTGAGACGCAGGTGGGATCGAGAGCAGGGCCTCCCCAGAAGATCTTAGAGTCCTGGTGGGTTCATAGACAGAGATACGTTTGGATAGGTAGCTTGAATTGGCTCCTGGATAAAGTGGGAACATTTGAATTGGCTCCTGGATAAAGTGGGAAGTAGATAAATCTTTTAGGTTAAATTCATAGATGTCTGAACAAAGGGGATCCTGAGCTCTATCCTAACTAACTAAGCCTGGACTCCATTCTAAGTAATAGGAAAAATTTGGTCCTCATAGATGGTGCTGTCTGTTTCTTTGGAAAACAAGTGAAAGATGATATTCTAGATCAGTGGTTCCCAACCCATGGGGCATGGCTCATAGGTGGGCCATGAGACCCAAAATAAGGTCCATGTCTGGGGGTGCTTGCTGCCGTTGGAGGAGAGTGAAAGAGAGAAGGAGGAAACCAGGGCACGTGACCCTGTCTGCTCACTTGCCCTCGTGCGCTTGCTTGATAGCTTCCTCCTCACATCCTCTCTCTCTCTGCAGCTGCTGCTTGTTTGAAGGGGGGGGGGAGGCAAGGGAGGGAGAGTGCATGCCAGCCAAAGGAGGGTGAAGCACAAGTGCATGTGTGTGCCCCAATTGCACAGCTGTTGCCTGTTTAAGAGTGAACAAGGATGGGGGAACAAGGATGGGGAGCTGCAAAGGGTGGTGGCTGTGTGCGCGCTCCAAGGAAAGAGAGGCGTCAACCACCTCTCTGTCTTGCACACATGCTCTCTCTTTGCTGGCAGAGGCAGGCAAGCTCACGCACCCTCAACATGGGGGCCACGGAGCCTCTCCTCAGCCACTTGATCTCTCCTTCACACACCTGCCTTCTCCCTCCCCTCTCCCTCTCTTCCTGGGGTTCCAGGAGTCAGGCCTGTAGCCGGGAGGGGGGGCAGTTAGGGGTTCAATCCTCCCGCCGAAATTTTTCAGGTTAAAATAAATTATTTTTTGGCTATTTTTGGCCTTACTAACCTTGCATACCTTGTATCTTATACCTTTTACGGTGCAATAAGGGTATTTGGACTGTATTAAAAATGTTGTTGTTGTGTTATCGAACTACTCTTCATGATTTAGGATCATAGATTATAGAATCCTAGAGTTGGAAGAGACCTCATGGGCCATCCAGTCCAACCCCCTGCCAAGAAGCATTCAAATCACTCCTGACAGATGGCCATCCAGCCTCTGTTTAAAAGCTTCCAAAGAAGGAGCCTCCACCACACTTCGGGGCAGAGAGTTCCACTGCTGAACAGCTCTCACAGTCAGGAAGTTCTTCCTCATGTTCAGATGGAATCTTCTTTCTTGTAGTTTGAAGCCATTGTTTCGTGTCCTAGTCTCCAGGGAAGCAGAAAACAAGCTTGCTCCCTCCTCCCTGTAGCTTCCTCTCACATACTTATACATGGCTATCCTATCTCCTCTCAGCCTTCTCTTCTTCAGGCTAAACATGCCCAGCTCCTTAAGCCGCTCCTCATAGGGCTTGTTCTCCAGACCCTTGATCATTTTAGTTGCCCTGGTCTGGACACATTCCAGCTTGTCAATATCTCTCTTGAATTGTGGTGCCCAGAATTGGACACAATATTCCAGGTGTGGTCTAACCAAAGCGGAATAGAGGGGTAGCATGACTTCCCTAGATCTAGACACTATGCTCCTATTGATGTAGGCCAAAATCCCATTGGCTTTTTTTGCCGCCACATCACATTGTTGGCTCATGTTTAACTTGTTGTCCACGAGGACTCCAAGATCCTTTTCACACATACTGCTCTCGAGCCAGGCATTGTCCCCATTCTGTATCTTTGCATTTCGTTTTTCCTGCCAAAGTGGGGTATCTTGCATTTGTCACTGTTGAACTTCATTTTGTTAGTTTTGGCCCATCTCTCTAATCTGTCAAGATCGTTTTGAATTCTGCTCCTGTCCTCTGGCGTATTGGCTATCCCTCCCAATTTGGTGTCGTCTGCAAATTTGATGATCATGCCTTCTAGCCCTTAATCTAAGTCATTAATAAAGATGTTGAACAGGACCGGGCCCAGGACAGAACCCTGCGGCACTCCGCTCGTCACTTCTTTCCAGGATGAAGAGGAAGCATTAGTGAGCACCCTCTGGGTTCGTCCATTTAACCAATTACTGATCCACATCACCGTAGTTTTGCCTAGCCCACATTGGACTAGTTTGTTTGCCAGAAGGTCATGGGGGACCTTGTCGAAGGCCTTACTGAAATCTAGGTACGCTACATCCACGGCATTCCCTGCTTCTATCCAGCTTGTAACTCTATCGAAATAAGAGATCAGATTAGTCTGGCATGACTTGTTTTTGGTAAATCCATGTTGACTATTAGTGATGACCGCATTTGTTTCGAAGTGTTTGCAGACCACTTCTTTAACAATCTTTTCCAGAATCTTGCCTGGTATCGACGTGAGGCTGACCGGACAGTAATTGTTTGGGTCATCCTTTTTTCCCTTCTTGAAGATTGGGACCACATTGCCCCTCCTCCAGTCTGCTGGAACTTCTCCCGTTCTCCAAGAACTCTCAAAGATCATTGCAATGGTTCCGAGATGACTTCCGCTAGTTCCTTCAGTACTCTTGGGTGTAGTTGATCTGGCCCTGGGGACTTGAACTCATTTAGAGTGGCCAGGTATTCCTGGATGACTTGTTTCCCAATGTGGGGTTGGATGTCCTCTAATCCCTCATTCACTCCATCTTGCTGAGGTTGAAGATGACTTTCTTTTTGTGAGAAGACTGAGGCAAAGAAGGCATTAAGTAGTTCTGCCTTTTCCCTACCCCCTGTCCGCATTGCCCCATCTTCTCCTCAAAGAGGTCCTATCACCTCCTTGTTTTTCCTTTTTCTACTGACATAAGAAAAGAAGCTCTTTTTATTGTTTTTAATCTCCCTGGCAAGCCTGAGCTCGTTTTGTGCTTTAGCCTTGCGGACCTTTTCCCTACAGGTGTTGTCTATTTATTTGAATTCTTCTTTGGTGGTTTCTCCCTTTTTCCACTTCTTGTGCATGTCTCTTTTTTGTTTTAGCACAGCTAGAAGTTCTTTGGACATCCATTCTGGCTTCTTTGCACTTGTCCTATTTTTTTCTCTTTGTTGGCACAGTTTGCAATTGCGCCTTGAGTATTTCACTCTTGAGAAATTCCCATCCATCCGTAACTCCCTTGTCTTTTGGTATCTGTGTCCACGGAATGTTGCTCAGTGTTTCCTTCATTTCTCGGAAATCAGCTCTCCTAAAGTCCAAAATGCGGTTTTGACTTGTCTTAGTTTAGGCCGTCCTTTGTACCTCAAATTGCAGGAGCACATGGTCACTTGCCCCTAAGGATCCGACCACTTTGACCGCATCGATCAGGTCTTCCGCATTTGTTAGGATGAGATCAAGAGTAGCCAACCCCCTTGTTGCCTCTTCTACCTTCTGGACCATGAAATTGTCTGCAAGGCAAAGGAGGAATTTGTTGGACCTTGTACTCTTGGCCGAGTTTGTTTTCCAGCAAATATCGGGATAGTTGAAATTGCCCATGTGCCTGTTTTGTCAACTGTTGGCAGAAGACTTCATCAAGTTCTTCCTCCTGGCTTGGAGGTCTGTAGTAGACGCCTACATTGACATCCTTTTGAGTCCCAGTACCCTTGATTCTTATCCAGATGCTTTCAGGCTGGTTTCCTAGATTGCTGTCTTGCATCTCTTCTGCAGCATAAGAGTTTTGGACATATAAGGCTACTCCGCCTCCTCTCCCCTTTGTTCGGTTTCTGTGAAAGAGGTTATAGCCCTCGATGTCTACATTCCAGCGATAGGAGTCATCCCACCAGGTTTCAGTGATGCCTATGATATCATATTTGTGGTGTTGTGCTAAAAGTTGGAGTTCGTCTTGTTTATTTCCCCTGCTCTGTGCATTAGTGTAAAGACATGTGAGCCCCTGAGATTTTCCCCTGAGCTGTTTAATTGGAATTATTGTGCTTTTGGTACTTGGTCCTCGTTGTGTTTGTGCAGCCCTCCATTTAGCCTTCTGGCGGTTCCCTGACGTTGTGGGTAAAGTAGTGTTCGCAAGGCTGTTGTCCCCTTCCCCCGGTGGACCTAGTTTAAAGTGTGCCTAATGAGATTTGCGAGTCTGTGAGCAGAAAGGTGTTTTCCTACTTGTGTAAGATGCACCCCGTCCCTTGCCAGTAGGCCATCCTCCTGGAAAAGCAGGCCATGGTCGAGGAAGCCAAAGCGTTCCTCCTGACACCATTTTCTAAGCCAGTCATTGACCTGTACTATTTTTCTGGCCTTTGTAGGACCTTGTCTTACAACTGGGAGGAGGGATGAAAAGACCACCTGTACATTACATTGTTTTAGCTTTGTTCCGAGAGTTCAAAAATCATTTATGATCTTTTGAAAAGTATGCCTAGCAGTATCATTGGTTCCTACATGAATCAACATGAGGGGTGGACGATGATGGGGCTTGAGGAGCCTGGTGAGCCTCTGACTGATATGGTGTATTTTTGCCCCCGGTAGGCAGCATATTTCTCGAGCCATCCCACCTGGTCTGGAAATGACGGCTTCCGTTCCTCTAAGGAGGGAGTCGCCTACTACTAAGACCTGTTTACTTTCAGGATAGATAAGAAAATTGTTGAAGAATCTAAAGATTCCTAGAGATTTCTCTATAAGATTATTTCCCAAGTCTTCCAGCACAAATTATAACTTATAGGAAACAAAGTGTGCAGATGGGACCAAACTGGGAGGGAGAGTAAATACTCCACTCCAGAGGACAGGATCAAAATTCAAAATGACTTAGAGAGCAGATTGGCCAAAACTAACACAATGAATGTCAACAAGGACAAATGTAAGATACAGCACTTATTTATTTTATTTATTTATTTTAAACATTTGTACCCCGTCCTTCTCAGCACCCGAGGGGGGACTCAGGGAGGCTTACACCGGCAACAATTCAATGCCAACACATAACATAGCAATAAAACACAATTAAAACATTGATTAAAAAATTAAGTATAAATAGGCAGTTAAAATATTATTAACAATAATATGGCCACATCCAAATTCGATTCAACGTTCAGGGACTTAGTCCAAAGTCTGTCCATTATTAGTTCACATACATCAACTTTGATTGCTGCTAAGCCTGCTGTCCAAATGCCTGATCCCACAACTACGTTTTGAGCTTTTTCCTGAAGGAAAGGAGAGATGGCACCAACCTAATTTCACTGGGGAATGAGTTCCACAGATGGGGAGCCACCACTGAGAAGGCCCTGTCTCTCGTTTCAACTAACCGCGTTTGCGAAAAAGGCTGGATCAAGAGCAAGGCCTCCCCGGACGATTTTAAATTCCGAGGTGGAATGTAGAGGAAGAGGCGTTCGAACAAGTAGGCTGGGCCGAAACCGTATAGGACTTTATAGGCCAAAACCAGCACTTTGAATTGTGCTCAGAACTAGACCGGCAGCCAGTGGAGCTGACGTAACAGGGGGTGGTATGTTCCCTGTATGCTGCTCCAGTGAGCAGTCTAGCTGCTGCCCGTTGGACAAGTTGGAGTTTCTGAACAGTCTTCAAGGGCAACCCCACGTAGAGTGTGTTGCAGTAATCTAGTCGGGTTGTAACAAGAGCATGGACCACCGTGGCCAGATCAGACCACGTATGGGCACAGCTAGCGCACAAGTTTTAACTGTGCAAAAGCTCCCCTGGCCACCACTGAGACCTGGGGTTCCAGGCTCAGCGATGAATCCAGGATCAGTCCCAAGCTGCAAACCTGTGCCTTCAGGGGGAGTGTGACCCCATCCAGCACAGGCTGTAACCCTATCCCCTATTTGGCCTTTCGACTGACCAGAAGGACCTCTGTCTTATCTGGATTCAGTTTCAATGTGTTAGCCCTCATCTCGTCCGACACAGGTCTGGACAGCCTCCTTAGTAACAGGTGGGAAGGAGTGACAGAGTTAGATGTCATGTGCATACAGATAACACTGTACTCCGAAACTTTGGATGATCTCCCCCACCAGCTTCATGTAGGCAGAAAAAATGAAAAGCAGCGACAGGATAGGTAACGCCTGCAGAGACACATGTGGAAAAGATATTGGAGTTTTCGTGACACCAAACTCAACATGAGCCAAGAGTGTGATGCAGCAGCTAAAAAGTCAATGGGCTGCATCCAAAGGAGCCTACTGTACAGATCGAGGGAAGTTTGCAGACAAAGTTGCTCAGACACGTCTTGAGCTGGACTCCAATTTTACCACAGTACCAGGGGAGGTGATTGAGGCATCTGCTTGTCCAACTTTATGGGATTCTTTTAGGCTTGTTCTTCCTGAGACCGTGGAGGCGGTCCTTGGTGCTGTGAGGGCGACCACGTCGGCTCTAGACCCTTGCCCGTCTTGGCTAATTAAATCGGCCAGGGAGGGGTTGGTTGATTGGTTTGTGTTGATCATTAATGCATCCCTGGAGCAGGGGTTTTTTCAATCTCAATTGAAACAAGCTGTGCGTCGTCCACTACTTTAAAACATCTCCCTCGACTCCACAGTGCTGAACAACTTCAGACCAATCTCCAACCTCCCTTTCTTGGGCAAGGTGCTGGAGCTGGTGGTTGCCTCCCAGCTCCAGGGCTTTCTAGATGACAACAACTACCTAGATCAGTCACAGTCTTGTTTCAGGCCTGGCCACAGCACTGAGACGGCCTTGGTCACCTTGGTGGATGACCTCCGTAGAGAGCTGGAAAGGGGGAGTGTGACTCTGTTGGTGCTCTTGGACATTTCAGCGGCTTTCAATACCATCAATCATGGTATCCTTCTGGGTCGACTCTCTGGGATGGGTCTTGGGGGCACGTTTTTGTCGTGGCTCCGGTCCTTCCTGGAGGGTCGATCAGATGGTGAAGCTGGGAGATGCCTGCTTGGACCCCTGGCCTTTGACCTGTGGGGTCCCGCAAGGCTCTATTTTGTCTCCCATGGTTTTTAACATCTACATGAAACCGCTGGGAGAGGTCATCCAGAGTTTCGGAGTTAGGTGCCATCTCTACGCAGATGACACACAACTTTACTACTCTTTTCCACCTAATTCCAAGGAGGCCCCTTGTGTGCTGGACGATTGTCTGGCCGCTGTGGCGATCTGGATGAGGACGAACAAGCTGAAGATCAATCCCGACAAGACAGAGGTCCTCCTGGTTGATCGTAAACCGGATCGGGGTATAGGGTGGCAACCTGTGCTGGACGGGGTTACACTCCCCCTGAAGTCACAGGTTCGCAGTTTGGGAGTCCTCTTGGATTCATCACTTACGCTTGAGGCTCAGGCGTCGGCGGTGTCCGGGAGGGCTTTTGCACAACTGAGACTTGTGCTCCAGCTGCGACCGTACCTCGCAAAGGTTGATCTGGCTGGGGTGGTCCATGCCTTGTTCACCTCTAGATTGGATTACTGTAATGCGCTCTACGTGGGGCTGCCCTTGAAAATGGCTCGAAAATTTCAACTGGGCGGCGGCCAGGATGTTAACTGGTGCTCCTTAAGGAGCTCCATTGGCTGCCGTTTACCTTCCGATCCCAATTCAAGGTGCAGGTACTTACCTACAAAGCCCTACAAAGTTTGGGACCATCCTATCTGCGTGACTGCATCTCCGTCTACGAATCCACGCGCTTCCTTCGTTCATCTGGAGAGGCCCTGCTTGCGATCCACCTGCGTCGCAGGCACGTTTCGTTGGGACGAGGGACAGGGCCTTTTCTGTGGTTGCCTCCCGACTCTGGAACACCCTCCCCAAAGACATCAGACTAGCACCCACGTTGGCAGTCTTTAGGAAGAGTTTGAAGACCTGGCTATTCCGATGTGCCTTTCCGGAATAGGAAAACTCCAGCATTTGTCCCAGAAGCACTTCATTAGAATTTTAAGATTCTCTGCACATTGCACTTGCCCTGAAATCCAACATACCACCTGTCACACCCAGCACGTTTTAATTCTGTACCCATTACTTGGCCCGGCCCTAGTTTTTACTGTGTTATGGTGTAATGTTTTGTTGTTATTGCTTTATGTTTTTGATTTTGCTTTGAGTTGTTTTGTTATGCTGTTGTTGTGTTGAGACCTTGGCCTTTGTAAGCCGCATCGAGTCCTTCGGGAGATGCTAGCAGGATACAAATAAAGTTTAATAATAATAATAATAATAATAATAATAATAATAAGTCCTTGTGTCTCTCTTTTCGGCTTTGGTCAGACCTCTTTACTTGGAATCACACTGAGTCCAATTCTGTTCAAAAGAGATACTGACTCTAAGCTGGAAGGTATCCAGAGGAGGAAGGAAACTAAAACAATCAAAGGTTTGGAGATCATAAATCCCTCTGAGGAGTGTCTTAAAGAGCTGGGCATGTTTAGTCTGCAGAAGAAAAGGTTTAGAGGAGGAGACATGAGAGCCATGTATCATAAGGAAGAGGAAGTAGGATTTTTTCTGCTGCCCTGGAAACTAGGACTCAATGGAGTCATGGGTTCAAATCTCAGGAGAGGAGATTCCATTGAACATTAGGAAAAACTTCCTGGCCATAAGAAGAGATTCCACTTGAACCTGACAAGGAACTTCTGGCTGTTCCGCCATGGAATATGGTGCTTCGTATTGTGATGGAACCTCCTTCTCTGGAGGTTTTCTGTTGGGAGCAATTAAATTGTGAATTCCACCATGGCAGGGGTTGGGTGGCTCTTGTGATCTCTTTCAACTCTAGGATCTAGGACTTGGGAAACGCTTATTTGAAACTGCATATTTGCTATGTTATCTGTTTCTTTCTTTCTTTTAGGGACTAATGAAGATACCTTCCAAGATTCAGAAGGGCAGGAAGGATCTGAGCTCTTTGAAGAACATAAGTTTTCAGATTTGGAAGAGGAGGATGATGAGGAGGAGGATGACAGTGAGGAGGAGGAAGAGGAGGAGGAGGAGGAGGAGGAGTGGGAGGAGAGCGAAAACAATTCACTGTTAAAGCCCTGGGAAACGAAGAACACTCCATTCCAAGGGCATTGTCTAAGAAGTGATCCCTCTCCCCATAAGAAAGGAACCACAGCAGCTTTGCCTTCAATGCAGAATGTTGTCTGTAGCAAAGAGCGTACTGTTCAGAATCATAAGACAGGCAGCTCAGGATCAGAAATAAAATGGCCATTGGTCAGCAGTGAAGTTGTGCCCTGTCACAGCTCCCTGAGACTTCACAGCCCAGTTTTGACTTCTAGTTTGCTCTTGGCTTCTGCTAAGAAGGGATCAGTGGCAAAGCCTCAGATGCTTTTGTCAGTGGATTTCTCCATCCACAAAGACACTTGTTCTGGAATAAAGTCAGGCTCTGATAGTGTGGGCAGTTATCAATCAATGCTGACTACAAGTAGCAGGCAAGTGTTGACCAAGCGTGAATTTCCACCTAAGAGGTTCTCATCTTCAGAAGAGACCTCCTTATTGAGAAGCCCCTCCTTGGGGCTGGGGATCTCTTCCTCTCACTGGGTAATATCTCCAAGCCAAGAGGCAGCCCCACCATCTAGTCTGTCCCCACAACCCGAGTGGTCCTTAAACAGATACATTTCTCCAAGTCAAGAGTGGTCATCACAGGCGTACCTTTCACCAGAACGAAGCATGTCTCCTGTGTGGCACGTTTCTCCAGTCAGGGAAATAGCAGCGGTGAGATACCTATCCATGAATGAACTGTTCTCTGGGAGCTGCTCAGAACCGTCACCTTCACAAAACCCACCCTCTTGTCACCTCTCTGAAGCAGTCAAAGAAGTTCATAGCTTGTCTAAAACTCAGCCTGAAATATCACCTCTGATGCCTCTACCTCACTGGTCCTTTGACAAAAGTACAGAGCTGTATGAAGAACCTAAAATGGTAAGCTTTATAATTTTCACATCAGGGATCTGCAAATGGATTGCATTCAATTAAGAAAAATATTTTTAAGAGAAGGGATGACTTCTTTTTTTTTTTTTTTTTTTTTAAAGAATGATGGAAATAAATGAGTAGGAAGATGCAATGGAAATCTGGTGTTATCCTTTTGAGTTACTTTTTTGAAAAATTAGGACCTTGTTAAACTAATTCCGTTTAAGCTAATTCAGGTCAAATCTGTGCTTTTGAAGTCTCTTTATGTTAAAAGCCTGAGTGTGGAGATAACTATCGACATGAAGAGTTATTTCACCAATTATTTTTTGCAATATAGTTTTTAAAACTTTTCCACGCTTTATTTTTTTAAAAAGTGATTATTTTGGGTTCATAAAAGGGTTAAAACTTATTATATATAATATGTGCAACTGTAAACAGAAGTAGAGGATAAGGCAGCACATGCGATCATACAGACAGAGAACTTTTTAAAAAGTTTTAAACTTATAGTTTACATAAAAATTAAAAACCGTATAATCTTTCTTCATCAGCACCAGAAGAATAGCCCTCCCTTAGAACAAAAATCTACAGGATTATCTTAAATTTGTTTTTTGCACCAGTTGAAGAATACCTAAGTTACATAATGATTGTACTACCCTGAGAAATAATGTCACTCCTTTTATGATATATGGTAACATTCTGAGAGATTTATTTATTTATTTATTTGGGATATTTCTATATCGCCTTTCTCCAAGGACTCAAGGTGGTTTACAACCATTGTTAAAAATAACAATATAAAATAACTCATTCAAATAATTCCAAATCAGTCCATACTGGATGTAAAATTATCAATTAAACAGTCTAAAATACCCAGGGAGGTAAATTGTGATTATAAAGTGTAGGTCCCAGGCTTCTGTCATGTCACCATAAGTTAAAAGCTATTCCACACAGGAAAGTTTTCAAGTTTTTCCCAAAGGCCAAGAGCGGGGGATATATATATATGTGCTGATGTTAGGAGTTTAATAAATATTTACCTACTTTTGAATTCAGAAAAGTAAATACTGTAGAACAATGACTTTCAAAGTAAGGCTGTTCAATTAAACAGGAAATAACACTTTCAAACCAGGAACAGAAAATGTTTCAAATTGTGTTACACACATAGTGTTTGTTATTTAAGATACAGAATGGGGGACGCCTGGCTCGAGAGCAGTACATGTGAAAAAGATCTTGGAGTCCTCATGGGGAGGAAGGGGAACATGAGCCAGGAATGTCATGCGGTGGCAAAAAAAGCCAATGGGATTTTGGCCTGCATCAATAGGAGAATAGTGTCTAGATCCACCCCACATCTGGAATACTGTGTCCAATTCTGGGCACCACAATTGAAGGGACTCTAAACTGGAATGTGTCCAGAGGAGGGCGGCTAAAATGATCAAGGGTTTGGAGAACAAGCCCTATGAGGACAGAGCAGCTGAAAGAGCTGGGCATGTTTAGCCTTCAGAAGAGAAGGCTGAGAGGAGACATGACAGAGGCCATGGATCAAGATGGGAGGGTAAGTAATAGGGAGGAGGGAGTAAACTTGTTTTCTGCTGGCCTGGAGACTAGGGTGCGGAACAATGGCTTCAAACTACAGGAAAAGAGATTCCACTTGAATATTAGGAAAAACTTCCTAATTGTGAGAGCTGTTCAGCAGTGGAACTCTCTGCCCTAGAGCATGTTGGAAGCTCCTTCTTTGGAGGCTTTTAAACAGAGGCTGGATGGACACCTGTCAGGGTGCTTTGAATGCAATTTTTCCTGCTTCTTGGCATAATGGGGTTGGACTGGATGGCCCACGAGGTCTCTTTCAAGTCAATGATTCTATGAGTCTTATGATCCTACGATTCTATGATTCTGTTTTAGGCCCCTTCTACACTGTCATATAATCAAATCAGACAATCCACATGATCCATTTTGAACTTGATTATATGAGTCTACACTGGCATATCATCCCGTTCAAAGCAGATAATCTGGATTTTATATGGCAGTGTAGAAGGGGCCTTAGAGTAACAGTCCAAGCTGTGGCTGCAAGTTGAATGACGTGTCTATAATCTCCTGTCATTACAGAAGGCAAAATTGAGGAAATGTTCTCCAGACATTATGAATCAACTTCTCTGTATGAGACCTTTGCAATCACCCCATGAAATGTGCAACTGTAATCCAAGTCATGTGGGAGAGCGCATCTTCAGTCATCTCCCACTGCACTCCCAGCAGCTTCCCTGGAACCCTTGTCCTATGATTCCCATTGGGGGCATCCAGATGGTTCAAGCGAGGCACATTGGTCACCCCAGCTTGCGGGGTAGATCAGTGATGTCCCTGCAAGCCAGCTCTTTTGCACACGACAACTTCACTGAAAATGGACAAACAAAAGGAAAGGGCGGAAAAACTCCTTATTCACCAGCAGACCCTCCATTCCAATGCAGCAGCTACTTGGAAGAGAAAGTCAGGACAAGTGAGTTCCAGCAAAAGCTGGCCAAAGTAAGTACATGTCCTGAACCTGGCAGCTCAGAGCAGGGAAGTCGTACTGCCGTCAGAATTGGTTCCTGCTCACAGGATGAAGCCTCTCCAAAACCTTATGCTATTGGAGAAGACAATTCTAGCAAGGAGGAGGGGAACAAACAGCACAGCAGCTCACATACCTCTGGGAATCCCACCTGCGCTTTCATGCCCACTCAGCCCCTGGACAGGAGCAGCAGCACGAGTTGCTTGTCGGAGGCCCTGCTGAGCCACTCGCCGTCCCCTCTGTCCATTCGGAGAAGGAGCCTCTCGGGGGAGGCAGTGTCCGCAAGAGGGGAGCACCAGAGGAATTGTCCTCCCTTAGAACAAGCCTCCGTTGGCCTCACTTCCAGGCCAAGGGATAACAATGCAGAAAGCACTTAAGTGCTCTCTTCTTTTTCTACAGGCTTTCCCAGGGTGCTTCCAGGCAGCACCAAAACATGGGATTAATATGTGGGATAAAAAAACCCGGGACCTCAGAGCAGGTCCCCATTCTGTGTCTGGAGGGTGAGCAGGAGACATCCACCGGTAGTTTGCTTTAAAAAAAAAATCACTTGTTATGTGCTGATGCTTATATGCGCACATGCAAATATCCTAATACCAATACGGAGAGATTCTGATGTGCACATATACACATCAGCGCATAACAGCGGGGATGTTTTTTTAAAATGCTGCCGGATTTCTCTCTTTTCCCAATTGCTTGTTTCAGATTATTAAGTTTAAAATAAACACTTTTAGAGACCTCTAATGGCTCCCTGCTTCTCCTCTCTTGAAACCAGCTGTAAATGAGCTGTGCCTCCATGGGAGCCCTGACATCTGATCAGCTGTTTCAGGCTTTTTAACACTAGCACAGGTGGGAAGTAAAAGAGAGAAATCCCACAGGGGTAAAAGAGAGAAATCCCAAGCTTTACATGACTGCAGGGCCACACACTCATGGGAAATCCGCCTTTTTTCACCCGGAACTGGGATAAAGTAGGACTGTTTTGAAACAAGTTTTTCCCTCTGTTCCTGCGATTGAGCGTGCGTTTAGCACAAACGTCACCTTTTAAACTCATTATCTCCCAAATTATAGGTACTGTGTGGAAGTGCCCTGGTTAATCAACAAAGCTTTGTCACGTTTGGTTTTAGAACAGACATGGACCAACTTTGGCCCTCCCTCCAGGTGTTTCAGACTGCAACTCATAGGCTGTTAGGAATTGTGGGAGTTGTAGTCTAAAACACCTGGAGGGAAGCTCAAAGTTGGCCCATGCCTGCATTAGAATAATGATTAGGAAAGAGAAAACTCTCACATCCAACCAGACCTGCAGAGCCTGTTGCTGGTTTTTCTCCCTCCCTCCCTCAATTCTTTTTCTCTTTCAGTCTGGTATTACACATACCTGTGCCTTTTCTATATCTTTTTGTTGCTTGAAATACACACACAAACACACGCACAAATACAAAACAATGATTTGGGGTGTAAAAGAAGAAGAAGAAAAGAATTTTGGAAAGGTAGTGTCTCTTTCTATAATTTTGATCAATGCAGGCAAGGAAAGGGTTTGAAATCATTTCCAAAGAATGCACTGAAACGTTAGGAAGAGAAACACCTCTTTAAAAGATAGTGATTATCCTGCTCCCTTGTACATATTGTTGAAATACTCCCCCCAGTACTTATTAATTGCTTTCTATAATATTTTGCAAGGTAGTTGCTATATTTTGTAATTATAGCTTTTTAATTATTTGCATTCTCTGATTGCCTATTAAATGTGCTTTAAGGAGAGCTATTACTGCTTCAGTTTGAGGAAAAAAAGAGAGAAGTGTTTACTTTTGAATTGTAAGTGAAACTAGCACTTATTTTGTATGTGAATGTTGGTCTTGAAAGAGCAATTCTAACTCGCCCCCCCCCCCCGACACCCAAGAAAGGGCCTCTGAATGTGCCTCCCTTGAGTAAAAAAGCACTTTTTAAAGACAAAAAGAAAAAGGGATACATCGCCACGTGTACCGTTCCTTTCTTGCCCTCCTCTGCAAAAGGAAAACAAAGGAATTGCAAGGAAATGGAATCTCTTAAATGTAAAAATACCAAAATAGAAAATGGTGGAGATCCAGGGTAGGTGCCTTGATACCTTCCTGGTGGCGCAATGGGTTAAACCCTTGTGCCGACAGAGCTGAAGACCAACAGGTCAGAGGTTTGAATCCGGGGAGAGTGGGTTCAGCTCCCTCTGTCAGTTCCAGTTCCCCATGCAGGACCATGAGAGAAGCCTCCCACAAGGATGGTAAAACATTAATCATCCGGGCATCCCCTGGGCAACGTCCTTGCAGACAGCCATTTTTCTCACACCAGGAGCAACTTGCAGTTTTTCAAGTCGCTCCTGACACACACAGAAAAACCCTTTCAGATATTTTTGCTGATGACATCTACCTTCACTTTACGTTTCTCATTCAATAAGATATATTGCCCGAATCATCTGAAGGGGTCTAGGTTGCCTTTCCATGTGTAGCTCTTTGCTTTCTATTAGCCATTCCTGCTTTAAAACGGCATTCTGGGTGTGGCAGCTTTATTCCATATGCACAATCCCTGTCAGGTGTTGTACCTGGCCAGATACAGCATCATCATCGTCATCGTCATTCAGGCTTCTCAGCTATGAGGCCTGGATTCTTCGATTCTTTGGATCTCACCTTGTGTAAGTTAGCTTTCGAGTCTGATCCCCCCCCCCCCCCCCCAGCTATAGAAAATCCTGTTTGATCTGGAAATGTTTAAGGGGGAATGTTAAGAAGACAGCTAGAATCCTGTGCTGGACATTTGTGAGCAGGAAAGTTTTGTGAAATCTGTATCTAGGAGAGAAATGCTGTTACGTTGTCATATATTAGAATCAGTAAATGGCTATTATGCAATGGGACCAACGTACACTGGGCACTCTTGCCTGTGTCCCGTTACACATTTTCACTCTTCACTAACAGTCTTTCTTAACCCGCTCTAGCTAAGCATATGTAAAGTTAGGTCACGTAGGCAATGGTATACATTTCCAGCTGGAATAACCAATCAGGTTTGCTTAACTATATTCATCAAGCATTCTAGATACAGATCATTTTCCATAGCAGCCTTCTGCTACATACTAGACTAGGCCTGGGCCAATTTCAGCCCTCCCTCCAGGTGTTTTAGACTCTGGCTCCAAAACACCTAGAGAGAGGGCCGTTGTTGGCCCAGGCCTGTGCTAAACTTTGCCCCCATCTACACTGATTATCTACACAGGCTTTGGCTCCATCTACACTGACCTTGACCCCAACTACACTGACCATCAACACTGCCTTTGGCTCCATCTACACTGACCAATCTACACTGACTTTGGCCCCATCTCCACTGGCCGTCTACACTGGCTTTGGCCCCATCTGCACTAACCATCTGCTGAAGTGGACTCAGTTGAGGGCATCCTCGTTGGGCCGGATCTGACCCGCTTTATTTGTCTACATAGAACTGCCCTTTGGTTCATACAGTGCTGTTTATTAGAATGCTGATGTGGGTCGTAGTCCAGCACCACTGGAGTCTGGCAGGCTAAAACCTTTTTATCTTTATTTTAAAGATTAAGATATGTTTGAGACAGAGTCACGAGGTGCTGTGGTTTTTTTAAACTGTTTTGGTGGATTTTAACTGAATTTTTTTCATGGTGCTTGTGTTTGATTCTGTTTTAATTTTTGCATATTTATATGTTTTAAATTGTGTAGTAATGCTTTTTCTGTCAAGCTGTGTTGAGTCCCCTTTGGGGAGATAAAGTGGGGTATAAATAAATAAATATAATAGTAGTAATAGTAATAATAATAATGCTAGAGGCCATCATGTTTGGAGAGTGCTCCGATAGGGAATGTGTCTATGATTCCAGCCATTGAGAGCTTTCTTGCTCATATTTCGGTTGGCCTTGAACCATCCTTGTTATTTCTGGTTGTCAGATTTGTCTTTGAACTATTTGTCTTTGTCACTTTTCATCCGCAGAAGAAATTAAGGAATTGTTTTCCTTCTTCAACGTGTTTTTTCCTCTCACACCCCTAGTTTGGAATGAAATATTACAAATGTGTATTGTCGAAGGCTTTCATGGCTGGAATCACTCAGTTCTTGTGGGTTTTTTCGGGCTATATGGCCATGTTCTAGAGGCATTTCTCCTGACGTTTCGCCTGCATCTATGGCAAGCATCCTCAGAGGTGAGGTCTGACCTCACCTCTGAGGATGCTTGCCATACATGCAGGTGAAACGTCAGGAGAAATGCCTCTAGAACTGGCCATATAGCCCAAAAAAACCCACAAGAACTGAGGATTACAAATGTGGTTCCATACAATATGTAGGGTATTTCAGGTCAATTAGTTGCCATTGCAAATTAGAACATAGGCATACTTTTTATTTTTTTTATAAAGTAGTCATCCAGAAAATTAATCAGTTTGCTAACAAACAGGTCAAGGTCAAGGTAGAGGTTTCCCCTTGACATGAAGTCTAGTCATGTCCAACTATGGGACTCTGAAGCTCACCTCCACTTCTAAGCCAAAGAGCTGGTATTGTCTGTAGATGCCTCCAAGGTCATCTGGCCGCTGGCATGACTGCATGGAGTGCTGTTATCTTCCCACAGAAGTGGTACCTATTGATCGACTCACATTTGCATGTTTTCGAACTGCTAGGTTGACAGAAGTTGGGCCTAAGAGTGGGAGCTCACCCTGCTCCCTGGATTTGAACCACTGATCTTTCTGTCAGCTAGTTCATCAGCTCAGCTGTTTAACCTGCTGCACCACCAGGGAGCCCAACCAAACAGGTACCACATGAGAAAAACCAGAGCCCTGTGTTAATAATGTTTACTAATGCAATTGTCAAAATAAATGTTTACTATGGTAGAGAGAAACTTGACATTTATTTAGAAGATCTTTGGCATTGCATAGAATATTTACAAGCACACTTTCAAAATTAACTAGGCAGAACAAGTTTTACAAATATTTAACCAATTGCCCAGGCCTTGCTTCTTTCTGTGATGTTCCATTAATAAATGCTTCAACAAAACAATATGCTTGCTTGGGGAAAATGCAAATAAATCCAAAATGCTGCTGGCTTTTTAAAGAAGGCTGCAAAAGTCATGGTCTGTTGCTACTGCAGAGCTGAATACTATGAAATGTGTCTGGTGTGAATGGAATAATATTGTGTATCCAATTGTGATTCCAGAAAAGGGTGGTGGTGGGTACTCTGTTTTATTAGATTTTGGTGGGTTCTTCTTCTTTTTAAATGAAAAATAACATTGAAATTGTGAAAGCAACCAAATCAATGCTGGAATTTTAAGAGTTCACTGCAAAACTCTATTCATGATCTACAATGTTTTTTCTTTCTTTATGTACTTCTGTTTCCCATACCTCCTTCAGTGCGCCAGTCTAGAATAATCTTGCAGTTGGGTTTGCAGCAAAGCCCAGCACCACGGCCATATTGAAGATATTATTATTATTATTATTATTATTATTATTATTATTATTATTATTGTATACCCCGCTTTATCTCTCCCAAAGGAGATTCAAAGTGACCTCTTTCAACAGTTTCTGGGGGAAATGAACATCAGTCTAGCTTCAGTGGAAATGGGCATCTTACTTACTTACTTAGGTGATCCCACGTAGTCTGAGGATGATGGTCCTCCAAGTTCGGTGTCCTGGCGGTGGGTCCATAGGTGACTGTGGAGCCCTATTCTTGCTCTACATCTTCTTCCACAGTGAGGGCATTGGTTTCTAGGTGGAAGGCGGTCTTGGTCGGGGTTGGCTTGATGCGCCTTCCTCTTGGCACGTTTCTGTCTTTCACCCTCCATTCATGCCTCTTCAAATTCTGCAGCACTGCTGGTCACAGCTGACCTCCAGCTGGAGCGCTCAAGGGCCAGGGCTTCCCAGTTCTCAGTGTCTATGCCAGTGTTTTTGAGGTTGGCTTTGAGCCCATCTTTAAATCTCTTTTCCTGGCCACCAACATTCCGTTAGCTGTTGGATCTCGTTGTCATTTTCGTCAAACCAATCTTGATGTTTCTTGGTTTGATATCCAATAGTTTCTTCGCAGGCTGTGATGATGGAGGTCTTCAGTTTGTTCCAATGTTCCAATGTTCCTCAACATTTTCAGGGTGGGAAATGGGCATCATGCTCACACCCACAGTATTGTCTTCTGGCTTTCTGGAAAGAGCAAACTTGGGATCAAGAGGCCACTTGTGGCCCATATCAGAAAGCAGCATCTCATCTCCACCATGGCTTTCAATTTCTTCTCATTGCAGGCACCCCATATTCCTGCATGTGCTTCTTTCATCACTTACCAAATGATTTGTGTTCATGACATTGGACATGGCCTTTTATTAGTGCACTTCTACATCTCTTACCCATTCTTACTACCAGTGTCCCCCCATTTATTTTTGGGCTCGATCAAATGCAACATGATGTTCAATTCCCAGGCTTTGTTTTGTTTTTGATGTCTTTCCTTCGATGTCCTTTCAGTGCATTTCTAGTAGTGTTTTCCTTTCAGTTATGGTGGGATTTCTCAATGGCTCAGAGACAATAATAGTAACAATAATACTGATGAGAACTCTTGGGATCTGTTTATCTTTGTGCTCCTGCACTTCTCTCTCTCTGCTCCACAAGGACTCAGTTGTGGGGTGATTTGTCCACATTGCACTACAAGTCAGCATCCGGCAGGGGAAAACAGGTTGCTCAAACACAATAATGTCATCAATGTGTTGTTACAGTCTAGACATTTGTATCTAGGCAATATAGGATGCAACCCAAGGAACTATGAACAGAGAACCACAATTCTGTTCCAATAGGCAGAGACTCAAAGCATGCAGAACACTTCTCTTACTGTGGAGTTATCTATTTCAACTAATTTCTTGTTTTCCTATTTGTCACCTGTGTAAAGCCAAAATATTCAGGGTAGGTTCACCTGCCTGCAACTGTATTGAAATGACCCTTTCTGCAATTTCAATACAGTTTCCAATTGGTATAGTCTATATGAGACATAAGACATAAGCCCTCTAGGTGTTTTGGACTTCAGCTCCCACAATTCTTCATAGCTGGTAGGATGTTAGGAATTGTGGGAGTTGAAGTCCAAAATACCTGGAGGGCCAAAGTTTGCCCATGCCTGGAATATATGGTGGTATGCAAGGTCTCTAATTGGTAGCTACTAATTGCTACCAATGTTGTTGGACTTGAAATAAATCAATCGAAATGCAGAGTTGTATTCCCTTAGTTGTACAAAACCTTGCTGGCATTCTCAATCAAACACAAGTCTTCTATGAACTCCAACTTAGAACATGGAATACCAGTCTTGTTTTTGCTTACTGTAATCTGCAGTATAATATACATCCAGAAGGAAGCCCCAATGATTTCGGAAGCTTTGCTTTCTAGATAAAGAAGCATGCATAGGATTGCAGCCTTTGACTAAAACAATGATTTGCTTATGTGAACTGACTTGAGAGTTCTTGTTGTGTGTCTGAAGGCTGCCCTAAACATTCAAGAGAAAAGCAGGATATGAATGTAAATAAAATAAAATAAAATAAAATGAATACTTGAAAATGAACTTTTGAGGAGAAAAAGAGAGGCCCAAGCCATTGTTTGCTCTTTTAGGTATTGCACCACAAACCGCAGCTTGCCCAAACTGTTAGGAAACTGTAATTTTAGATCCTGACATGGGAGTTGAAGTCCAAAATACCTGGAGGGCCAAAGTTTGCCCATGCCTGGAATATATGGTGGTATGCAATGTCTCATACAAGGCTTAAATATGCCTTGAGCCAGACTCTGCATTTGGAAAAATGACTTTCTAGAAACAACAACCATATTGATGGGAATGTCAGGAATTATAGTCCAGAAAAGTAGCTTTCTAAGCTCCGGTATTGAGCCTTGCAGGGACTGAAGAAGTGGGAGAAATCAGTTGTTCCACCAGCATCCTTTTAACATTATTGTTAGAAGTCTGTGCATGGAAACAAAAGCTTTCCTTTCACATATGTCTAAATGCTTTTGAGATACTTTGCAATGCAAATAAAATCATGGTGTTCAGTGATCTCTTTCTGCCCGTCACCATTGTCAACCAACTTTACTCCCATGTGACCTCAGAGATAGTTCTTGGCAACTGACTGGGCGCACATTCACTTTTGATTTAATGCAGTTGGACACCACTTGAACTACCATGGACCAATGCTATGGGATCCTGGGACTGGGAGTGTGGTGGGGTACCAGCATTCTTTGGCAGAGAAGGCTAAAGACCATGTAGAACTACAATTCCCATGATTCCATAGCATTGAGCCATAGCAACTAATCAACATGTTCAGCTGTGTTCCTTCAGCCATGTAGATATGCACCTTAAGTGTGTTGCTGGCCAGATGGAGCTGTCTCTGCTTCTTGCAAGCTGCTAAATACACCGAGAGCTCAAACTGCAAGGTGTTGAGCATCCCAGCAAAGCCTTAAACAACTGCTTAACCCGAAGCCCTTAAATTGCCCCACAGGTTCTGAGTCAGTTGCCAAGTCCCTGCATGGTCCCCACATTGTGGTGCTATAACACAAGGCAGAGGAGAACGAGCCAAAGGGTTAGCTGCCCCTTGAAATCACTTCAGGCTAAGGAGATTGGAGACTGTTGCTCATTTATTATTTCTCTATTAAAATATTACATTGATCAAACATTTTTGCCACTAATGATTGTTTAAAACTCATTAGCCTGAGTCCTAGTTGGTAGTTTCAACAAGAATAGACCAATTAAGCCAATTGTTGAGTAGGGAGTTGGCACTTAAGTAAATCTCATTAATTCAAAAGGTTTCCTCTGGTTGGAATCAGGTTGCTCCCCTGCAAAACCTGCAGTCGTTTACACTCTACTTTGCAAATAGATCTACTGACTGTAAACATCCCTAGAATTTGGCTGAAACTTTTAGGGGTTATTTCTGTAATTCTTTTCTATGTTGGCACATCTTTCTGCTCACATTTGGATGTCAGTTTGTTTTTAAAAGAAAACCCTGTAGTGAAGGTGTTTTGGAACAAGGTGTTTGTATCTGGGTTTCTCAGCCCTGGCTTTGATCTTTTTCAGACAGACTCTCCTATCTTTATTCATATGCAGGCTAAAGAAAGAAAAGTGTGTTATTTTTCAATATTGATGTCATTTTCAGATTGCTTTATTACTAATGTTTTATAACGAACTCTGTCTGCATAAAGCAAACTCTTGGATAGGCTGGCTGGATTTTCCAGAATTCTGAAAGCCACAAAACTAATTGCTACCAATGTTGTTGGACTTGAAATAAATCAACCGAAATGCAGAGTTGTATTCCCTTGGTTGTACAAAACCTTGCTGGCATTCTTAATCAAACACAAGTCTTCTATGAACTCCACATTAGAACATAGAATACCAGTCTTGTTTTTGCTTACTGTAATCTGCAGTATAATATACATCCAGAAGGAAGCCCCAATGATTTCGGAAGCTTTGCTTTCTAGATAAAGAAGCATGCATAGGATTGCAGCCTTTGACAAAAAAAGGCCAATGGGATTTTGGCCTGCATCAATAGGAGCATAGTGTCTAGATCTAAGGAAGTAATGCTACCCCTCTATTCTGCTTTGGTTAGACCACATCTGGAATATTGTGTCCAATTCTGGGCACCACAATTCAAGAGAGATATTGACAAGCTGGAATGTGTCCAGAGGAGGGCGACTAAAATGATCAAGGGTCTGGAGAACAAGCCCTATGAGGAGCGGCTTAGGGAACTGGGCATGTTTAGCCTGAAGAAGAGAAGGCTGAGAAGAGATATGATAGCCATGTATAAATATGTGAGAGGAAGCCACAGGGAGGAGGGAGCAAGCTTGTTTTCTGCTTCCCTGGAGACTAGGACCCGCGGAACAATGGCTTCAAACTACAAGAGAGGAGATTCCATCTGAACATGAGGAAGAACTTCCTGACTGTGAGAGCCGTTCAGCAGTGGAACTCTCTGCCCCGGAGTGTGGTGGAGGCTCCTTCTTTGGAAGCTTTTAAGCAGAGGCTGGATGGCCATCTGTCAGGAGTGATTTGAATGCAATATTCCTGCTTCTTGGCAAGGGGTTGGACTGGATGGCCCATGAGGTCTCTTCCAACTCTTTGATTCTATGATTCTATGATTCTATAAAGAAGCATGCATAGGATTGCAGCCTTTGACTAAAACAATGATTTGCTTATGTGAACTGACTCAAGGGTTCTTGTTGTGTGTCTAAAGGCTGCCCTAAACATTCAAGAGAAAAGCAGGATATGAATATAAATAAAATAAAATAAAATGCATACTTGAAAATGAACTTTTGAGGAGAAAAAGAGAGGCCCAAGCCATTGTTTGCTCTTTCGGGTATTGCACCACAAACCGCAGCTTGCCAAACTGTTAGGAAACTGTAATTTTAGATCCTGACATGGAGGGCATGGTTGATTATATGGGGCTGGTTGAGACATTATGACAAACTTGATTGATGCCGAAATGGAGACATTTCAAATCTACTTGTTCAAAATAGCCCATAATCTAGTGAAATCAAGGCGCTACTAATATGAGTCAAATGAATGACCTAAACTTCACCTGGACTTCACGTTACCAGGTGTGCCCTATGGACATCCATTTGGGCCAATTCTCCACATAAATGGAAGCATCTAGGCTTGGGTAACTACGGAAAAATTTGGTTCTAAACTCGTTTAGTTTTTAGGGGTTTTTTGCGTTTGGCTTTTTAAAAGAATTTCGAAATTTTTCTTTAAAAAAGTTCGAAATATACGAAATTTCGTAAAATTACGAAACAATTACGAATCGATTCGTTAATGGCGGACGCGATTGCGCAATATGCTAAAAAACCCTCCAAATGGGACAGGGGGAACTTCTGAAGCTTCCCTCTCCCTCTGTTGTTGACTGTTGGTGTGATAATTTATTTTTTATCACTGATAAAACAAACAACAACCCTAAAACTTGCACCAGACATACGGAAATAATTACGAAACAATTTCGAAACAATTACGAAATAAATTGAAAAAATTGTTTCGATTTTTAATTACTCCTGCATGGCTCAATATCGGATCGTAAGCTAATTTAAATACGAATTAATAACGAATTACGAAATTAACGAATGAAACCGCCCAAGCCTAGAAGCATCTGGCCCTTCCCTCTCATTTTGTGCAATGCACACACAGTTGCAGTTTCACACTTCTGCTCTAGAATCTAAAGCAGGGTCCCCCAAAACAAGGCCTGCAGGCCGGATGTGGCCCTTTAAGGTCACTGACCCGGCCCTGTTCTAAAATTAGGGTCACCCTAACTCTGAAATGCCTTGAAGGCACATAGTAGCAGCAACAACAACAACAACAACCCTTGTTAACTTGACTCTGTCATCAGCCAAAAACAGGCCCACACTTCCCATTGAAAGACTGGTAAGCTTATGTTGGTTACAATTGTGCTTCATTTTTAATATTTTCCTGTTCATTCATAGTTTATTGCACTACGAATATCAAACAAATATTTATTACAGTCATAGACCAGCATAAAGAGAGTCTATAAGAGAGTCTTATAAAAGCATAATACATTAACATCATTATGATCTAGGCCCCTGGTAGTGCAATGGGTTAAACCCTTCTGCCAGCAGGACCAATGACTGACGGGTCACAGGTTCGAATCCTGGGAGAGAGCGGATGAGCTCTCTCTGTCAGTTCCAGCTCCCTGAGAGAATCCTCCCACAAGAATGGTAAAACATCAGTCATCCAGGCATCCACTGGGCAACATCCTTGCTGACGGCCAATTCTCTCACACCAGAAGCGACTTGCAGTTTCCCAAGTCACTCCTGACACACCCAAAAAAACCTTCCAGATATTTTTGCCGACAACATCTACCTTCACTTTATGTTTCTCAGTTGATAAGAAATTTATTTATTTATTTATTTACTTTACTTGTATACCACAGTTTCTCAGCCCAACAGGCGACTCAACGCGGTTTACAACAAGGATAAGAATCAATCAATGATATACAATTTAAAACCATAAAAGCATAATATACAATATTGACACAACAATAGACAACACAATGCATCTCATAACTAGAGTCGTGCTCCAATCCGTTGTCCAAATTTCCATTCCTATAATCATCACATTCATTGCACTGTTTAACCGAATGCCCGTTCAAACATCCAAGTTTTTAATCTTCTTCGGAACACCATTAGCGAGGGGGCTGATCTTACTTCCATAGGAAGGGCGTTCCACAGCCGGGGGGCCACCACAGAAAAGGCCCTGAATCATCTGAAATGTTGCCTGAATCATCTGAAGGGCTCTAGGTTGCCTTTCTATGCCTAGCTCTTTGCTTTCTATTATCCATCCCTGCTTTAAACTGGCATTCTGGGTGTGGCAGCTTTATTCCATACACACAATCCTTGGCAGGTGTTGTACCATGCGTGGTACAGTATCATCATTATTCAGGCTTTTGAACTATAAGACGTGGGTTCTTCCATTCCTCAGATCTCACCTTGTGTAAGTTAGCAAAGATGGGAAAACATCAAAAACATCTGGGCGTCCCCTGGACAATGTCCTTGCAGACGGCCAATTCTCTCTCACCAAGGATGTCTTGCAGTTGCTCAAGGATGTCTTGCAGTTGCTCAAGTCGGTCCTGACACACACACACAAAATCTAGCCTAAAAGCTAAGATACAGAGGTATATTAAAAAGCTCTGCGCCAAAGTGTTGGGAGTGATCTGCAGTGGATTTGTCCATTCCTTCTCTCTTCTTCAATGGGGACACAAAGGGAGTTGTGTTTTGAATTGGCTTCTGTTTTAGATTAAACACTGTTAGGATTGCATCTGAACCATTAATTGTGGTTAATCATAACTCCTCTTCTTTGTTGAAACAAACGTCATAATCTGTAGTTTTGAAGTTGCCAAACAAGCCATGATTGAGTGTGCAACACTTGGAAGGCTTGGATCGTGCTCAGAAAGGCTCCTTTTTGGACTTCAGTTCCCAGAATTCACCCCAAATTGTTTTGTGGGTTAGTGACTCAGGGATTCCTAGAATGGTACTTACTTACTTACTTAGGCGATCCCTCGTTGGACGAGTAAGATGGTCTTCCGTTATGGATTTCTCTGTGGGTCCGTATGTGGCTGTGGAGCCCTATTCTTGCTCTGCATCTTCTTCCGCAGTGAGGGCATTGGTTTCCAGGTGGAAGGCGGTACCGGTCGGGGTTGGCTTGACGCGCCTTCCTCCTGGCACGTTTCTCTCTTTCACCCTCCACTCGTGCCTCCTCAAATTCTGCAGTACTGCTGGTCACAGCTGACCTCCAGCTGGAGCGCTCAAGGGCCAGGGCTTCCCAGTTCTCAGTGTCTATGCCAGAGTTTTTAAGGTTGGCTTTGAGCCCATCTTTAAATCTTTTCCTGTCCACCAACGTTTCGTTTTCCGTTCTTAAGTTCGGAGTAGAGCAACTGCTTTGGGAGACGGTTGTCAGGCATCCGGACAACGTGGCCGGCCCAGCGGAGTTGATGTTGGAGGACCATCGCTTCAATGCTGGTGGTCTTTGCTTCTTCCAGCACAATGACGTTTGTCCGCTTGTCCTCCCAGGAGATTTGCAGGATTTTCCGGAGGCAGCGCTGATGGAATCGTTCCAGGAGTTGCATGTGACGTCTGTAGACAGTCCACGTCTCACAGGCATAGAGCAGGGTTGGGAGGACAATAGCTTTATAGACAAGCACCTTGGTATCCCTACGGATGTCCCGGTCCTCAAACACTCTCTGCTTCATTCTGGAAAATGCTGCACTTGCAGAGCTCAGGCGGTGTTGTATTTCGGCGTCGATGTTGACTTTGGTGGAGAGGTGGCTGCCAAGGTAGCGGAAATGGTCCACATTTTCTAATGTTACACCATTAAGCTGTATTACTGGCATTGGAGAGGGATTGGCTGGTGACTGCTGGAACAGCACCTTGGTTTTCTCAGTGTTCAGTGACAGGCCGAGCTTCTAGTATGCTTCTGCGAAGGTGTTTAGAGTGGCTTGTAGATCTTCTGAATGCGCACAGACGACATTGTCATCAGCATACTGGAGTTCTATGTTGTTGTAACCTTGGTTTTGGTTTTCAGTCTGCTGAGGTTCAATAGCTTGCCATCTGTCCGATAGATTATTTCCACTCCGGTGGGAAGCTTCCCATCAACAAGGTGAAGTATCATAGCGATGAAGATGGAGAATAGAGTTGGGGCAATAACACATCCCTGTTTGACACCCGATTCCACCTTAAATGGGTCACTTTGGGAGCCACTGCTGTCCAAGACTGTTGCCATCATGTCATCATGGAGGAGCCGCAGGATGTTCACAAATTTGTTAGGGTGGTACAAGAATGGTACAAGGCTGCGTGTCCCTTATCCAAAATGCTTGCGACCAGAGGTGTTCTGTATTTTGAAATGTTTGAGGGTTTTGGAAGACTTGCATATCCCTAAAGAGATATCCTGGAGATGAGACACGATATCCTTTTATGTTTCATCTACACCTTTTACACATATCCTTAAGGTAATTTTATACACTATGTTTCTAAATCGTGCATGAAACAAAGCTTGTGTACATTGAGCTGTAAGAAAAAGCAAAGATTTTCTTTCCTGTCCCGGCCACCCATTTAGGCAATCTTAGATTTTTTAGATTTCAGATTTCTGGAAAAGTGATACTAAACTTTAGGGCTGGGCGGTTTCGTTTCGTTAATTCGTAATTCATTAAAAATTCGTTATTTTTTTTTATAACAAAGCGATAACGAACCATTCTGGAGCAACTTAAAAACGAAACGAATTTTAAAATTCGTTTCGTAAATGCTTCGTATTCGTTATGTATTCGTTTCGTTATCGGTTTGAGGTCGTTTCGTTATTATTTCCGCATGTCTGGGGCAAGTTTTATAGTTGTTTTTTGTTTAATTAGTGAAAAAAATATATAATATCACACCAACAGTCAACAACAGAGGGAGAGGGAAGCTTCAGAAGTTCCCCCTGTCCCATTTGGAGGTTTTTTTAGCATATTGCGCGGTCGCGTCCGCCATTAACGAATCGATTCGTTATTGTTTCGTATTTGTTTCGTTAATGTTTCATAATTTTTTTTACATTTATGAAATTTCGTAAATATCGAACTTTTTAAAAGAAAAATTTCGGAATTCTTTTAAATATCGAAACGCAAAAACCCCCAAAAAATGAATCGATTTTAGAAACAAATTTTTCAGTTGTTACCCAGGCCTACTAAACTTGTAGTGGAAAACCTTTCCAGGCTTCGGTTTGCATTGCAGCAGTTGCAGCAGTTGAAGTTCATCTAAACCAAGTGAACTTTCTTCTGATGTGCTGAAAGAGGAAGCATACAGTCAGGTGTGGCAGCTCATTCCCATTATTCTGAAATAGAGCTTTATGTGATGCTTGTACCTAACAACTGACCCTTGCTAGGTGGATGTCTCTCTTTAAAAATACCACCAAGTTATCGCAATGACTTTTGAAAAAGGCATAGAAACCATATTCTGGATACCAATAAGAAATTTCTGAGTCAAGGATGAAGCTCTGTGCTCTGCCCCTTCCATGGTGTCTCTTAAAATGACCTGATTCCCTGCTCTGATTTCCCCATCACTTTGTTTTATTGTGCTCCTTGCCATTTTGTTTTGTTCAGTTATTGCACAGTATTTGTGAATTAAAAGGTGATTTTTTAAAAAAAAAATACCAAATTTGGGTCCTAATGATGACATAAACTGAGTATAGTTCTTGAAATATTATGGCACTTATGCTCACTTTAGTAAATAAATGTATTGTAAAATATTAATGATATTAATGATGTGTATGCAAATTTAATATACATGGTCTCATGTAAGATAAATATTTGCCTTTTTTTCTTAAAGATCTATGTATTCTGTAAGTGGAATAGTCTTTAGAAAGTTTCTATATGTTCCTAAAATGGCAATACATTCCAAAAGGTACTGTAAATATGTACAGAGTACAATGTAATTGGGTAGTTTTGCCTGTAATTTTTTGTTTCAAGTTGACTTTCTACATTTGCATCTTGCAATGTCCGTATGGTTTAAAAGTGCAAAATAATAATAATAATAATAATAATAATAATAATAATAATAATACAGGTAAAAAAGCACAGAATATAATGTTTTAAAAAGAGAGAGGAATACTAGGCATTTGGTGTTTGTGATCCTTATTGTAAATGATATCTGTACTGTGAATGAAAAGACGTTTTTACACGTATCTTGCCTTTACTATCGTTCAGACTCTCTACTTCATCTGAACCTATTTTCTAAAAAATAGCATGTTGGAATAAAATTTTAATTCCCAACATATTTCTTCCAGACTCTTTGGCAGTTATTTCTCCATTTGCAAGGACAGAACTGCATGTGCTCTATAGCTTATCCTATTCTCCAAAATGATCCTCTACTTTTAGATGTGATAAAAGATGCCGTCCGCTCTGTCAGCTTCTGGATGGCAGGTAGACTTCCATCTTGTTCTCCACCTCGAGCAGGAAAATGTTCTTGGTTGATTCCAAAACGGTGCTTTTTATGATTTCTGTCACATGGTTTCCTATAGCCATAAAACAGTGTAATGTACAGGTGGTCTTTTCATCCCTCCTCCCTGTTGTAAAACACAGCCATAAAAGGGCCAGAAAAAATAGTACAGTACAACAGTACAATAACTGTACAATAACTGGCTCAGAAAATGGTTTCAGGAGAAACGCTTCAGCTTCCTTGATCAAGACCTGGTTTTTCAGGAGGATGGCCTACTATCAAGGGATGGGGTGAATCTCACACAAGTAGGAAAACACCTTTTTGCTCACAGCCTCACAAACCACATCAGGCACATCAGGCACACTTTAATCCAGGTCCACCAGGAATGGAGGGAGACAACAGCCATGTGAACAGTACTTTATCCACGACAGCAGGGAACCGCCAAAAGGCTAAACTGAGAGTTGCACAAACACAACAAGGACCAAGTAGCGAGAGCACAGTAATAAATAAACAGGGGAAGGTCCCAGGGACTTACATGTCTTTACACTAATGCACAGAGCATGGGAAATACACAAGACAAACTCCAAATTTTAGCACAACACCACAAATATGATATCATAGGCATCACTGAAACCTGGTGGGATGACTCCTATCGCTGGAATGTAGACATCGAGGGCTATAACCCCTTTCACAGAAACCAAACAAAGGGGAGAGGAGGCGGAGTAGCCTTATATGTCAAAAACCGTTACGCTGCAGAAGAGATGCGAGACAGCAAGCTTGTTTTCTGCTGCTCTGGAGAATAGGACGCGGAGCAATGGCTTTACACTACAGGAAAGGAGATTCCACCTGAACATTAAGAAGAACTTCCCAACTGTGAAAGCTGTTCAGCAGTGGAACTCTGTACCCCAAAGTGTGGTGGAGGCTCCTTCAATGGAGGCTTTTAAACAGAGGCTAGATGGCCATTTGTTGGGTGTGCTTCTTGGCAGGGAGTTGGACTGGATGGCCCATGAGGTCTCTTCCAACTCTATGATTCTATGAGAACAGCAAAATATTTCAGAAATTCTTGTTTTTAGACCCTGCAGTCATAAATTGGGTATGCTTTGAAGTCATGGTATGCAGATGCTTTTATGTTAAGCCACTTCGATTCTCCTGCAGGAGAGATAAAATGAGATATAATAATAATAATAATAATAATAATAATAATAATAATAATAATGCTATTATAAATCAGGAATACATTGAATGCATAACATTCAATGAGATGTGCACTCACTACAAATGTTGCCTCTGGCTATTAGCGTTCCCTTACTAACCTCTTCCAGGTCAAATCATTTGTTCATCTAATGTTCTGTTTTTTACTCCGATGGGCAGCAAAATTCCAAAGATCTTGTCCATCACTTGTCACTTAAAAGTATTTTTATGGTAACCTAGGTTTTCTTCCTAAATTGACATGGCAAGTAGTACTTGGGGTGGGTTTTCCATTTGCTGAAACTAGTGTCAAGTAGAATTCAGGTAGGTCAGCACCCTAGAAAGTTCACCAACTATTTCCCTCTGGAAACATTACGGGAGAAATCCATGTAAATCTGCGGGACACCATTCACAAAAAGAGAGCATCCACTTGCGGGTGAAGCAAAAGCAATTCCTTCTTGAGGTTGATTTAGAAAAGTTGCAATGGTCGGGGCAAACATAATCAAGACCCAAATTGCATAGGACTCTTGTGTCTGGTGCAGACAAGGCACCTTATCTCTCAAAAAAAATTCTTCAAAAACTAGGAGGCAAATTGCTTATCTATTGGATGAGACCCTGTGATATGTCTCATTGAGAGGCTGTCAGTCTAGTTGTGCATGCGATGAAATGCACCTGCTCCGAAAATACATCCATCACCAGTGAGATGAGAGTTTGACTGGGGCTGACTTGAAAATGCATTCCTTTTCCAAAGCATCATTTCTCAGTGCCAAGAAGCTAAGGCAAGCCCCATGCTTCCAGAAAGAGCCTAGACCATTATTTTTGAAGTTTTGGGGGTGAAATGCATCGGCACAGCTGGGTGTACAGCCACCCCTCCCCTGCTAATCATCTGGGGTTGCCTCCAAGACATGGACTCAAAATGCGACAGAAACCGGCATTTTAGATGCCAATTTGTGTGGCATTTTGGGCCAATGTGGAATCGCCCACTATCTTTACTGAATCATGGTTCCCAGAAATTGGGCACAGCATTCTAGGTTTGCTTTAGCAGCTATTAGTCACTCATTGATTCAGCAGAAGCCCCACTTCTTCACACCACAGAGCCTCCAAATGGCACAGCCAAGCAGTCAATGCTATTGTGTTTTAAGGCAATAAGCAACCCCCCCCCCCACACACACACCCTTTCAAACTGTCTGAACTCTCCCCACTTAAATGGCTAGTCCTGGAATGTTATTCTCAATCAAGAACAATCGCAGCTGCATGGCAGGTGGACCATCAAAGCTCCAATATGTTGTGGTTTCCTTTATTTTGCTTCTGCTCTAATACTGAACTGTGTTGCCCGCGTTGCAATCATCACTGCACTTGCAGCTCATAAGTATGCCTCAAGAGGATATCCTAACACTATGTCACAATATTTGGAAGAAAAAAAAGTTCTGTTCCTAGTTTGAAAGTGTTATTTCCTGTTTAATGGCATGGCCTTTGCTTTAAAAGTGGTTTTCTACTCCAGAAACTTGGTTTTTGTGGCACAAACTATGTTGAATTAGTCGAGACTCGATGCAATGAAAAACTATTTATTATTTACAGTATTTATATTCTGCCCTTCTCACCCTGAAGGGGACTCAGGGCAGATCACAATGCACACATACATGGCAAACATTCAATGCCATTTTTAGACATACAAGACAGACAGATAGAGGTATTTCGGCATTTTCCAACTTCGGCGCTTGGAGGTTATGTTCAATTCCGGCCATGGGGGGTGTTGTTGAATTAGCCAAAAGATGGCATCAAGGTAGGAGGATCTCTGCAGAGATCGAAGGATACCTTGGGAAACCAGTTGGGGACCAGCTGGAGGAGAAATAAGGAAAAGAAAATTGCCTGCGAGAGCAAGCTGGGTTGAGCTCGGTCGCCATTGCCTGCGGCTAAAGATTATCACGCTACCTGCCTAGGGATTAAGAGATCATTGTTGAAAGATCTAAAGAATCTCTTCAAAGACCTGTAGAGACAAACGTTTGCAAGATCTTAACTACTTCAATATAATTCCCTACCTCTTGATGGGTAGATGTTTACCAGCTTGACGCCAAAGACACTAAACTCCCCCGTGAGCACTTTAAGCCTGCAATCGCTTGCTACTACCATCGGTCAGTCCGGAAAGTTTTGTTTGCCATTTGCAGCCGTCATTAATCATCCGGTGGGCTTGGGGCTTTATGGCCCCCCGCTGCTGCTGGCCATATGGCCAGTGGGTCTGTGTCACCCCAATGTCGCAACTGGCTGCTCCACACAACTCCATTGCAGTTCCGGGTAGGCTATGCCCAGGCCTGTAGTGAGGGGGGGGGGGGGTTAGGGGTTCACCCCCCCCCGAAATGCTTCAGATTTTTTTAAAAACCTGGTTTACTCATGAATTGTAACTGGTTAACCCAATCCCCATGCTGCTAAGTCTATGAGATGTAAAAAATTAAGAGTCCCTCCAGAACTGCAAGCACTATCTCAGGCAAAGCAAAGCAAAAGCAAAGCAAAGTTTATTGAATAGTCTATTGACCGCATCAACATTAAAAACAAAAACAGACACGTGCACAAACAGACAACAATCACCATCCCAAGACCCCCACAACAGCGAACCAACACACATTAGGTTAAAAGATGACTAAAAATATTATCTCAGGCAAAAATACTATCTCAGGCAAATATTGACAATTTATTCACACTGTCATTACTTGCAGCAATAGCCAATGTAGCGAAGCAACCAACTTGAGGGTGTGTGTGTTGAATGTTCTCATTAAGGAGGCCAGACTTGGTGGAGGTGGTTGACAGGGGCGGAGCTGCAGGCTATGGAAGGCTGCTCTGCCCTCTGCTGTGCTCTTTGCTTCAGCGTGAGCTAGGAGGCAGGTTTCAACGCCCCCCCCCCAATGAAATTTTCAACACCCCCCCCCCCCGAAATTTCAACTCCTCCCGAATTTTTTTTCTGGCTACGGCTCTGGCTATGCCAGACCTATATTGCAGGCCTCATCACTGCCCTTGCTGGTATTTTGGGAGGACCATGCCTCATCTATTCAGTCCCCGAGAGGCTTTGCTGGCTGCGCACTGGAGAGAGATGACTATCAGCCCCCATGGAGCCAAAAAGGACACCACTGGCCACAACAAACTCGGGGAGCATCGCAACACCACCCATTGGCTCCCACAAAGCCTAGCAAGGGCATTGCTGCCCAGCGCTGCACAATTTATCCTGGGGCTGGTGAGAGACTGTCCAGTGCTGGGGTCTACTTAGCGCAAAGACGTTGGAGCAGGGAGAAATAGAAGGAGAGAAGAATAGAAGGGGAGAAGAATAGAAGGGAGCTCAGTTTAATGAGGGATGGGGGACACAGAAAGAAATAGGAAGATCAAGAAGGAGAGACTTTAAGTAGGAGAGAGGGGAGAAGAGTGATTAAAGAACTGGTGAAGGCAAAGCAAGGGGGAAAGAATGTAGGTAGCTAAGGGAGAGAAGGAGAGAGAGAGAGTGATTTGGGAGTCATTTAGATTAGGAAGGGGAGAAGAGTCAAAGATACGTAAGGAAGACTGAGAAAGTGATAGAGGGTAAGAGGAAGTGAGAGGAAGAGGAGGATTGGGAAGAGAGGGGCAGAAGGTTAGCAAAGGGAAGGGAGAAATGAGTAAAGAGAAGGCTTAGGAGGAAGAGAATGAGAGGAAGATCAGTGAAGGAATATGATGAGTTAGGCAAGGAAGGGAAAGGAAGACTAAAGAAAGTGATAGGAGGTAAGAGGAAGTGAGAGAAGTGGTAGAAGGTTTGAGAAGGGAAAAGCGAACAGGCAAAAAGGAAGGGCAGGAAGAAGAGAATTGGAAAGAAAATTAGGAAAGAGAGAGGGGGGATAAAATGATCTAGGCAAGGAAGGGCAAAGAAGAATAGAGTGAAGCAGAAAGGGTTAGAGGAGGGTGAGTGAGAGATCAGGAAACACAAAAGGGATTTAAGAACGTTATAGTTGCAATTGAATCAGCTGCAGGATTGCTGTCCACTCTGCCACTTTGCTTCCCTGTTCCCGAGTGAAGGTCACCTCCATTTTATCAACATGCATCTATCGAAGATCTCACTTTCCCTGAGGACAATGGCTGACCTTGGGACACTGCTGAATGCTGAATTTCAACACATTGGTGACTTGATGGGCTGAACAGTGTTCCTCTTTCTCAGTCATACAGAGGCACTTAACAAAAAATTAGACCACCTCCTTACTTATGTTTCTTCATTAGCAATTAATCCAATGTGCGTGTGGAAGGGAGAGGAGGGGGTGGCTTCTTGTCATGCTAAAGATGGATCTACGGAGAGGGGGGAGGGGGAGGATCTGGATCTAGTAAGGGAAGGGGAGGGGAGGATTTGATGGGGGAGAATCATCTCGCCACCATTAGGAAGGAAAATGAAACACCCTGCCAGCCAGAAAGCGACATACAACAAATAATCTTCCAACCAAATGAACTGGCTTTTGATATCCTAGATACTCATCTGAATAAGGGGAGATGGTGTTCATCTAAAGCTATCAAGATGTCCCTAAGTCAGATTCTTAGGAAGAATTCTAAGGAACTTAAAATCACAGCCATTAAATGGCTTCATAGAGAGTACAACATCAACTTCCTTAGTTTATTAATAACTTTTGGAGACGCTGATACACTCAGGCCCTCCCTACAAAGATGGGGAATTAAAGTAAGGAAGGTGTTTCAAAATCTAACTCTGCGTCCCCTTTTGAGTAGGTCTCTGGTAATTCCCCAGGAAATTCAAACTTTAAATAGGCCAGAGAAAATCTTAGAAGTTGCCCCTCAGACTCAAAAGAAGGATTCAGTCCAGAAAATGGTACCCACTACCAGGGGCGGCTCATCCATTACGCAAAGTAAGCGATCGCAGAACACTTTTTTTGCCAGGGGCGCAGAGGCGCCTCTGTAAATGCCCCTCGACTGCCACTTGAGGAGCGCCCCCTCAGCTCACAACACCCCTAGCAGTCCGGGGGGAGCCTCGGCTTTCTTGCCTTGCTGCCGGGCGAGTCTCTTCCCAAAGAGGCCGGGCCCTTGAGCCTCACCTAGTCCCTCTTGTTCCTGCTCCACCCGGCCACCGGGTGTGCGAGCAGAGCCAGCGCTCAATCGTTCTCCGCGTTCAATCCCTTCCCCATGACGGCTCCCTTTTGTGATCCCCCGGCAATCCACCCGCCTTCTCTCCTCTCCCCAATCCGTGGGTGGGCCAAGGGGTGGAGCCGCCGCATCTGGCCCGCTTCGGGTCCGGAGGCGTGTCTGAAGACCCCAGCGTGTGCACTAAAAGTCGCCTCTTCTCCTGACTTTCTTTTCAGCCATTGGGACCAAGAGAGAGAGAGAGAGAGAGCCCCTCCGGCTGGAAGTATGTCCCACCTCCGCTCCCTCCTTTGTTTTTGCGCCTACCTTCAGGAAAGGTGTGCATTTCCACCTCTCTCTCTCTCTCTCTCTCTCTCTCTCTCTCTCTCTCTTGTTCCCAATGGCTGAGGAGAAAGTCAGGAGAAGAGGTGACTTTTGGTGCATACACCGGGGTCTTCAGGCACACCTCCAGACCCAAAGCGGGCTAGGCAAGGGAGCAAGTGCGGCAAGTGTAGTTACTGGGATGTATAGTTCACCTACAATCAAAGAGCATTCTGAACTCCACCAATGATGGAATTGAACCAAATATGGCACACAGAACTCCCACGACGAACAGAAAATATATATCAATGATTGGTTGGGGGGAGTGCGCCAAAATACTGTTTGCTTACCTTTGAAAATTACTTAGGGCCGCCTCTGCCCACTACCCCCAGAGACTAGGTAACAAGGAACATTTCCCCTTTCACTCAAGCCCTAAGAAAATGCCTCACAACTGACAGCAGACTTCCACCAACTTAACTCCATGGCCCTGCTAGGTAGATATGAGCAAACAGCCCAACAGCTCCTGAACCTAAGGGAACAATCATTAGAGCTCGTCTCTCATGACTTTCACAATTCTGTCCTATTATACTTAAGAGAACTATCAGAAGAATCATAGAATCAAAGAGTTGGAAGAGACCTCATGGGTCATCCAGTCCAACCCCCTGCCAAGAAGCAGGAATATTGCATTCAAATCACCCCTGACAGATTCCTTCACAGATTCCGTTATGACAGTCTTTAACCTTTTAAAATAGACCTTTTGAAGCACATAAGTCTTTTTTTCAAACATAGCATTAGAGATAATTCAAAAACACTCTTTATCCCTCTTTTCATAGAATCCTAGAGTTGGAAGAGACCTTGTGGGCCATACAGTCCTATCCCCGCCTAGAAAACACTGCACTCAAAGCACTCCCAACAGATGGCCATCCAACCTCTGCCCAAAAACCTCCAAAGAAGGAGCCTCTGACACACCCCGGGGCAGAGAGCCCCACCGCCGAACAGCTCTCACAATCAGGAAGTTTCCTCTAATGTTCAAACCTCCTTTCTTGTAGTTTGAAACCATCGCTCTGCATCCCAGTATCCAGGGCAGCAGAAAACAAACTTGTTCCCTGCTCCCTATGACTTCCTTTCACATATTTATACATGACTATCATGTATCCTCTCAGCTTTTTCTTCTTCAGGCTAAACATGACCACCACTCTTTAAGCTGCTCCTCATAGGGCATGTTCTCCAGACACTTTCTCATTTTAGTCACTCTGGACATATTCCAGCTTGTCAATATCTTTCCTCAGTTTGGGATTCATGGAAGCATTCTAGAAAGCAGGTAATTAAACATTTTTGAAGATACAATTTTCATCCCACAATTTCAATTATCTTATAATTTTTGTCACTTAATCCTTGCGTTAGAGAAAGACATTCAAGTGGCCACCTTTGAATGCTCTCCTGACAACACAATGACATTTTAATTAATTTTCTTTCAGCCAAATTGATTCATTTTTCACTTTGATTAAGCAAACAGTCACAGAAAAGAAAATGAATGACTACATAAGACAGTCTAAGGCATATGAAAAGTATCTGAGTTTATCAATGTTCTAAACATACACACATCTATAAACATAAAAAATGTAATGTTCGTTTGTGGGATTAACTTAACTCAAAAACCACTGGATGAATTGACACCAAATTTGGACGGAATATGGCTAACAACCCAATGAGCGACCATCACTCTAAAAAAAATGTAGATTGTCATTTGGGAGTTGTAGTTTCTGGGATCTATAGCTTACCCATAATCAAAGGGCATTCTGAACCCCACCAACGATAGAACTGAACCAAACTTTTCACACAGAACTCCCATGACCTCCGCAAGGGTCCCAACCCCCAGGTTGAGAAATGCTGCCTATAGTCCATCCAGCCCAACTCCCTTCACCAGGGCAAAAAAACACAACCATAGCCCTCCTGACAAACAGCCATCCAGCCATAGATAGATAGATATGATTCACACACATATTTATATGACATATAGTATCATAGATTTCAAAAGGGACCCCTAAAGAAGGACAATCACATGCTGCATGTTCCAGAGTAGGCAAACCAGGCAATCGCCACATCAATACTGACAAAGAAACAGCAAGAAATACTGTTTACCCACAAGCACAAAGAAACCACATATACCAGAAACCAACACTTTCTCACCACTTTTCCAGATCCCCAGACTGGGCCACAGCAATGCGTGGCAGAGAACGACTAGTATCCTTATATTTACACATTCCATTCACTGGATCATCTAACTTCAAACTGGAATGTCAAAAATATTCAGACATGCAGAGAATCCATTCATTCACATTCATTCACATCCCACATATGTCAGCATATCCAATCCACTATGTAGTCCCTTCTAGTCACTTTTAACCTTACTGGAATTACTTGGCCATTAGATATTTATCAAGGTGACCAATTAAGACATTCACATGCTCTTCAAACAAGCAAAAACTCTCTCCTATCCTGGGCATTCTACAGACATATAAACCTCACTTGTATAATTTTCAACAGACTTCACAACCTCAGAGGATGCCCACTAGGGCTGGGCGGTTTCGTTTCGTCAATTCGTAATTTGTTAAAAATTCGTTATTTTTTTTGTTAATGAAGCGATAACGAACCATTCTGGAGCAACTTAAAAACGAAACGAATTTTTCAATTCGTTTCGTAAATGCTTCGTATTTCATTATGTATTCATTTCGTTATTGGTTTGAGGTCATTTCGTTATTATTTCCGCATGTCTGGGGCAAGTTTTATAGTTGTTTTTTGTTTAATTAGTGAAAAAAAATTATAATATCACACCAACAGTCAACAACAGAGGGAGAGGGAAGCTTCAGAAGTTTTTTTAGCGTATTGCGCGATCGCGGCCGCCATTAACGAATCGATTCGTTATTGTTTCGTTATTGTTTCGTTATTGTTTTGTAATTTTTTTACCATTTACGAAATTTCGTAAATACCGAACTTTTTTAAAGGAAAATTTTGGAATTCTTTTAAATATCGAAACGCAAAAAACCCCAAAAAACGAGTCGATTTTAGAAACAAATTTTTCCGTTGTTACCCAGGCCTAATGCCCACCACAGATAGAGGCAAAATGACCACAGAACTCGAAAAAACACACAACTACCCAGCAATTCCGGTCATGAAAGCCCTCAACAACACACCCAAACTTTTCCTTTGTCACGTTTCTCTTGACATTTCTGTTTTAAGTGGTTTTTGTTCTCTCTTGTATGCGGACACAAATGCGGGCATAATTATCATTTATCTTTATTGCTCCTGGGGAAAAAAACAAATTTTTCAGGAAAAAAAACAAATTCATCCTTTCCTTTTGGTTCCATTGCATCAATACTAGTTTACTATCTTAAGTATGTACAAAATTTTTGGCTTGCCAAACAAAGACAAACAACAAGAAACAAAGACACTTCCTCCAACCAAACTCTTTGACACGCCTTTCAAAAACAAATCATTCTCACACACAATTTTCATACGATCTTTGTTGCCACTATATTTCCTGAGGAATCCACTGTCCCCTGACTTTACTATTACTCCTTCCCTATAATTGAATTCCCTTTTACCTGGCAACTATTTCTTATCTGATCTTTCCCCTAAGACTTTTCTTGGTCCCAATGACCATCCTTGACACCTTAGTTTCTCTTTTGGCTTCTATCCGCGGTCCCCTTTTGGACCAATTTTGTCTCTTTACTACTGGGGAAAGATTCCATCCTGGTTCCTAACCCCGGGATCCCATTTACCCAACTTCTAAGTTACCTTCCTGTGGCGGTGTCTATCTATCCGTTGCAAACTTCAAGACTAGACTACTGGTCCCCTTGACCTCCGCCCCTCTCGCAGGTAACTTAAGTCTCCTATTAGTCTGAGGCAGAGTCTACCATTTCGTGTCTCACTTCAAAGGCTAGACTACCAGAAACTGGTGGCTGCTCTTCGGCCCTGGCCTCCCTAACGCGCTTCTCTTTCTCTGACTTAAGTCTCCATAAATTTGAAAACAATACTTGCCTGTCCTGGATTCCTCCTCTTTTTTTTCGAACCAGGCGAACCTCTGACGTTGTTTTTTGTCTCTCCTATCTGTGGGTTCCCTCAGACAGACGGCTCCTGATCAGGACGACGAAGGAAGTCGGTCTATTTGCTTTTCAGGTACCCTCTCGACTTTCCTTGGTAAGCTGCGACTCAGCGCTAACCGTCAGATCGGAACAGACTGGCAACAGCCCTGGCTCACTCCTTTCGCGCAGTCACCGTGACCATTTCACTGTCCAGGCTAACGAGCCCCCAAATTATGTTAGAGACCCTAAATTGGGTCTTCTTAGGTCCGTGCAGTCACGGGAACACGTAAGAAAGGAGACAGTCCCAAAAGAGATAAAAAAACAAGGTTTATTTTAATTTCTTCATGAAGAAGACGAACAGCCCTGTAGCATGCGCAGATGCTACCCTTCAAGTCACTGCTGCGTCCCCTTGGCTTTTTGACCACCAATATATAACCTCATCGAATCATAGAATCAAAGAGTTGGAAGACACCTCATGGACGATCCAGTCCAACCCCCTGCCAAGAAGCAGGAATATTGCATTCAAATCACCCCTGACAGATTGCCATCCAGCCTCTGTTTAAAAGCTTCCAAAGAAGGAGCCTCCACCACACTCTGGGGCAGAGAGTTCCACTGCTGAACAGCTCTCACAGTCAGGAGGTTCTTCCTCATGTTCAGATGGAATCTCCTTTCTTGTAGTTTGAAGCCATTGTTCCGCGTCCTAGTCTCCAAGGAAGCAGAAACAAGCTTGCTCCCTCCTCCCTGTGGCTTCTTCTCACATATTTATACATGGCTATCATATCTCGTCTCAGCCTTCTCTTCTTCAGGCTAAACATGCCCAGCTCCTTAAGCCGCTCCTCATAGGGCTTGTTCTCCAATAATGGACACAGCATATGGACACAGCATATTATTTGAGAACACAGAAATGCTGGACCACACCAACAACCACCATGTCAGACTACACAGAGAAGCCATTGAAATCCACAAGCATGTGGACAATTTCAACAGAAAGGAGGAAACCATGAAAATGAACAAAATCTGGCTACCAGTATTAAAAAACTCTAAAATTACAACAGCAAAACAGCAGAGAGGAAACAACCAGGCACATCTTAACACCTATCAACAAAAGATTTTCCCAGGCTCAACCAGGCCTTCAAATGCTAACGAAGGTGGTCAGTTGAAACATTCACACCTAGCTCCAGCAGAGAAGAGCTCTTTGCCCCACCCCAGCCATTCCACAGATATATAAACCCATTTTCCTAATTCCAACAGACCTCACTACCTCTGAGGATGCTTGCCATAGATGCAGGCGAAACGTCAGGAGAAATGCCTCTAGAACATGGCCCTATAGCCCGAGAAACCCACAAGAACCTAATGATTCCAGCCATGAAAGCCTTCAACAATACAGATTTTTGCTTCTTATTTTTCATATATCGCATTTATCATATTTTGGAAATAATAGCCTATGTCCATTTCTTTCATCAGTGCTTTAAAAAAATTCCAATTTACATTGTCAAAGGCTTTCTCTGCGTCTAAAGCCAAGAGCATTACCTTTTTTGGTTATTAATTTCATAATATTCAATCAAGTCTATTATTATTCTTACCTTTTCCTTTTGTTGTCTATTCTGATTGTTCTTCTTTAATTCTTTTCTTGAGCAAATTTTTAAGTCTTTCTGCAATTACGAAGCTAAATATTTTATAATCTAGGTTCAACAAAGAGATGGATCTATAGTTTTTAACTCTTTCTGGGTTGGTATTTTCTTTGTGTATCACTGAAATATTTGCTTGTCTCCACAAATTTGGTATCTTTTTAGATTCTCTTACTTTGTTCATGATTTTTTTAAGGTATGGTGTTAATTCTTCCTGGAATGTTTTATAATATATAGCTGAGAATCCGTCCGGACCCGGAGCCTTATCTACTTTCAAATTTTTAATTGCATTTTTATCTCAACTTCTGAGAACTCTTTGTTTAAGTCTTCCCTTTCCTCTTCTGATATTCTTTGAATTTTTCATTCTCCCAAATATTGTGAAATTTTTTCTTCTTGTATTTGGTCTTTTTTATAGAGATGTTTGTAAAATTCCATAAATTGTCTCTTTATTTCCTCTTCTTGTGTATATGTGTTATGTTCATCTTTCAGTTTTGTCACATATGTTATTTCTTTTTCCCCCCCTTAATTTTTTTGCCATCCATTTCCCTGGCTTGTTGGCATTCATGAAATAATTTTGTTTCAAGTATTTCAGTTGTTGTTCATTCGTTCAGTCATTTCCGACTCTTCGTGACCTCATGGATCAGTCCACGCCAGAGCTCCCTGTCGGCCGTCACCACCCCCAGCTCCTTCAAGGTCAATCCAGTCACTTCAAGGATCCCATCCATCCATCTTGCATCTGGTGCTTTCCAAGTGCACTTCCCTAGGACCGGCATATAGAGCAAATTGCGTTGGGATGGTCGTGGCGACCTCCGATGATGGGAGAAGGAGAGACGGTCTCTAAGATACAATAGACCCTGGCCAAATAAAGTTTTAAAGGTCAGGACCAGCATCTTATACAAACCACGATACTCAATTGGGAGCCAGTGTAGATGCCGCAGCACTGGTGTTATATGGCATTTCATGGGCGTTTTTGTGAGTAACCTGGCTGCAGCATTCTGGACAATACAGAGCTTTCGGGTCGTAGAAATAGGAAGGCCAACATACAAGGCGTTACAATAGTCCAGCCTAGATGTGACCGTGGCATGGATGACTGTTGCCAGAGCCTCATCCGACAGGTAAGGTGCCAGTTGCCTCGCTTGTCATAGATGGAAAAAGGCCTGTTTGCTGGCTGCAGCGACTTGAGCCTCCATCATCAGCTGCGAATCCAAAACGACACCTAGGCTCTTAACGGTAGGCGATGGAGATAGAGCAGCGCCATCAAAGGTAGGTAACGAATGGGTTGGACCTATCGGGCGGCCATACCACAGGATCTCAGTCTTTGCCGGATTCACCTTCAGTCTGCTAGCATGTAGCCAGTTCGACAGAGCCTCCAGGCATAAGGTGACATTGTCAGGTATTGACGTTACTCCAGGCTCCAAGTGCAACAGGAATTGGGTGTCGTCCGCATATTGATAGCAGTCCAGGCCGAATCTCCGAGCCAAACTGGCAAGGGGTCTAACGTAGATGTTGAAAAGAAGAGGGGAGAGAATTGCACCTTGGCGTACCCCGCATAGGAGGGGGGAACTTTCGGAGACTTGATCCATATATTCATCATCCAGTCCAACCTCCTGCCAAGAAGCAGGAAAATCGCATTCAAAGCACCCCCCAACAGATGGCCACCCAGCCTCTGTTTAAAAGCTTCCAAAGAAGGAGCCTCCACGACACTCCAGGGCAGACAGTTCCACTGCTGAATGGTTCTCACAGTCAGGAAGTTCTTCCTAATGTTCAGATGGAATCTCCTTTCTTGTAGTTTGAAGCCATTGTTCTGCATCCCAGTCTCCAGGGCAGCAGTAAACAAGCTTGCTCCCTCCTCCCTATGACTTCCCCTCACATATTTATATATGGATATCATGTCTCCTCTCAACCTTCTCTTCTTCAGGCTAAACATGCCCAGCTATTTAAGCCACTCCCCATAGGGCTTGTTCTCCAGACCCTTGATCATTTTAGTCGCCCTCCTCTGGACACATTCCAGTTTGTCAATATCTCTCTTCAATTGTGGTGCCCAGATTTGGGCACAATATTCCAGGTGTGGTCTAACCAAGGCAGAATAGAGGGGCAGCATGACTTCCCTAACTAGCCTAAAGTTCCTCAAAGCAGAGAAGAACAAAGTAGACAGACAGCAATCTCTCCTCCAAAGCAGACAAGAGCCTGAGGCATGGAGGCTGCTCCCTTGAAGCCCTCAAGCCCTGGACTCTGGCGCTTGGTCTTAACTTTAAACAGTGCTTTTATGTCAAAGCATAACCCAGGCCAAGTGACTGAGGAGAGCGGTTGATGACAGGGTGATTTGTGGAGGTCTTTCATTTTTAATGACACCATGTTGAAGTCACCTTGGGTGCAGTTAACAACAAATGGGAATCCTATTTACTGGTCTCTCTTCATGTGCCCCAACACTCCTTGCAAGAGATGCAAAATAAATAATTTCAAAAATAATCAAATAATGCCATCTACTGGATTGCTCAGAAAAATCCCATCATTGATCCTGGTTGTGGCAAAAGCAGCCCCCAGGACTAAAAATCCAAATGTGTGGAGGCATTTTAATGTGAACAGAAAGCACACACTTTTGGCATCTACGTCTTGCATTCTTCCCACTTAGACTGGACTTTCACATTTTCAATTTTGTATTCCAGGATATACTTTACTGTCACCCAAGGTCGGTGTCCTGGCGGTGGGTACCTAGGTGACTGTGGAGCCCCATTCTTGACCTGCATGTTCTCCTGCAGTGAGGACATTGGTGGAAGGTGGTCCTGGTCGGGGTTGGCTTGACACACCTTCCTCTTGGCACGTTTCTCTCTTTTGCCCTCCATTCGTGCCAATTCAAACTCTACAGCACTGCTGGTCATAGCTGACCTCCAGCTGGAGCGCTCAAGGGCCAGGGCTTCCCAGTTCTCGGTGTCTATGCCACAGTTTTTAAGGTTGGCTTTGAGCCCATCTTTAAATCTCTTTTCCTGCCCACCAAGGTTATGTTTTCCGTTCTTGAGTTCGGAGTAGAGCAACTGCTTTGGGAGATGGTGGTCGAGCATCCGGACAACGTGGCTGGTCCAGCGGAGTTGATGGCGGAGGACCATCACTTCAATGCTGGTGGTCTTTGCTTCTTTCAGCACGCTGACATTTGTCCACCTGTCTTCCCAAGAGATTTGCAAGATTTTTTGAAGGCAGCGCTAATGGAATTGTTCCAGGAGTTGCATGTGACATTTGTAGATTGTCCACGTTTCGCAGGCATGTAGCAGGGTTGGGGGACAATAACTTTATAAACAAGCACCTTGGTATCCCTACGGACGTTCTGGTCCTCAAACACTCTGTGCTTCATTCGGAAAAATGCTGCACTCGCAGAGCTCAGGTGGTGTATTTCTGCCAAGTCTTATCCATATGATGCTTTGCACGAACTCCATGTTGATTTTTCTTGGCCTTTTTCTTCTGTTCTTCTTCATGCACTCACACATTCATTCATTTCTCCTTCTAGGCCATCGTTCTACCCAACCACTGTAGCTATCTATCGCTGCTAACAAATATTGGAATCCTTCTTTAGTCCTGGTCAATTTGTTTATACAATCAATATAAATTCTTCCAAAAGGTCCTTCATAGGCACCAACATTCCTTCTTACTTTTGGTATTCTCGTCTCACCATACCACATTGTACACATGAATCTATTATTTCCTTTATCATTTTATTTTTATTTTTCCAATTTCCAAACTCTTCTGACTTTTTCATCATCTTTGAAATACCTTCATGTCTTATTTTATGAATTTCTCTTAACAATTGGTATTCATCTATATGTTCTTTTTCCTCTTTAAATGTTTTAATTCCAACTTCACTTTGCTTTACCAATGCATCCACATATTGGTTGCCTTTGTATCTCCAATAATTTTTTAAAATCTGCCTTCTTTTCCTGATGAACTTTTATCCATGCAAATTTCACATTTGGTAATTCTTTCATAAGTTGCCATATTTTTTCATAGATCTATGTACTTCAAATCTTTCGAATCCGCATTTTAAATCCATCTTTTGGCCAAAATTGAATAAATTTTGATACTCTATGATACACATATTCACTGTCCATGATTATTACCACATCTGCTTCCTCATCTGTTTTCTCATCTGTTCCTCCCCCCCCCCCCCCCGTTCTTTTATGTTTAAAAGAACACTATACACTGCATGCAATTAAGCTTCTTGGCCCCCCATAACATTAGGTATGATATCTCTCTTTTCTTTATTCCTTGAAGGATTATTTATTTATTATTTATTTATTTACATCACTTATATCCCGCCCATATCAGCCCGCAGGCGACTCAGGGCGGTCTACATATCGGCACAATTCGATGCCATCAATACAATACAAAAGCAAAAACAATTAAGTGCATTTAGACAAAAATAACAATTTAAAAAGAGCTATATCCTCTCATTCCAATCCTCGTCCATTTCATCGTCTTGGCCGTTCCTGGGTCATTCTCCATCTCAAGCTTGACTATCTATTCCGGGGTTCCGAATGCCTGCTCGAAGAGCCAGGTTTTCACTCTCTTACGAAAGGTCAGGAGGGAGGGGGCTGATCTAATATCCCTAGGCAGGGCGTTCCACAGCCGAGGGGCCACCACAGAGAAGGCCCTGTCTCTCGTCCCCGCCAAGCGTGCTTGCGAAGCAGATGGGATTGAGAGCAGGGCCTCCTCAGATGATCTTAACTTCCTGGAGGGTTCGTAGGAAGAGATGTGTTTGGATAGGTAGGCTGGGCCAGAACCGTTTAGGGCTTTATAGGCTAAAGCCAGCACTTTGAATTGGGCCCGGTAGCAAACTGGCAGCCAGTGGAGCTGGAGCAGCAGAGGAGTTGTGTGCTCCCTAAGCGCCGCTCCTGTTAGCAACCTGGCTGCTGCATGCTGGACCATTTGAAGCTTCCGAGCCGTCTTCAAAGGCAACCCCACGTAGAGCACGTTGCAGTAATCTATGCGGGATGTAACCAGAGCGTGGACTACCATGGCCAAGTCAGACTTCCCAAGGTACGGGTGCAGCTGGCGCACAAGTTTTAGTTGTGCAAATGCTCCCCTGGTCACTGCCGAAACCTGGGGTTCCAGGCTCAGCGATGAATCCAGGAGCACACCCAAGCTGCGAACCTGCGTCTTCAGGGGGAGTGTAACCCCATCCAGCACAGGCTGTAACCCTATGCCCTGTTCGGCCTTTCGACTGACCAGGAGTGCCTCTGTCTTGTCTGGATTCAGTTTCAATTTGTTAGCCCTCATCCAGTCCGATACAGCGGCCAAGCTGCCGGAAGCTGTTCAGGACCTGAACAGCCTCCTTAGTAGTAGGTGGAAACGAGTGACAGAGTTGGACATCATCTGCGTACAGATAACACCGCACCTCGAAACTTCGGATGATCTCCCCCAGCGGCTTCATGTAGATGTTAAACAACATGGGGGACAGTATAGAGGCCCATGCTGTTATCCTTTCTCCTCATTTCCACCATGAACTCCCATCAGTAAAATAAACATCCATATTTTGTGTTACATTCTGCAAACATATTGTTCTCTCATTTTGTGTAATTTCTACCTCTGTAGATTCATGATGTTCTCCTGTCGGTAACACTGCAACCATCATGTCCGGTTTATCCCTAGTTTGAAAATCTTATATATTTTAACACACCATGGGGGCTTTGGACTATAACTTTAGACAGTAGGGCTGGGCGGTTTCATTCGTTAATTTCGTAATTTGTTAATAATTCGTATTTAAAGTGGCTTACGATCCGATATTGAACCATTCAGGAGCAACTAAAAATCGAAACGAATTTTTAAAATTTATTTCGTAATTGTTTTGTAATTGTTTTGTAATTGTTTCGAAATTGTTTCGAAATTGTTTCGTTATTATTTCGTTATTATTTCCGCATGTCTGGGGCAGGTTTTATAGCTGTTGTTTGTTTAATCAGTGAAAAAAAATTATAAATATCACACCAACAGTCAACAACAGAGGGAGAGGGAAGCTTCAGAAGTTCCCCCTGTCCCATTTGGAGGGTTTTTTAGCGTATTGCGTGGTCGCGTCCGCCATTAACGAATCGATTCATAATCGATTCGTAATTGTTTCATAATTTCTGAAATTTCGTAAATTTCAAACTTTTTTAAAGAAAAATTTCGGAATTCTTTTAAAAACCGAAACGCAAAAACCCCCTAAAAACGAATCGAGTTTAGAAACAAAGTTTTCAGTGGTTGCCCAGCCCTAATTTTAACACACCATGGGGGCTTTGGACTATAACTTTAGACAGTACTATTAAGTATTCCCACATGATGGCAGCAGTCGCCTTCTCACATTCATTGTACTTCTGTTCAGGGTCTTTTAAAATAATAATAAATAAACAACCTTTGAAAACATGTTCTGTTCCTGGTTTGAAAGCGTTAGTTCCTCTTTAATTGAGTGCTCCATACCTTGAAAGTAGTTGTTCTGCTCCAGAAACTTAGTACAGATGGATAAATTGTAGGCCTGGGCGGTTTCGTTTCGTTAATTCGTAATTCGTTAATAATTCGTTAATTTTTCCAATTACAAAACGATAACGAACCGTTCTGGAGCAATTATTTAAAAAACCGAATTTTTAAATACGTTTTGTAAATGCTTCGTATTTCGTTATTGTATTCGTTTCGTTATTGTTCTGAGGTCGTTTCGTTATTATTTCCGCATGTCTGGGCCGTTTTATGGTTTAATTAGTGAAAAAAAATTATAATATCATACCAACAGTCAAGAACAGAGGGAGAGGGAAGCTTCAGAAGTTTTTGGATGTTTTTTAAGCGTATTTCGCGGTCACGTCCGCCATTAACGAATCGATTCGTTATTGTTTCGGAAATCGATTCGTTAATTTTTTACCATTTACAAAATTTCGTAAATATCGAACTTTTTAAAAGGAAAATTTTGTAATTATTTTAAATAACAAAACGCAAAACCCCCCAAAAAACGAATCGATTTTAGAAACAAATTTTTCCGTTGTTACCCAGGCCTAATAAATTGAACAGATGGTGTATGAAACAGATGATTACATGCTAGATATAGGGCCCTTCCCCATATTCTAGAATATCAAGGCAGTAATCCACAATATCTGCTTTGAACTAAGTTATCTGAGTCCACACTGCTATGTAATCCAGTTCAACATAGGTTTTATACAGCTGTGTGGAAGGGGCCTATGTAAGAATTGCTTCTCCCTTCCTTTGTAACCTCCATGGCAGCTGGCTTAGAGAGCAAGTAGTAACAAATTAGTGTGAATGGGAGCTGGATATTAAGTATTGCCATTTAGATGCCCACATGATGGCAGCAGTCGCCTTCTCACATTCATTGTACTTCTGTTCAGGGTCTTTTAAAATTCTCTTAGCATAGGCAACTGGCTGGAATTTTCCTTCTTGTCCCCTTTGATAGAGTCCTGCAGACAGGATCTCTCTGGTCCAACCTGGTCTTAAATAAAACGGCTCTCCTGTTTGCGGTTGCCACAATTTTATTCTCCTCTGTGTCCATATTTTTAATTTTTCTTAATTCTGGTGACACCGCTCATCCCAATTCCATTCTGCTGTCTTCTTTAATAACTGGTACATTGGTTTTGTTAAAGCCACATAATTTGGTATGTAGAAGCGTACAAAATTAAAAGCTCCTAACAACCTTTGTAGTTCCAATTTGTTTTGTGGGTCCTTGAAATCACAAAGAACCTTAACTCTGTATTGTTGAAGGCTTTCATGGCTGGAATCACTAGGTTCTTGTAGGTTTTTTCAGGCTATAGGGCCATGTTCTAGAGGCATTTCTCCTGACGTTTCGCCTGCATCTATGGAAAGCGTCCTCAGAGGTAGTGAGGTCTTAACTCTGTTTTCTTCTATCACTCGGCCTCCACTTTGTAATGTGATCCCTAAGTATTTTACTTGTTGTTTTACCAATTGTGCCTTATCGAAGTTCACCTTAAATCCTGTATTCTGTATCAATTGCAACATTCTAATTGTTCTTAGTAATACTTCATTTTTTGAGCTTCCTGTCACCAAAATGTCATCAACATAAGAGAGAGTGTGTTCCCTATATTCAGGTGACAGGTTATGTAGCATTCTTGTCAGATAGCTTTGTGCTATACTGGGGCTATCACGAAATTCTTGTGGAAGTTTGTAAATGTGTACTGTTTTCCCATAAATGTGAAGCGAATCTGGGTTTGCTTTCCTTGGTTAGAGGCAATGCAAAGAAGCAATTAGCCAAATCCAATACAGAATAATAAGTTGCCTCTGCTGAAGTTCTAGCCGCTGCTTCTACTATATTTACAACTACCGGGGCAGTGGCCGGCATTCCTTTATTTACATTTCTATAGTCTACAACTAGCTCTTTTTCACTGGCCATACCGGTGAATTAAAAAGGCTTACTGTTTCTTCCACTATGCCAGTGGTTCTCAACCTGGGGTTTACCAACTGTCAGGATTTCTGGGAGTTGAAGGCCAAAAACATCTGGGGACCCCAGGTTGAGAACCACTGCACTATGGCCAACTTTTCCAATTATTTAATAGTTTCCCCTATTCCTATAAGGACTTCTTTTGCTAGTGGGTATTTTTTTGGGATGGGGCCACCCCCCCCCCCCATATTTCAACTTGTGCAGTTTTATGTTTTCCAACATCATATTTTGATTCTACATCTTCCCCTGGCAACAATGCCCTCCAATCCTCTTTATGGGACATATTCTTTGCAGAACATGTATAGGTCATAATTATAGCCTTAGAGGATACATTTGGCCGTTTATTTATTTATTTATTATTCGAACTTATATGCCGCCACGCCCCTGGGGCTCAGAGTGGCTTACAAGAATGGCTAAAATCTAACATAATTTAAAAACAATTTAAAACAATTTAAAAACAGCAATATCAAAAATCAAAGGCCTGTCGAAACAGGTACGTCTTACATGCCCTGCGGAAAGCTGATAAATCCCGCAAGGCATGGACTTCAGGTGGTAGAGTATTCCAGAGTGATGATGCCACTTCTGGAAAGGATCTGCGTCTGGTTGCTGTTAGACGCAAGGTCTTGACACTGGAAATTTCCAATAGATCTTGGTCCTCAGAACGGAGGGATCTCTGGGGTTGGAAGGGGGTGAGGCGGTCCCTCAGGTACATCGGCCCCAGACCATGCAAGGCCTTAAAGGTGAGTACCATCACTTTGAAAGTGATCCGGTGCTCAATTGGTAACCAATGCAGCTGTAGTAAGATTGGTGTTATGTGGCATCTCATCGGAATTCCCGCAAGAAGCCGAGCAGCTGCATTTTGTACCAACTTGAGCTTCCGGATCACTGACAAAGGAAGGCCAATGTAGAGGGCGTAGTCCAGTCTTGAGGTGACCGTAGCCTGGATCACCGTAACAAGGTCGTCCCTGGACAGGTAGGGGGCCAGCCGTCTAACCTGCCGCAAATGAAAAAAAGCGGTTCTGCTAACGGCGGAGACCTGGGCCTCCATTGTCAGCAGAGGGTCCAAAAGGACTCCCAGACTCTTTACCAATGATGATGGGCGTAGCACCTCGCCATCCAGGGTAGGCAGCTGGATATCCCCACTGCCCGGTCGACCCAGCCATAGGATCTCCATCTTTGCTGGATTCACCCTCAACCTGCTGGCACGCAGCCATCCAGTAACGGTCTCGAGGCACTGATGGAAATAATCAGGTACAAAGTCTGGTCGGCCTTCCATCTTCAGCACCAGCTGAGTTTCATCGGCGTACTGATAACACTCAAGCCCAAAACCTCGAACCAGCTGAGCAAGTGGTCGCATATAGATGTTAAACAACAGAGGGGAGAGAATGGCCCCCTGAGGAACCCAACAAGATAGAGGGGACCTCTCAGAGACCAGGCCTCCCCTCTCCACTCGCTGTCCACAGTTGTGAAGAAAGGAGGACAGCCAGTTTAAAGCTGTCCCCCTGACTCCAGCAACAGCAAGGCGGTGGGTCAAAAGATTGTGGTCGACTGTGTCAAGTGCTGCTGTGAGATCCAATAACACAAGCAGCGCTGACCCGCCCCGGTCAAGCTGGCATCGAAGGTGATCCGTGATGGAGACCAGCACAGTCTCTGTTCCGTGCCCCACACGGAAGCCGGACTGGAAGGGATCTAGTCCGGCTGTGTCGTCTAGGAATTGCTGCAACTGCTCTGCTGCTGCCCTCTCAATCACCTTGCCCAGGAACGAGAGATTCGAAACTGGGCGGTAACTGGAGGGAACCGAACAATCTAAGTCTGGTTTCTTATTATTTATTTTATTTATTACTGCGCTTGTATACCGCTGTTTCTCAGCCTACATTGGCGACTCAACGCGGTTTCTTCAGCAGGGGAAAGACCACAGCCTCTTTTAAACCCTCTGAAAAAACTCCTTGCTCAAGGGAGCTGTTTATAATCTTCAACAGAGGGTCACGTAATCCCTCCAAGCAGGATTTCACCAACCAGGAGGGACACGGATTGAGGGAGCAAGTGGTTGGTCTAGCTGCAGCTATGAGCCTATCGACAGCCCCTGCATCCAGCGGGATGAACCGGTCGAGGATGGGCCCAGCAAGTGGCCACGGAGTCTCAAGTTCTCTCACTGTATCAATTGTGGCAGGGAGGTCCCGGCGAAGTAGCAAGATCTTGTCTGCAAAATAGCTCTGAAAAACCTCGGCTGAAGGGGCCTGAGCACCACTTTTTGGGACGGTAGGAACCGTCGTTAGAGATCGAATTATTTTGAACAATTTTGCCGGCTGTGAGCTAGCAGACGCTATCAAAGAAGCATAATATACTCGCTTTGCCTCGGTGATAGCATGCTCATAGGACTCCCTAAATGCTTCATAAGCTGATCTCGATACTCCATCACGGAGTTCTCACCACACGCTCTCTAGCCGTCTCTTTTTCCACTTCATCAGTCGAAGTTCCTCGGTGAACCAAGGAGACTGATTTCGGTGGGCCGGAGAGGGTGTCTAGGGGCGATCTCGTTGAGTGCATTGGATAGCCTGATGTTCCATGTGTCCACCTGCACATCTATCGAGTCGCTGGCAGGCTCCAGATCCCTCAGAGCATTCCGGAACCTACTGGGTTCCATAAGTCTCCTTGGGCGAGCCCAAATTGGCTCGGCGCCCTTGCAGGATGGGTAGGCATGCTCCAACCGGACTCTCAGAGCACAGTGATCCGACAATGGAACCTCTGTTGTGGAGGCTTGGGTCACTTGAATTCCTGCGCTGAAAATCAAATCTAGCGTGTGTCCCGCCCAATGCGTGGGCCCAGTACGACAAAGCAAGAGTCCTAGTGTCTCCATGGTAGACACTAGGTCCACAGCCACTAATGAACAAGAGTCTGCATCAGCGTGGACGTTGAAATCCCCCAAGACGATAAGTCTGGGGAACCTCAAGGACCACTCCAACACAGTCTCAAGCAGCTGGGATAGGCTGTCTGCTGGTATTTTTTATTCAGCCTCATAGACGTAAAACTAGAAAGAAATATAGAAATCCTCTTTCAGTATCTCACAACGGCTGCCAGAATAGTCTATGTCAGGCATTGGAGGAAAGAAGAAATTCTTACAGAAATTGAGTGGTTAACAAAAAAATGGTTGAGATCACGAACCCCTCTATAAGAACAAAACAGACTGTACTCCATTGATTGTTCAAGGAGCTCCACTGGTTGCCGTTTATTTTCCGGTCCCAATTCAAGGTGCAGGTTCTTACCTACAAAGCCCTGAACAGTTTGGGACCTGCCTACCTGCGTGAGTGCATTTCTGTGTACGAACCCACACGATCTCTTCGATCATCTGGAGAGGCCCTGCTCACGCTCCCACCTCCTTCGCAGGTGCGATTGGTGGGGACAAGAGAGAGGGCCTTCTCGGTGGTGGCCCCCCGACTCTGGAATTCACTCCCCAAGGACATCAGACATGCCCCAACGCTGGCAGTCTTTAGGAGGAGCCTGAAAACGTGGTTGTTCCAGTGTGCCTTCCCAGAATAAGGAAAACTCTTAGCAATATGTCCTCAAATGCACTTTAATATTGATTTAGGATTATCTGCGTGCCCTCATCTTTCTTTAAAAACCCTATCCTAGTTTACCCTGCCTTGTTCATGCCTAGCATTATTTTAAATTTTAATTATTACATTTGGCCCGGCCATAGGTTTTTATATGCTTGTATGTTATTGTTATTGTTTATTGTGTATTTTTTGTTTTTGAGCTTTATTTGAACTGTTTTGAATTATTTATTATTGCCTTTGTTTATTGATGTACTGTGGGCTTGGCCTCATGTAAGCCGCACCGAGTCCCTTGGAGAGATGGTAGCGGGGTAACCTCCACCCCCTACCCCCACTTGGGTAAAGCTCTGGCTAGATCAATTAGAGAAAATATGTATAAAATGTTTTATAGAAGTTATATATCCTCAGAATTAATGGCCAAAATAGATAAAAGTGTCGAAGGGAATGCTAGAGGGGTAGGACACAGAAAGGCTCCTTTTTCTTTTCTTTTTTTTTATTTTTTATAATTATCTTTATTGAGATTTTCTTATTTACAACTTAAAAGCAGATAGGCAAGAAAAAAAAGAAAGGTAGGTGAAGATAGAAGTTGGGAGATAGATCTGGGAGTAGTAGGGTGGGTCAGTGGGGGGTAGGCAGGGGGATGCGGGTTTAGGGTTTGCAAGGAGGGGTAAGAGTATAGTAAGGGGGGGGGGGCGAAAATAGGTAGTAAAAGTAAAGGTCTGAAGTTGTACAGTCTTAAAAGCACGGGTAAGAAGATTGGGGGTATCCCCTTCGTTCGGTCCGACTTCCTTGGTGTTGTAGAAGAAGCTTCCTTTTCTTTCTTCTACATAAATCTTTAACTTCTGTTGACTCTCTATTTGTTGGCAAATGTCTTTCATATTTCCTATCTATCCTTTCCATCCAAAATATTCATTTATCGGTGTCCAGTCCGTTTCTTTTTCTATAAGTCCTTTACTTTTCTGTATCAAAAAGCTTAATCTGTCCATATTTCTTATATCTGCTATTTTGGTTTCCCATTCTTCAATATCCGGTATCTCTTTCTTTCTCCATTTCTTAGCAAAGCAGATCCTGGCTGCTGTTGTTGCTAAAAACAGTAGCTTATCCGTATCTTTGTCTAGTTCCATTTTTTCATCTGTAAGGCCCAGCAGGAATATCTCTGATTTCAATGGTATGTTTATTTTCAATATCTTCTGTAATTTTTGTTGTATGTTTCTCCAATATGTTCTGGTTTTCTTGCAGCTCCACCACATGTGGTAGTAGGATCCCTCAATTTCTCCACATTTCCAACATCTGTTGTTTAATTTTTTATAGTAAATTCCTAATTTCTTCGGTGTCATATGCCATCTATAAAGCATCTTTATATAATTTTCTTTCAAATTGTATGCCTTTACATATTTCATTTTCCTGGTCCAGGTATTCTCCCATTCTGTCAGGAGTACTGATCTCCCTATATCCCTTGCCCATCTTATCATTCCTTCTTTGATCCTTTCTTCTTCGGTACTCCATTCTAGAAGTTTTTTGTATATTACTGAGATCGTTTTCTTTTGTGTCTTTATCGCTTTATCCCAGGTATTTTCTTCCGTCATAAAGCCCATCATCTTATCTTTATTATAGTATTCCTGTATTTGTCTGTATTGAAGCCAATTCAAATTCTTATATTTTTGTTTAAGGCTCCTTTTTCACGTCAGGTGATCCTGCAATATAATAGAAACTTTTTGGGAAAAGGTGGTTATAGAAACAAATAATATGATCATCATGACTCCTATGAAATGACAGGCCCTCCTTTAAATATTCCTGGCCTTGTTTACCAATTAAGATCAGGAATGAGGAGATTATAAAGTACAGAAGTTTTATTACTGCAGTAGGAAACTAACGGGTGCCTTCTGGAATAGCCAGGTGAACCACACCCAGAACAAAGAAAATGATAGCAGTATTTATGCAGCTCACAGACAATCACACAGGAGCACACCCAGGCCTGTAGCAAGGGGGGGGGGGGTAGGGGTTCAACCCCCCCGAAATGTTTCAGATTTTTTTTAAAAAAACCCAGTTTACTCATGAATTTTAACTGGTTAACCAAATCCCCATGCTAAGTCTATGAGATGCAAAAAATTAAGAGTCCCTCCAGAACTGCAAGCACTATCTCAAGCAAATATTTATTTATTTACTTATTATTTGAACGTATATGCGGCCACTCCCCTGGCGCTTGGAGCGGCTTACAAGAACAGGCTAAAATCTAACACAATTCCAAAACAATTTAAAACAATTTAAAAACAGCAATATCAGAGATCAAAGTCCTGTCAAAACAGATATGTCTTCCATGCCCTGCGGAAAGCTGGTAAGTCCCGCAAGGCACTGACTTCAGGTGGCCGAGTGTTCCAGAGTGATGGTGCCACTCCTGTGAAGGCTCTGCGTCTGGTTGCTGTTAGACGCAAGGTCTTGACACTGGGAATTTCCAACAGATCTTGGTCCTCAGAACGGAGGGATCTCTGGGGTTGGTAGGGGGTGAGGCGGTCCCTCAGGTACATCGGCCCCAGACCATGCAAGGCCTTAAATATTGACAATTTATTCACACTGTCATTACTTGCAGCAATAGCCGATGTAGTGAAGCAACCAAGTTGGGTGTGTGTGTGTTGAATGCTCTCATTAAGGAGGCTAGACTTGGTGGAGGTGGTTGACAGGGGCAGAGCTGCAGGCTATTGAAGGCTGCTCTGCCCCCTGCTGTGCTCTTTGCTTCAGCATGCAGGCAGGTTTCAACCCCCCCCCCCCCGCGAAAATTTCAAACCCCCCCCTGAAAATTTCAACCCCTCTTGAAATTTTTTTCTGGCTACGGCCCTGAGCACACCAACATCCTTTTGTTCTAGGACCACTTCTTAACTTCTCCCAGTTCCAACTCATGGTTGTCCCTCCCAGTTGCTGCACTGAGTATGTCCCAGATTCTTCAGACTGAGTCCTATTGTTTATTCAGAGTTTGCAACTGTCTTATCTTTATCTGTCATTTCCCAAGTCCTGAATATCCCTTTGTGTGTAAAGCTGACTACTCACTCTTAACTGTTCCCTCCTCCCTTCTCTGTTCTGTTACTGAATCAAAATTTCAAAATGGGAATTTAATACAGAAATTATCCTTCCAACAATAATTAAAATATATATTTTGGCCAGATGCATCTCCAGGGTTCTGCTCGATTTGGGAATAACAATTCTGTTGAAATCTTTATTTATGGTGCAAACCATTTAAAAAAATGTTGACTGAAAATATATAATTTTTTTTCACAGAAAACAGGTTTCCTGCATTGGAAACTTAAATTCTATGCAGAAAATGCAATTTTCTATGAATATACCCCCTGCCCCCCAGAATTTATTTTTCTCTCTCTCTGCATGAAACACTGTCTTTGCAGGTTTTATTTTCTTTGGCAGAATAATTATCCAGCTTCGCTCCCACATTTTGAGGGTTTACCGGCAGAAAATTAATACAAAACTGTGAGCAGTCTTTTTAAATGGTTCTTACATTGGCCTGTAAGATCCAGGGTTTGGGATTGATTTTTTTTACTAGAATTATTATTATTATTATTATTATTATTATTATTATTATTATTATTTACTTTATTTGTACCCCGCTAGCATCTCCCGAAGGACTCGATGCGGCTTACAAAGGCCAAGGCCTCAAAACACAACATAACAATACACAACCTAAAGCAAATTAAAACGGTTAAAGCAATATTAAACAACAAGCAATAAAACAAAACACCAAAATACAATAAAACTGGGCTGAGCCAGAGTAATGGGTATAGATTAAAAGTGCTGACGTGACAAGTGGTATGTAAGGATTATGGGGTAAGTGCAGTGTGCCAGCAATCTTAATTTCTAATAAAGTGCTTCTAGGACTTGTTGTTGGAGGATTCCTATTCTGGAAAGGCACATCGGAATAGCCAAGTCTTCAGGTTCTTTCTAAAGACTGCCAACGTAAGGGCCTGTCTAAGATCCTTGGGGAGGGTGTTCCAGAGTCGGGGGGCCACCACGGAAAAGGCCCTGTCTTGCGTCACCACCAAACGCGCCTGCGATGCAGGCGGAATCGCGAGCAAGGCCTCTCCAGATGAACCAAGTGAGCGTGTGGGTTCATACACGGAGATGCGGTCACGCAGGTAGGATGGTCCCAAACCGTTTAGGGCTTTGTAGGTAGGCACCTGCACCTTAAATTGAGCTCGGAAAATAAACGGCAGCCAGTGGAGCTCCTTGAACAGAAGGGTTGACTTCTCTCTGTAAGGAGCACCAGTTAACATCCTGGCCGCTGCCCGTTGGACCAGTTGAAATTTCTGAGCCGTTTTCAAGGGCAGCCCCACGTAGAGCGCATTACAGTAGTCCAATCTAGAGGTGACCAAGGCATGGACCACCCCAGCCAGATCAGCCTTCACGAGGTACGGTTGCAGTTGGACTTATACTTGAGTATACAAGGAAAACAAATGAGGGTTTTTTCCCCTTAGAAAGCTATGCATGTTTCTGCATGTAGTAAAAAATACTATGGCCTGTATTAGGACCTAAAATGAGTTATGGCATTGTAAATCCCTCTTGAGTGCTGAAGGATGCCAGGCTAGGTACTGTTCCCATTACACTAATGCTGTAACTGCTTTCAAGAAGCTCAAACCACATTGAGCTTGGATGAAAGTCATCCCAAACTATGAATTGCCTCTCTTTCACCATGCTTCTCCTCTCCATGTTTTTCCCTCTTGAAATAATTTCACAATTCTGAGAGTTCACAAGCTGATGAGATTGTGGCATTGTCTCTATGCAAGTTTGCAGTTGTGCAGTTACAAACATTTAAAATCTTAATAATGAAAAGATGCATTTTGCAATCCCAAGTATTCCCTGTTTTGTGCATTCTGCAAAAGTTGGTTGCACTTAGGATTGCCTTTTTATTGTTATTTTATTGTTTTATCCCACTCCCAACCTCCCTTCCTTGTACACACAATTTATATAACAAATCACAGAAGTTACATTTGAAATATCAATCTGAGTTTTTCATTTCTCCACTCCACATCTTAGCACATTCTCTAAATAATTCCTAACTGGTTCCCACATCCTCTTAGTTATTGTAACCGTTTCAATTTATCTATATTGTTCCATTTGCAAGTTGTTATTTCCACATTTAACATATTAACAATATACTTATGCCAATTAATCAGTGGCCATTTTGTTTTATCTTTCCAATCCCATACACGCTATTAATTTGTCAACCAATTTTTATTTTTGTGTATTCTTCACTCCTGTTATCCTTGCATGTAGTACATTTTAAGTAACTATTACCATTTGTAAATTTAACATTCTATTGACTTCTCCTTCAATCAAACGCCAGTATTCTTGCACTCGATCGCTCTCTACGTGGGGTTGCCTCTGAAGACTGCCCGGAAGCTTCAACTAGTCCAACGTGCGGCAGCCAGATTACTAACAGGAGTGGGGTACAGGGAGCATACTACTCCTATGTTGCGCCAGCTCCACTGGCTGCCAGTTACTTCCGAGCACAATTCAAAGTGCTGGTGTTAACCTATAAAGCCCTAAACGACTCCAGCCCGGTTTACCTGTCCAAACATATTCTCCCCTATGAACCGATTGCTAAGATCGTCTGGAGGGGCCCTCCTCTCGGTCCCACCGGCCTCACAATTGCGTCTGGTGGGGATGAGGGACAGGGCCTTTTCTGTGGTGGCCCCTCGACTCTGGAACTCCCTTCCACTGGAGACTAGAACTGCCCCTTCTATCTTGACGTTCAGAAAACAGGTGAAAACTTGGCTATGGAAACGGGCATTCGACGAATGAGTCAAGATCCTGTGATATGGATGGATGATGACGAACAATGATTTTAGGATGACGACTGATCACTGTAATTATGACTGTACTTTGCTATTTTAATGTTTTAGTGTAATTTGGATTATGATGTTTTAATGATTGTTTGTAATATTGGAACAACAAGGCCTGAGTCCCTCGATGGAGGTGAGAAGACCGGTATACAAAACTGCTAAATAAAATAAATAAATAAATAATCTCATATCATGTGATTAAACACCCCTCTTTGCTCATAACCAGGCCAACACCTCTCCTTTATCCCTGGTAAAAAATGTGAAAGTTGTGCAGGAGTTCTGTACCATTTTTGTAACATTTTCCTTCTTGCTTCCCTTAATACATTGTACTTTTCTTTTGCTATATTACTTATTTTCCTTTGGATGTCTTCTCTCTCAATTTCCATGTCCATTCTCCATGTTTGGAAAATTACATCTATTATTTCTTCTTTTACTGTTATGATTTGTTCGTACAGATCTCCTGCCACCTTTTTTTCCTCTCTCAAACATTTCCTAATCACCTCTCAAATGGACTATCCTGTTCTCTAATTTTTTTCCTTCTGTCTAAAAAATTCCTGACTTATAGCCCAGCTTTGAATATAGTTCCCTGATCCTATCCAATTCTGAATTTATTTTTGTTCTACAGGGTTTCCATCTTCTGTATACAAGTCCTCCACTAGCCTTTTCCCTTTACTTTCAATTAATCTCAATGTTCTCAAAATGAAATGCAAAGATACAGAATGGGTGACGCCTGGCTCGAAGGCAGTACGTGTGAAAAAGATCTTGGAGTCCTCGTGGACAACAAGTTAAACATGAGCCAACAATGTGATGTGGCGGCAAAAAAAGCCAATGGGATTTTGGCCTGCATCAATAGGAGCATAGTGTCTAGATCTAAGGAAGTAATGCTACCCCTCTATTCTGCTTTGGTTAGACCACATCTGGAATATTGTGTCCAATTCTGGGCACCACAATTCAAGAGAGATATTGACAAGCTGGAATGTGTCCAGAGGAGGGCGACTAAAATGATCAAGGGTCTGGAGAACAAGCCCTATGAGGAGCGGCTTAGGGAACTGGGCATGTTTAGCCTGAAGAAGAGAAGGCTGAGAGGAGATATGATAGCCATGTATAAATATGTGAGAGGAAGCCACAGGGAGGAGGGAGCAAGCTTGTTTTCTGCTTCCTTGGACACTAGGACGCGGAACAATGGCTTCAAACTACAAGAGAGGAGATTCCATCTGAACATGAGGAAGAACTTCCTGACTGTGAGAGCCGTTCAGCAGTGGAACTCTCTGCCCCGGAGTGTGGTGGAGGTTCCTTCTTTGGAAGCTTTTAAGCAGAGGCTGGATGGCCATTTGTCAGGGGTGATTTGAATGCAATATTCCTGCTTCTTGGCAGGGGGTTGGACTGGATGGCCCATGAGGTCTCTTCCAACTCTTTGATTCAATGATTCTATGATTCTGCCTATAATTTCATTATTATAATTAATTTGCCAAAGAGTTGCCATCTTATTCTCATTGTCTGGGCTTAACATCTTCTTTCTTTTTCCCCACACTTTTATTGTTCCTTTAAAGGGTTCCTTAAATTCTGTTTCCTCTCACCTACTCCATTCCCTAAATATTATTTCTTTTCCATTAGTACTATTTATTATCTTCTCCATATTTACCCCTTTTTTCATATACTATATTTCCAACAATCTTTGGATTTGAAATGCATTGTAATAGACTTCTAAATAGGGCTGTCCAACCACGGAAAAATTTGTTTCTAAACTCGATTTGTTTTTAGGGGGTTTTTGCGTTTCGTTATTTAAAAGAATTCCGAAATTTTTCTTTTAAAAAGTTCGATATTTATGAAATTTCGGAAATTACGAAACAATTTTGAAACAATAACGAATCGATTCGTTAATGGCGGACGCGATTGCGCAATACGCTAAAAAACCCTCCAAATGGGACAGGGGGAACTTCTGAAGCTTCCCTCTCCCTCTGTTGTTGACTGTTGGTGTGATAATTTTTTTTTTATCACTGATAAAACAAACAACGACTATAAAACTTGCACCAGACATACGGAAATAATAACGAAATAATAACGAAACAATTTCGAAACAATTACGAAACAATTTCGAAACAATTACGAAACGAATTGGAAAAATTTGTTTCGTTTTTTTAGTTGCTCCTGAATGGTTCAAAATAACGAATTAATAACGAATTACGAAATTAACGAAAGAAACCGCCCAGCCCTACTTCTAAACTTGGAATTCCCCAGCCTCCCTCTTCCTCTTTTGCATTTAACCATTTGTCCCTTATTCAGGGCCTTTTTCAGGGCCTTTTTCTTATTCAGGGCCCATTTTCTTATTCTTCTGTCCCATGTATTCAGCGTCTTCATATCTACTGTGTTTAGTAATGTTTGGAATTCTTAAATTGTTTCTCTATTACTTTCCATTTTTGTATTGTCGAAGGCTTTCATGGCTGGAATCACTAAGTTCTTGTGGGTTTTTTTCGGGCTATATGGCCATGTTCTAGAGGCATTTCTCCTGACGTTTCGCCTGCATCTATGGCAAGCATCTGTTTGTAATTCCCCTTAACTATAGTCTTTGGATTTTATATAGCCATACTACTAAATTTAACTTCTTTGATCCTAATTTTAATTCTGATATTTTCCTAATCTCCAATTGTTCACTTGGTGGGGTATTAAGACATAGTATCTCTGACTTTTTGATGTTAATGAATAGTCTTGTTATATTCTTAAACTCTTTCAGTTTTTTATCATATCTTTTATCATGATTAATGGTTGACTTGTAATAATCATTGCATCATCAGCAAACAGATTGAACTTTATTTCTTCCTTTTGTCCTCCTTTTCTATTTTATACTTTGTCCAATTGGTGCTATTACTGATACTTTTGGTTCGTATTTCTATCGCCATTACAGATAGAGTTGGGGGATAATGGACACCCTTGTTTTGTACCATTTAAAATAGGTATCTCTCCTTTCCTTCCAACATTCACCCTTATTCTTGCTTTGCAGTTTCTATACAATTGCTGCAATGTTTTGCAAAAGTTTCCCCATATTCATTAACATACTCTTAACAAAAAATTATGATTGACTTTATCAAAAGCTTTATAAACATCTAATTTGAGAATTCCAATTTTTTCTTATTCAGATTTGCATGATTCATTGCAATTACCAGATTTTTATTGGACCCCCATTTTAATTCCCTTCACAAATGCATATTGATCTTCTTTTATTATATTTGGCATTATTGTTTCCAAACATTTTGCAAATTTTTTTCTGTAAAAATGTTGTAATCCTGATTGCATAGACTAATAGGTCTGTATGACCCAGGTTGTGTTAAATCTCTTCCTTTTTTGGTATAGTAATAACTTCTGATACTTTCCATGTTTGAGGGACTTTTTTGCTTAATGTATATTTCATTAAACAACTCTGTTAAGTGTGGTGCCAATTCTTCCATATATGCTTTATAATATTCCGCTGAAAGCCAACTGGCCCTGATTACTTTTTTTTAAAATTGTTTTATTGGTTTTTCCCACTCCCACCCTCCCCTCCTTGTACATGCCATTTATACATCAAACTACAGAAGTTACATTTGAAATATCAGTCTCAGTCTTAATTTTTCTGCTCCACATCCTAACACATTCTCTAAATAATTCCGAACTGGTTCCCACATCCTCTTAGTTATTGTAACCTTTTCAATTTTATCTATATTATTCCATTTGCAATTTGTTATTTCCACATTTAACATATTCACTATATAGTTATACCAATTAATCAGCGTCCATTTTGTTTTGTCTTTCCAACCCCTCACTAAAACAATTTGTGCACAAGCGATTAATTTGTCAACCATTTTTTCCTTTTGTATATTCTTCACTCCTGCTATTCGTGCATGTAGTATATTTCTATTAATTATTACTATTTGTAAATTTAACATTCTATTGATTTCCCCTTCAATCCTTTTCCAGTATTCTTGCACTTGATCACATTCCCATATCATATGATTAAACACCCCTCTTTGTTCACAGCCATGCCAACACCTATCCTTTATCCCTGGTACAAAGCGTGAAAGTTGTGCAAGAGTTCTGTACCATTTTTGTAACATTTTCCTTCTTGCTTCCCTTAATACATTATACTTTTCTTTTGCTATATTACTTATTTCCCTTTGGATGTCTTCCCTCTCAATTTCCATGTCCAATCTCCATGTTTGGAAAATTTCCTCTATTATTTCTTCTTTTACTGTTATAGTTTGGTCGTACAGATCTCCTGCCACTTTCTTCTCCCCTCTCAAACATTTCCTAATCACCTTCTCAAATGGACTATCCTGTTCTCTATTTTTTCCCCTCCGTCTAAAAATTTCCTGTCTTATAGCCCAGCTTTGAATCCAATTCCCTGACCCTATCCAATTCTGAATTTCTTTTTGTTCTACGGGGTTTCCATCCTCTGTATATAGATCCTCTACTATCTTTTTCCCTCTGCTTTCAATCAGTCTCAATGTTCTGCCTATCATTTCATCATTATTATAATTCATTTGCCATATAGTTGCCATCTTATTCTCATTACCTGGATTTAACTTCTTCTTTCTTTTTTTCCACACTTTTACTGTTCCTTTAAAGGGTTCCTTAAGTTCTGTTTCCTCTCTCCTCTTCCATTCCCTAAATATTATTTCTTTTCCTTTAATATTATTTATTATCTTCTCCATATTTACCCATTTTCTTTCCGTATACTGTATTTCCAGCAATCTTTGGATTTGAAATGCATCATGATAAACTTCCAAACTTGGGATCCCCCAGCCTCCCTCTTCTTCTTTTGCATTTAACCATTTATCCCTTATTCTGGGTCTTTTCCCGCCAACTGCCCATATTCTTATTCTTCTGTCCCATGTCTTTAATGTTTTCCTCTCTACTGTGTTTGGTAAGGTTTGGAGTAAATATAATAATTTCGGTATTATGAACATTTTCAATGCCCTTATTCTGTCCACTCTTGTTAATGTTTTCCCTTCCCAGTTCTTAAGTTGCTTCTCTATTACTTTCCACTTTTGTTTGTAATTCCCCTTAACTATACTCTTTGGATTTTTGTATATCCATATTCCTAAATATTTTAGCTTCTTTGATCCTAATTTTAATCCTGATATTTTCCTAATCTCCAATTGTTCTTTTGGTGGGGTGTTAATACATAGTATCTCTGACTTTTTGATGTTAACAAATAATCCAGATATATTCTTAAACTCTTCCAATTTTTTTATCATATCTTTTATCATGATTAATGGTTGATTTGTAATAATCATTGCATCATCAGCAAAGAGATTCAGCTTTATTTCTTCCTTTTCCCCTCCCTCCTTTTCTATTTTATATCCTGTCCACTTGGTGCTATTCCTAATACTTTCAGCTAGTATTACCTGATTACTTAGCTCCCTTTAACTCTTTAATTACCCTGGTGGTTTTCCTCTAGTGTTATTGGTTGATTTGAAATCTCTGTCTGCCTCCACTATTTTTCTCTGATATTTAAATTCCCTTGCACGACCCTTTCCTCCTTATATAAATCTTTAAAATATTTTGCCATTGTCTCCCTTATCTTACTGTGTTCCTCTTGTTCTCTCCCATTTTCATCTTTCAATCTATTTACCCATGCTTCCCCCCTTTTTTCTTATTCAGATGCTTATTCATTATATTCCTTTCCTCAAAAGCTTCTAACTGTTTTCTCTTCTCCTTTAATTCTCTCCAGATCTTTCTTTTATGTCTGTCCTGCAAGGTTTCTATTTCTTTTATTCTCTTATCCTGCACTTAGGATTTCCAGAGCTGCAGAGGCATGCATGAGATGGAACTTTTGCAAAACCTACATCAGAAATCAGAAAATGCTTTTAATCAACAAGGGAAATCTATATCATGAAACTATGCAGTTACTTGAATTTTGATGTACTTCTTTTCTTCCCGTGTAAGTTTCTGGGAGAGTTGGGAACCTCAAACTTGAGCCCAGTTGGGAAACTGATGAATTTCCATTCCAATCCTTCTTGGGTGGCAAAAATGGATGATTCAAACCCATGGCTGCTAAAACATGGCAGTAAGACTCCCATTTGCAGGGCTGCCAGCAGTTTCCTTTTAAAACTGAAAGCGAGGGGATTTAAAAGAGAACAACCCCTCCCTCCCAAGCCCTGGCTCTCCATCCTCAGAAGCAGCCCTGGAGACTCTCAATTAGCATCAGATGAATTGAGAAACCTCTCCTCTAGAACAAAGGGAGCAGTTTGTTGTGTCCAAGATCAAACAAGTCTGGGGGAAAGAATGGCAAGGAAGCAGCAAACAGCTACATGGGTAAAAAAAATAAACAAAAATACAGATTTCTCTGTGACTTCAGAACGCTGCATTAGGCAGACACTCAAATGCTCCAGCTCTGAGGACTTAACCACATAAAATGGGAAGTGTTTGAAAGAGGAGAGGAAAGGAGAGGAGTGTTGTGACTTACTCCACTTAGTAAAAAAAAAACCTGTGTGTTTTCCCTACCTTTACCACATTGGTAAACCTTTCCAGTGTCCTCGGCGGTTTTTTTGAGACATTAGGCCCTGCCCACCATCCCTCCATTTTTTTTTCTTACAGAAAACTCAGTTTTTCCCTTTCGGAGGCTGCCAAGGAGGGAGGAAGGAAGGAGGGAGGGAGGGAGGAAGAAAGACGGATCAGGGATTTCAGTGTTATTTCTGGCATAGGGGGAAGGGTGACAAACTCTGTGATTTAGCTGTATGTGTTTTGGGAACACAGGTGCATGTACACTATATAATACTTTCATAATCATATACAAACAAATTTCCAGGGGATACTAACATCATTGCATTATGGAAGTCAGGATTTGAAGCTGCAAGGCTATTCAGTGCTAATCAAGGTCGTCAATTGAATTGTTCCCACTTGCCTCAGATAAGTGGGGGCCACATCTACACTGCCATATAATCCAGCTTCTGAATCCCAAAGGTCTCGATACTTGGATCATTGTATTATAGCAGTAAGGCTTTGAAAGTGCAAGGCTATTCAATGCTAATCAAGGTCTCCTGCTTCTTGGCAGGGGGTTGGACTGGATGGCCCATGAGGTCTCTTCCAACTCTTTGATTCTATGATTCTATGATTCTATGATCCAATTGCATTATTCCCACTTGCCTCTGATAAGTGGGGGGCCCATCTAAACTACCATATCAAGGTCGCCAATTGCATTATTCCCACTTACCTCTGATAAGTGGGGCCCCCATCTACACTGCCATATAATCCAGCTTCTGAATCCCAAAGATCTCAATACTTGGATCATTGCATTATGGCAGTGAAGCTTTGAAACTGCAAGGCTATTCAATGCTAATCAAGGCTGCCAGGTTGCTACATTCTGACTTCCCACAGAGGATGCCTGCCACTGATGTGGGGGAAACCTCAGAGGATAATGCTTCTGGAACATGGCCAGACAGCCCTGAAAGGTACTAGAGTTTAACTGAACTCAGTGGGACTTATTTCCAAGGTTTCTTTAAAAAAGACCTAGCAAATTGCGACAGAACTCTTTCTCCTAACCAGTTGAAAATGTGGGACAATTTCTCCTCCCACATTTTCAACTGGGAACAACAAATGCTACTTCATTAGAAATCTGGCAAAAAATAAATGGAGAATTGAGAAAAATCAATTTCCTCACCTTTTCCTTATATGTTGAAAAAGATTGCTGCCACCTACATTTAAAAACTATACTTTAACCCAAACTAATGTAGTATTCCCAGTGGATACTCAGATTTTGTGTAGAATTTAGTGGGATTTAACTAATGTGGTGAAGTCCTGAGATGGTTAAAAGAGTTTCCAAATCTAAAACAGAAGGTATGTCTTCATTTCACTCATAGTCAAGATGCACAAACCCTGTCTACTTCTTCCTCTTTCTCCTCCTTAATTGGTTATTACAAATCAAATGCAAATGTGAGTAGATCAATAGGTACCATTTCGGTGGGAAGATAACGGTTCTCCATGCAGTCATGCCAATGGCCTCATGATCTTGGAGGTGTCTACGGACAGCGCCAGCTCTTTGGCTTAGAAATGGAGATGATCACAAGAGTCCCATAGTTGGACAAGACTAGACTTCGTATCAGTCTGTGTGTCCTCCAAGAGTCCTTGTCAAGCTCCAGGTTCTGGAAGTTACCTGCAGCTGCCAGCAACACACAGTGACATGGTGTGAATATTGAGATGCAGAAGCTTGTGACAGTAGGGCATCCTGATGGCCACCTGCATCAACAGAATCCAAAATGCAAGGTGGGGAGGGGAGGGTGAGATCAGAACAAGATTTTTAATACGATGGATTTTCTCATCAAAGAAAAATGGTTCTGACTCTGTTCTGAAAAATTGTCCCCAGCAGATATTGTGGGGGAGGAAGGGGAGTGTCGGATGATGTTATCATTGCTCCAGATCATGACATCCAATGTGATCTTCCTGTGTGCCCAGGTTGTGTTCCCATCCACCACTTGTAGGATTGCAGGATCCCTCTCTCCTACTTTCCTCCTCTCCCTTCCGCTTTCCTTCCTTCCTTCCTTCCTTCCTTCCTTCCTTCCTTCCTTCCTTCCTTCCTTCCTTCCTTCCCTCCCTCCCTCCCTCCCTCCCTCCCTCCCTCCCTCCCTCCTTCCTTCCTTCCTTCCTTCCTTCCTTCCTTCCTTCCTTCCTTCCTCTCTTCCACCAGCTTTCTCCTCCCACAGCTTGTCAGGAATGCAGATCAGCTCCTCTCTTTCTGCTGCCGCCGCTGCTAATAGAAACACATGGTGCATTTACAAAATATCTTCTTTTCAGCCCTCATAATGACATTGGCAGTGGCAGCTCACATCTCCTCCTGCTGCCTTGATCCCTTCCAAGTGCCCTTGTTGTTTCCCTTCCCTTTATCGACAGCTTTTAATGGGATGAGTCTTTTTGCCAGCAGTTAGAACCCAATGTGTTCACAGCAGCTGTCAGAGACACCCTGGCTGCATAAATAGCCTCCCATGTAGTCTCACAGTTAAAATCATATATATACACACAACAGATGCAACTGTTACTGCCGTGCTTGATCTTCACAGCACAAGGGATGTTCTTGAGCAAGTTATTTTCATCTGAAATTCCACTCCTTTTTTGTCGCAAAATCTCACATCTTCTGGGTGTGTGGGTGGGTGTGTACATGTGTGCTTGCCTGCCTCATTTCCCCAACCTTCTTAAAAAACACTGCACAGAATGGTAAGAGCTTTGCTCAAAGAAGCAATAGCTTCTCTAAGATATTTTTGGAGTCAGGAATCCACTCGTCCATTAGTACTTTGCTCCCATGTATTCACCCTCCTGAAAATCTCATAGCTGAAGATGGAAAAGATTAAACTAAGGCTCCATAATTCATTTGTCGTGTCAGAACAACCAGTCAAATTATATTACATTTCTAACAGAAACAAAGCAAACAAGCAGATTACAGAATTTGTGAGTTTGAGAGTTCATTAAATGTCCTTTGACCAGTATCTGGCCACTTGGAGTGCTTCTGGTGTTGCTGCAAGGAGGTCCTCCCTTGTGCATGTGGCAGGGCTCAGGTTGCATTGCAGCAGGTGGTCAGTGGTTTGCTCCTCTCCACACTCGCATGTCGAGGATTCCACTTTGTAGCCCCATTTCTGAAGGTTGGCTCTGCATCTCGTGGTGCCAGAGCGCAGTCTGTTCAGTGCCTTCCAGGTTGCCCAGTCCTCTGTGTGCCCAGGGGGGAGTCTCTCATTGGGTATCAGCCATTGGTTGAGGTTCTGGGTTTGGGCCTGACACTTTTGGACTCTCGCTTGCTGAGGTGTTCCAGTGAGTGTCTCTGTAGATCTTAGAAAACTATTTCTAGATTTAAGTCGTTGACGTGCTGGCTGATACCCAAACAGGGGATGGGCTGGAGATGTCTCTGCCTTGGTCCTTTCACTATTGGCTGCTACTTCCCGACGGATGTCAGGTGGTGCAATACCGGCTAGACAGTGTAATTTTTCCAGTGGTGTAGGGCGCAGGCACCCTGTGATAATGCGGCATGTCTCATTAAGAGCCACATCCACTGCTTTAGTGTGGTGAGATGTGTTCCATACTGGGCATGCGTACTCAGCAGCAGAGTAGCACAGCGCAAGGGCAGATGTCTTCACTGTGTCTGGTTGTGATCCCCAGGTTGTGCCAGTCAGCTTTCGTATGATATTGTTTCTAGCACCCACTTTTTGCTTGATGTTCAGGCAGTGCTTCTTGTAGGTAAGAGCACGGTCCAGAGTGACTCCCAGATATTTGGGTGCGCTGCAATGCTCCAGTGAGATTCCTTCCCAGGTGATCTTCAGAGCTCGGGATGCTTGTCTGTTCTTGAGATGAAAGGCACATGTCTGTGTTTTAGATGGGTTGGGGATCAGTTGGTTTTCCCTGTAATAATTGACAAAAGCAAAAGAAGCGAAAAGAAAAGAAATATAAAGCTAGCTGCCTCAGTTATATGAAACTCAGTTAGCTCCCTCAGTTACATGTACATGTCTTATGTTCCTTCGAGAACAGCTGAGAATTTCACCGCAGGTGAGAACAAGGAGACATATGAGGGCTGCTCATAAGTCTTTGGCTTTATCCAAAAAGAAATGAGATAGGAAGATGAAACTTTTCATTTATTCCTCATACTCTCTTCTGATATCAACACACTTCTTACATTGGCATTTCAAGTTTTGTAAGCCTTGCAAAAAGAAGGATTTCGGTTGTGCCTCAAACCAGTCATCCGTAGCAGCCATGGCATCAGACATGGTGTGAAATTTGGTAGCCTTGAGGTGTTTCTTCAGGTTTGGAAACAGATTATAGTTGGAGGGAGCTAGATCCAGTGAATAAGGTGGGTGGTCAACCAGCTGGAAGCCTAGCTCCACCAGTTTTGCCATGGTTGCTTGTGCAGTGTGAGCAGAGGCATTGTCTTTATTAGCATCAGCAGAAGTATTGTAAAAACTTAGAATAATGGACTCTGGAGTCGTCAGTAAAAAGCAGGTTCAGATTTACTTAAGCAGTTCCAAAACACAACCAACACCATAAGTGAGCAGACATGAAGTACACAGGACAAAGGAAATTGGAAATGAAAACAAAACTGCAGCTGGTTAGTGGTTATCTCATAGGCACTCCTTAAAGTTTCATACAGCTAGAAAACTCAGGATCATAGCTCGTTGCTTTGCTGTTTTTTAACATACATCCAGGCAATACAATCCTATTGCAACCACATTTCTACTACATGAAATTGCATTTAAACATACATCATACATACAGCCCAGTGTATCTGTCCGAACGGATCTCCCTCTACGTCCCATCTCGGAGTTTAAGATCTTCTGGGGAGGCCCTGCTCTCGACCCCGCCTCTATCGCAAGTGAGACTGGTGAGGACGAGGAGCAGGGCCTTCTCGGTGGTGGCCCCTCACCTGTGGAACTCACTCCCCGGGGAGATTAGATCAGCGTCCTCCCTTTTGTCATCCAGAAAAAAACTGAAGACCTGGATATGGGACCAAGCTTTTGGACATTCTGGCAGCTAAAGGAAAAACCCGACGATGAGCAGGAATCGATGGAACGGAATGGACATTCGGAACTCTGAACACTGAGCATGAGATTGCTTATGTATTGATGTTTTTAATCTGTTAACTTGTTTCAACTGTTTTTTGTATGTTTGTATAACTTGATATAGGCATCGAATTGTGCCTTCGTTTGTAAGCCGCCCTGAGTCCCCCCTTGGGGGTGAGAAGGGCAGGGTAGAAGTAATTGAAATAAATAAATAAATACATGAAAATACACACTGACAATTCCCCCTCTTTAAATGTAATTTACTGTCCTTACTATACACACAGATTCCTTGCCGTGCCTTTTGGCCTTCAGAGCTGCCTTCAGTTGGTCCAAAAGTTCAAGGTAATACCTTACATTGATGGTGGAACCATTCTGAAGGTAGTCCACTAGCAGCACGCTCTCCTTATCCCAGCTATCACCTTAGTGGCTGATTTTTGCACCCTGAACTTCTTTGGACGAGGAGAACCACTGTGCCTCCACTCTTTTGACTGCTCCTTGGCTTCAGGGTCATACAAATAAATCAAGGTCTCATCCATATTGACCTGCTGGTCCAGAAAGTTCTTATCAGTCTGGAAACGCTGACAAATGGACTGGGAAGTTTGCATGCTTTTCTGATCTGTTGTAAAACATTTGTGGACCCACTTTGCAGATAGCTTCTTCATGTTCAAATGTTCATGGATAATGACACAAACACGTTCACGAGACATCCCCATGATGTCTGCTATTCCTTTAGCTGAAATTCACCAGTTCTCCAGTATGAGGTTATGCACATTAGGGCTGTCCAAACACGGAAAAAATTGTTTCTAAACTCGATTCGTTTTTAGGGGGTTTTTGCGTTTCGTTATTTAAAAGAATTCCGAAATTTTCCTTAAAAAAAGTTTGATATTTACGAAATTTCGGAAATCATAAAACAATTACGAAACAATTACGAATCGATTACGAATCAATTCGTTAATGGCGGCCGCGATCACGCAATACGCTAAAAAAACTTCTGAAGCTTCCCTCTCCCTCTGTTGTTGACTGTTGGTGTGATAATTATATATTTTTTTACTGAGAAAACAAACAGCAACCCTAAAACTTGCACCAGACATGCGGAAATAATAACAAAACTTTTGCGAATCAATAACGAATCAATAACGAATCAATAACGAATCAATTCCGAAACGAATTGGAAACATTCGTTTCGTTTTTTAGTTGCTCCTGAATGGTTCAATATCGCTTCGTTATAAAAAAAATAACGAATTTTTAACGAATTACGAAATTACGAAACGAAACCGCCCAGCCCTAATGCACAGCATTGATGATCTCCGGAACAACAAACACTCTTGGTTGTTCAGGACGTTCCTCATCATTGGTGCTGAAGTGGCCCATTTTAAATTTGGCAGCCCAGTTTTTAACTATAGAATATAAAGGGCATTGATCCCCCAGTGTCTGCAACATATCACCATGAATATCATTCACCGATTTTCCTTGCAGAAACAAGAATTTTATCACTCCTCTGCTCTCATTTGCTGTGAATATCGCCTTAGACTTCACTATTTTGTTTTCCCGCGTGCCTAGATCACTGTTGCCATAAGCTACAAACACAAAATTTTGAAAACATATTTTAGACACGTAAGGCTTTCATGTGATGTAACATTCGTTACCATAGAAACAAAAAAAAGGACACAAAGCCAAAGACTTATCAGCAGCCCCATATGATTCTACATTTGGGTAATAAGAAGGAAATGCACAGATAAGTGGAATTTTACTTTCCAGCAGCAAATGTTATAAATTATTCACTTGTTGCAACCGACTTATCTCTTGGAATGTGGATTGTTATTTACAATTCTTTATAGTTCAAAGTGCCTTAACTTTTGGGTTATCTAGAAGTATCCAATTAATAATAACTTGTTTCTCAACTTGCACCTATCTTGGTCCTTTATTACCCTCTGGTGGCCAAAAGTGAAAGAATTCCACTTTCAATCCAATTCTGACTTCTGATATCAAAGGCAGTCTCCAGACCTGATCAACAATTAAATTTCCCTTGGACTGAGTAAGGTCTTTTAGCCTTCTAATAGTGTAATATAGGTTCCATGCCTAATAACAAAAACACATGAACTATCACTTGCACAAATGGAATCCTACCATTGCAGGGAAAGACACCTGAATAATAGGGCTGGGCGGTTTCGTTCGTTAATTTCGTAATTCGTTATTATTTCGTTATTTTTTTGATAACGAAGCGATATTGAACCATTCAGGAGCAACTAAAAATCGAAATGAATTTTTCAATTCATTTCGTAATTGTTTCGAAATTGTTTCGAAATCGTTTTGAAATCGTTTCGAAATTGTTTCGTTATTTCTTCTGTATGTCTGGTGCAAGTTTTATAGTTGTTGTTTGTTTTCTTAGTGATAAAAAATAAATTATCACACCAGCAGTCAACAACAGAGGGAGAGGGAAGCTTCAGAAGTTTCCCCTGTCCCATTTGGAGGTTTTTCGAAATCGTTTCGAAATTGTTTTGTAATTTACGAAATTTCGTATATTTCGAACTTTTTTAAAGAAAAATTTCGGAATTATTTTAAAAAACGAAACGCAAAAACTCCCTAAAAACGAATCGAGTTTAGAAACAATTTTTTCCGTGGTTACCCAGCCCTACTGAATAGCGTTTGAATAATGTTGGAGCCAATGCAGGGCATTCTACAAAGGCTTTTCTGTAGATGGAAATAATGACCCTGAAGTTATTTTATTCCTACCCTTATTAATGCCAAGCTCTATCCTGAAATGTAGCAGACATGCATCCAGCAGCTATATAATAGGTAAATGCGGTATATGTCATATACATTAGACATGTATCCATTACACGAAGCAATTGCTAATCTTCAGAGAACATATTTAATGATAGCTATTTATTTAACATACATTAACTACTCCTTAAAGCAGTACTTAAAAAGCACTCTAAGTAATAGGGATTTACAGAGCTGGGTGTTTAAGTGCTTTGAAATAAAGGAGTTATTGCAAAAGAAACGTTCTGTCCATCCTGCCCCTTCCCCCGTCCCCCCCTCAAGCCACCCTATGCTTTGAACAGCTGCCACTAATGGGGGACACGGCTGACACAGGGGCTGTGGGCAAGGTGATAGCTGTGGCAAAGTCAGAGTTCTCCTGGAAGGAGAGACCCAGCTGAGTGCCAAGAGGAACCTAAGCAGGTCCATCATGTGATCCTTGCCTCTTGGTGCTGCAGTCAATCAACTCTTCAACTATATTCCAACATCCTGAGCAGCATTTCCAGTGTGAAGTCTCATAGGCACTGATATTGCATTCCAACATTCCATAGATGGAAAACCATGCGCCTTCCTCACAGTCCTATATCCCAGAATATCAAGGCAGAAAATCCTGCAATATCTGCTTTGAATTGGGTTATCTGAGTCCACACACATATGAGCAAGCAACACCAGAGCAGGGTCAAGATGGCAAAAGTTATTGACGCGCTGGGCGGCGGCGGCTGTGGTGACTCGGAGGCCCGTCCTGCCCTGCTCGTGCTTCCCTGTCCCGGCCCTGCTCCCTGGCTCCCTTCCCCTCCCTCCTCTTGCCTCTCCCCCAGCCCTACCTAGATGAAGTAGCAGTGGCATGCTTTTGCCTGAATCCAGAGATCCTTCCCCCTTTCCCCCCCTCCGTCCCCTTATTGGACCACTTGAGTGCAGATCACTTGAGTGAAAGAAAGAAGGGGAAGAAAAGAGAATCTGGGACACCTAAAAAGCAGTTTAAGGGCCCTTCCACACATCTAAATCTCGAGAGGAACTGGGATATTTAATTCCATTTCCTCCCGTGATTCGGTCCCTACCCCAAACCCCAGGTTTTCCCTGCGGTGATGGAGGGGGAAGGTACATGCTCTCCATTTACCCCCTAAACTTTCCTGAGGGGTCTGGCTGCATGCTCCATCCTTCCTCCGTCCAGAGCTCCTGATACACCTGAACATGCAGCCAGGCTACTCAGGTAAGTTTAGGGGATAAATGGGGGACTGCAAGGGGAGGATATGGCGTCATTAAGGTCCATATCCTTACAGGTATTTAATTAATCCAAAGTAAATTGTGAAAACACAAGAATGGCCATCAGACTGGAAACAAATCAACTTATATCCCCATACCAAAAAAGGGAAATGCGAAAGACAGCTCAAACTTCCGTACAGTGGCCCTTATTTCTCATGCCAGTAAGGTAATGCTCAAGATCCTGCAAGGAAGACTCCAGCAACACATGGAGCGAGAGTTGCCAGATGTTCAAGCTGGGTTCAGAAAAGGCAGAGGAACGAGAGACCAGATTGCCAATATCCGCTGGATAATGGAGAAAGGCAGGGACTTTCAGAAAAACATCTATTTCTGCTTCATTGACTATTCTAAAGCCTTTGACTGTGTGGATCATAATAAATTGTGGCAAGTGCTTGGTGGGATGGGCATCCCAAGCCACCTTGTCTCTCTCCTGAGGAATCTGTACAAGGACCAAGTAGCAACAGTAAGAACTGACCACGGAATGTTATCGAGCTCTTTTAGGGGGCCCCTCCAGAGAGGAAAGCCCAAGGACCGCACCAAAAAGGGTCCTGGATACCTTGGTGAGATTTTTCTGGAAGCCAATCCAAGAGCGCATTTAAAATCAAATAAGTTCACCAGAGGCGAAAGGAGTCCAGGATCGAGGCGTTTATTTGCGATTCAGCTGAATGGATGCGTTACAGGAATCGTTCCACTGCAAGCATGGTGGGGTACAGTGATGCAGGCATATTTATACAATTTTTGAAAACCCAGAGTTCAACCCTTCTGCCCCGGCTCCTCAGGTGTTCCCCGCTGTGATTGGGTGATGGGCGGACACCTGGGAAGCAGCCCTCCCGCCCCTGGCGCCTCTGTACCAATCAGGAAACTCCAGTGGTCTGTAGGATCCAATGGGGAGACCTCTGTCACATGGTGGCGACAGCCAATCAGGAGAAATGGGGGCGGGATGAGGGAGCACAAAGGAATCTGGGAAAGGAATCTGCAGACAAAGGAATGCCATGTGCTCAGCGAAACAAAGGAAAAATGTCTCCAGATGTTTGACAAACAAAGGCTTTCCTGTCCTTGATGAGTCTGGCAGGGAATTTGAATAGGCTAGATCAATATCGGACCACCCGGAGGGTCAACAATATCTGGGTGAATTAATCAGTCTCTTTTTCCGAAGCTCTGCTGACCCTTGTTCCTTCGCTGGCCATGCTCCGAGGGCTAGGGTTGGGGCCAGCAGCATTGTCCATGCAAAATGAATCAATCAATGGGTGATTTGGGGGAAAGAGGCTTGGGCTCTGTCCCTAGGCAGTTCCTGGTCACGCTGGTTTTCTTGTGGGGCGAGGGTCAAGGGGTGAGGGTCCAGAGGAATTCATAGGGGTTACATATTTCATATTCATAAACCATAGGCATCACCAGTATACAAGCATTCCATATATCACCACCCACCACCCATCCCAACCCCAATCCACAGTAATAAGAAAATATTTTATTCATTTCATAAAAAGAGAGAGGAAAGAACTAGAAGTCCCAAAGTCTGGACGGAAGGGTTTTGGGTGCAGGGGCCAGTCCATGCATCAGGCTGGCCATCAGAAGATCAGTCCAAGGTCCGGGTTGGTCAACAGAAGATTGGCTCCTTCTAGGAACAGGAGCTGGAGCTGAAGGGGGAGCTGGGTTGGGTAGTAGCAGAGTCCATAGTCCAGTGCACAAGCCAGAGAATTCACAAAGAGGAAACAGGAACCCAGTTATGTGTGCTGGGTCAGGAAGCAACAGAATCCATTGTCCGGCCCTTGGCGAACTACAAATACTTGAGGGGGGGGGGGAAAGTTGCTCCGCATCAGGAACAACAGACTGGTTCAAGATTGGGAAAGGCGTACGGCAAGGCTGCATACTCTCACCCAACCTTTTTAACTTGTATGGAGAACACATCATGCGATGTGCGGGGCTAGATGAATGCAAAGCTGGGGCGAAAATTGCTGGAAGAAACATTAACAACCTCAGATATGCAGATGACACCACTCTGATGGCCGAAAACGAGGAGGAGCCTTCTAATCAAGGTGAAAGAAGAAAGTGCAAAAGCCGGGTTGCAGCTAAACATCAAAAAAACTAAGATTATGGCAACAAGAATGATTGACAACTGGAAAATAGAGGGAGAAAATGTGGAGGCCGTGACAGACTTTGTATTTCTAGGCGCAAAGATTACTGCAGATGCAGACTGTGGCCAGAAAATCAGAAGACGCTTCCTTCTTGGGAGGAGAGCAATGTCCAATCTCGATAAAATAGTAAAGAGCAGAGACATCAGACTGGCAACAAAGATCCGCCTAGTCAAAGCCATGGTATTCCCTGTAGTAACCTACGGATGTGAGAGCTGGACCTTAGGGAAGGCTGAGCGAAGGAAGATCGATGCTTTTGAACTGTGGTGTTGGAAGAAAGTGCTGAGAGTGCCTTGGACTGTGAGAAGATCCAACCAGTCCATCCTTCAGGAAATAAAGCCCGACTGCTCACTGGAGGGAAGGATACTAGAGACAAAGTTGAAGTACTTTGGCCACATCATGAGGAGACACCAAAGCCTAGAGAAGACAATTATGCTGGGGAAAGTGGAAGGCAAAAGGAAGAGGGGCCGACCAAGGGCAAGATGGATGGATGGCATCCTTGAAGTGACTGGACTGACCTTGAAGGAGCTGGGGGTGGTGACGGCCGGCAGGGAGCTCTGGCGTGGGCTGGTCCGTGAGGTCACAAAGAGTCGGAGATGACTGAACGAATGAACAACAACAAATTGTGAAATCCCAGTTTACTATGGATTAATTCAGGTTTACCTGAGGTATCATTTGGACGCCTCAGTTAAACCCAGGACAGGTCCCACGTTTTGGGCCTGTCTGGATGGGTCCTAAGATTGGTTGGCAGATTTGTGACACACTTTTGACATCAAAGATGTCAACAAGCTGGCTCTTCTGATCAAATTTAAACAGAGATAAGTGAGAAGTAGAAAAAAACTTGACTTAACATGCAGAGGTTCCCACTGTTCACTCTTCATTTAAGTTCATTTCTAACGCTGATGGAAGAAGTTCTTCAACTTTGTAGCTGAACAAATTTTTGCAGATAATGATGACTGAAGCCTCCATCTTATCTGTGACTGCTATTCCCTTTGGGGCTCGCAGATCACTCAAAATAAATATTGGCTCATGTGGATTATCCATTACTGCTGGGGTTGGAGTCACAAACAAGCCTTTTCTCTACAAATGACTTCTATCTAATAATAAGAGGTGGTGAGGGAGAACTTTCACTCCAGGCCATACCCCAAGAGTCCCTAAATAGGTTTATTTTTCATTCCAGACATATCAGAAAAAAATTATCATTCTTCTTTTGTATATAAACATTACCATGCTTTACTGCATCAGTGTCTCCCTGAAATGGCATTTTTCACCATAGAATCGTAGAATCATAGAATCCAAGAGTTGGAAGAGACCTCATGGGCCATCCAGTCCAACCCCCTGCCAAGAAGCAGGAATGTTGCATTCAAATCACCCCTGACAGATGGCCATCCAGACTCTGTTTAAAAGCTTCCAAAGAAGGAGCCTCCACCACACTCTGGGGCAGAGAGTTCCACTGCTGAACGGCTCTCACAGTCAGGAAGTTCTTCCTCGTGTTCAGATGGAATCTCCTCTCTTGTAGTTTGAAGCCATTGTTCCGCGTCCTAGTCTCCAAGGAAGCAGAAAACAAGCTTGCTCCCTCCTCCCTGTGGCTTCCTCTCACATATTTATACATGGCTATCATATCTCCTCTCAGCCTTCTCTTCTTCAGGCTAAACATGCCCAGCTCCTTAAGCCGCTCCTCATAGGGCTTGTTCTCCAGACCCTTGATCATTTTAGTCACCCTCCTCTGGACACATTCCAGCTTGTCAATATCTCTCTTGAATTGTGGTGCCCAGAATTGGACAGCATTATAACTCAAAGAAATATTTTGAAAGAATCCAGAGGGAGAAAAACGTTCTACAAAACACATTTTATCAAACACACCCCAGTTTTATAAACGCTTTGAAAGATCCCTAGTGCAGACCACTAACTGGCTCCAATGCAAGGGATATAGTCATCATGCTTCTTTTCACTGCCATTGAAGCACCAAAATCTGGTGGTTGGGTAACAGAAAGATGACCTTTAGAAGCAACCTATTCTTGGGTTAGAATGAACAGACAAGGCTGCAGTAGGACAACAGTCTGCGGATCATTGGTGGTATCTTTTCAGTAGTCCTTGTTGTTGTACAGTCATCATCTGTGCACAAAAAATCTTCTTTGTCACTACACATGAGAGTTGGAATCTTGTGGCCCTCTACGTATTACTGAATCTTACACAGACTCACACACCAGCATTCGGCACCATTTGTTATGCTAGCTAAGTTTGATGGCTACTAATAGTCCAGCAACAGTAAGGTAGTCATCTAATTCCCATCCTTGCTACAGCTGTATGTTTACCTTTCATCAGGCCCGTAGCCAGGATTTTGTTTGGGGGGGGGGGGGGGCTGAACGTATTTCAGGGGGGGGGGGGTTGGGGGGGGCTGAGTTTCGGTGGGGGCTGAGTCTGAGTGAAAGAGGGTCTAGCCTAGCAAACCTTTTGTATCATTACCCCAATACCCCCATGCATATGGGATATATTGAGTATGGTGATCAGATCATGATATGAATAAACATAACAGTTTAAATAATGCACCAGTAAGGCCTTTTCGTCAACCACCATGAGAATTTCGGGGGGGGGAGGGGTGCTGAAGCCCCTCAAGCCCCCCCCCCCCCCCGGCTACATGCCTGCCTTTCATCTTGATACCAAATCTGGTCTCCTCAATTTATTGAAAGTCCTGGAGCGCAGTAAGACACTAGGCAAGTGCAATCCATTAAAAATGGTTCTAAAGTACTTACAAAACTAGGGGGCACTGGCTCTTCATTTCTAAAGTCTTTCCAAATTTTTGGTAGTGAAAATTTCGTAACTCTAACCAAATTTACAAATCTTCAAAATTACTTTGTCGATGGTGGTTGCGATTGCGCAATAGGGAAAACATCACTGTCAGTGGGGAAACTTCAAAGGCTTCTCTCTCCTTCATTTTTTGAACTATCATGCAGCAGCGGTACAATACATTCCCTAGTCTTAGCCCACCAAATTTCAGAATGTTTTGATGATCCACTGATTTTTATGGAATTTTTTTAAAAAACTATAACTCCCAGGATTGCACAGAATGGAGACATGGCAAAATAATAATCCTTCTCTCCCAGCTTTCCCATGCAACACAACACATATAACGGAATGAAGGGAAGGAAAGGCTATTTAAAAAAAAAAAAAAAAGTTCTGGCAAAGTAAAAACTCAGTGAGCAAAAGGTAATGTTTTCCCTAACAAGGGTACTTTTGGTTCCTCCCACAAACTGGGGAAACATTTCATTGTAAACCTGGGAACAACTAATGTTTGGTGGAGGTAATGTGTGGTGGAGGCTTCTTCTTTGGAAGCTTTTAAACAGAGGCTGGATGGCCATCTGTCAGGGGTGATTTGAATGCAATATTCCTGCTTCTTGGCAGGGGGTTGGACTGGATGGCCCATGAGGTCTCTTCCAACTCTTTGATTCTATGATTAATGCCATCACATTACAAAAATGGCCAAGCCTCCAGATTTTATTTATTTGTTGTGTCAGAGCAACCAGTCCATTATATTACATTTCTAACAGAACAAAGCAAAAAAACAGAAAAATACACAACTTGTGAGTTTGGTAGCTGGTTAAATGTCCTTTGACCAGTATCTGGCCACTTGGAGCGCTTCCGGTGTTGCTGCAAGAAGGTCCTCCATTGTGCATGTGGCAGGGCTCAGGTTGCATTGCAGCAGGTGGTCAGTGGTTTGCTCTTCTCCACACTCGCATGTCGAGGATTCTACTTTGTAGCCCCATTTCTGAAGGTTGGCTCTGCATCTTGTGGTGCCAGAGCGCAGACTGTTCAATGCCTTCCAAGTCGCCCAGTCTTCTGTGTGCCCAGGAGGGAGTCTCTCATTTGGTATCAGCCATTGGTTGAGGTGCTGGGTTTGAGCCTGCCACTTTTGGACTCTCGCTTGCTGAGGTGTTCCAGCGAGTGTCTCTGTAGATCTTAGAAAACTATGTCTGGATTTAAGTCATTGGCGTGCTGGCTGATACCCAAACAGGGGATGAGCTGGAGATGTCTCTGCCTTGGTCCTTTCACTATTGGCTGCTACTTCCCGGCGAATGTCAGGTGGTGCAATACCGGCTAAGCAGTGTAATTTCTCCAGTGGTGTAGGGCGCAGACACCCCGTGATAATGCGGCATGTCTCATTAAGAGCCACATCCACTGTTTTAGTGTGGTGAGATGTGTTCCACACTGGGCATGCATACTCAGCAGCAGAGTAGCACAGCGCAAGGGCAGATGTCTTCACTGTATCTGGTTTTGATCCCCAGGTTGTGCCAGTCAGCTTTCGTATGATATTGTTTCTAGCACCCACTTTTTGCTTGATGTTCAAGCAGTGCTTCTTGTAGGTAAGAGCACGGTCCAGGGTAATTCCCAGGTATTTGGGTGCGCTGCAATGCTCCAGTGGGATTCCTTCCCAGGTGATCTTCAGAGCTCGGGATGCTTCTCTGTTCTTGAGATGAAAGGCACATGTCTGTGTTTTAGATGGGTTAGGGATCAGCTGGTTTTCCCTGTAGTAGGCAGTAAGAGCACCTAGAGCTTCGGAGAGCTTCTGTTCTACAGTCTCAAAGCTCCCTGCTTGAGCAGTAATGGCACAATGTGGTCGCCACAGAAGCGACCACAGAAGCGACCAACCTCCAGATGATTCAAAAAAATCCATTCCCCCACCACCTTTGAATGCAATTTTCCTGCTTTTTGGCAAGGGGTTGGACTGGATGGCCCATGTGGTCTCTTCCAACTCAATGATTCTATGATTCTTTGACTTCATGAAACATTTTAAAAGAATTCTGGCCCTCACACTTAAGATACGCAAAGAATGCTCTATCCTGCACTTGAAGCCAAACTAATATGATAACAAGAGTGGCTTCCTGGATTTTAAGTGTAGCACTCAGTGGAATTTAATAAATGTGATGAAGTGGTTGGTCTGCAGAGCTTTGGCCTTCCTCTACTTTTTACAAGTTCTTTTTTGCTTACCTCAAGAAGAAATTTGGAGTCATACAAGTTGTTCTCTTCCAAAACCAAGAGACGCTGCCAGTGGCGGCTCGTCCATTATGCGAAGTAAGGGGTCGCAGAACACTTTTTTTGCCAGGGGTGCAGAGGCGCCTCTGTAAATGCACCTCAAGCACCACTTGAGGAGTGCCCCCTCAGCTCACAACAGCCCCAGCAGTCCGGGGGGAGCCTCGGCTTTCTTGCCTCGCTGCCGGGCCATCCTCTTCCCAAAGGGGCCGGGCCCTTGAGCCTCACCTAGACCCTCTCGTTCCTGCTCCACCTGGTGTGTGAGCAGAGCCGGCGCTCAATCGTTCTCTGCGTTCAATCCCTTCCCCATGACCGGCTCCCTTTCCCGATCCCCCGGCACCTCACCCGCCTTCTCTCCTCTCCCCAATCCGCGGGTGGGCCAAGGGGCGGAGCTGCCGCGCCTGGCCCGCTTCGGGTCTGGAGGCGTGTCTGAAGACTCCAGCGTGCGCACCAAAAGTTGCCTCTTCTCCTGACTTTCTCTTCAGCCATTGGGACCGAGAGAGAGAGAGAGAGAGAGAGAGAGAGCCCCTCCGGCTGGAGGTATCTCCCACCTCCGCTCCGTCCTTTGTTTTTGCGCCTACCTTCAGGAAAGGTGGGCATCTCCCCCCCTCTCTCTCGGTCCCAATGGCTGAGGAGAAAGTCAGGAGAAGAGGTGACTTTTGGTGCACACGCCGGGGTCTTCAGGCACGCCTTCGGACCCAAAACGGGCCAGGCAAGGGAGCAAGTGCGGCAAGTGTAGTTACTGGGATGTATAGTTCACCTACAATCAAAGAGCATTCTGAACTCCACCAATGATGGAATTGAACCAAATATGGCACACAGAACTCCCACGACAAACAGAAAATATATATCAATGATTGGTTGGGGGGGGGGGCGCTAAAATACTGTTTGCTTACAATTGAAAATTACCTAGGGCCGCCTCTGGACGCTGCAGCAATTTGATTTTACCTAAACTTCTTTGGATTGGTAATACTTTCCACCTTTCTTTTCTCTCACTCCTATTGAAATAATTGGCTGCAATCTATTTTTTAACTTTAAACTCGGTTTGTGGCAACTGAATGAGCAAAAGAGAAGAGGGAGGAGAAGGGAGAAACAAGAATATTTAAAAATACCTGATAAAATGGGCTGGCAAAGAAATAGCAGGTCCATCTCCACAAAAGTGGGGCAGTTGCAGGATATGAAAATGAGGGACATGATATTCCTTTTCATGGATTCAGAGCATTGATTATTTATGCAATCTACAAAACCGGAGTTGCCATGGGAACAGTGGAAGTGCATACAAAACTTATGCCACAATGCAAGAACAGTAACTTTCTTAAAAAGTGAATTGATAATATTGGAGTAATTTGCCTTCTGGAGTCCCTCAGAAGGCAAACTGAATTGTCCACAGTATTGTCCCTTTTACATTTAAAAAAATGACACAAAATTATTCCATTGGTTTTTGTGCATTCTTCTTTCCCACTCCACTACTCAACTAAGACTAAATACTACCTCCCTTGACCTCACTACCTCTGAGGATGCTTGCCATAGATGCAGGCGAAACGTCAGGAGAAATGCCTCTAGAACATGGCCCTATAGCCCGAAAAAACCTACAAGAACCTAGTGATTCCAGCCATGAAAGCCTTCGACAATACATTAAGACTAAATAATCAAGACAATCTAAGTCCTTTTGAATTTTTGTGAATTAGACCATTGGAACCTTCATTTTTATTGTGAACTGGGGATCCCAGTCTATAAAATAGTTTACAGGCTATGATGGTGCACACGTACACACTTTCACTTAGACGCTGCTAGACCGGGTATTGAAAGTAAAATGACCTACTTAAAGTGATCTACCATATAGTTGTTAATTTAGGACATTTGTATCCCGTTCTTCTCAAGGACTCAGGACAGCTTACAATTGGCAGTCATTAGATGCCGACAAGAAACAGAACACAACAATTCACATAAACAAGTCAACAGCAATAAAAATACATTTAAAAAGCAATAAAAATACATTAAAATATTAGCCCTTAAAATATTAACACAACCAAGTCTGAGTCTGCAAATCCAAATCATAGTCCATAGTCCATGTATAAATATGTGAGAGGAAGCCACAGGGAGGAGGGAGCAAGCTTGTTTTCTGCTTCTCTGGAGACTAGGACGCGGAACAATGGCTTCAAACTACAAGAGAGGAGATTCCATCTGAACATGAGGAAGAACTTCCTGACTGTGAGAGCCGTTCAGCAGTGGAACTCTCTGCCACGGAGTGTGGTGGAGGCTCCTTCTTTGGAAGCTTTTAAACAGAGGCTGGATGGCCATCTGTCAGGGGTGATTTGAATGCAATATTCCTGCTTCTTGGCAGGGGGTTGGACTGGATGGCCCATGAGGTCACTTCCAACTCTTTGATTCTATGATTCTATGATTCTATTCCAGTCCAAGGTCTCTTAATTAACAATTCTCACAAGTCATTACAGTTGTTGCTCAGCCAGCTGCCTGAATGCTTGGTCTCAAAGCCAAGACTTGAGTTTCTTCCTGAGGAGAGGAGAGAATGAGTCACCCTGATTTCACTGGGGAGTGCATTCCGCAGACAGGGGGCCACCACCAAGAAGGCCCTGTCTCTTGTCCCTGCCAATCGTTCTTGCCAGGGTGGTGGGATCAAAAGCAGGGCCTCCCTTGACAATTGTAAACACCGAGGTGGGTCATAGTGGGAGATACATTCAGGTAAGTAAACTGGGCCAGAACTATTTAGGGTTTATAGGTCTAGACCAGCAATTTGAATTGTGCTCAGAAGTGGATTGGGATTGAACAAAGCAGGGGGGTGGTATGTAAGTCAATCCAGTGAGTAATCTGGCCGCTGACCATTGGACTAATTGGAGTTAATACTCAAAGATAAGTCAAGGTTTTCAGCCCTTTTTTAAGTTGAAAAAGCCTCCCTCAGCTTATAATGGGGTCAAGGCTCCGATGCCACCCCCACTGTTACAGCTGTTTCTAGCCATTGCTTGCAATATATGATATATTTCTCTCTCTTCCCTTAAACAGTGTGTTTTGTTTCCAAAGCCTCCCTCACTCCGCTTCTTCTCCCAGGCTGGAGTTGCCCATTTTGGAAACTCTTATTTTTAAGGGGGGGGGGGGAGAGAAGGAGATGACGAGGGAGGCTCGGGTTGCTGCTGCCAGCAAACAGGCCTTTTTCCATCTACGACAAGTGAGGCAACTGGCACCTTACCTGTCAGATGAGGCTCTGGCAACACTCATCCATGCCACGGTCACATCTAGGCTAGACTATTGCAACGCCTTGTATGTTGGCCTTCCTATTTCTACGACACGAAAGCTCCGTATTGTCCAGAATGCTGCAGCCAGGTTACTCACAAAAACGCCCATGAAATGCCATATAACACCAGTGCTGCGGCATCTACACTGGCTCCCAATTGAGTATCGTGGTTTGTATAAGATGCTGGTCCTGACCTTTAAAACTTTATATGGCCAGGGTCCATTGTATCTTAGAGACCGTCTCTCCTTCCACCATCATCGGAGGTCGCCACGACCATCCCAACGCGATTTGCTCTATATACCGGGTCCTAGGGAAGTGCACTTGGAAAGCACCAGACGCAGGGCCTTCTCTGTTTCTGCCCCTGCCTTATGGAATTCCTTGCCTCCCTATTTGAGAGCCATGCGTGACTTACGGCATTTTATCCTAGCACTTAACACCTGGCTTTTTACTAGAGCATTTGACCCATGTTAATCTTAATATTTGTATGTATGTGTTTTATCCTGTATAATTTCTGCTATGTAAATCGCCTGGAGCATCTCGGATGGAGGACAATTAATAAGTAATTAAAGATGATGATGAGATGATGAATGCTTCCTACATTTTAAGTGTAGCACTCAGTGGAATTTAGTAAATGTGATGAAGTAAATGTAATGAGTTCAAGTCCCCAGGGCCAGATCAACTACACCCCAGAGTATTGAAGGAACTAGCGGAAGTCATTTCGGAACCATTGGCAACCATCTTTGAGAGTTCTTGGAGAACGGGAGAAGTTCCAGCAGATTGGAGGAGGGCCAATGTGGTCCCAATCTTCAAAAAGGGAAAAAAGGACGACCCAAACAACTACCGTCCGGTCAGCCTCACGTCGATACCGGGCAAGATTCTGGAAAAGATTGTTAAGGAAGCGGTCCGCAAACACTTAGAAACAAATGCAGTCATCGCTAATAGTCAACATGGATTTATCAAAAACAAGTCATGCCAGACTAATCTGATCTCTTTCTTCGATAGAGCTACAAGCTGGGTAGATGCGGGGAATGCCGTGGATGTAGCATACCTGGATTTCAGTAAGGCCTTCGACAAGGTCCCCCATGACCTTCTGGCAAGGAAAGTAGTCCAATGTGGGCTAGGCAAAACTACGGTGAGGTGGATCTGGAATTGGTTAAGTGGACGAACACAGAGAGTGCTCACTAATGCTTCCTCTTCATCTTGGAAAGAAGTGACAAGTGGAGTGCCGCAGGGTTCCGTCCTGGGCCCGGTCCTGTTCAACATCTTTATTAATGACTTAGATGAAGGGTTAGAAGGCATGATCATCAAGTTTGCAGACGACACCAAATTGGGAGGGATAGCCAATAGTCCAGAAGACAGGAGCAGAATTCAAAACTATCTTGACAGATTAGAGAGATGGGCCAAAACTAACAAAATGAAGTTCAACAGTGACAAATGCAAAATACTCCACTTTGGCAGAAAAAAATGAAATGCAAAGATACAGAATGGGGGACAATGCCTGGCTCGAGAGCAGTAGGTGTGAAAAAGATCTTGGAGTCCTCGTGGACAACAAGTTAAACATGAGCCAACAATGTGATGTGGCGGCAAAAAAAGCCAATGGGATTTTGGCCTGCATCAATAAGAGCATAGTGTCTAGATCTAAGGAAGTAATGCTACCCCTCTATTCTGCTTTGGTTAGACCACACCTGGAATATTGTGTCCAATTCTGGGCACCACAATTCAAGAGAGATATTGACAAGCTGGAATGTGTCCAGAGGAGGGCGACTAAAATGATCAAGGGTCTGGAGAACAAGCCCTATGAGGAGCGGCTTAGGGAACTGGGCATGTTTAGCCTGAAGAAGAGAAGGCTGAGAGGAGATATGATAGCCATGTATAAATATGTGAGAGGAAGCCACAGGGAGGAGGGAGCAAGCTTGTTTTCTGCTTCCTTGGAGACTAGGACGCGGAACAATGGCTTCAAACTACAAGAGAGGAGATTCCATCTGAACATTAGGAAGAACTTCCTGACTGTGAGAGCCGTTCAGCAGTGGAACTCTCTGCCCCAGAGTGTGGTGGAGGCTCCTTCTTTGGAAGCTTTTAAGCAGAGGCTGGATGGCCATTTGTCAGGGGTGATTTGAATGCAATATTCCTGCTTCTTGGCAGGGGGTTGGACTGGATGGCCCATGAGGTCTCTTCCAACTCTTTGATTCTATGATTCTATGATTCTAAGTGGAAAGTTTAAAAACTTGGCATTATATTAAATGTCCTTTAACCAGTAGCCGGCCATTTGGAGTGCGTCTGATGTTGCTGTAAGAAGGTCCTCCATTGTACATGTGGCAGGGCCCAGACTGCATTGTTGTCTGTGGTTTTCTACTTCTCTAAACTTGCATGTCATGGACTTCACTTTGTGGCCCTATTTCTTAAGGTTGGCTCTGCATCTCATGGTGCCAGAGAGCAGCCTGTTCAGCACCTTCCAAGTCGTCCAGTCTTCTGTGTGCCAAGGGGGGAGTCTCTCATCTGGCCATAGCCATGGCTTGAGGTTCCGGGTTTTAACCTGCCATAGATATAATAGAAGTAGATATAATAGATATAATAGAAATGCTCCATTATATATAATGTGTATAAGTTATTTATTTATCGTGTCATCAGCAACCATTGTATTACAATTCTAACAGAGCAAAACAAACACACAGATTAAAAAGAAAAAGGAAAAAAAAACACACAGATTTTGCAAATTTGGTATTTGGTTAAATGTCCTTTGACCAGTATCTGGCCACTTGGAGTGCCTCTGGGGTTGCTGCAAGGAGGTCCTCCATTGTGCATGTGGCAGGGCTCAGGGTGCATTGCAGCAGGTGGTCAGTGGTTTGTTCTTCTCCGCACTCGCATGCCGAGGATTCCACCCTGTAGCCCCATTTCTTAAGATTGGCTCTGCATCTCGTGGTGCCAGAGCGCAGTCTTTTCAGCGCCTTCCAAGTCGCCCAGTCTTCTGAGTGCCCAGGCTGGGAGTCTCTCATCTGGTATCACCCATGAATTGAGGTGCTGGGTTTGGGCCTGCCACTTTTGGACTCTCGCTTGCTGGGGTTTTCAGCGAGTGTCTCTGTAGATCTAAGAAAACTATGTCTTGATTTAAGTCGTTGACCTGCTGGCTGATACCCAAACAAGGGATGAGCTGGAGATGTCTCTGCCTTGGTCCTTTCACTATTGGCTGCTACTTCCCGGCTGATGTCAGGTGGTGCAATACCGGCTAAGCAGTGTAATTTCTCCAGTGGTGTGGGGCGCAGACACCCTTAATAATGCGGCATGTCTCATTAAGAGCCACATCCACTGTTTTAGTGTGGTGAGATGTGTTCCACACTGGGCATGCATACTCAGCAGCAGAGTAGCATAGCGCAAGGGCAGATGTCTTCACTGTGTCTGGTTGTGATCCCCAGGTTGTGCCAGTCAGCTTTCGTATGATGTTGTTTCTAGCGCCCACTTTTTGTTTGATGTTCAGACAGTGCTTCTTGTAGGTCAGAGCACGGTCCAAAGTGACTCCCAGGTATTTGGGTGTGTTGCAATGCTCCAGTGGGATTCCTTCCCAGGTAATCCTCAGAGCTCGGGATGCTTGTCTGTTCTTAAGGTGAAAGGCGCATGTCTGTGTTTTAGATGGATTAGGGATCAGTTGGTTTTCCCTGTAATAGGCAGTAAGAGCACCTAGAGCTTCGGGGAGCTTCTGTTCAACCATCTCGAAGCTCCCTGCTTGAGCAGTAATGGCACGATCATCAGCATAGATGAAACTCTCTGTCCCTTCTGGCAGTGGCTGGTCATTTGTGTAGATGTTGAACATGGATGGAGCAAGCACGCTTCCCTGAGGCAGGCTTATGTGTATAAGTAACAGCTGTTTATCACATATTCACAGATTGTGTTATTATGTACATACTTTAATAATAATAATAATAATAATAATAATAATAATAATAATAATATCTTGTCCCACTGACTAAGGTGTATTGGTAGCCAACTGTGCTGGCAATTAGGCCACTATTTTTGTCTCCTACTTTACTGTGGCATTCCTGTACTACAAATGGAGTAACACACATTCCTTTTTTAGTACAGGAATGCCATCGTACAGTAGGAGATGGTATGCAGATGCTTTGCGGCACCAGCTTCACACAAAAGACAGCTTGTTACAATAAGTTTATAGAGCCAGATTTGGGTGCATTTTGTCATACATGTCTAGTCTTTGCTGAAGTGTGTGTGTGTGTGTGTGTGCCCATGCGTCTGGGTGTATGTGCAACATTACTCTGTAAAGCAAGAGCAGGGGAGATAAAGGAGCTCAAGGAGTGGTGGGTGGAGGAGGAGAGAAGGAGGAAAGGAAAAATGCCTCCACATACACATGCAAAAAGAGAGCTTAGTCTGATAAAATATTTAGGACGGGCTCACATATCAGAATATTAATACACTGCGTTACTTGTGCTTGCACTCTGTTGATCTTCATTCTCCAGTGACCTTGTTTACAGTATCTGAATTTGCAGTCTGCATTTTAATAAGGCCCTGAGAGAAGGTCTGAGACACAGCATCTTGCTGAACCAACGTTCAGCAAAAAATAATAATTCTCTGGCTGGTTAACATTCCCAAGGATGGGCAAAACTACTCAGGGGCATTTGGGGTGCAATCCACACGAAGTGGGGGTGGGGTGGTCTTTCTCCACCACTTGGTGGTGCTCCGAGCAGACTTTTTGGGTTGCTGGAGGTGGGCAGGGACAGCCAGATGAGTCTTATTTATTTGACTTTCCTTTTCACTTTATTTCTCTCTGACTCAGAAAGAGATTGACAGCCCTTGGAGTGAAATAATCAATGCCTAAGCAATTATAAATGTTAGCATCACCCCTCCCCCCCACCCCCTTGTTATCATCCGGTGACACCAAGGGGGAAAAGTCAAACACTTGCCATTCCCAGTTGCAAAACCACAAGTGACAAAATCCAGAGTGTTGTGCATGTTTATATACATATATATTTGGGTCCTCTTTTTAATAGATAACTAGCTGTCCCCTGCCACACGTTGCTGTGTCCCAGTCTGGTGATCTGGAAAATAAAGTAATGAGAAAGTGTTGGTTTCTAATATATGTAATTCCTTTATGCTTGTGAGTAAACAATATTTCTTGTTGTTTCTTTGTCAGTGTTGATGTGGAGAGTGTCTGGTTTGCCTACTCTGGAATATGCAACGTATCATAGTCCTTCTTTAAGGGTCTCTTTCAAATCTATGATACTATATCTGTGTGTGAGAGAGAGAATCATATCTATCTATCTATCTATCTATCTATCTATCTATATTTATGACTGGATGGCTCTTTGTCAGGAGGGCTCTGATTACATTTTCTTGCCCTGGTGAAGAGAGTTGGACTGGATGGCCTTAAGTATTTTCTGTTGGTCTTGGGGGTTCTGTGTGGGAAGTTTGCCCCAATTCTGTCGTTTGTGGGTTTCAGAATGCTCTTTAATTGTAGTGAACTATAAATCCCAGTAACTACAAATCCCAAATGTCAAGGTCTATTTCCTCCAAACTCCATCTGTGTTCATATTTAGGCATATGGAATTTTTGTGTCAAGTTTGGTCCAGATCCATCATTGTTTGAGTCCACAGTGCTCTCTGGATGTAGGTGAACTACAACTCCCAAACTCAAGGTCAATGCCCACCAAACCCTTCCAGTGTGTTCTGTTGGTCATGGAAGTCCTGTATGCCATGTTTGGTTCAATTCCATCATTGGTGGAGTTCAGAATGCTCTTTGATTGTAGGTGAACTATAAATCCCAGCAACTACAACTCCCAAATGTCAAGGTCTATTTCCTTCAAACTCCATCTGTGTTCATATTTGGGCATATGGAATATTCGTGCCAAGTTTGGTCCAGATCCATCATTGTTTGAGTCCACAGTGCTCTCTGGATGTGGGTGAACTATAATTCCCAAACTCAAGGTCAATGTCCACCAAACCTTTCCAGTTTTTTCTGTTCGTCATGGGAGCCCTGTGTGCTAAGTTTGGCCCAATTCCATCATTGGTGGAGTTCAGAATGCTCTTTGATTGTAGGTAAACTAAAAGTCCCAGCAATGACAATTCCCAAATGACAAAATCAATTTATTTTTTTTAGTGGAGGACATAAATTGGACTGTTAGGTGTCTTGTGTCCAAATTTGGTGTCAATTCCCCCAGTGGTTTTTGACTTCTGATGGTAGCACAAACTAACATTACATTTTTATTTATATAGATTGTACGGGTCCTCTTCCACCCCCACCCCACCCCCGCTATCTTCAAGAAGGGGAAAAGGGGGAACCCAAACAATGACCTATGACCAGTCAGCTTGACATCAAGACCATGACCTCCTTCCTGTCTCTCAGGAAGAAGCCTAAGATGTGGCTGTGGGACCAAGCATTCAACCAGTAAAGGTAAAGGTAGTCCCCTGACATTAAGTCCAGTCATGTCTGACTCTGGGGTGTGGTGCCCATCTCCATTTCTAAGCCCAAGAGCCAGCGTTGTCCGTAGACACCTCCAAGGTCATGTGGCCGGCATGACTGCATGGAGCGCCGTTACCTTCCCGCCGGAGCGGTACCTATTGATCTACTCACATTTGCATGTTTTCGAACTGCTAGTTTGGCAGAAGCTAGGGCTGACAGCGGAAGCTCACGCCGCTCCCCGGAATCGAACCTGCGACCTTTCGATCAACAAGCTCAGCAGCTCAGTTCTTTAACCCACTGCGCCACCGGGGGTAAATAGTGCAATAAGGATAATGGACTAATGGAATTGACAATTGGGCAGGCCTTGGACTATGTGATTTTAATTGATGTTTTAATAATTGTTAATTGAATGGTTTTCATTGTATTTGTTTATTTTTACATTTCCTTTATGGCAGCCAATATTGCATCCACAAGGAACTGTCTGGCAGAACTGTTTTGAGTTGTCAGAGGCCTGTAAAATCCAGCCTCTCAGGACTGGAGTCCTGACAACTCGGCACTTCGCTGTGAAGCTTTTGCTCGGTTCTCTGCTGACAAAGTCACTCTGATCGGTTCTGGCTTGGACACCATGTTAATGGCAGTCTCTGAGGATGTAACACGAGCACCTGCTTGTCTGATTTTGATGGATTGATTTCAGTTGGTGAAACCTGAGGATGTGGACAAAATACTTGGAGGAATGAGAGCGACCACATGCATCCTAGACCCCTACCCATCCTGGCTGATAAAGGAAACCAGAGGGGGGTTGCCTGAGTGGGTGAAGGTGGTGGTAAATCCCTCCCTTTGGGAAGGCAATATTCCAGAGAGCTTAAAACAAGCTGTTGAAGAAACCATCACTGGATCCCACTCAATTCGTCAACTATGGGCCTGTTTCCAATCTCCACTTTTGGGCAAAGTCCTGGAACATGTGGTGGCCTCACAACTACAGGTATTCTTGGAAGACACAGATTATCTGAACCCGGCACAGTCTGGCTTTAGGCTAGGACATGGAACCGAAAAAGCTTTGGTCACCTTAGTGCAGGGGTCCTCAAACTAAGGCCCGGGGGCCAGATACGGCCCTCTAAGGTCATTTACCCAGCCCTCGCTCAGGATCAACCCAAGTCTGAAACAAGTTGAAAGCACATAACAACAACAACAATCCTATCTCATCAGCCAAAAGCAGGCCCACATTTCCCATTGAAATACTAATAAGTTTATATTTGTTAAAATTGTTCTTCATTTTAATTATTGTATTGTTTTAAATAAGATATCTGCAGTGTGCATAGGAATACATGTTTTTTTTTTCAAATTATAATCCGGCCCTCCAACAGTTTGAGGGTCTGTAACCTGGCCCTCTGTTTAAAAAGTTTGAGGACCCCTGCCTTAGTGGATGATCTACACCGAGAGCTAGACAGGGGGAATGTATCCCTATTAGTTCTGCTGGACCTCTCAGCGGCCTTCGATACCATTGACCATGGTATCCGTCTGGGACGCCTCACAGGAATGGGCCTTGGAGGTACTGCTTTGCAGTGGCTCTGGTCCTTCCTAGAGGACAATTCCCAGAAGGTGTTATTGGGAGACACCTTCTCAACCCCACAACCATTGTCTTGTAGGGTTCCTCAGGGCTCAATACTGTCTCCCATGTTGTTTAACATGAAGCCGCTGGGGAGATCATCCAGAGTTTCGGGGTACGGTGACATCTGTATGCAGATGACGTCCAACTCTATCACTCCTTCCCACCTGCTACTAAGGAGGCTGTTCAGGTCCTCAACCGGTGCTTGGCTGCTATGACAGTCTGGATGATGGTGAACAAATTGAAATTGAATCCAGACAAGACAGAGGTACTCCTGGTCAGTCATAAGGCCAAACAGGGCATAGGGTTGATGCCGAGGGCACCCCAGGCCCCTGCTTTCAAGCTGATCTGACCAGCCGCAGGGAGTTCCGCAGTTCCTGGATGCCCAGTTGGGCCAAGACTGATGAAATATGCCCCAGTAGCAGCTTCAACCAGGGACTCTTGGCAGCCTTGTGCTCTCTCGCTTCTTTCCCCAGCCCAAACAATTGTAACCAATCCCTAAATAAAGACTAATTGAATTATAACCTTTACCTCTTCAGAATGATACTTTGTGTCTTTTTCCTGACTCACTCAGCCAAAAAGCATGAATTTACCTTTTCCGGGCCGCGGGGAGACTGCTGGCCCACCTGGGATGCCTTCCCGGCGTCCCAGGGAGGCCGAATCTGCATTTCTTCAAACTGCAGATACGAAAACCCTTCGCCCCCCCCATATCCACGAGTTGACGGATCGACTCCATTTTGGTGTCATATTTTTCCTAGCTAAATTCTAACACTATCTGCTATCTCGCTTTTTGCATTTCGGGCCCCTATGTTTGGGGAATAACCTTTGATTTTTTAAGAATATTTTAAAGGAAAACAGCTGATTGTCAAATCCAAGCCTCGCTGCTGCTGCGTTATCGCTGCCATCGCTGCTTCTTCATCCTTCTGGAGCCCCTCGACCCGGAGACTTGATGCGGTCACCCCATGAGTTTTTCGGGGAGCAGATCGGTCACTGGGCTCCAGCCCTTGGAAGGAGTTATAGTTTTCCAAGGAGCAAGGACAAGCTTCGACTTCAGCACTGCAGGGCTCCATGTCTTATCTCAGTGGAAATCATCAGACCCCTTTTTATGACTTTTGGACCTTTTGCCACACTTTATGGACCTCTTTGCCCTTCATGGACTTACTTTCACCTATGGATCTTCCTGAAATGAACTATGAATTAATACTGAGCCATGATCAAGGCTTCTATCAATTTCCCTATGAGACACTGGGGGGGGGGGGGGGAGATGAATGGGTATGATTTCTATAGCATGATTTCTGTATTTCTATATTTTCCCCTGTGTACCTGACCTTCTCCTGACCCTTTGGCCCCATTCCCTTCTCTTTAAAAAAATATTTTATTGGTTTTCTTAGAATACATCAATGCATCAATACCTTCAATAATCTTATATTCCATCCTCAATTCATTACATCAACCAAAGTGTGTATATATATATCTTGTATATATATTTTTCAGCCACCGCTGCGCCCCCCCCTTCCGAGCCACTTCAATTTGCATTCTCTTTCCAAAATGCCATTTCTTCTTGTGGAGGTAATTTCCCGTCTACTTCTTTTAAGCCATTCTCAATAAATTTTCCCCAAACTTTATCAAAATAATTTTCCTTCCATACCCCTTTCCAGACTCTTAACCTACATGTCAATTTATCATTTATTGCTATTTTCCATAATTCTTTATACCATTCTTCCATTGATATGTTTATTTTACCTTTCCAATTCTTCGCTATCGGTAATCTTGCTGCAGTTAACATGTTATCTATTGCATCTTTCTCTGTTTTTTTCAATTTCTTAACATTATATAGTGACAACAATGCAATACTTGCACTTTTCCCTATCTTCATATCCATTATAGCTTCTATCTCTCCAAATACCTTCCCCCAAAATTCATTTACATATTTACATTGCCACCACATATGTATATATGTACCCACCTCCTGGCAACCTCTCCAACATTTTTTTGTGGAATTCCTATTAATATTTGCAATCTTTACTGGTGTTAAGTACCATTTCCAAACCAATTTGTAATTTTCTTTAACACGTATTGATAAGTTCTTAAAATATCTTTGATCCCATAATTGTACCCAATCTGCTTCTTTTATTCTAATCCCTAGGTCTTCCTCCTATATCTTTCTTAATATTACGTCCTTTATTTTTTCCCCTTAATATCAATTATTATCTTATACAATTTGCTAGTTATTCCTTTCAGCTTGTGGTATCCTCCCGTCACTCTTTTTGTATCATTTGTTCAACTTGTGTAAGTTTGCCTCCTTCCCCATTATTTTTTATCCAATTCTTGAACCATGGCTCTAACTGTAGACAATGGAACCATGAGAGTTTAATATCTCTAAATTCTCTCAATATAGTTTCCTTTCTCATGTTTGCTTTTATCCAATCTCCAATTCTATCTATATTCTTCTCTCTTAATTTTTTATCTAATATATTTTTTTTAAAAATGGGAATTTTTTGTCCATTATTATTGGTGTTAGTGTTGAACTTTCTGATAATAATATTTCCTTGTATCTATTCCAAATTCCTATCACATTTCTCAACATTGGGTTTTTTATTCTCTTAATTTCTTTCCTTTTTATATCCTTAAAAATATATATTCCAAATTTTGTCCTCTACTTCTTCTGAATCTTCCTCCAACCATTCCAAATCCTCCTTATTTATTATCCCTTCTATAACTAATCTCATTCTGTTTGCTTCATAGTATTTTTTAATCCAACCTTTTGTGACTTATACCAAAACTGTTTATTTAACCTGTTTTTCTTATTGCCATTGCAATATTTATTAATTAATTGTTGCCATTTGTTTAATTCCTCCTCTGATATCTGTAGTGGTACCATTCTAAATATAAAATTTATCTTTGGAAGAATTTTCATTTTAACTAGCGCAACCCTTCCAAATCATGATAGTTTTATATTTTCATATTCTCGTAATTGTTTTTGAGTTACTTTCCTTAATTTTGTTACATTTGCCTCTTCCATTTCATATAATTCCTTAGTTATAATTATTCCTAACTATTTTATTTCATTCTTGATTTTTATTCCCATGTTAACCTGTTTCATAAAATCTTCTTCTTCCTTTTTGTATAATTAAGTAACATCATTTCTGATTTTTTGCAATTAATTTGTAAACCTGTTATTTTGTCAAATATCTCTAAATGTAACTTTATTCTATCCATATTGCCACATATATTTTTAATTATCAATAATGTGTCGTCAGCAAATAAACTAATTTTTTGTTTTGTTGTTCCTACCCCTTCTAATTTCGCATATTTTTTTATTACATTAGCAAGTAATTCTATCACCGTGGCAAACAATATTGGTGACAAAGGGCAACCTTGTCTTGTTCCCCTCGTTACCTTTATATCTCCTGTCACTCCATCGTTTATTGTTACTATCGCTGTATTGTTTGAATAATATTGTTCTATCAATCCTTTCATTTTTTCCCCCATTCCAAACTTGCTCATAATTATTTTTAGTGTCCTCCATTCCACATATCCAGGGCCAGTATCCCTACTTTTGTTTTCCCCTGTTGAGTTGCCCAAACTTTATTTATTACTCTCCCTATTAAATTTGGCATTTGTCTCCCTTTCACGAAACCACACTGGTCATTCTTTATATATTTATACATACAATTATTCATTCTGTTGGCCATTATTGATGATAATATTTTTGCATCTTGATTTATTAGCGATATAGGTCTATATGAACCTGTATCTGTCAAATCCTTATCTGGTTTTGGTATCAGTATTATCAGGGATTTCCTCCATGAATCTGGTATTTTCTTCCCACATAATATTCCATTATATACCTCCAATAATTTAGGGATCAGCATTCTTTAAAGATTTTATAAAATTACGGACCTAGTCCATCCAAACCTGGAGCCTTTCCAATCTTTGATTTTTTAATAGTTTCTTCTATTTCATATCTCTCAATGGGCTTTTCTAATAATTCTTTATCCTCTTCTCCTAATTTACCCTCCCAATTTTCCTCTACATATTTCCTAATTTCTTCTGTGGAACAGGCCTTTGTTTGATATAATTCTTTATAGAATTCTTCAAAAATCTCTATTTTTTCTTTCATTGATCTACATAGGTCTCCTTTTTTTATTTCTTATTGTGTTTATCATATTTTCCATCAATCTCGATTTTATCCAATTCTTCTTTTTTGGCCTTTAGTTTTATATATTGTTTGTTTATCTACCTTTCTTATATAATCCTTCTCCAGCTCTTCTATGTCTTTATTCAAACTCTTTTTCCTTCCTTCTTGTTTCCTCTTTAATATGCTTGCCTCTTTTATATATAAGCCTCTTATCACCGCTTTCATTGTATCCCACAGTATGTCGCTTCTGGTGTGAGAAAATTGACTGTCTGCAAGGACGTTGCCCAGGAGATGACCGGATGGTTTTTAAAAAATGTTTTACCATCCTTGTGGGAGGCTTCTCTCATGTCTGCACATGGGGAGATGGAGCTGACAGAGGGAGCTTATCTACGCTCTCCTCAGATTCGAACCTGTGACCTGTTGGTCTTCACTCCTGCTGGCACAAGGGTTTAACCCATTGCACCACCGGGGGCTCCTTAAAGTGTGATGGGATTTTTGGCTGCATCCAGAGGAGTTGTGTGTCCAGATTGAGGGAAGTCATGTTGTTGTTATATTCTGCTTTAGTCAGATCTCATCACCTGGAATCACACTGTGTCCAATTCTAGACTCCTCTGTTGAAAAGAGACATTAACTCTAAACTGGAAGAAGTCCAGAGGAAGAGGGCAACTCAAAGGATGAAAGGTCTGGAGACCATGAATCCCTCTGAGGAGTATCTTAAAGAGCTGGGTCTGTTTAGCCTTCAGAAGAGACGGTGGAGAGGAGCCATGTATAAATATGTGAAAGGATGCCATAAGGAGGAGGGAGAGGCTTCCTTTCTGCTGGCCTGGAGACTAGGACTTCAAATGACAGGAAAGGACTAGGGCTGGGCGGTTTCGTTCGCTAATTTCGTAATTCGTTATTAATTCGTTATTTTTTTTTATAACGAAGCGATATTGAACCATTCAGGAGCAACTTAAAATTGAAACGAATTTTAAAAATATATTTCGTAATTGTTTCGTAATTGTTTCGAAATTGTTTCATTATTATTTTGTTATTATTTCCGTATGTCTGGTGCAAGTTTTATAGTTGTTTGTTTTATCAGTGATAAAAAAATAAATTATCACATCAACAGTCAACAACAGAGGGAGAGGGAAGCTTCAGAAGTTCCCCCTGTCCCATTTGGAGGGTTTTTTAGCGTATTGCGCAATTGCGTCCGCCATTAACGAATCGATTCGTTATTGTTTCGAAATTGTTTCGTAATTTCCGAAATTTCGTAAATATCGAACTTTTTTAAAGAAAAATTGCGGAATTCTTTTAAAAAACGAAATGCAAAAACCCCCTAAAAACGAATCGAGTTTAGAAACAAATTTTTCCGTGGTTGCCCAGCCCTAGAAAGGACATCAGGAAGAACTTCCTGACTATAAGAACAGCTATTCAGCAGTGGAACTTTCTGCCTCAGAGTCTGCTGGAAGCTCCTTCCTTGAAAGCTTTAAACAGAGGCCGGATGTCATCTGTCAGGGATGCTTTGATTGTGCGTTTCCTGCATGGCAGAAAGGGAATCGAACTGGATGGCCCAACTCTTATGGTTCTATGATATTTAATTTATTTTGCAGTTGTTCTTCATAAGGGATTTGATAAGGGATTTAAAAATGGAAATGGAACAGATAAAATGTTTAATTGTGTGCATCAAAGAGGAGAACTCCTTAAAATTAAGGAGTAGCTTTAATTACCAAATGCTCAGCAGAATACTTCAGTTTCCATGACCTCTTACAAAAGACACTTAACCTGCCTGGTAGGAAGGAATATTCTGCCACAAAAAAAGACTGCACTCTCCCCAGGGCATAGCTTCTCAACCCACCTTCCCTGGACTTTTAGAGTTCTGTCAGAAGTCGCTAAGGGCTCTGTGAGAGGCTGGAATGGAAAGGGAACCCTGCATAAACTGTATTATCTCGGAGGCAGAGAAATTTTAATTCTTACACAGGGCTTCTCTGAAATTTATTCCCAGGGTTGCTCTAGGGTAAAAGGTTTGAGAAAGGCTGCCATAGAGGAAGGAATGTATAATGAAGCTTCAAATAGCAAACACAGATGTATTTGCCTCCTTAGCTTCATTCAGATTATTTAATGCAAGGCATCTCAAACCTTTTCAGCTGCATAGCCCTTTTGGAAGCAAAAGTTTCTCATGGAGTGCCAAGAAATATTTATATTATATAATGCAGGAAAAGCGCAATCAAAGCACCCCCAACAGATTGCCACCCAGCCTTTGAAATAATAATAATAATAATAATAATAATAATAATAATGATAATAATAATAATAAGGATTCTGCTTTGGTTAGACCACATCTGGAATATTGTGTCCAATTCTGGGCACCACAATTCAAGAGAGATATTGACAAGCTGGAATGTGTCCAGAGGAGGGCGACTAAAATGATCAAGGGTCTGGAGAACAAGCCCTATGAGGAGCGGCTTAGTGAACTGGGCATGTTTAGCCTGAAGAAGAGAAGGCTGAGAGGAGATATGATAGCCATGTATAAATATGTGAGAGGAAGCCACAGGGAGGAGGGAGCAAGCTTGTTTTCTGCTTCCTTGGAGACTAGGACGCGGAACAATGGCTTCAAACTACAAGAGAGGAGATTCCATCTGAACATGAGGAAGAACTTCCTGACTGTGAGAGCCATTCAGCAGTGGAACTCTCTGCCCCGGAGTGTGGTGGAGGCTCCTTCTTTGGAGGCTTTTAAGCAGAGGCTGGATGGCCATTTGTCAGGGGTGATTTGAATGCAATATTCCTGCTTCTTGGCAGGAGGTTGGACTGGATGGCCCATGAGGTCTCCTCCAACTCTAGGATTCTATGATTCTATGATTCTAGGAAACAATAAACATTGACAAAATCACGATCTGTCAACTGCAAAAGGCCACCTTATTTGGATCTGCGCGCATCATTCGAAAATACATCACATCGTCCTAGACGCTTGGGAAGTGTTCGACTTGTGATTTTGTGATACGAAATACAGCATATAGATCTTGTTTCCTGTGATATATTGTGTTTTTGTGGCAGTAAAATAATAATAATAATAATAATAATAATAGAAATCCCAGGGGCCATCCAGTTCAACTCCCTTTATTCTGCCATGCAGGAAAAGCACACTTTGAGGATCCCTGATTTAATGGATCCTAAACAGATTTGACTAAGAAAACCCTATAAAATTCATGGTGCCGCCACGGGTTTGGAGGCAACTTGAAAGCACCTCCATGCATACAAATATCCTGATCTTGCTAGGAGGCATCAGGCTTTCTCCTATATCTCTTAAGCCCATCACTGATACAGCATAATAGTCCACTTGCTTTATTTATGATTGCTATGCTCCCGCACATTCTAGTGTTAGGCTTCCCATCAAAGGCAGATTTATTTATTTATTTATTTATTTATTTATTTACTTATTGCATCTTGATATATTGAAGAAGTCAGAAGCGACTTCCAAACATTAGATTGGATTTCCAAGGACAACTTTTTAAAGTTTTGCATTTGTTCTGTAATTGTGTAATTTTCACACTGCCTATCAAACAAATTTTAAAATACTGCACTCAACCAAATTGGACACATACATATCCCTTGTTGTTGTTCATTCGTTCAGTCGTCTCCGACTCTTCGTGACCTCATGGACCAGTCCACGCCAGAGCTCCCTGTCGGCCGTCACCACCCCCAGCTCCTTCAAGGTCAGTCCAGTCACTTCAAGGATGCCATCCATCCATCTTGCCCTTGGTCGGCCCCTCTTCCTTTTGCCTTCCACTTTCCCCAGAATAATTGTCTTCTCTAGGCTTTGCTGTCTCCTCATGATGTGGCCAAAGTACTTCAACTTTGTCTCTAGTATCCTTCCCTCCAGTGAGCAGTCGGGCTTTATTTCCTGGAGGATGGACTGGTTGGATCTTCTCACAGTCCAAGGCACTCTCAGAACTTTCCTCAGCACCACAGCTCAAAAGCATTGATCTTCCTTCGCTCAGCCTTCCCTAAGGTCCAGCTCTCACATCCGTAGGTTACTACAGGGAATACATACATATCCCTAAATGAAGGTATATGATAAAAACAATTCAAGTCACATATCTAAACAATAAATACAAAGAAATCAGTTTATAAGAAACAAAGCAGCAGAAAAGAATAGGTTCTTCTTCATTCAACGGATGGAAGCAGCTATGCCAATGGAATTGAAGTGTTCCAGACCGTTTGTGTCACATCTTAAGATCTGCATTAAACAGGTCTCCTTGGAGAACTCATTCTATAGACATGGTGTCATCATCAAGAAGGCTTATCTCACAAGAATGGCTTGCCTCTTTGTGTTTAGACAAGTTAAAGGAGACTGTTGGGGCATCCCTGTGCCCCAACAGTCCTCCTCACTCCTCCTCACTGGCAGCGATACTTCCTCATCACACGGGGGAAGTGTGGGCGAGCTTCCCCTGTTCTGGTTTTCAATGAATCGCAGGAAGCCTCCTGTGTTCTTGGCCCAGCGTCATAGTGCACTTGTGCCCCAATTCAGCCCTGGAGCCCTGCCAGAAGTAAGTCTGTGTCTCCTGAAGGATTTCTGTGGCTCAACTGGCAAATTGGAATAGTTATCAATGGTCACTTCCAGACATAATTTTAAGTCCTCCCACACCCTGGCTTTGCCTGCTGGTTGTCCCCATGCCACCACAAAAACTTTCAGAATTGTATCGGGCTACTCAACCCCCCCCCCCAAAAAAAAAACCCCTTAAAAATCAAGTAAAACTGCTGAGTTGCCATTAGTAAGGCTGGGCAACCACAGAAAAAAATGTTTCTAAAATCGATTCGTTTTTTGGGGGGTTTTTGCGTTTCGATTTTTAAAAGAATTCCGAAATTTTTCTTTTAAAAAGTTCGATATTTACGAAATTTTGTAAATTACAAAACAATACGAAACAAATACGGAACAATTACGAATCGATTCGTTAATGGCGGACGCGACCGCGCAATACGCTAAAAAACCTCCAAATGGGACAGGGGGAACTTCTGAAGCTTCCCTCTCCCTCTGTTTTTGATTGTTGGTGTGATATTTATAATTTTTTTTCACTGATTAAACAAACAACAACTATAAAACTTGCCCCAGACATGCGGAAATAATAACGAAACGATTTCAAAACGATAACGAAACGAATACAAAACGAATTCGAAACAATTACGAAACGAATTTAAAAATTCGTTTCATTTTTTAATTGCTCCTGAATGGTTCGTTATCGCTTCGTTATAAAAAAAAATAACGAATTTTTAACGAATTACGAAATTACGAAACGAAACCGCCCAGCCCTAGCCATTAGGTCTCTCTGCAGGACTCCCTGAATGTACCAATTATGCACTGTGGGGGGAGGGGGGCTATGCTTCATTAGAACCAGGCCTTTCAGGAAGTCCCAGGTCTAATGAAGTATCAAAAAGATAAGAAGAAGAAGAGGTACATCACTTTTACCTGGGGCATTGTTCGGATGCCACAGGTAAAAGTTTGACAGGGCCCTATATGATCAGATCTAATTTCAAACTATAACACACCTGCGAATCTTGAGCTTTACTACATTAGTCCCCTTTCGGGGCTAGAGAAGGGCAGAGTACAAATATTTGAAATAAATAAATAAGTAAAACAAAACATTATAACAGCTACCATCACTGGACTTTGAAGAATAACATACCCTTTGCCAGTGTAATTCCTCTTCACAATATGACTTCAATCAGGAGGTAGAAGTGGTTATATCTCAATTTAGAAACTGAGGCTATCCTGAGCACATAATTCAATCAGCTTTTTAAGGAGTATCTACTATACCGAGAACTACAATACTTAAAGATAAGACGAGACATAAAGTAAAGAGATTGGTATGGCCACTCACCCTCACAAGCATGTCTAATGTTGCCATTAAAATGGTTAAAAATATTGGAATTTAATTAGTGACATCCCAGGTTGTGAGAGACCCCCTTTACTTGCATACAAGAGAACAAAAAACATTTTTTGTTGTTCATTCGTTCAGTCGTCTCCGACTCTTCGTGACCTCATGGACCAGCCCACGCCAGAGCTCCCTGTCGGCCGTCACCACCCCCAGCTCCTTCAAGGTCAGTTCAGTCACTTCAAGGATGCCATTCATCCATCTTGCCCTTGGTCGGCCCCTCTTCCTTTTGCCTTCCACTTTCCCCAGTATAATTGTCTTCTCTAGGCTTTGCTGTCTCCTCAGGATGTGGCCAAAGTACTTCAACTTTGTCTCTAATATCCTTCCCTCCAATGAGCAGTCGGGCTTTATTTCCTGGAGGATGGACTGGTTGGATCTTCTCTTGGTCCAAGGCACTCTCAGAACTTTCCTCCAACACCACAGTTCAAAAGCATCTATCTTCCTTCACTCAGCCTTCCCTAAGGTCCAGCTCTCACATCCGTAGGTTACTACAGGGAATACCATGGCTTTGACTAGGCGGATCTTTGTTGCCAGTCTGATGTCTCTACTCTTGACTATTTTATCGAGATTGGACATTGCTTCTCCTCCCAAGAAGTAAGCGTCTTCTGATTTCCTGGCCACAGTCTGCATCTGTAATCTTTGCGCCTAGAAATGCAAAGTCTGTCACGGCCTCCACAGTTTCTCCCTCTATTTTCCAGTTGTCAATCATTCTTGTTGCCATAATCTTGGTTTTTTTTAATGTTTAGCTGCAGCCCAGCTTTTGCGCTTTCTTCTTTCACCTTGATTAGAAGGCTCCTCAGCTCCTCCTCGCTTTCGGCCATCAGAGTGATGTCATCTGCATATCTGAGGTTGTTAATGTTTCTTCCAGCAATTTTCACCCCGACTTTGCATTCATCAAGCCCCGCACATCGCATGATGTGTTCTGCATACAAGTTAAAAAGGTTGGGTGAGAGGATGCAGCCTTTCCGTACGCCTTTCCCAATCTTGAACCAGTCTGTTGTTCCGTGGTCAGTTCTGACTGTTGCTACTTGGTCCTTGTACAGATTCCTCAGGAGAGAGACAAGGTGGCTTGGGATGCCCATCCCACCAAGAACTTGCCACAATTCATTATGATCCACACAGTCAAAGGCTTTAGAGTAGTCAATGAAGCAGAAATAGATGTTTTTCTGAAACTCCCTTCCTTTCTCCATTATCCAGCGGATATTGGCAATCTGGTCTCTCGTTCCTCTGCCTTTTCTAAACCCAGCTTGAACATCTGGCAACTCTCGCTCCATGTATTGCTGGAGTCTTCCTTGCAGGATCTTGAACATTACCTTACTGGCATGAGAAATAAGGGCCACTGTACAGAAGTTTGAGCAGTCTTTCGCATTTCCCTTTTTTGGTATGGGGATATAAGTTGATTTTTTCCAGTCTGATGGCCATTCTTGTGTTTTCCATATTTGCTGACACATGGCATGCATCACCTTGACAGCATCATCTTTTAAGATTTTAAACAGTTCAGCTGGGATCCCGTCGTCTCCTGCTGCCACATTAAGAACATACTAAATCACTCAAATATTGACCACGACATACATCCAGTCTAGTAGGGAATTACCCATCTCACCACTAATCTGTATGTTCTCAATTGATAGCCTTAAAACTTTCATAGATCCACATTCAACTTTGGAGTTTAAATACACCCACTTTGCTACTTGTAGTACAAAGGGAGTGATATATATGATTAGCTGTGAATGCAATCTCGCATACATTGGCCAGCCCCAGCGTGCAGTAAAATCCAGGATTATTGAACACAAAAGCAGAATCAGGAATCAGTCCAGGGAATTGATACTCTATAAACACTTGTTCATAAAAGTGTTTATAGAATATCGATTCCCTGGACTAATTCGGCTTTTGTGTTCAATAATCTTGGATTTTACAGCTCAGAATCATTCAAATTTCACATATTGGAAGTGATGACACAACTTAAACATATATATTATAATACTAAACTCTTACAAATAGAATCATACTGGATGTTCAAGTTACAAACTGAGCACCCCATGGTCTAAATGAACATAACTCATATAGTTACTTCGTAGGAGCCTGCTCTGTGTTAACTTTATCATACTATAAATTCCAACTATACTGTGAGTACCATTAGCGCCATCTGGTTGCTGTAATAATTTATACCATTATATTAAGTAACTCCTTTAAATGGACACATACAATCTAACTGGATACTTTAAATCATCCCACCTGATGTTAATTCTCCAATTATATTATGGGTGATCCCAAAGAACATTCTATACTCGCAATAAGAACTAACAGAGAGTCAGCAGAGTATCACAGAAATACATGAATTTACAGACATTGTGAGCATATGAATATGCATATAAACTTTTGAAATTGTAATCTCAAAGCTTTTGATTTTGTTATAGCCACTTTAGTTTCTTTTGTTTAGAACCCATTACCGAAAAAAGATATAAGAATACAAACTTGAGAAAGAAATGTAAAGTGTTTGTCATGCGAATCTACAATTGTGAGTACTTATACCAGATTTATATCTGCATTCATGTGAAAATGTTATATGCTCCTGTTAATTTATTATAATATTCTCAGATAAATTCACCTTTGGAAGACCAAGAGTTGAAACCGGTCATGTGTTCTACATGCTCTTCAGTTCAACTGATTGACTTCACAAGCAGCAAAGTTATGTATAGTGCACATTAGTTATATATTCATTTTGATGTATGGAGCATCAACATTACAATTGTACATTGTGTACTTTTTCATTCAATATAAGTTTATATTTCATGCCAGTTTATTGATTATTAACATAATAAGCATATCATTGTACTTGTGGGCAGGCCTGTAAGGGGGGGGGGGTTAGGGGTTCAACCTCCCCCCCCCGAAATGTTTCAGATTTTTTAAAAAAACCTGGTTTACTCATGAATTTTAACTGGTTAACCAAATCCCCATGCTAAGTCTATGAGATGCAAAAACAAGAGTCCCTCCAGAACTGCAAGCACTATCTCAAGCAAATATTAGCAATTTATTCACACTGTCATTACTTGCAGCAATAGCCGATGTAGTTGTTCTGGTACAGCTGTACCTGGAGCTCCAACTTTATTTGCTTTGTATTAAATGTTTGCTTGCAGTCCTAGGTTTCAGGGACTCTGCAGATAGGTGGCTTCTTTGGTTGCAGTCATAGGGCAAGTCACCTGTCCATCATTGTTAAGTTTTGGTTCCGCCCCTTGCTCAGGGCAATTGGGAAGGGAAGGGAGCCATTTTTAGTTAGTCTCAGCAAGGTAAGCTTATGTATAGGATGTGTGCAAGCTTCCCCTGCACAAAGGCTTCAACCCTTAAGACCTTCCGGAGGAGAAAGGTCTTAAGAGTCTCCAAAGAATTTCCAGGAAAACAGCCCTAAAGACCAAAGAACTCCAGCTGGAGAACATCTACTGCCTTGCTGGTAGGTCCACTCAACGTTCAAGACGCAGTTTGACCCGGTAGCAGAGCCCACATCAGTAAGGGTTAGATTACAGTCAGCCTGGGAGAAGTTAAAAAGGGGATTTTCCTTTAAAGAAGAAGTTATTGAAGATGGTTGCCTGTCCTTCGTGGGCAAGATTAGGAATTCACCAGTTGCCTAAAGCTTGGAATCATTCGCTTAACTTTACTGAAGACAAGAGAAGTTTCTGTTTGATTGTTCATTAATAAAAGACTTTGTTGTACTTCTCAAGCCATCTAAAGACTGTTTGTGGTGGAAACCTCTGAGAACTTCTCTTTAGGCCCCCTGGCTTCCCGCTGGGCAAAGGTTGCACATCCTGTTCTAAAGACAATTATTTACAGGCCCAGCGCGCAACAGAACAGTAGTGAAGCAACCAAGTTGGGGCGGGGGGGGGGGGATGTTGAATGCTCTCATTAAGGAGGTCAGACTTGGTGGAGGTGGTTGACAAGGGCGGAGCTGCAGGCTATTGAAGGCTGCTCTGCCCCCTGCTGTGCTCTTGGCTTCAGCGTGAGCTAGGAGGCAGGTTTCAACCCCCCCCCCCTGAAAATTTCAACCCCTCCCGAAATTTTTTTCTGGCTACGGCCCTGCTTGTGGGTATATTAGTTTCAGGTAAAAGTTTGACAGGGTCCTATATGATCAGGTCCAATTTCAAACTATAACAAGTGTTACAGGGAATGGTACTCAAGAAGACAAATTAAACGAAATAATGAAATAAAGAACAAACAGATGATGTATATAGAATGGGTTAAAAAGGGGGAAGCCAACACAAGGATCTGACAGAAATTAAGAAAATGGTGTGCATGGTTAAAGACAATAGTATAGAATAAATATGTGGTCGGAGGGAGAGAGAAAGGGAGGGAGGAAGGGAGGGAGGGAGGGAGGGAGGGGAGAGGGGTGGGCAACATGAGGAGGGAGGCTTTAAGATTTAAAAAAATAGTTTTTAATTTTTTTTCAAAAGAGATGTATATAAGAAGACTGTAAGGAAGCTATTGAAACTAGGTATATGTATTTGAACTGTTTAACTATTTGTTTGGTAACAGTAGCTGAAAACTAGAAAGAACTGGTTGTATTCAATGTGGCGTTGCCAAGGAGACCAGGCAGGAGAGAGTGGAAAGTGGGTGGAGCCTAGTGAGAGAAATCTATCTGCGTTTTGAAATGAAGCAGTTAGTTAGGTTTTAGGTTCCAAGGAGTGAGGAGTTAGGTTTTAGGTTCAGAGGAGTGAGGGTTTAGGTTCAGAGGAGTGAGGAGTGAGGGTTTAGGTTCAGAGGAGTGAGGAGTGAGGGTTTAGGTTTAGAGGAGTTGGTAGAGGAAAGGATTAGGAGGTTGTAGCTGAAAGAGAGTAAATTGTGAAGCAAAGTTTCGAGGCTTTGGAAAGCCAGATTAAGCTACTGGAAGTTTCTTAGCCTAGAGAGGCTGATAGGGGAAACGAAGCCAGTATTCCTTTGGTCTAAGGAAAGGCTAAAGAATAATCTTATTGGGTATCTGATCAAGGGAGGATCAGATGGGGGAGACGTCCCTGTATTGAAACTTTGTTTTGTAATGGGTGCTTCACCTCAGGAAGATACTGTGTAACCTGAAAGAGTATAACATTCAATTAACCAAGCATTGTTCTAAGTTCTATAACAAAAGATACGTCTTGCAACCACACGCTGTGTACTTAATAAAATTGTTAACTTTTATTTGAAGATTGCCTCAACTCTGTCTATTCTGTGTACCAAGTGCCATTTCTCACAATATTACAACTTACCTCACATGGTGGCAGAAACGCAGGGAAAAGTAACCAAATGAAACTACATTCTTCTCTCCAGTCACGCTACAGTATATACAGTGTAATTACTACTAAGTTATTACTTTCTTAATAAAGGAGGAGGTGCAATTGAACAGCCTCCCTTCCAACTTGATGGTAAATTTGGTTCCTAATCGGCAACCTCCATTGCAAATCGGCCAGTTCTTTTTAAAATTGGGAACTGGGGTAAAATCTCCTGAATACTGAATCCTTTCAAATTGGAGGCAACAATAAATAATCCCTAGGCTCTCCTGCTTCTTCGCAAAGACTTATTTCAAAAGCCTGTTGAATGAAAGTGGAATGTATCATGCAACACATGCATAACTGTTAAGACTACAACACAGTTCTATTTTGTAGAACTAACTGTGTGTGTGTGTGTGTGTACACACACACACATACACAAAACTGGAGCGAAAGTGTCCCTTGCAGCTGCTGAAGACCCGTGTGATGAAGTCGTAAGTCTGAGTTCACTTCAATTAATCACCTCTGATTTGCGGACAGTCTGAGGATCTTGAATTGTTCCAAAATTTGGTTTGCAGGGACCTTCAGTCTTTCAATGTCTTCTTTCTCCTTTGCTTGTAATTGCCATCCCTGGTGCCTGCCTATCCCATTGCACTGATTACAGACGAGGCATTATAGGAAAGGGAGGGACCCTCCCTGTGTGTGTGCTGACAGGGTAGAGATGAAGGGAAAGAGTTGCTGTTGAGGTCAGCGGGTTGAAAGGCTGGGAAGCTGAGAGGAGCAATTAGGAATTGGTTTCCCCCTTCTTTTTTTTATCGTGAAAGGGAGAACTTTTACTAAGCATCCTTCATCTTGACCTACAGTAGAAACACTACTGTTTCAGAGACAAAAACTTTCTTTGAGACTCTTTGTGATGTCTTTGTTCAGATCTACCTGTTCCTTTAGCAATATAACCCAATTAAAGTGATGGGGGTGGGGGTGGGTGTCCTCTCTAGATGTCATAGAATCATAGAATCAAAGAGTTGGAAGAGACCTCATGGGCCATCCAGTGCAACCCCCTGCCAAGAAGCAGGAACACTGCACTCAAATCACCCCTGACAAATGGCCATCCAGCCTCTGCTTAAAAGCTTCCAAAGAAGGAGCCTCCACCACACTCCGGGGCAGAGAGTTCCACTGCTGAACGGCTCTCACAGCCAGGAAGTCCTTCCTAATGTTCAGATGGAATCTCCTCTCTTGTAGTTTGAAGCCATTGTTCCGCGTCCTAATCTCCAAGGAAGCAGAAAACAAGCTTGCTCCCTTCTCCCTGTGGCTTCCTCTCACATATTTATACATGGCTATCATATCTCCTCTCAGCCTTCTCTTCTTCAGGCTAAACATGCCGAGTTCCTGTGAGAGCCGTTCAGCAGTGGAACTCTCTGCCCCGGAGTGTGGTGGAGGCTCCCTCTTTGGAAGCTTTTAAACAGAGGCTGGATGGCCATCTGTCAGGGTGATTTGAATGCAATATTCCTGCTTCTTGGCAGGGGGTTGGACTGGATGGCCCATGAGGTCTCTTCCAACTCTTTGATTCTATGATTGTATGATACCTGGTACCAGAGAGGCTTTCTCAGATGCACAAGGGCAGCTCTTACTCATACAGGGAATGTGACCAAACTGCTGGGATACAGGTTATACTAAAGGGGTTTCACCCTTCCCTATGGCTATTATCCAGAGCTTTAAAAGATTATATATATATATATAGAGAGAGAGAGCATATATATATATATATATATATATATATATATATATATATATATCTCCTAGCTGTACCCGGCCATGCATTGCTGTGGCCCATTGTGGAGAAATGGGAAAGAAAGAAAAGAGGAAGAGCTGGTTTCTAAGCTATCAATACACAACTGAAGTGGCAAAGTGTCAACTTAATATAGGCCCATTTCAGTCTCCTCGAGGCCAAAGGGTTATAAGGTTGTGTGGAAGGGCCCTGGGTTACCTGAGTCCACACGGCCATATAACCCAGTTCAAAGATATTATATAGGTATTATTATTATTATAGATGTATAGATATTATTATAGGCAAGTAGATATTATTATTATAGACACATATATTATTATTAATGGCATATAGGTATTATTATTATAGATGTATAGATATTACTGACATACAGGTATTATTATTACAGATGTATGAATATTATTATTACAGACCTATAGATATTATAGGCATTATTATTATTATTACTATTATTACTATTATTGTTGATATGATATAGCTGTTATTATTACAGAGGTGGAGCCCTCAGTGACCCAATGGGTTAAACCCTTGTGCTGGCAGGACTGAAGACCAACAGGTCGCAGGCTTGAATCTGGGGAGAGTGCAGATGAGCTCCCTCTGTCATTTCCAGCTCCCCAAGCGGGGACATAAGAGAAGCCTCCCACAAGGATAGGAAAAGATCAAAACATCCAGGGAATGTCCCCTGGGTAAAGTCCTTGCAGACGGGCAATTCTCTCATACCAGAAGCGACTTGCAGTTTCTCAAGTCACTCCTGACATGGAAAAGAAATTTAAAGAGGTATAGATATTTGTATTAGTATTGACATAGATATTCTTATAGGCGTATCGATATTATTATTATTATTATTATTATTATTATTATTATTGTGTATGATATTGCTATTATTATTACAGAGGTATAGATATTTTATTATTATAGGCATATAGGTATTATTATTATAGATATTATTATTGACAGACAGATATTATTATAGACCTACAGATATTATTATAGGCATCTAGATATTATTATTACAGACATGCAGATATTATTATAGACATGTAGCTATTATTGTTATAGGCATATAGATATTATTATAATAGACCTATAGATATTATTATTACATAGATATTATTATTAAAGACTGATAGATATTATTATTGTAGATATTGTAGCCCAGGGTTGCTATAAAGTAAAAATGGATGGCCATCTGTCGGGAGTTCTTTGATTGTGCCTTCCTGGACAGCGTTTCCTGTTTTTGTCCTTTCTTTGAGTATTGAACTTCATTTCCCAGAATTCCTTCCCATAACTCAATATGGGTGAGCTTTCTGGGAGTTGAAGTGTGTAGAGATGTATTTATTATTTATTTACCTCATTTGTATACCACTCTTCTCAGCCCTTAGGCGACTCAGAGCAGTTCACAACAACAGTTTCAGAATACACAATACAAGATCATTGGGCATTTAAAAGCAATAACATAACAGATTAATTAAACAGTAAATATCAATACAACAATACATCAATATAACAAATCCATCAGATCTCATCAATAGAATCAGAATCCAGTCTCGTTATCCATTATTCCATGTTCCGCTAATCAATCAGTTGCACTGCTTAGTCAAATGCCTGTTCAAACAGCCATTCAATCAGATGTGTGTGTGTGTATACACTTACACACATGCACACACACAGAATCCCTCCCCTACGAGTTTCCAGCAGCCCAGTGGAGGCACCTCCATACTGACCCATGAGCAGGGGCGGCCCTAGGTAATTTTCAACTGTAAGCAAACAGTATTTTGGCACCCCCCCCCCCCCCAAACAATCACTGATATATATTTTCTGTTCGTCGTGGGAGTTCTGTGTGCCATATTTGGTTCAATTCCATCATTGGTGGAGTTCAGAATGCTCTTTGATTGTAGGTGAACTATACATCCCAGGAAATACAACTCGCATATGTCAAGATCTATTTTTCCCCAAAAGCGCCTCAAGAACACCCCTGGGCAAAATCAACTATACTGCAAATGCTTACTTTGCATAATGGGTTGAGCCGCCCCTGCCCATGAGCCCCAAGTCTTAGTCTGGGAAGAGAAAGGAAAGGAAAGAAAAGGAAAGTAAGGGGAGGGGTGGATCTGGAGGACGGTGTGTCCCCCTCCCTCTCCTTCCTTCCTTCCTTCCTTCCTTCCTTCCTTCCTTCCTTCCTTCCTTCCTTCCTTCCTTTCTCCCTTCCATCTCCTGTCAGGCTTTGCCCAAACAGCAATGCAATGGGAGATGGAAAGAAGGAAGGAAGGAAGGAAGGAAGGAAGGAAGGAAGGAAGGAAGGAAGGAAGGAAGGAAGGAAGGAAGGAAGGAAGGAAACCAAGCAGGCAGCACCTCCAGGAAGAAGACTAAGCAGCTCTAGGTGTGATCATGAGGAGGATGCCGCCTGTCTTTCTCTCTTGGCTGGCAAGAAGGCGGTGAAATGTTTTGGACCAGAAGTGTTTGGGAGGGGAGAGGCAGGGGCTTGCGAAAGGGAACTATGGGTCACCTTTCCCTCCCTCTTTCAAGTGGTTCTCTTTCAGTTGTTGGTTTTTTCCCCCCTCGTGCAGGAGGGGGGTTGGGCCAGGAAGGTGTAATTTTTTTAAATTGCTTTTAAAATTATTTTTATTTAGGATACTCCACCTCAGACATCAGAAGAGCTGCAAGACCAAGAACAAGCCACGAGAGTAAAGATGAAGATCCACCCAGAGGAAAAGTGTTCTTGCCATACATCAAGGGAACCACTGACCGCATAGGGAAGCTGATGAGGAAACACAACATACAAACAATCTACAAACTCACCAAGAAAATCCAACAAATGCTACGTTCAGCAAAGGACAAGAGGGATCCTCTCACCTCTGCAGGAGTCTACCGTATACCATGCAGCTGTGGACAAGTCTACATAGGGACCACCAAACGCAGCATTGCCCAGACACGAATCAAGGAACATGAAAGGCACTGCAGATTCCTTCGACCAGAGAAGTCAGCCATAGCAGAGCACCTGATGAACCAGCCTGGACACAGCATATTATTTGAGAACACAGAAATGCTGGACCACACCAACAACCACCATGTCAGACTACACAGAGAAGCCACTGAAATCCACAAGCATGTGGACAATTTCAACAGAAAGGAAGAGACCATGAAAATGAACAAAATCTGGCTACCAGTATTAAAAAAACTCTAAAATTACAACAGCAAAACAACAGAGAGGAAACAACCAGGCACATCTTAACACCTCCCAGCAAGAGATTTTCCCAGGCTCAGGCAGGCCTTCAAATGCTAATGAAGGTGATCAGCTGAAACATTCACACCTAACTGCAGCAGGGAAGAGCTCCTTGCCCTACTCCAGCCATTCCACAGATATATAAACCCATTGTCCTAATTCCAGCAGACCTCACAACCTCTGAGGATGCTTGCCATAGATGCAGGCGAAACGTCAGGAGAAATGCCTCTAGAACATGGCTCTATAGCCCGAAAAAACCCACAAGAACCTAGTGATTCCAGCCATGAAAGCCTTCGACAATACAAGGTCCTGGGTCACTGCACTTTCAACGTTCACAAATGCCACATGGCTGCTAGATCAGTCAGTCCAAACTCTCTTTCCATTGCCGATTGCAGTCGGAATTATGAGGAAGTGGACGTTAGCAAATGGAGTGTCAAAAGGTCTCTGCAGACAATGGAAGCAAAGGCACAAAACACAAATGCAAAAGGGGAGGGGTCCAACTGTTCTGAATAAAGCCTGCAGAAATCTTACTCAAGAACGCAGAAGTGTGCCATTTGGAATGCCTGCAGCATTCATTGTATAACACCAGGGGGAGCTGTGATTATTTCCAGAATGTGATTGTGCCATGCAGCCACTGCCAGAGGTGGCAAAAAAAGTCTCCTGGAAGTTTCAAGTAGCCCTTGATTTGCAACAGAGGGACTTCAAATTTATAAAGATGTCAGAAACTGCTTAATGCTTTTTTTTTTTTGGTGGAGGGAGGGAAGGGGGAGATGCAAAAAGCTACTCCCAGTGTTTGCCAAAAGATAGCGTCACTATTTAAAATTGTCAAGCAATCTCTAGAAATCTTTAAAAAACGTATTCACATCATGCAAACTAGGAACCACAACTGAATGCTTACAGCAAATTCGGCACCTTTAGGCACAAAGTTCTTGGTTCCACTATCTTGCTGGCGGCTCATTTTAAATGGGAGATTGCCTTGTGATGAAGACTCCAAAAGATAACACAAAGGTGCATATTCATAGAATCATAGAATCATAGAATCAAAGAGTTGGAAGAGACCTCATGGGCCATCCAGTCCAACCCCCTGCCAAGAAGCAGGAATATTGCATTCAAATCACCCCTGACAAATGGCCATCCAGCCTCTGCTTAAAAGCTTCAAAAGAAGGAGCCTCCACCACACTCCGGGGCAGAGAGTTCCACTGCTGAATGGCTCTCACAGTCAGGAAGTTCTTCCTCATGTTCAGATGGAATCTCCTCTCTTGTAGTTTGAAGCCATTGTTCCGTGTCCTAGTCTCCAAGGAAGCAGAAAACAAGCTTGCTCCCTCCTCCCTGTGGCTTCCTCTCACATATTTATACATGGCTATCATATCTCCTCTCAGCCTTCTCTTCTTCAGGCTAAACATGCCCAGTTCCCTAAGCCGCTCCTCATAGGGCTTGTTCTCCAGACCCTTGATCATTTTAGTTGCCCTCCTCTGGACACATTCCAGCTTGTCAATATCTCTCTTGAATTGTGGTGCCCAGAATTGGACACAATATTCCAGATGTTGTCTAACCAAAGCAGAATAGAGGGGTAGCATTACTTCCCTAGATCTAGACACTATGCTCCTATTGATGCAGGCCAAAATCCCATTGGCTTTTTTTTGCCGCCACATCACATTGTTGGCTCATGTTTAACTTGTTGTCCACGAGGACTCCAAGATCTTTTTCACACGTACTGCTCTCGAGCCAGGCGTCACCCATTCTGTATCTTTGCATTTCATTTTTTCTGCCAAAGTGGAGTATCTTGCATTTGTCACTGTTGAACTTCATTTTGTTAGTTTTGGCCCATCTCTCTAATCTGTCAAGATCGTTTTGAATCATGCTCCTGTCCTCTGGAGTATTGGCTATCCCTCCCAATTTGGTGTCGTCTGCAAACTTGATGATCATGCCTTCTAGCCCTTCATCTAAGTCATTAATAAAGATGTTGAACAGGACCGGGCCCAGGACGGAACCCTGCGGCACTCCACTCGTCACTTCTTTCCAGGATGAAGAGGAAGCATTGATGAGCACTCTCTGTGTTCGTCCACTTATTCATGGAACACAGAAAGGTGCTTCGGCCAAGGCACCCGCAGAGATGATCCAATGATCAGCAGGGTTTCTTTGAGGTTTCAGGGAAGGGACTTTCCAGCCCAAGCTAGAACTTCCCAAACCAAGTGACAACAACATAAACCTTCAAAAATTCAAATAAAGATTTGCTCATCCCAGAAATCTCTGTCCTTATCTCATGTAGGTTTCCACATTTTCTCTCCATTTTTGCACATTGGCAAAACGGGTTCTCACGGAGGTCAGCCCTTGTCTATGCATAATTATCATAAAAAGAGGGAAGAGCTGCTAAATTTCCAAGTTTGCATCTATTGGTTAGAACAGTGTTTCTCAACCCCTGGGGAGGGGTAGCAAGGGGGGTTTCAGAGGGATCGCCAAAACCATCAGAAAACAAACATTTTCAGAGGATGAAGATCTCTTTGCCTGTCCTTCTCTTCCTTTTTGGAAACAGATGGCAAATCCTCCCCCCAAAAGTCCTCCTCTGTTGTGATTGGCAGGTCTCTCAGCCAAGGGGAGGGCTGTTTCTGAGACTCCAAGCGGGGAGGGGAGAGCAGGCATGCTTGGAGCATGGCAGCATGGTGCGCATGTGTGAGCGAGGGAGAACATGCGAGGCTGGAGGGAGGCTTGTGCCAGCGAGTCCCTTCAAGGCATGGGGGTTCTGTGTGGGAAGTTTGGCCCAACTCTATCATTGGTGGGGTTCAAGGGGCTCTTTGATTGTAGTGAACTATAAATCCCAGTAACTACAACACCCAAATGTTGAGATCTATTTCCCCCAAACTCTACCAGTGTTCACATTTGGACATATTGACTATTCGTGCCAAGTTTGGTCCATATCTATCATTGAGTCTACAGTGCTCTTTGGATGTAGGTGAACTACAACTCCAAAAGTAAAGGTCAATGCCCACCAAACCCAGTATTTTCTGTTGGTCATGGGAGTTCTGTGTGCCAAATTTGGTTCAATTCCATTGTTGGTGGAGTTCAGAATGCTCTTCGATTGTAGGTGAATTAGAAATCCCAGCAACTACAACTCCCAAATGACAAAATCACCCCCCCCCCCCAACCTCATCAGTATTCAAATTTGGGTATATTGGGTATTTGTGCCAAATTTGGTTCAGTGAATGAAAATACATCCTGCACATTAGATATTCACATGATGATAAATAACAGTAGCAAATTACAGTTATGAAATAGCAATGAAATTAATGTATTGTCGAAGGCTTTCATGGCTGGAATCACTAGGTTTTTGTGGGTTTTTTCGGGCTATAGGGCCATGTTCTAGAGGCATTTCTCCTGACGTTTCGCCTGCATCTATGGCAAGCATCCTCAGAGGTAGTGAGGTCTGTTGGAATTAGGACAATGGGTTTATATATCTGTGGAATGGCTGGGGTGGGGCAAGGAGCTTTTCTCTGCTGGAGCTAGGTGTGAATGTTTCAACTGACCACCTTCATTAGCATTTGAAGGTCTGGCTGAGCGTGGGAAAATCTTTTGTTGAGAGGTGTTAAGATGTGCCTGGTTGTTTCAGCCAGGCCTTCAAATGCTAATGAAGGTGGTCAGTTGAAACATTCACACCTAGCTCCAGCAGAGAAAAACTCTTTGCCCCACCCCAGCCATTCCACAGATATATAAACCCATTGTCCTAATTCCAACAGACCTCACTACCTCTGAGGATGCTTGCCATAGATGCAGGCGAAACGTCAGGAGAAATGCCTCTAGAACATGGCCCTATAGCCCGAAAAAACCCACAAGAACCTAATGAAATTAATGTTATGGTTGGGGGTCACCACAACATGAGGAACTGGATTAAAGGGTTGCAGTATTAGGAAGGTTGAGAAATACTGAGTTAGAACATGACCAGTTTATGCTTTTGAAATCTAGTACCCAGAGATATGTATGGAAACCTCACATTATCTGATACATCAGTGTGCTACCCTAGTTTCAGTTGCACATCTCTTTCCTTTTTTGTCATATAATATACAAGAGTCTGGAAAAACCTTTTGGTTTTTGAAATATAGTTCCAGCTTAAAAGGTAATGTTTGTCCCCTGACATTAAGTCCAGTCATGTCTGACTCTGGGGTGTGGTGCTCATCTCCACTTCTAAGCCGAAGAGCCGGCGTCATCCATAGACACCTCCAAGGTCATGTGGCCGGCATGACTGCATGGAGTGCTGTTACCTTCCTACCGGAGCGGGTACTTATTGATCTACTCACATTTGCATGTGTTCGAACTGCTAGGTTGGCAGAAGCTAGGGCTGACAGCAGAAGCTCACGCCGCTCCCCGGAATCGAACCTGCGACCTTTCGGTCAACAAGCTCAGCAGCTCAGCGCTTTAACCCACTGCGTCACCGGGGGCTCCAAGTTCCAGCTTACACAGGGAAAAAGAGTGAAAAAGAGGACACAACTGTGTTAAAGGTATGTGATATCAGTGCACTTTTGTAAATAAGGACTGGCGTTATTGACTGGCTAATACCCAAACTGATGTGAGGAAAAACACCCAGAGATGTGGCCCAGCTGGATTCTGATTTCTCACTTGGGCCTCATCACTACTAGCCATTTAATGCAGTTTGGAGATGGCTTGAAAGTGTGGCAGCTGTATAACACACACTGCGAGAATACGCTGCAGTGCACTTCCAGCTTTTAAAACTGGGGTAAGTGAAATTGGGGGATATTCTGAAATGGAGCATTTGATGTACATCAGTGCCCTTTAGTATAGCATACATAGCACAGTGAAATTGGCTCTGCAGCATGTGAATCACTGTGCAGGCACTTATAGCACTCCACTAATGTGCACATGCATATTCTGGAGGGGAAACAGGAAAGAAAATCCCACATTCTCTGTGATTGTTAAGCGATGGATACTGTGTATCTGGAACCAATTTCAAATCTTCCCTTCTTGGGCAAGGTTCTGGAGTGAGTGGGTTGCTACTAGCTCCAGGGATTCTTGGATGATACTGATTATTTGGATCTGTCAGTCAGGTTTCAGGCCTGATCATGGCATGGAGACAGCTTTGGTCGCCTTAGTGAATGACCTCCACAAAGAACTTGACAGAGGGAGTGTATCCTTGTTGGTTCTCCTGGACATCTCAGTGGCTTTCCATACCATCGACCATGGTATCTTTCTGGGATGGCTTTCTGGAATAGGTCTTAGAGGTACTGTTTTGCAGTGGCTCCAGTCTTTCTGGAGGGTCATATCCACTCAGTGAAGCTGGGGGATTCCTGCTTGGACCCCTGGCTTTTCACCTGTGGGGTCCTGCAAGGGTCTATTCTATCTCCCATGCTTTTTAACATCTACATGAAACCACTTGGAGAGGTCATCTGGAGTTTTGCAGCTCAGTACCATCTCTATGCAAATGACACACAACTCTACTACTCTTTTCCACCAAATTCCAAGGAAGCCCCCCGGATCCTTGACCAGTGTCTGGCCACTATGATGAGCCCATCATGATGGATGAGGGATAACAAGCTGATCGGGGTATAGGGTGGCTGCCTGTGTTAGACAGGGTTACACTCCCCCTGAGGACACAGGTCTGCAATCTGGGGGTCCTTCTCGCTTGCACTCTGACACTTGATGCCCAGGAGTTGGCAGCAGCCGGAAGGGCCTTTGTGCAATTAATGCTTATGCGCCAGCTGCACCCGTACCTCGTGATGTCCGACTTGGCCACGGTGGTCCACACCCCAGTTACCTCCAGATTGGATTATTGCAATGCACTCTACGTGGGGCTGCTCTTGAAGACAGTCTGGAAATTGCAATTGGTGCAAAGTTCAGCGGCCAGATGACTAACTGCAGCAAGTTACAGGGAGAGGTCAACCTCCCTGTTCAAACAGCTCCACTGGCTGTCAATGAGTTTCCAGTCCCAATTCAAGGTGTAGGGGATTACCTACAAAGCCCTGCATAGTTCAGGACCTGCCTATCTTCATGATTGCATCTTCTCCTATGAACCAACACAAGCCCTAAGATCATCCAGAGAGGCCCTTCTCTCGCTTCCACCTCCATCTCAAGCATTGTTGGTAGCGACAAGGGAGAGGGCCTTCTTGGTGGTGGGCCCCCGGCTCTGGAACTCTCTTCCTAGGAAGATCAGACTGGCACCTACCCTGTCCACCTTCACTGTGCCTTTGACAAGGCAGTTCCAAAAGGTTGGCCCCATAATACCTAAGTTCTGGCACTTTGGCATGGTCCTCCGCTCTATACTCTAACATTTTAATACCCAAGGACATTACTCTCCCATGCCTGCTTTACTGAATTTTGCACTTTCCCTTAGCCCTATCTAGGAATTTTGCACAAACTCAGAGGCCTCTGAACTCAGCACTTTTACTGTTCTGCGTGGTACTGTTTTTATAATGTTCTGTTTTATTGTGATATGTTTTTATTTGGTTTTGTTCTGATTTTATTTTATTGCTTTGTTTTTAAGTATGTGCTCTATGGGCTTGTCCGTTTCTAAGCCACCCTGAGTCCCTTCGAGGAGATGGAGGCGGGGTATAAAAAGAATGTTGTTGTTGTCGTTATTTATTTGAAACACAGCAAGATCACTCTGCTGGCAGTTGTATAGGATCACACATTGGACACTTCCCAAGTGTCTAGGACTGTGTGATGTATTGGCGAATAATGCATGCAGATCCCAGTAAGGTGGACTTCAGCAGCTGGTAGATGGTAATCTTACCAGCGCCTATTGTGTTTAAGTACAGGCCAGGATCTTTAGGCACTGCACTCAGTGTGCTGATCACCATTGGGACCACCTTTACTGGCTTGTGCCAGAGTCTTTGCAGTTCGATCTTTAAATCATCATATTGTGTCAACTTTTCCAGTTGTTTCTCTTCAATCCTGCTGTCACCTGGGACTGCAACATCGACAATCCACACTTTGTTTTTTAACACAGAGGTCAGGAGTATTGTGCTCCAAAACTCTGTCTGTCTGAATTCGGAAGTCCCAGAGTAGCTTGACATGTTCATTCTCTGTAACTTCTTCTTCTTCTTCTTCTTCTTCTTCTTCTTATTATTATTATTATTATTATTATTATTATTATTATTATTATCATCATTTTGTCAATGAATAACTGGTCTTTTGTGCCCCTGCTTTTCTGTTTGTTGCCTTTCTGTTCATCTGGCAAGATGTTATTTTCTTCAAGATAATCTTGAATTCTGTCAGCTATGATGCCGGTCAATAGTTTAAACATAGAAGGCAGACATGTTATTGGCCTGTAGTTTCCTGGTGCTGCTCCTTTTGCTGGATCCTTTTGTATCAGATATGTTCTCCTAGTTGTTACCCATTCACTCATATTTCCTTTTTGCAGCATCTCATTGAATTGTTCGGCCATTTTTCCATGTAGACTAGTCAGATATTTTAGCGAAAATCCATGCAGTTGATCACTACCAGGCGATGTCCAGTTCTTGACTTTTTGCACTCATTTGCTGATCATTTCAGTTGTTATTTCCATCTGTTCTATTTTGTTCTGCGAGAATTTTTCTTCAAACTCCTTTATCCACCCAGCGTTTTTGTTGTAGTTTTTATTATTTTCTCAGAGTTCTTTCCAAAACTTAGTTGTTGCAGTTTTCTCAGGCTTTATGACTACTGTGTCTGTTGTTTGGTTCAGACTCTGGTAGAACCGTCTTTGGTCTGATTGAAACAGCTGATTTTGTCTGTACTGAATGATTCTGGCATCATATCTTTCAATTTTTCTGGCAATTTGTTCTTTCATGATTTCCAAAGCTTCTTCCATTTTTCTGGTATTCAGCCAGTACTTTCTGATCAGATATTGCTTGATTTTGTCATTCTTCAATTTCTTCTCCTTCATATTTTTCAGTTTATCTGCATCTGATCATAAAGTTTTGATTTTCATCTCCAACCTGACTTTCCGTTTTGGTTTTCCAGTCATTATTATTATTATTATTATTATTATTATTATTTGGGTCAGCCTCAAACTCATCAAATACATAGGCATAATCTCTGTACTCTGGCTGGCTACGTTCGCTAATCTGGCAGATTCTCCTGCTCCTCGGTTTCTTAGTTCCCTTGATTCTTCCTAGCCCCCTTCCCTAGGTGCCTCCTTGAAGCTTAGGCTCCTCGATCTCCAATCGATTAGTGGGTTCACTTGCCTTAGCCATGGCATTCTCAAGATAATGTTATAGGTAGCCATGGGTGACACAACTAACGTTACCTCCCCCTCCCAAGGTCCTATTTTGCACTTTACGCCGTCAGTGCTATACTTTGCCAATGATGCTACTGATCCATCTAGTTGGGAGAAAGCTATGGGGGTTTCTAGGGCCAACTGGTTTCATCCTAACTCCTCAGCTCTGGGGTTACAATATTCCTTGAACACCCACAGTCTACAAATGCCTTGCAAGTAGCCCACAGACTGCTGTCAGGATCCAGTTTCCAGGCCCTCAGTTTTGGCACTGAAAACTAGGGTCCTGACGTAAGACTTTGATAAGAACTCTGCAACTGTCGACCTTGGAAGACAACGGTTTATAGTATGGTGGGAACATTGCGCGGGGTTTTCTACTCGGCGGGAATTGTACCTTCAAATGAGGGGGAATGTATAAAAGGAGTGACCAGCGGCTACTGGTCAATCTCGGCTTTTCATATGTTCATGTATCCAGTAGTAAAGATTCTCTTTGATAACGGATCGAGGTCCTGTGTCTTCATTGGGAACGGCTGCTGTGAGCTGACAGACTGCTACCTTTCAACCTCACCGGAAATACTAGCATGCCACTGTCATAACTCACCAACCCACCTGTGGGATCCCCAAGCAATGAGTCTTCCTCAGCACGCTTCTCGGCTGCTGCTTTCGGCTTGAGCTGGACGACTCCTCCTCCTTTCCTCTGCCAACAATCAGCAGCTTTGTGCCCCAAGCGGCCGCAGACAAAACACCCGCTCTTGGATTCTTTTACACCTCCCTTCACCTCGGCTTGTCTCCCAGCTGGGGGCTGCTCCATCCTCCTGCTTTCCTCCCTTGGCTGTCGATGTTGAGGCTGGCCTCTGCGATATCGTCATACTTGGGCTAGCGTTGTCTCAATACACCCCGCTAGCTGGATCCATCCCTGCAGCGTCTCAGGTTCATCTCGATGCACCGCCCAGGATAGGATCTCCCATCTCAGGCCCTCCTTGAAGAACTCCAGTTCTTCAAGGAGGTGACCACTCTGGCACCTTCTCCGCCAGGCATTGAAACTCCTCCGCATACTGAGACACCGACCTCTGGCCCCGGTAAATAGTTTTCAGCCTCTCCCTCGCTCGAACTTGTTCCAGGTGATCTTGGAAGCGGGCATCCAAAGTAGCGAGGAATCATCTCACTGACCCCAGGCACGGGTCGTGTCTGGCATTCAGCTGGACATACCAGCTTGCTGCTCCCTTCCTGAGGACTGCTCCGACCGCTCTGACCCAACTGGACTCGGTCCGGAAGGTATGACCATTTCCATGTCTTTTTTTGGACTTAGGCGATCCCTCGTTGGACGAGTAGGATAGTCTTCAATGATCAGAATTCTTGTGGATCCATAGGTGGCTGTGGTGCCCTATTCTTGACCTACATCTTCTCTCACAGTGAGGGCATTGGTTTCCATTTGGCTTCCCAGTTCTCAGTGTCTATGCCAGAGATTTATGTACCCTCTCACCGTAGTCAGGAACCCTCTCACTGTAGTCAGGAAAAAGTCCAGCTCCGAGGGCTCTCCACCATACTCTACCCTCAGGTCCTCCCTTCTCTGTTGGGGGGCTTGCAGCAGCATCCCCCAGGGTCCTGTGTATGGTAGGGCCCCTGGAGGTATTGCAGGGTCCATGGGTATTCCTTGTTGCCCTGTGCTATGCCCGGCATTTGCCAGGGGCACCAAGGGTTCTGCTTGGGGAGTGAGCGGGGCCTCCTGAGGCTCCTCTTCATCATTGTCCCCTTCTTCCACTGGGGCCAGATTAGTCAGCTTCTTGGGACCGGTTCCAGTCTCCCTTAGCACTCCCTTTTCTTTTAGTGCCATTCGGTCTGCGAGCCCTTGGCTGCTCCTTATGCTTACATCCCCTAACGATCCTGCTTGGGTCGCTGCTTCCTCCGTCTGCATTGCCCAGGGTGCTAGGCATTCCAGCATTTGCGACACCATTGCTAGGGTAGTTTCCATTTCCATCACCTTCTCCTCAAGAAATGCCATCCTTTGAGGGGATGGGAAGCCTAGTTTGCTGCCCTCATCTGCGTTGTCCCTCTGTGCCCTTGTGACCTCTGGATTACCCCATTCTCTTGGGCGTATGTTGTAGACAACACCAGGGCCGACAGCTGGTCAAACTCTGGTTGTATTTCGTCTGAGGGGGATTCTGATGCACGCTCTTCTGCTCCAAGGAGCTCTTCTTCCTCCTCCTGCGTATCATACCTCACCGCGGCTGTGGGACAGTGGTTGCACTCTCGGCTTAGATGTCAGCTCACTGTAGCTGCTCCCAAATAAAAACACAGGACGCGTTCTGGTATCACTGGAAACCTTTACTACAGGATGCATCGACATACAAGAAGCCAAGAGTACCAGGCAGCAGCTTGCATTCCCTTTTATACCCTCCCCCACATTCAAAGGAACAATTCCCACCAAAAGTGAAACCCCGCGAAATCCACCCGCCAAACCCCTCAGCTGTTTTCTCCCAGGGTCAGAAGTTGCAGGTGCCTTATCAGTGTTTATTGTCAGTGGTCCTGATTTCGGGCGCCAGAATCCAGGCCCTGAAAGCTGGGTCCTGACACCCAGCCCTGCATATCAGGCTTACTCCCATGTACAGGTGCACACACTTTGAAGTTCTGAGCTTCAGACTGGGTTATTATTATTATTATTATTATTATTATTATTATTATGTTTATTTATATCCCACTTTTTCTCTCCATACAGAGACTTATGAGGGTAAAAGTCACTGAAAGACATGAAGTCCGGCCTGGGACCAGCTTTACTGGGCCCTTTCCTGCCTGTGCCAATGCTTTGTGCTGCCAATATGCCTTTTCAACTCTCCCTCTTCTTTCTCCCTCTCCGTGAAGGAGCGGGAGTGCTTGGTAATTTATTCTGGAATGTATCCTGCCTGCTGAAAAGCCTGACCCAGATTGACGGAGATGACATGGGGAAGATGTACAAGTGTCTTTCAGCAAAAACGCATCAGAGGAATGACCATGAGCTGCCATCAATCTGCCAAGCCTGGATGACACTGAGCAACAGATGGGGAAATTGGGGGACATGGAGGAATTCTGTGAAGGTTGCTGGGAGCTGAGTCAGCGCTCATACTGGGCTTAGCAATAAATCACTGGAGCTGCTGCAGGAGGGGAAAAGGGAGAGCAGGCTGGTGGCATCAATCGCCTTGCGTTGGTCCTTGCGACCTCTTTTGCCTTGATTGCTACGTGCATCCTCCATTCAGCCATCTCATTTAGGAGCAGAAACACTTAAGTAAATAAAGAGATTTCTTCCTTTTCTGCAAGGTTTCTCAAGTTGCTTAAAGCTTTCCCAAGGTGATCGGTCACTTTGGATAGGGATTCCAACTCAAAGCGAAAACAATGGACATGAAAACTTTTGAGGAAGAAGTTCTCTAGATTACATTTCTCATCAGCCAGAATTGGCTGTCTACAAAGATGTTACCCAGGGGATGTTGCCCGGATGTTTTACCATCCTGTGGGAGGCTTCTCTCATGTCCCTTCATAGGCAGCTGGAGCTGACAGACAGGAGCTCACTCCATCTGTCATGATCTCCAGCTCATGCCATACAACTGACACAAACCACATGGCCATGGGTCATTGGGCCAAAAGGGTTGCAGGACAAATGGACCAGCCAGAAAACTCAATTGCCCAAAGGTGAGGGGGAACCAGAATCTGGTATGGGAAAGGCGCCAGGATTCCTGAATGAGTGATTTATGGTAATGTACTATATAGGAGGCCAGTAGTCTAAGCTCTTGTATTCCGAACAATAAACACATTGATATCTACTCCACTTGTGATTCTCTGCATGATCCTTCATAGGAGATTTCTCCAGAGCCACATACCTTGGAACTGAGATATCTGACATCTCTCATGGATTTGAACCGCCGACCTTTCAGCCAGCAGTCCAGCCAGCACAAGGGTTTAACCCATTGTACCACCAGGGGCTCCTATAAACTAATATATCCCTAAATTCAGCAAAAACTAAAGGAATGGTCAGCACTTCAATTATTCAGTTCTTGTGGGTTTTTTAGGGCTATATGGCCATGTTCTAGAGGCATTTCTCCTGACGTTTCGCCTGCATCTATGGCAGGCATCCTCAGAGGTGAGGATGCCTGCCATAGATGCAGGCGAAACGTCAGGAGAAATGCCTCTAGAACATGGCCATATAGCCCGAAAAAACCCACAAGAACTGAGTGATTCCGGCCATGAAAGCCTTCGACATTACTTCAATTATTATTACTGGACAGACTAACTGTTAAATCTCATATTTTTCCTAAAATTCTATTCCTATTTCAATGTCTTTCCTATGTTAATAGGAAAGGCAAAGTATCAACATGGGAAAAATATTGGAAAAGTTCATAGCTGGAGGTAAATCCTTACAATTATTTATTGTACTAAATACGGCCACCCTTTAAGGGGAGAGGGGTTATCACTGCCACATCTAGAACTGCACTATGATGCTCCATTTGTGAAAATTTACAACAGATGAGAATTCAATTGATTGGAGACAAATAGAGATGGATATTATTTGTTGTCAAAGGCTTTTTAATGGCCGGAACTACTGGGTTGCTGTGAGTTTTCCGGGCTGTATGGCTATGTTCCACTTTATATTATTTAATCCTCAGGTGGAAAATGTTTTCTCAGTTAAAATTGAGAACCCAAAGGGAAGCACAGATGACCCATTCTCAGGAGGGGTGCTCAGTGTATGGTTTAATCGGGAAATACATATGATCAACTTCAGGGGTGGAAAGAAAGAGGGAGGCAGAATAATCTACTTATTTCCAAAGGAAAAACCTATACAATCAGATCAACTTAAAATAAAATTGAAAAAAAAGTAAAATAAAATAGCGCAGGTCTGTAGCTTGGGGGTCCTCCTAGACTCAACGCTGTCGCTCAGGTGTCAGCTGGGAGGGCCTTTGCACAACTCAAACTTGTGCGCAAGCTGCAACCATACCTCGTGAAGTCTGACTTGGCCAGGGTGGTCCATGCCTTGGTTACATCCAAACTGGACTATTGCAATGTGATCTACGTGGGGCTGCCCTTGAAGACGGCTCAGAAGTTTGAACTGGTACAGCGGGCTCCGTACTGGAGCAAACTATAGGAAGCATACACCACCCCTATTAAAACAGCTTCATTGGCTGCCGATAAGTTGCCGAGCCAAATTCAAGGTGCAGGTCATAACCTATAAAGCCCTAAACAGTTCGGGCCTCGCCTATCTCCGTGATCACATCTCCTTCTATGAACCGGCGCAAGCTCTAAGATCTTCTGGGGAGGCCCTCCTCTCGATCCCATTACCGTCTCAAGCGTGGTTGGTGGGGACGAGAGAGAGGGTCTTCTCAGTGGTGCCCCCCCGTCTCTGGAATGCCCTTCCAAGGGAAATAAGACAGGCCCCTCCCTCCCCTCCTTTCGTAAGAGCTTGAAGACCTAGTGGTTTCAACAAGCCTTTGAAAATGACCAGTTCTAACTCAGCCCCACACATTGTCGAATATGGCCTTTATTCTTCCTACCAGTTACCCAGATTCTTTCCTCTAATCGGCCCCGGAATGAACAGCCACAGACCCGTACCTAATATTATTGTTGCCTGCCATAGCATTGTACTTAATTCCCGGGCCCCCTAGAATGTTTGGGTTTGCACAAATCTTGGCCCGGCCTTTTAAATTTTTAATTGCCTTGAACAGGCAGGATTATTTTTAATATATGTGTGTTATGGCGACAATTTTTATGCTTATATTTTGTTTGTTAATTTTATGGTTATGTTGTTTTTACTCTGTATGTTTTGTGATATTACTTGGGAACCGCTCTGAGTCCCCTCGGGGAGATTGAGCGTGTTTTTTCCAGTGATGGTCACACCCAGGCATGTAGCTGGGGGGGGGGGCTTGAGGGGGTTCAGCCCCCCCCCCCCCGAAATTCTGATAGTGGTTTGCGAAAAGGCCTTACTGGTACATTATTTAAACTGTTATGTTTATTCATATCATGATCTGATCATCATACTCAATATATCCCATATGCCTGGGGGTATTGGGGTAATGATACAAAAGGTTTGCTAGGCTAGACCCTCTTTCACTCAGACTCAGCCCCCCCCCCCGAAACTCACCCCCCCAAACCCCCCCCTGAAAAAAATTCAGCCCCCCCCCCAAATGAAATCCTGGCTACGGGCCTGGTCACACCTTGGATTGTGAGGAGTTTTGTTGTCAAATTTGGGGTGATTCGGCCCTGTAGTTTTTTGTTTTTATAGTACTCACAACGCACAGAGCATATATATACCGCTGTATATATACCATTACCGCTCGGCCGCCGCCGGGAACGCAGGAGGCCATTGCGGATCGCAGCCCCGCTACAGCTCATCCACGCCACTTCTGAGCGGCACTGGGTGACCAGGCTCGAGCTGCTAGCGGAGGGACGAGCTGCAGCAGCCTACCATCGCTGCTGCTGCCACTGCCACCTGGCAAGCCATCTTGCTGTGGGGCCAGCCTGAGCAGCGGTCCAAAATAACTCGAGGTGTGGCCAGGTCCGGGCGGCCTCAACATCGCCACGACGGTCGCGGTTGGAGGTGAGGGCCCATCATCGACTTCATCGCCGCGGCTGCTGACCCGACCGGGAGGAGGGAGAGGAGCTACCTCCACTGAAGGAAACATCAACGTGTAAGGGAAAGGAGGACCCCCCCCCCCCATCGAGTTATGCTGCTGAGCCCCTCTGCCATCTTGATCTACTACCTCAGTTTATTTTTATCTTTAGCTGACTATTGTGTGAAAGGTTGTCCATCTATGACTCAGTGTTTTGCGGTCATCTCTAGTGAACTATACTGCCCTCTATGGTCAAACCAAGTTGAGCAAGGAAACATCGCTCAACGCAGCCTAGAATCTGTGCTAATAATTAGTGCTAAACAATTATTGTCTTCACCAGCCGGGCCGCCATCTTCCCGTGAACTGTGTCATCTTCCTCCGAGGACGGTCAGGAAGAACCAGGGACTCGGTCAACGGACGCCGGCTTGTTTTCCACGGGTCCAGAGAGCTGGGCCCTTGGTTTTGAACTTACTGTCCTGATTGAATGTTGATACCTAGAAGGCACTAATTTTGCACTTTAGATCTAGCATAGCACTAAGTCACTTTAAACCATCTTAAGCTAAGCACTTTCATTCTAGATGTATAAAAACCATCTAGCACTTTAATCCTGCACTTTAAGTCGCCTGGTCTTGCCAAAGTCATTAACTGGTCCCAAACCATTAAGTTTGCTGCTAAGGTGTGTCCACTATAGCACTTTAAACTGATTGAGCCTCAAATTAACCTGTGATTTATACTGTGTTCTTCCAGTAATTTATTGATGTTATCATTGTTACTTTATTACTGCTGATATCCATCTCTGCCAGGGACGCACAAATGCACTTTACGATCTCCAGCAAACTGGAAGGAACAGAAAGTAACGAGGGGAATGATCCGCAGGCTCAAGAGTTATACAATTACAACAAGATCTGTTACTACACATCAACAACTGACTCTGTAGGTGAGGAGTATGGAGGAACTCCCCCCGGGGCGGGTGGTTTTGCGGGTGAGGGGGCTGCCATTGGGGTGGTGACAGGTAGGGGGAGATACGGGAAAGGGAGAATGAGTTATCCAATTCGACCCAAAATCTATAACAATGATCTGGCAAACCCAAAACGTATTAAGGACTCGAGACAAAAGCAAATTCGGCCCAAAATTTACAATAGAACATTGGCAAATCCAAAGATCACACATTCTACAACCATGCAAACGATTCGGCCTGAAAACGATAGGAACATATTGGCAACTTCTAAAAATACTCCCGACAAGATACAGCTGAGGTGTCAGGATGGTGGTCCCTTTGGGTTAAGGGTGGTGCTGTTTAATGCCAGGTCGGTAAATGGAAAAACCTCCACCATTCGAGATCTAATTCAGGAGGAGCGAGCCGACCTGGCATGCATAACAGAGACCTGGCTGGACGAGGGGGGAGGGGTGAATCTCTCCCAACTGTGCCCACCAGGTTACTCTGTGCAGCACCAGCCAAGACCTGGAGGGCGGGGAGGAGGAGTGGCAGTGGTCTACAAGGTTGATATTCCCCTGATCAGGTGCCCCATCCCACAATCATCATCATTTGAGTGTGCCGGCTTCAGGTTAGGTGACCGGGACAGGATAGGGATTCTGTTAGCGTACCGACCATCCCGCTGCACGACAGTCTCCTTACCTGAGCTAGCAGGAGTGGTCTCGGACATGGCATTGAGCTCCCAGCGGCTTTTGGTCCTGGGAGATTTCAATGTTCATGCCGAGACCTCTCTCTCTGGAGCGGCTCAGGACTTCAGGGCCGCCATGACAACCATGGGCCTGTCCCAATTAGTATCTGGTCCCACCCATACTGCCGGACACACTCTGGATTTGGTCTTTACACAGGGATGGGGTGACAGTGTCGGGGCGGAGGAGCTGACCATCGCTCCATTGTCATGGTCCGATCACTACCTGATTAGGTTTAGACTTACTGTTCCTCCTAACCTCCGCAGGGGTGGTGGACCCATTAGAATGGTCCGCCCCAGGAGACTTATGGATCCAAATGGTTTCCTGACGGCTCTTGGGGAGTTTCCCACCTCCTTGACTGGCGACCCTGTCGATGCCTTGGTCTCTCATTGGAACACCGAGATGACTAGGGCAATCGACACAATCGCTCCGGAACGCCCCCTCTCGAGTAACCGAGCTAACCCAGCCTCTTGATTTACTGAGGAGCTGGCAGCAATGAAGCGAAAGAAGAGGTGGCTAGAGCGCGTGTGGCGCAGGAATCCGACTAAATCAGCCCAAACACATCTGAATGCCTTTTTAAGGTCCTATGATGTGGCAATAGCGGCAGCACAAAAAACATCTTTTGCTGCCAATATTGCATCTGCGAAGAATCGTCCAGCTGAGCTCTTCCGAGTTGTCAGGGGTCTGTTAAACCCGCCGAAAAGCGAGATCCCTGACAACTCTGGAGCTCGCTGTGAAGCGTTTGCTCGATTCTTCGCAGATAAAATTGGGCGGATTCGGTCGGCTTTTGATTCCACCTTACCTGCAGTCTCTGGGAATGTAACGAGTGCATCTGCTTGTCAGGTTTTATTGGATTCATTTCAATTGGTTCAGCTTGAGGATGTGGACAGGATCCTTGGAGAGGTGCGGCCCACCACATGCATCCTAGACCCCTGCCCATCCTGGCTGTTAAAAGAAGCCAGAGGGGGTTTGGCAGAGTGGGTGAAGGTGGTGGTTAATGCCTCCTTACAGGAGGGCAAGATTCCAGCGAGCTTGAAACAAGCTATTATCAAACCGCTGTTGAAAAAACCATCACTGGACCCCACTCAATTAGACAACTTTTGGCCAGTTTCCAATCTCCCCTATTTGGGCAAAGTCCTGGAACGTGTGGTGGCGGCACAACTCCAGGGATTTCTGGTAGACACTGATTATCTTGATCCGGCACAGTCTGGCTTTAGACCGGGACATGGAACGGAAACAGCCTTGGTCGCCTTGGTAGATGATCTGCGCAGGGAACTGGACAGGGGGAGTGTGTCCCTGTTAGTTCTGCTGGACCTCTCAGCGGCCTTCGATACCGTCGATCACGGTATCCTTCTGGGACGCCTCATAGACATGGGTCTTGGGGGTACTGCTCTGCAGTGGCTCCAGTCATTTCTTGAGGGACGGTCCCAGAAGGTGTTACTGGGTGACACCTGTTCGGCCCCACAACCGTTGTCGTGTGGAGTCCCACAGGGTTCGATCCTGTCCCCAATGTTATTTAACATCTACATGAAGCCGCTGGGAGAGATCATTCAGAGTTTCGGATTGAGATGTTATCTCTACGCAGATGATGTCCAGATCTGTCACTCCTTCTCACCTGTCACCAAGGAGGCTGTCCAGACCTTGAATCGGTGTCTAGCTGCTGTGTCGGACTGGATGAGAGCTAACAAATTGAAATTGAATCCAGACAAGACAGAGGTCCTACTGGTCAGTCGCAAGGCCGAACAGGGTATAGGGTTACAGCCTGTGCTGGATGGGGTTACACTCCCCCTGAAGACGCAGGTTCGCAGCTTGGGAGTGATCCTGGACTCACAGCTGAGCCTGGAACCCCAGGTCTCAGCTGTGGCCGGGAGAGCTTTTGCACAACTAAAACTTGTGCACCAGTTGCGCCCGTACCTCGGGAAGTCTGATCTGGCCACGGTGGTCCACGCTCTTGTTACATCCCGAATAGACTACTGCAACGCTCTCTATGTGGGGTTGCCCTTGAAGACTGTTCGGAAACTTCAACTAGTCCAACGAGCGGCAGCCAGATTGCTCACCGGAGCGACATACAGGGAGCATACCACCCCCCTGTTGTGCCAGCTCCACTGGCTGCCGATTCAGTTCCGAGCACAATTCAAGGTGCTGGTTTTGACCTACAAAACCCTATACGGTTCCGGTCCAGTGTATCTGTCCGAACGTATCTCCCTCTATGTCCCACCCCGGAGTCTGAGATCATCTGGGGAGGCCCTGCTCTCGACCCCACCACTGTCACAAGTGAGGCTGGTGGGGACGAGGAGCAGGGCTTTCTCAGTGGTGGCCCCCCACCTGTGGAACTCACTCCCGGGGGAGATTAGGGCATCATCATTCCTCCTCGCCTTCAGGAGGAGGGTGAAAACTTGGTTATGGGACCAGGCCTTTGGGCACTCTGGCAATTAAATCAGTCAATCAGGCAAGTATGACCAGCAGGATGGATGAATGGAACGAAAACTAGATCTAGGTGTTAACAAACACTGACCATGTAAGAGGAGAACTGGGTTTGTATTTGGTTTTTAATGTTTTTATTGATTTTATGGTTATATTGTATGCATGTCAACTGTGAATTGTTGTAATTTTGTGTAATTTTGTGTACAATTGTTTATGATGCAGGCATCAAATTGTGCCTTGCCCTGTAAGCCGCCCTGAGTCCCCTTCGGGGTGAGAAGGGCGGGGTAAAAGAACCCCAAATATATATATATATATATATATATATATATATATATATACACATACACACACACAATATTTAAAATGAAGAACAATTTTAACCAACATAAACTTAACAGTGTTACCGAGCCCAAAAAGATCCCCTCCCCCAGTCAAATTAATGAAATGATACCACAATAACCTGCTGCGGAGAGTTCTGCACATTTCCCTTGCATCAGCTCTCACCCCAATCAACTCTCACCCTGCTGGCAGCCTTGGCCTGGAGGAAGCCAGCAGCAGCTACCAGCAGCCGGGAGAACTACATAACTTCTAATCTTGCCTAAAAGAAATGGAACAAACCTTTCCATGTCTTCTTCTTCTTTCCTGCCAACTTTTCAAAACATTTCCGGATTCCCGGTAACAGCTGGCGAGTCCTGGGACCAGTGGCCATCCCAACCCCGGGACAGAGTCAGCACCCCTTCGCCCACCAACTGAGGCCTTTATTAAAACCTTATAAACCCTACAACCAGATCTTGCCTCCACAGCGCTCCAGGAACTTTGTCCCTTTAAATTGTAGATACCAAAACCCATCATTCCTCTGCGATCTTTTGCTCCTCCTGTGACTACCCGCCTAACTCCTGACCCTCTAGGAGCTCTGGGTTTCCTGGTAGCCCCACACTCATCCCTATAACCTTCCCTCTCCCCTGATTATCTACGTAACCCATAATCCCCTCCCTTGCACTGAGACTCTGATCCCACAGCTCATATTTAACGCCGGTGGGCATGGGGACCCTAGAGCCCCCCCCCCCGACCCACTGATCCCTTATATGTGTTTTCCCCAATCCATGGACCCGGGCCCATTTACTATAGGGTCCACTTTTTGTCCATGAGATCCTCATGCACATATCTTCCCTCTCTGGCTTTCATTCCTTCCTTTTGTTTTTTATTTTTCTTCCCCATGAGAAACCCAAGCAAGATAGGAGCCCCTCACACGCCTCACGTGCCCCGATCTGTGTGTGGACCCCAACCCTTGAGGATCAGGCTTCCAGTAGTGGGTCCACCCGTAACCACAGCCCCTCATCTATTATCTTGTCTATACTTTTATATCTCCTTATGAAATTGTTGGAGAAGGTGTCCTGGGAAGATCAGCCAACATCTTGCCAGGCATCAGTTGCATATGATGGGGGACATGAGAGAAGCCTCCTCGCAGGATTGCAAGATATCCAGGCATCCCTTGGGCAACGTCTTCATAGATGTCTGATTTTCCCACTCCAGAAGTGACCAGAAGCGACTTACAGCATGCAACCAAACAAGCAAACCAACCAACGGACCTTTTCAGGACTAACCATGACAATAATCTCAATCAACATTGAAGGCATGTCAGCTGCCAAACAACAACTTCTCTATGAACTGTGCCGAGATAAGAAATGTGATGTGCTGTGTGTCCAAGAAACACACAGGGATGAACACCAGAAATGACCAAAAGTTCCAGGAATGATCTTAGTAGCAGAAAGACCACATGCGCAGTATGGAAGCGCTGTCTTTGTCAAACCAAGCCTCCAAGTCAGCAGTGCCCACAACACTGAAGAAAACAATATAGAGGTTATAACAGTAGAGCTTAATAACATCACAATTACCTCTGTGTACAAGCCTCCAAATGAAGATTTTTGTTTCTCCTCCCCCGAGAACTTTGATAGGCACCAAAGAGCGGTAGTAATTGGTGACTTTAACAGCCATATTTATTTACACTTTTCACCATTTCTACCCCGCCCTTCTCACTCCCGAGGGGGGATTCAGGGCAGCTAACACAGGCAACAATTCAATGCCAACAATATCAAAACAACAATATAAAACAGCGATATAAAATCCATTACATAACAATTAAACAGTGATATTAATTTAAATTACATAACCACATAGAACAGATCACATAATCACAGGTCATAAAGTCATTTCCAGTTTTCAAACAATCCTATTGTCCGAGTTCAGTGCCTAAAGTGCTGTTGTGCCATAGCCATATATGGGGCTATGCTCAAGAGAATAAACCCAGACCTCTTATTTGTGAGCGACAGCATTCTGCAGCAATGCACTAAATCAGTGGGACCACCAATACCAAACACACAGCACCAACCAATAGTATGCCAACTGTTCCCAACTATAAGGCCTCAGGAAGTTCGATTTAAACAAAGATTCAATTTAAGAAAGGCAGATTGGACAAATTCTCAGACATGTTAAATGACATGATCATATCAGTCACGCCAATCCCTGAGGAATACGAGCACTTTATCGAAAAGTGAAAACCTGCTCACGGGCCTTTAGGCTGCAGAACCCACTACCTTCAGGGCATTACTCCTGAAACAGCTGCCTTGTTGGAAAACTATTACAGGTCCACAACAAAGACCCATTTAGTGAGCAAACCCTTTAGTGAGCAAACATTTTGTCCTCCATCTCCGAAGCCAAGAAAGAACAGTGGATAAAGCTGATAACAGAAGTCGACATGGGCAGGAGCAGCCAGAAGGCATGGAGCTGCTGAGGTGGTTGAGCAATGACCCTTCACAAACTAATACCCATGCCAACATAAAGGCAGATCAGATAGCATACCTACTCTTGAAGAATGGGAAACCCAACCTTGCCATCAAAGTAGGAAAGAAACCAATAGTCAGACAACCAGATATTGAGAACAACAACCTTCATAAACCTTTTACATCTACTGAATTGGACATGGTCTCAACAAATGTAAAAATGGCAAAGCAGCTGGCCTGGATGATCTACAGATGGAACAAATTAAGAACTTTGGTCCAAAAGCAAGGTGCTAGCTTCTGGAGCTGATGAACAATTGCACTGCATCATGTCAGATCCCCAAAATCTGAAGGAAAGCAAGAGTCATAGTCATCTTGAAACCAGGCAAAGAATGTAATGATCCAAAAAGCTCATCTCCTTGTTATGCCATCTTTACAAAGTTCTGGAGAGACTTATTTTTCATAGAATTATGGAAAAAATAGACCCATGTCTGATTCCACAGTAAGCTGGCTTCAGGAAAAGCAAAAGCTTATGACTCAGCACATAGAAGATGGCTTTGAAAGGCAGCAGATCACAGGATCTGTCTTCATAGACCTGTCAGTGGCTTATGATGTTGTAAACCACCGCCTCCTCCTGAGAAAAATGTATAATATCACAAAGGATTACCACCTCACCCGCCTCATAGGAAATCTGCTACAACACAGGAGCTTTTTTGTTGAGATCCAGGGCCAAAGAAGCAGATGGTGGAAACAGAAGAATGGCCTGCCTTAGGGAAGCATGCTTGCTCCATCAGTGTTCAACATTTACACAAATGACTAGCCATTGCCAGAAGAGACAGAGAGTTTCATCTATGCAGATGATCGTGCCATTACCACTCAAGCAGGGAGCTTTGAGATGGTTGAACAGAAGCTCTCCGAAGCTCTAGGTGCTCTTACTGTTGATTACAGGAAAAACCATCTGATTTCCAATCCATCTAAAACACAAACATGTGCTTTTCATCTTAAGAACAGACAAGCATCCCGAGCTCTGAGGATTACCTGGGAAGGAACCCCACTGGAGCATTGCAGCGCACCCAAATACCTGGGAGTCACTCTGGACCGTGCTCCGACCTACAAGAAGCACTGCCTGAATATCAAGCAAAAAGTGGGTGCTAGAAACAATATCATACGAAAGCTGACTGGCACAACCTGGGGATCACAACCAAATACAGTGAAGACATTTGCCCTTGCGCTTAGCTCCTCTGCTGCTGAGTACGCATGCCCAGTGTGGAACACATCTCACCACACTAAAACAGTGGATGTGGCTCTGAATGAGACATGCCTTATTATCACGGGATGTCTGCGCCCTACACCACTGGAGAAATTACACTGTTTAGCTGGTATTGCACCACCTGACATCCGCTGGGAAGTAGCAATCAATAGTGAAAGGACCAAGGCAGTGACATCTCCGGCCCACCCCCTGTTTGGGTATCAGCCAGCACGCCAATGACTTAAATCAAGAAATAGTTTTCTAAGATCTACAGAGACACTCACTGGAACACCGCAGCAAGCGAGAGTCCAAAAGTGGCAAGCTGAAACCCAGAACCTCAATCAATGGCTGATACCAAATGAGAGACTCCCTCCTGGGCACACAGAAAACTGGGTGACTTGGAAGGCTGTGAACAGACTGCGCTCTGGCACCATGAGATGCAGAGCCAACCTTAAGAAATGGGGCTACAAGGTGGAATCCATGACATGTAAGTGTGGAGAAGAGCAAACCACAGACCACCTACTGCAATGCAACCTGAGCTCTGCCACATGTGCAATAGAGGATCTTCTTGCAGCAACACCAGAGGCACCCCAAGTGGCCAGCTACTGGTCAAAGGACATTTAATAGAATACCAAGTCTGCAAAGGTACAAAAGTGGCACACGCCCAGTGGTGGTCCCAGTGGTGATCGGCACACTGGGTGCAGTTCCTAAAGACTTAAATACACTTAAATACAATAGGCACTGACAAGATTACCATCTGTCAGCTGCAAAAGGCCACCTTACTGGGATCTGCACACATTATTCGCCGATACATCACACAGTCCTAGACACTTGGGAAGTGTCTGATGTGTGATCCAATACAACAGCCAGCAGAGTGTCTGCTGTGGACTCATCTTGTGGTGTTCCAAATAATAATAATAATAATAATAATAATAATAATAATAATAATAGGCAGGGGGTTGTACTGGATGGCCCACGAGGTCTCTTCCAACTCTAATAATAATAATAATATAAGCATAATAATAATAATAATAATAATAATAATAATAATAATAATTTATTTTATTTATTTTATTTATTTATCGTGTCATCTGCAACCAGAACATTGTATTACATTTCTAACAGAACAAAACAAGCAAACAGATTAAAAAAACACACACACACAAATTTTGCAAACTTGGTAGCTGATTAAATGTCCTTTGACCAGTATCTGGCCACTTGGAGTGCCTCTGGTGTTGCCGCAAGAAGGTCCTCCATGGTGCATGTGGCAGGGCTCAGGTTGCATTGCAGCAGGTGGTCAGTGGTTTGCTCTTCTCCACATTCGCATGTCGTGGATTTGACTTTGTAGCCCCATTTCTTAAGATTGGCTCTGCATCTCGTGGTGCCAGAGCGCAGTCTGTTCAGCGCCTTCCAAGTCGCCCAGTCTTCTGTGTGCCCAGGGGGGAGTCTCTCATCTGGTATCACCCACGGATTGAGGTGCTGGGTTTGAGCCTGCCACTTTTGAACTCTTGCTTGCTGAGGTGTTCCAGCGAGTGTCTCTGTAGATCTAAGAAAACTATTTCTTGATTTAAGTCGTTGACGTGCTGGCTGATACCCAAACAGGGGATGAGCTGGAGATGTCTCTGCCTTGGTCCTTTCACTATTGGCTGCAACTTCCCGGCGGATGTCAGGTGGTGCAATACTGGCTAAGCAGTGTAATTTCTCCAGTGGTGTAGGGCGCAGACACCCTGTGATAATGCGGCATGATAATAATAATAATAATAATAATAATAATAATAATAATAATAGAAGCAACCCAGGGGCCACCCCGTGCAACCCCCTTCATTCTGCCTTTCAGGAAAGGCAGAGTCAAGCCTAAGGGCTCCATGGAGCACAGTGTGAGAACCGCTGGACTGGAGGCAGTAGCTAGGCATATGATCACTGCTGGTTAATTAAAGGCAGCCTTGCTCTCTTTTAGCTGACAATTACTTCTTCTGCTCAGAGTCTTCGGGGCTCTCAGTCACCTTTTGGGCTCCTGGGACTTGTAAAACAGGTTGGTTTCAGTCTTCCAAGTGACAGTCATGGCAAAGTGATAGCAACTTTATTTAAGCGAAAGCAAATGTGTGGCTTCTTGGAGATTGAGCCTTAAACCATTTAGAAAACATGACAGTTGATGAGGTTGAGCATGGCAAGCATAGAAGAAATTATACAATCTTTTCTCTGACCAACTCAAGAAAGGGGAGGCACTTAGTGTGAGAGTAGTAGTATCTGCTTTCTTGGAAGGAGTGCCTTTGTTAATATTTCACTTCTTCACTTCACTTCACTTTATTTCTTAATTAGTCGCTCTCCACCAAGGTGCTCCGAGCGACTTACAATCTAAGATAGCATTTACACAATATAAAAACATTCAACATAAAAACATTCAACAGTGACTATTTGACAAATTAGATCTGATTACTTAAATGCACAACCAAACAGCCAAGTATTGAGTGCCTTTACAAAAGGTCGCAACCCCAACATTGCTCTAATGTATGGAGGCAATGAGTTCCACAGAATTGGAGCATAGGTCAAAAAAGCCCTGCAAGCAAGAGCCACATTTTGAATAATTCCCTCGGAGACCATTGAGAAAGCTGGACAAATCATGTGCAGAAAATTTCCAAGGACACAGGGCAGCTGTGCACTTAATCTAAACTGATTTTATTTTCAATTAAGGGAAACCATGGTGCCAAGAAGGAACAAAAAGTCAGACCTCCAAGCTGAAAATGTAACAGCAGGTCAATCAGAATAAAAGGAGAACCTGAAGCATCACAGAGCCAAGAAGCCCCGAAGAGTTGGCTTCTATTGTTGTTGTTGTTCATTCGTTCAGTCGTCTCCGACTCTTCGTGACCTCATGGACCAGCCCACGCCAGAGCTCCCTGTCGGCCGTCACCACCCCCAGCTCCTTCAAGGTCAGTCCAGTCACTTCAAGGATGCCATCCATCCATCTTGCCCTTGGTCGGCCCCTCTTCCTTTTGCCTTCCACTTTCCCCAGCATAATTGTCTTCTCTAGGCTTTGCTGTCTCCTCATGATGTGGCCAAAGTACTTCAACTTTGTCTCTAGTATCCTTCCCTCCAATGAGCAGTCGGGCTTTATTTCCTGGAGGATGGACTGGTTGGATCTTCTCGCAGTCCAACCTTTTTAACTTGTATGCAGAACACATCATGTGATGTGCGGGGCTTGATGAAAGCAAAGCTGGGGTGAAAATTGCTGGAAGAAACATTAACAACCTCAGATATGCAGATGACACCACTCTGATGGCCGAAAGCAAGGAGAAGCGGAGGAACCTTCTAATCAAGGTGAAAGAAGAAAGCGCAAAAGCTGGGTTGCAGCTAAACGTCAAAAAAACCAAGATTATGGCAACAAGAATGATTGACAACTGGAAAATAGAGGGAGAAAATGTGGAGGCCATGACAGACTTTGTATTTCTAGGTGCAAAGATTACTGCAGATGCAGACTGTGGCCAGGAAATCAGAAGACGCTTACTTCTTGGGAGGAGAGCAATGTCCAGTCTCGATAAAATAGTAAAGAGTAGAGACATCAGACTGGCAACAAAGATCTGCCTAGTCAAAGCCATGGTATTCCCTGTAGTAACCTACGGATGTGAGAGCTGGACCTTAGGGAAGGCTGAGTGAAGGAAGATTGATGCTTTTGAGCTGTGGTGTTGGAGGAGAGTTCTGAGAGTGCCTTGGCTTCTATTATACAAAGGCAAAGCTGGTAGAGGAATTGTGTGATGGCACGAGTGGCACCACCTGTGTGTAGAACTTTAAAGTGCAAACATGCCCAAACTCGCCTAGTTTGTAAATGTATAGTTGGATTGATTGGTTATTTATAGCTGTCAATCAGTGTTGTTTGCACCAGTTATATTGCTTCCTCAGCTCAATTGCTAGTCTCCATCTCTTCCTGGTGGAGGGCAGAGCTTTTCCTTTTCCATTGTACCATCAAACTTTCTATCAGATAGACGTGAGAAAGAGACTTGGTTCTAAAGCCCTTAATTAAGTTACCTCTCATCACCAATTCTAAGGTTTTTACCCTTGGGACTCATACTTCATGCCCAGATTGCCCTGGACAACGTTGAGGAGACCCAAGCACCTTCAAACCAGTCCTGTGGCACCAGGGGAAGGCTTCGTGTCTTCAAATATAGGCCATTTGGATTGGGGCTGTGAATGTTCAAGCATTTGCAGCCATTGAGAAAGAGGGAACCTTGAAAAGCTTCTCAGCTGCAAAATCTCCTTGGACGCAAGACAACCAGAGACTGTAATGTATATTTCCTTTACCCCTTTGAAACTTCCAGCTTATTGCCTTAAAGGGATAACTCTTTGTGGACAATAAAACCTATTTTGAGTTATCTACAGTGTTTTGGTCCTTGGGAGTTCCAGTTCTTTAAAGGAAGGCAAGAAGCAATCCCCTGGGGGAAAGATGCCATGTCTATGTCTCTTTCACTAAGAGTTATAGCCCCCAGGCACGACGGCATAAATTGGCTAGGCTACCAATCATTGCAGGCCTCTCTCTGTTGAGTTCTCAAGACCACTTGGCTAGTGAATTTAGAAGTTACTATAATGACCAGAAAAATACAAGAAACTGTGTCTGGATGGACTTAAATCGTGCTTTTATCATTCAAGCACACAACCTTGTTTACTGTGCTTTCGGGGGGGGGGGGGGTGAGGTGAGTGGGAGGGAACAGTATCTTTGACAGTCATATACTGCTTTATGTAGTATTAGATCTAAGTCATTTATACACACACATACACAATACAGTGTAAAGGCGTAGGAGTGTGAATCCTTGAAGATTTAAACTTTGCCTATGGGGACAAATTATTACTCTAGTTTTCTTCCCACTGCAGAATAATATATAAACACCCCTCTGTGGTATTCTCCTTATACCTGAATATCCTTAATTGATGCAGACGAATTCCCCTCCATGGAAAAACACCTGTGTGGAGAAGACCACCAAACGCAGCAGCATTGCCCAAACACAAATCAAAGAACACAAAGGCACTGCAGACGGACTCAACCAGAGAATCCAACCATAGCAGAGCACCTGATCAACCAACTGGGACACATCAGATTATTTGGGAACATAGAAATACTGGACCACTCAGACAACCACCATGTGGTTGTCTTTGATCTCTGCCATTGTTGTTTTAAATTGTTTTTAAATTGTTTTTAAATTGTGTTAGATTTTAGCCTGTTCTTGTAAGCCGCTCTGAGCCCCAGGGGAGTGGCGGCATATAAGTTTGAATTACAAATAAATAAATAAATAAATAAATAAATGTCAGACGACACTGAAAAGCCATTGAAATTCACAAGAAACATGTGGGGAATTGCAACATAAAGGAGGAATGTGGGCAAAAAGTCAGGAGAGAATGCTGCGAAAACGTATTGGCCATACAGCCCGAAAACACACAGCAACCCACCTGTGTTTTGTTTGGAGGCAGGGGGTGCGGGTGGCAAAAGCTTGCTTTCTATGAAGAAAAATGTTTACTGGACAGGAAAATGGGGCACAGAAAACATACACAAAAACTGTCAGGCTGCTGAACTCAACCAGCTTCCTTTCATCATGGGACTTCCCAGGATATTTTTTAGCATGCAAGGAATACGAGACAGCTGGCACTGGGTCACCAGCAGTGGGGTGGCCCCAAAAGTGACCTCTTTGGAGAGATACAGGAAAAAGAGGACCACACTTTTTCAGATTTAAGTACATGGGCCTTGTGTGAGAGGCAGAATGTGGCAGAACAGTGCACAAAGTAGATTACTTCTGTCGTGGCTACTTCCAAAGTCCTTGGTGAGAGGTGGGTGTTGGAGAAAAAAGTGGGATTACTTGTTCTTGTCCATCTTCCAAGTTTCAAGTCAAGGTCTTGAAGAACACTGGATTCAGGACAGGTCACTGTGGCACCCCACTGGTTACTACTCTCCAGGATGAGGAAGATGTCAGAGTGAGACCCTGGGGGCTATGCGCAGCGGAGATGAGGTTACTAGATCACACAGACACAAAACAGGACACTGCAGTCTTCCAGTTTCAGAAATAACATCAAGTTTACTTAGCACATCTCAATACACATCTACTTCTAAGCGGGCAAAATCAGGAACTACAACAGGAACTACAAAGCACAACTATAGTACGGTTACAGAACATCTGCTTATCAGTTTCTCTTTGGCTGTAAGCCGGATACTCCCTAATTCTTCCCAGACAGAGAGAACTTGTTATCTTACTTCTGCCAAGGTCTCTTCTCTCTCTACCTCTCTGTCTCTCACAACAACAATTCCAGCATACAGTTGAACATAACTGAATCCATCTTGAATACATATGAACACCATTGTTAAACATATTGAAACACATTGAAAAAACATACATGCATACTTTCAATAATCCTGACAGAAGAGCCATTGGTAAGCATTTCCCAGTCTGCCAGACAGTAGCATTGTCTAGCCCATGTTTTATTAGCTTCTTCTGAGACTCTCATGGGAGACCTTTGTCTTCATCACACACAGTTAAATTAGTGTTTCTACACATTTAAGAAACTGCGACCCATAGTGCCCTTCACACAACACAAGCTTCAGTTGAGGTATCTTGCTGTTTCTAAAGTGTAGGTTTTTCCAACGATTCCTGAATCGATTGGCAAGTGACTTATTTTTAAATTTCGCGCATAGAGACAGGCCAAATGGCCAATTTCCCCGTGTGATGTTAATCCCTATTGCCCGCTTGTATACAAAATGATGGTGCTATGTGTGGGAGGAGGAGTCAAAATGCCAATTTCCCCAGATCGCCAAAGCTGAGGCTTCAAAGCCTCCAAAGATGGAGCCTCCACCACACTCCGGACAGAGAGAGAGTTCCACTGCTGAACAGCTCTCCTCACAGTTAGGAAGTTTCTTCCATGTTGCTGAGGTTGAGGATGGCTTTCTTTTTGTGAGAAGACCGAGACACAAAAAAAACCCATCTTCAACTTGAGCAACATAGACTGGCTGGGCAGTAATTCTTTGGATTCTCTTTTTCTCTCTTTGTGAAGATGGAGACAAGACTTTTCCTTCCAGAATGCTGGAAGTTCTCTTATTCTCCAGGAATACTCAAACATTATTGCCAGGGGTTCTGCCAATTCTTCTAATATCCTTTGATGTAGTTTATCTGGTCTTGGAGACTTTAATTCATTTATATTAGCCAGATATTCCTATACTGCCTTCTTTACCTATTCTGTGCTGCATTTCCTCTCTACTACATCCTCTGCTCCATAAATATGGTAAGTAAATAAATCTGCTCCATCATTTGTTGCTTTGAGTTCCCTTTGGGGAGCTAAAACAGGGTATAAATAAATATAATGTAACATAAATATAATTATCAATGTCTCCAATCCGACCTTTTGGGAGTTGGAAGACACTACATGGCCATGCAGTCTGACCCCATCCTGCCAGGCAGGAATACCCAATCAAAGCATTCCCGAGAGATGGCTATTAGGCCTGGGTAACAACGGAAAAATGTGTTTCTAAAATCGATTCGTTTTTTGGGGTTTTTTGCGTTTCGATATTTAAAAGAATTCCGATTTTTTTTAAAAAGTTCGATATTTACGAAATTTCGTAAATGGTAAAAAAATTACAAAACAATAACGAAACAATAACGAAACAATAACGAATCGATTCGTTAATGGCGGACGCGACCGCGCAATACGCTAAAAAACCTCCAAATGGGACAGGGGGAACTTCTGAAGCTTCCCTCTCCCTCTGTTATTGACTGTTGGTGTGATATTATAATTTTTTTTCACTAATTAAACAAAAAACAACTATAAAACTTGCCCCAGACATGCGGAAATAATAACGAAACGACCCCAAACCAATAACGAAACGAATACATAACGAAATACGAAGCATTTACGAAATGAATTGAAAAATTTGTTTCGTTTTTAAGTTGCTCCAGAATGGTTCGTTATCGCTTCGTTAACAAAAAAATAACGAATTTTTAACGAATTACGAATTAACGAAACGAAACCGCCCAGCCCTAATGGCTATCACTTTATTGAAACCGTCAGCAGAGCATGGGTGGCCAAGGGGTTAAGACAGTCCAGATCGACACCTTTCACTAATCAATCCACAAATCCGACAGCCCCATCTCATCAACAGCAGCAGACTGATTTCTTGACTGTGAGCAATGAGCAGCCTTCACATGAAAAATGAGACTTCACACCATCAATAGACGTTCTAATTACAACTTAAATCCAGGATATTCCTTACGCAGAAGCCAGATTTATGGTCCTTCCAGGAGGATGCACATCTTTTTCTAATCAAAGCTAGCATGCACTGTAGATAGATAATATGTTTCTAGCTTTGGTCCTGGTTCTGTAACAGGTGGGGAACCTGGAATACTCCAGATGCCTTTGGACTCTAAACGCCCATCAGCCTGCCCAGCATCATTCAAAGGCAGGAAAGGCGGAATGTGAAATTAAACATCAGGCAGGTTAGAGATTGCCCAACGCTATTCTAGGGGTTTTTTTAACACCAGAGAAGCAGAGAGAGGGGGATAACACTCAGGTTGTCCACACAATGCATATTGTGGGAAAACAGGGAGTGGACCAAAGGGAGATTCTACACATTTTTGCAAGTTGGAAATTCTGGGGAAACAGTGGCAGCCAGCAACCCACTCAAACACACTTCTTCTTCTTGTAGTAGTAGGTTTTTCTACCTCCCCCCACCCACCCCATTTCCATGGATAATGTCATTACTTTATTCAAAACTCTGTACATGGACAGATTTTCCAAGGTTTCAGCCCCGTGGCTTATGTTCTCTCTCTCTTTCTCTCCTCTCCAACAAATACAGATTTATCATATCATATCATATCATCATCATATGTTTTCATATCATATTTAATTACTTATTAATCGCCCTTCATCCGAGATACTCTAGGCGATTTACATAGCGAAATTGTACAGAGTAAAAATACATTTATTTATTTATTTATCATGTCAGGAGCAACCAGACAGTTATATTACATTTTTAACAAAACAAACAGTCAAAACACAAAGTTTGCAAGCTTGGTAGTTGATTAAATGTCCTTTAACCAGTATCTGGCGACTTGGAATGCCTCTAGTGTTGCTACAAGAAGGTCCTCCATTGTGCATGTGGCAGGGCTCAGGTTGCATTGCAGCAGGTGGTCAGTGGTTTGCTCTTCTCCACACTCACATGTCGTGGATTCCACTTTGTAGCCCCATTTCTTAAGATTCGCTCTGCATCTCGTGGTGCCAGAGCACAGTCTGTTCAGCACCTTCCAAGTCACCCTGTTTTCTGTGTGCCCAGGAGGGAGTCTCTCATTTGGTATCAGCCATTGATTGAGGTTCTGGGTTTGAGCCTGCCACTTTTGGGCTCTCGCTTGCTGGGGTGTTCCAGTGAGTGTCTATGTAGATCTTAGAAAACTATTTCTAGATTTAAGTCGTTGACATGCTGGCTGATACCCAAACAAGGAATGAGTTGGAGATGTCACTGTCCTGGTCCTTTCACTATTGTAGGGCGCAGACACCCCGTGATAATGTGGCATGTCTCATTAAGAGCCACATCCATTGTTTTAGTGTGGTGAGATGTGTCCACACTGGACATGCATACTCAGCAGCAGAGTAGCATAGCGCAAGAGCAGATAAGATAAATACAGATAAGAGGTTATTATCGGTATACATGTCTGCTCTGAAAAAAATCTATAATATATCTTGATTTAGCATTGCTATTTTTGTGTAAAATCTGTGAAATTTACTTATGCGGAAGCACATGTGTACAGTTCTTAACAGTGTCCAAAAAAGGAAAGGAGAAGACCTTTCAGACAGATATGTCATCATTTTAAAAAAAGAGTATCCTTGTATCAGTGATGTAAATAAACTTAATGCGACACGCATGCCAATTGGAAATGGTCTTAAAAGGCCTTTCTTTATAGGAATATTTCTCCCATCATCTCACATGAAAATGAATGGATTTTTAAAAATAGCCTATAAAGAGTAGCCATGTTGGCCACGCAGCAAAAAGCAACCACAAAAATGCACAAAGCAATGGTACCTTTATTTAGCAAAGTCATAGAATCTTAGAGTTGGAAGAGACTTGGTGGGCCACCATCCAGTCCAACCACATTCTGCCAAGAAGCAGGAAAATTGCCTTCAAAGCACCCCCAACCAGGTGGTCACCCAGCCTCTGTTGAAAAGCCTCCAAAGAAGGAGCCTCCACCACATTCCGGGGCAGAGAGTTCCACTGCTGAAAGCTCTCACAATGAGGAAGTTCTTCCTAATGTTCAGGTAGAATATCCTTTCCTGTAGTTTGAAGACATTGTTCTGCATCCTTGTCTCCAGGGCGGCAGAAAACAAGCTTGCTCTCTCCTCCCTTTGACTTCCCCTCATATATTTATACATGGTCCTCATCCCCCGGTGGCACAGTGGGTTAAACCCCTGTGCTGGCAGGACTGAAGACCGACAGGTCGCAGGTTTGAATCCGGGGAGAGGCGGATGAGCTCCCTCTTTCAACTCCAGCTCCTCATGCGGGGACATGAGAGAAGCCACCCACAAGGATGATAAAAAAAATCAAATCAAGTCTGAGCTTGTTTTTTGCTTTAGCCTTGTGAACCCTTTCCCTACAAAAGTTGGTTATTTGTTTGAATTCTTCTTTGGTGATTTCTCCCCTTTTACACTTCTTGTGCATGTCTCTTTTGAGTCTTAGCCCAGTTGGAAGTTCTTTGGACATCCATTCTGGCTTCTTTGCGCTTGCCCTATTTTTTTTTACGTTTGATGGCACTGTTTGCAATTGCGCCTTGAGTATTTCACTCTTGAAAAATTCCCATCCATCATGAACTCCCTTGTCTTTTAGTATCGGTATCCGTGGAATGTCTCTCAATATTTTCTTCATTTTTTGGATGTCAGCTCTCCTAAAGTCCAAAATGCGGGTTTGACTTGTCTTAGTTTCTACCTTCCTTCGTATCGTAAACTGCAGGAGCACATGGTCACTTGCCCCTAAGGATCTGACTACTTCGACTGCATTGATCAGGTCCTCTGTGTTTGTTAGGATGAGATCGAGAGTAGCCAACCCCCTTATTGCCTCTTCTACGTTCTGGACCATAAAATTGTCTGCGAGGCAAACAAGGAATTTGTTGGACTTTGTACTCTTGGCCAAGTTTGTTTTCTAGCAAATACTGGGATAGTTGAAATCGCCCATGACTACTATATCTCCTCTTTGTGTCTGTTTGGTCAACTATTGACAAAAAGCTTCATCGTATTTTTCATCCTGGCTTGGAGGTTTGTAGTAGATACCCACAACGAGAGCCTTTCGAGTCCCGGTTCCCTTGATTCTTATCCAAATGCTTTCAAGCTGGTTTCCTGGATTGCCGTCTTGCATCTCTTTTGCGACGTAACTGTTTTTCAAATATAAGTCTACGGTCCATCATCTCCCCTTTGTTCTGTATCTGTGAAAGAGGTTATAACCCTTGATGTCTATATTCCAGCGATAGGAGTCATCCCACCATGTTTCAGTGATGCCTATAACATCATATTTGTGGTGTTGTGCTAAAAGTTGGAGTTTGTCTTGTTTATTTCCCATGCTCTGTGCATTAGTGTAAAGACATGTGAGCCCCTGAGATGTTTATTTGGGAGTATTGTGCTTTCGGTACTTGGTCCTCATTGTGTTTGTGCAGCCCTCCGTTTAGCCTTCTGGCGGTTCCCTGACATTGTGGGTAAAGTACTGTTCGCAAGGCTGTTGTCCCCTCCCCTGGTGGACCTAGTTTAAAGTGCTCCTAATGAGATTTGCAAGTCTGTGAGCAAAAAGGTGTTTTTTTTTACTTGTGTTAGATGCACCCCATCCTTTGCCAGTAGGCCATCCTCCTGGAAAAGCAGACCATGGTTGAGGAAGCCAAAGCATTCCTTCTGACACCATTTTCTAAGCCAGTTATTGACCTGTACTATTTTTCTGGCCCTTGTAGGGCCTTGTCTTGCAACTGACAGAATGGAAACCAGCAGCACCTGCAGCAGTACCCAGAGTATTCCTACCTCGCCTACAGGCACCACACAGTCAACGATGGAAGCTTGGGGCCTGCCCGTAGCCAGGCTGAGATTGGGGGAAAAGGCACCATCCGTGAAGGAGATCATACGGTGCCTTGTAGAGATGATGGCTCTCGACCACCAGCCCTTCCATATGGTGGAACGGGACGGCTTCCGCCGATTGATAGCACTCCTGGCACCACGGTACAAGATCCCGACTTGCCAGACTTTCTCAAGAACTGTCATTCCTTCTTTGTACAAGGTATGCAAGGAATGCCTGAAAACCTTGCTGCGCACCGCACAATCGGGCCACATCCACTTCACCTCGGACATTTGGTCCACCATGGAAGGAGGCCATTCCTATCTGTCCCTCACCACTCACTGGTGGGAGAAGGAGGGAAGCCTCGCCTTGGGTAATCGCTGGGCCCTACTGGCTCTGGAGGTGATAGACAAGGATCACAAGCCGACACCATCTGTGAATACTTGCAAGACATGATGAGGAATTGTATGCAGCATACTAATCAGACTTCTAACTTGGGGTTCATGGTCACTGACACCGGGAAGAACATGATAACGGTTTTACAAACGTCACCTGCATAGCGCACCTACTCCATAACACTATAAAAGATGGCTTCAGGGCCCCCGAAGAACACAGCACCAGCCACGTCATGCACCTGATAGAGCAGTGCCACAAAATTGCAGGCTTTTTCCACCATAGCACAAAGTCCACCCGTCTGGTTTGTGACAGGAAGGCCCTGGAGGGACTACCGCAACACAGGTTGCTCCAGGATGTTTCCACCCACTGGAACTCCACCTACAAGATGCTGCAGCGCATGGTGGAGCAACAGAGGGCAGTCCATGGCATCTTGCTATCAGTCGCCGCACCGGTGAACAAGCTGGTCCCAAACATCCAGGAGTGGCTGACCATAACTCAGCTTGTCGACGTTCTCAAGTCCTTTAAAAACACCACCGACACCCTTTCTGTCAATGGAGCCCTACTCAGCCAGGTGCTCCCTGTCATCTTACGGCTGAAGAGGTACTTGGAGATGCTCGGGGGCCAGAGTACGCTGCACTGCATGGCTGGGACCCTAACTCCACAGACCCAGGAGGTAGTCAAGAAATTGGGGGAATCGGAGGGATGCCCGTTTGACTGCTCTGTATATTGTATACCAGCAGTCCTCCATAAGGGATTTACTTCCCTCCCTTGGCTGGGTGGTCTTGTGCGTTCATAGCAAATGGTGAGTCCTTGGGGCAATTCGACCGTCCTCAGAGGTGTTAGAAGGAGTGGTGGTGTTGGCGGGCTGCCGTCCACTGGGCAGACAAGTGTTCAGTCATTGGGGTAATCGGAGGGGTGCCTGTTTTACTGCTCTGTGTATACCAGCAGTCCTCCATTAGGGGTTTACTTCCTTTCCCCTCACCCGCGTTACGAGCTCGTCCATTCATTGTCTCCACAGCACACTTTCATTCAGACAGATAAGCCGGGGTGAGGGTGGCTTCCTTCCCTTTTCATACGGGAAGTGCCTGACTGGCTGCCCTGTGTGGGCCCGCATTATGAGCTCTTCCTTCTGCACTATCTCTGCAGTGATGAGGGCAATTTTCTATAGCACACTTTCAGAATGATCTGCCCAGGTGTTGGCTTTTTCATGAAGGAACGTCTCCATCTGTGGCTTCCTTGAGGTGTGCAATGCATCCAGAAATGGAAAATTTTAATGAGACACCAGTTTGTTCTGGATAAACATCCTTCCTCTGTTTAAGGGGGCTACTGTTTGGCTGTTGAGTGGCTGCCTGTGCTTTCCGGGATAGCTTTTTGATGCATTTTCATCTTCTGTGTCACTGTGTCATTTCCCCAGTGGTTGGTGGCTTGACATCTGCTCTTTCCTGCAACTCCAGGATGAGATGATCAATCATATTCATGTTCTTGTTGATCTGTACTTTTTCTTAGAGCAGATAACAGTTATCTTCATAAGAGATCTGTGTCCCTCACATAACAGGAGTACGAAATTAAATTCCACTTCCCAGAGCAGTCAAACGGTCATTCCATGGGGGGATTCATCCTCCCAGGAGTTATTGGAGGAGGTGGTCGGGGTGGAATGCTGGCATCCAGTGATAATTCAAGCTCTCGTTCCTCCGTGGATTCCTCAACTGGATTCCTTAATAGGAGCTTGGTGTTTGTTCCTAATGGTGGTGGGTTCCATTCAATTTTCGGGTAATCTCGCCTCCTGGAGTAGTGTCAGTTTGTCTGCACTGTGGAGGCCTGCATTTTGGAGTTAGAGGTTTGTTCTCTGATGTAATACCTGGCATACAAAGTGGTTGATTTAAATCCGTCAACACTGAACCATAGGAACATCTGCTATGTCAACTCCAGGGGTGGCTGTCTGCTTTTCCTGTTGTCCTCCACATGGGGCTTTCAGATACAGTAGTTTTCCCTCTCCTTGAGTTAGGAATTGCTTCATAAAGATGTGTCCCTCCTTTAATAGCTTGTCCTTGCACCTCCTCCTGCATCTTTCCCCCGATTGGGATGATTTCTTTAGTGCATTCCCCTCTTCCGTCTTCCCCCTTTGGAAACCATCCTCATCCCTTGGAGGGGTGGTTGTTTGTCTGCCCTGGGCATGCCCGCAATATGGTGACTGGGATTTCCTGGTCGTTACATATGTGACTCCACCATGCAACAGCTGGGTAATTATCTCAGGGAAATGGGCCATTGGAGGCCTATTTATTTATTTATTTATCTCCTATATTTACAGCCCACCATTCTCCCCCCCGAAGGGGGACTCAGGGCAGCCTAACAAAAGCATCATACGATGCTAGCATCATAAAAACAACCACAGTACAATCAAAATATTAAAAGTTAAAACAACAATTAAATCAATTAATTAAGACACATCCATTAAAATCGAAATCCAAAAACCAGTCCGGATCAATTCATTGCCAAAAGTTGTGTGTTTGGTCAACTGTTGACAAAATGTGTGCATGTGTGTGTATTTGTGTGTGCAAAACTTTATCTATTTAGTATGATTTGTACTTATGAAGTAATATTTAGAAATGCTAGGGGCAGCCACACACACACACACACAAAACTTAAGATTCAAAACACTCACAAAGAGGGATTGTTGGAAGTTTAATCAACACTGTGAGGGTTCTTCTTCTTCTCCTCCTCCTCCTCCTCCTCCTCCTCCTCCTCCTCCTCCTCCTTTTCCTTCCTCTTCTTTCAAAGGCTGGATGGGCATCTGTTGGGGGTGTTTTGACTGTGCTTTTCCTGCCTGGAAGAATAAAGGGGGTTGGATTGGATGACTGTGCTTTTCCTGCCTGGAAGAATAAAGGGGGTTGGATTGGATGGCCTCTGGGGTCTTCCAGTGAAATAGTACTGTTAAGTCTATGTTGGTTAACATTCCCCAAACATCAGTGGATGTGCAAATCTTTCTGACGTGTGAGGGGGAATGATGCCCTGCTTATATTGTGCCATTGAAAATAGAAATTCAAGGAGAGCCCTCTTGTCTTTTTAAAAAGTTGTTCATAATTTTTTTAAACCCCCCCTCCCCCCCCCCCCCAAAAAAACAGTGAATGACTGAAACTTTCTGAAACTGAATTGTAGCAGGTTCCATTCTGATAGCTCTAAAAATGAGGGAGAAAGGAGCCCTGGAAGTTTACCCCCCCCCCTCCACGCCCCCTTGCTCCTTCCATTCTGCCAGGGCTCGCCCTCTGTTCTGCATACACCTTTGAGCTAGAAGTAAGCAGGCTAGATTAAGTGCGTTTTATCCTTTCCCACCTAAATATATGAGACTACCCCCCATTTCTCCTAACTCTGAGAATAGCCAAATAGGGTTTTTTTTTCTGTATATGTGTATGACAAGCTGTGAGCAACAGTTGTGATTACTGCCTAATGCATAAAGACATTCCCAAGGCCTACTTTCTCAAGGGTGAGTTTCAGAGCCTGGGACAACCCTGTGGGAATCCTCATGAAATCAGGGGTGACCCCCGCCCAGGACTCTGTAATTCCTTGTTTTACCAAGGACACCAGTCTGGAATGATCCCATCATCCCCTATCTCTCCCCCATGTGGGAACCTAAGACTCTTTCCATGGCCCCGCATGGCAACGCCCCTGTAACCCAGACTAGCACCTGACCAATTTGGCTATTATTTATTAATCGGATTTATAGTTTTCTCCTCTTCAGTGAATGGATCTCGACCCTCAGCACTCATAGTAACCCCAATGTACTCCCCATGGACTCTTTATGAACTTTTAATCAATCTTTAAGGAACTTTGGAACTCTCAGGCACCCTCTGCCAAACCCCTGTGAATCTTTTATGAATTTCCACAACTCTTTTATGAACTTTCAATGGACTTTGGAGGGAGGGCTGTCATGATCCCCTTTGACTTCATATAATTTTTACCCTTATGGTCCCCTAGTATGTTTTTACCCTTATGGTCCCCTTTCACATATTATTATATGAAATAAGAAGGAAAAGCCACCCTTTTCAGGAATCCAGCACCCTATGGCTACAGGAAGCTTTCTCTCATTTCCTGGGCCAGTTAATCCCTAGACAAAGGTCTCACCAGAAACTCTTTGGATGAATGGTAAAACAATGGTTCTTATTTCCTCAGACTTCAGAGGGCCAAAGGCTAACCCATCTGGGATTTAGGACCTATGGGCAATTTAATCAACTTACATAAAGGTGACATCTTGCCTGCGAGGGATTAGGTTTCACTACAGCTTCTTTCTCATTGTATCCATTCCTCCAGCCGATACCAGCCTCAAATATCATCAATAAATCCCATATCCAAGGACCTAAGGACAACAAAGGGTCTGGCTTTCTAGTCAGACAAAGATGTATTTTCCAGGAATCCAAGCTGGCTTGAAGGCTAGGGAAAAGCTATCACTGGCAATTATACAAACATTAGTAATTTAATCGTGTCATCTCTTCCTCATTGTTTCCCACCCGCCTCCTCCCTTCCCATTGGCCAAGAAGCCGAAGCGACGCTGGCTCCCTGATTGGCTAAGGCACAGCTAAGTCAGCCACGCCTCCCAACCAACTGATGACTCCATCCAATCAGCAATAAGCTGGCAAGGGGGCAAGAGCGGGAAATTTGAATTTGACAGATCTGTATTTTCTATAAAAACTGTGTCATGTTGCCTTGGGAGTTATGTCAGCTCCTGGGCAAATGATTACGGTTGACTTCCATTCCAGCTGGAATGAAATAAACATTTTGGTGGCATTTTCTTCAACTTGGTGAGATTTATTGGAAAAATAGGGAATTTTCTTTCATTGGGTGCTTTCTATCTCACCAGGGCTAATCAATCCTCTTCGTTGGGTCTGACATCAATTACTCTTTTCTTATTCACTTCATTTCACTTGCTTCTTAATTCTATATGGTTGATGGAAAAATCAAGGGCAGGCAGGCAGCCTGGATTTCAACATGGTACACCCTGACATTAAAGTGGTTTGGGTGAACTCAAACACCAGTTGGCAACTGAGGCAAGTTTGAGTAGCCACGGCAACCATGCATGGAGCATTTATTTTTTGTCTGAAGTGTACATGCAGCAGTGAATAGAGCTCATAAAAGATGGATGCATTCTTGCTCCCTTTCCTGGTTTTGATTTATTATTTACTTTGTCTTTTTCCAAGCTTTTTTGAGGTGCTGTAAATCATCAAAACCATTTCTCTTCTGCTTGGCCAGTTGTGAGGGAGAAACCAAAGGGGAATGATTGCACACAGCTCCCTGGCATAGCAAGGTTGCTTGTGTTTGTGTATGTGTGTGTGTGAGAGAGAGGGGGGAAGGGAAGCAGATTCTTTCTGAGTTTGAGAATTTTAACACTTCACAGAATGGCTTGTTGAACTCTCATGGTCAAACTTAAATTTGTTTCTTACTATGTGAATGACTGATGTTCACCTTCCCAGCTAGAGTCATCAATGTGTCTATGACAGTTCTCTTGCCAGGTATCGTGGCACTGATCTTTTACACATTCTATTACTTGCTTACTTACTTACTTACTTACTTTATAGTTGTTGTTAAATGCCACCAAGTTGCCTTTGGTTGATGACTCCGAGGAGGAAACTCCTCCAAGTCACCCAACCATAAACAGCCCTCCTTAAACTGTTTAAAAAATATATTCGAAATTTCTTCCTCCACTTTTTCCGAATACTTTCTTAGCTAATCTACACCCTCTTTTTTGTCATTTCTTCTATAACCAATCTTAATCAACTTGCTTCATAATATTTTTTGATATTAGGGAGTGCTAATCCTCCCTCTTTTTGCAATCTGTACCATAACTATTTCTTTTACTACCATTACAATATTTATTTATCATTTGTTGCCATCTATTTAGCTCTTCTTCTGTAATTTGAAGTGGCAGCATCCTAAATATAAAATTTATCTTTGGAAGTATTTTCATTTTTACTAATGCTATCTTTCCAAACCAAGATAAATGTATATTTTCATATTCTATTCATGTTTTTTGAACAAATTTTCTCAATGCTACTACATTTACCTCTTCCATTTCTTTTAAAACCTTTGTTATTATTACTCCCAGGTATTTTAATTTATTCTTAATTCTAATTCCCATTTTGCTATGTTCTATAAAGTTTTCTTCTTTTTTTGTATAATTAAATAGCACCATTTCTGACTTGTTCCAGTTAATTTGTAGACCTGTTGTTTCCCCAAATATCTCTAAATGATCTTTTATTTTATCCATTTTACTTACTATATTTTCAATAAATAACAATGTATCATCAGGAAATAAACTCACCTTCTGCTTTTCCTTTATTCCTAGCCCTTCTAAGTTCTTATCTTTCCTAATGGCATTTGCAAATAATACTATCACCATGGCAAACAAGATTGGTGATAGAGGGCAACCTTGTCTTGTTCCCCTTGTCACTTTTCTTTCTTTTGTCACTCCATCATTTATAGTTACTACTGCTGAATTCATTGAATAATATTGTTCTAATAATCCTTTTATTCTACTTCCCATTCAAAATTTATTCATAATCTCCTTAATGTCCCCCATTCCACACAATCAAAAGCTTTAAAAATGTCTGATAATATCCCTACTTTTATCTTCCTCTCAAATTTTATTTAATACTCTCCCTATCAAATTTGACATTTGTCTTCCTTTTAGAAACCCACACTGATCTTTTTTTAATATACAGGGTTAGTCAAAATGCATAGGCCATACATACATACAATTGTATGTATGTTTGGCCTATGCATTTTGACTAACCCTGTACTTGTACATGCATTTACTCATTCTATTAGCTATTATAGCAGATCAAATCTTTGCATCCTGATTAACTAATGATATGGGCATATATGACCCTGGGTCTGATAAATCTTTATCAGGTTTTGGTATTAATATTATTAATGACTTCCTCCATGATTCTGGCATCTTATCTCCTTTCATTATTCCATTATACAGTTCTAAAAATTTGGAGTCAATACTTCTCTAAAACTTTTATAATATTCTGTTCCTAGATCGTCCAAACCTGGAGCTTTCCCAGCTTTTACATTCTTAATAACTTCCTCTATTTCTCTCTTCTTAATAGGTTGTTCCAATAATTCTTTGTCTTTCTCTTCCAACCTACTCTCCCAATTTTCCTCCACATATTTCCTAATTGTTTCTACGGAGCTAGCTTTTGTTTGGTATAATTCATTGTAAAACTCTTCAAAAACCTTCAATTTTTCGTTCATAGATCTACATATTTTACCTGTTTTATCTTTTATCATACTTATTATACCTTCCGTTTTCTTTTTTTTTTGTGTGTGTGTGTGTGGATTTGGCTAACATCTTTGAATTCCTATCACTAAATTCAAAAAATTCCCTCCTTAAATATATTAGATTTTCTTGTACTTCATCTATTTCCATTTTATCCAATTCCTCTTTTCTGGCTCTCAATCTTACATAAATTTGTATGTCTCTCTTTATTACATATTCTTTTTCAAGCTGCTCTATTTCTTTTTCTAGATTCCTTTTCCTTTCTTCTTGCCTTTTTTTGAGATTTATTGTCCCTTTTATACATAACCCTCTCACCACCGCTTTCATTGTGTCGCATAGCACTCCTTTTCATATGTCCTTTTCATTAAATCCCCAAATTTCTTGCCATTTTGATTTCACTCTATCCACAATCTCTCTATAATTCAAAATCTTTGTGTTCAGTCTCCACCTCCTCATTTTATCATAATCACATTTCAAGACAATCTCAATTGACACCAGGGCATGATTTGAAATCTTAATAATTCCAATATCAGCATTTAACAATTTACTTAACATGCTTTTGAAACAAAAATATAATCTATTCTTCTATAAACTTTATGTACAGCTGAGTAGTGTGTGTATTTTTTTCATCTCCCTTTACCAATCTCCACCCATCCTTTAATTGCCATTTATTCATCACTCTACTTAAGTCCGTTGTTTCACTATTTCTAATTTTTGACATTTGTGTAGTTTTATCTTTTTTTGGTCCATATAACAATTACAGTCCCCTCCAAATGTTACATATTGTTGGTGATAGTTCTCTATCTAACCTAGTACTTTTTCATAAAATTCTTGCTGTTTTACATTTGGTGTGTATACATTTACTAATGCATATTTATCCTCCCCTATTTTACCATACATTATTATATATCTACCTTCTTCATCTTTCGATACCTTGTTTATTGCAAAGTTACATTTCTTTGCAATTATTATAGCTGCACCTCTTGATTTTGATGACCCAAATGATTTTTCATAGCTCCTTATCCAACTCAATTCATTTGAACCTGGTTTATTCTAGTGTGTTTCCTGTAAGAAAATAACATCTGCTGTGTCTTTCTTCAGTAGGGTTTCAATCCTCCTTCTTTAATTACTGTTCCTAAACCTCTAGTGTTCAGTGTTGATATCCTTAATTTACTGGACATCCTTTCCATTTCCATTTAAAAACTTTTTGTAGCTTGATCCATTGTGAACCCTTGTCCCTTATAATCCCCTCCCCCTCGTCCCCCCTCCCCCCTTCCCCATCTCCCCTCATTCCCCCCTTCTTCCCCTTCCATTCTTTGGGATGTCTAGTTCCAACCATGGCCCCCAGCCTTCCCAAGTGGGGGGGGGGGGGAGTGAAATCATCCTGTGGCCCAGAGTCTCCTTCCCCCAGAGTGCTCATTTTTTTCCAAAAAAAATTGATTTTTAATTGCAGTACTTCTAAATTTTTTCTTACAACCCAATTCCTCTGATGGTGCTGATTGTTCCCTCCAATTCTCCTTCCTTCTCTGGTGTTCTTCCTCCCTCTGCTCCTTTTCCTCCTCATCCTTTCCATCTCTGTCTTGTTTTGTTATTATGCCGAGTTCCTTCAATAGTTGAAGTCCTTGTTCCAAAGAATCAATTCTGTACCTCTTGCCTCTCCATTGGAATTTGAGCAAAGTTGGGTATCCCCAGGTATACAGTATTCCGGCCTTCATTAACTGAATCGTAATTGGCTTCATTGAATATCTCCAGTTTTTAGTTTCATGACAGTAATCATTGAATATTTCCAGCTTTGCTTCTCCCATATTTAAATTTTCTGGGTTCTTCCTCAGTATTTTCATCAAATCTTCTTTTTCAGCGAAGTTATGAACTCGAATTATTATGTTCTTAGGTGTTATTTTGTTTCTTCCAGCCGGAAGACAATGAACTTGTTCTAGATCCATTTCCGTCCAGTTTAACATTGGTGTATTTTTTTTGCAACCACTTCAAAATTTCAGTTTTCAAATCTTCTTTTCTGTTCCATTCTGGAAATTTTTTCATGATAACATTATTCCTTCTCTGGTTATCTTGCATATGTATGGATGTACATCAAGAGAACCACTGACTGCATAGGGAAGTTGACAGGAAACACAAAATAAAAACCTTCTACAGACCCACCAAGAAAATCCAACAAATGCTATGTTCAGCAAAGGACAAGAGGGATCCCCTTACTTCTGTAGGAGTCTACCATATACCATGCACTGCAGACTACTTCAACCAGAGAAGTCAGCCATAGCAGAGCACCTGATGAACCAACCTGGACACAGCATATTATTTGAGAACACAGAAATGCTGGACCACTCTAACAACCACCATGTCAGACTACACAGAGAAGCCATTGAAATCCACAAGCATGTGGACAATTTCAACAGAAAGAAGGAAGCCATGAAAATGAACAAAATCTGGCTACCAGTATTAAAAAACTAAAATTACAACAGCAAAAAAACAGAGAGGAAACAATCTGGGACATCTAATCACCTCTCAACAAAAGATTGCCTCAGGCACTGCCAGGCCATCAAATGCTAATCAAGGTGGTCAGTTGAAACATTCACACCTAGCTCCAGCAGACAAGAGTCCTTTGTCCCACCCTGGTCATTCCACAGATATATAAACCCATTTTCCTAGTTCCAACAGACCTCACTACCTCTGAGGATGCTTGCCATAGATACAGGTGAAATGTCAGGAGAGAATGCCTCTAGAACATGGCCATATAGCCCGAAAAAACCTACAACAATTATCTATTATTATTATTATTATTATTATTATTATTGGTATGCTAATGCTTTTATTTTAAGGCACTTTGAGTCCCCTTCAGGGGAGATAAAGCAGAATATAAATAAATATTATAATAATCATAATAATGTGTGTTGCCACCAGCATACATCCTCTTCCTGAAGAAGCTCCAGTTTCCAAGCTGGTTAAATCAGAGCAGCTTCCTCCAGTCCTGCTTCCACCAAAATGGTGCCAAAATCATCCCCGTTATATCTTGAACAGTGATGCTTGACTTTTCCAAAGCAAATGACCTTGACCATCATCCCTACAGAACCAGAGGGATTGTGAGAAGAGATGAGCAGAAAAGGCAGCAGGACAGAGGCTACGGTGGGAACATGGTATGTGCGTGGCCAACGGCGCAGTGACACAAATCCCGCCTGCAGCTGGATCCATCAAAGTGGTTGTCCTAAAAGGAAGGGGCAGGTTCCTGTTTAAGCTACAGGCTGCCTCGGGCACCTGCCATTGCTCCATGCACTCTGCACGCACTGACACCCTTGACTTAACTAGCTATTGCATTGGATCACACTTTCTTAAATGCAAACTCCACTCTAGAAGCGCCTCTCTCATTCATTTCATAGAATGCTATGGAGAAATGTCAGGGTTGTGGACTTCAATAGGGATTAGTGTCTGCTTTCTGTTTCCTCTTTCCTGCACCCCATCTCTCCCATTTTAAAACCTATTATTATTATATTTATTGTATTTATTTATACCCCAATTTACCTCTCCCGAAGGAGACTGAAAGCAGCTGAACATAAAAGCATTAGCATACAATTTAAAATATACAATTATTATTATTATTATTATTATTATTATTATTACTACTATTATTATTATTATTAATACCCTACTTTGTCTCTCCTGAAGGAGACTCAAAGCAGCTATATATTGATTATGATTATGATTATGAGTATTATATATTATATTATTATATAATAATAACAACAAGAACAACAACTTTTTTGTAGACTGCCCTATCTTCCCGAAAAGTTTCCAACATATATGGCAAACATTAAATGCCAACAAGGAAAAAAACATACAAATTACAGCAAGACAAAACACATCAAACAATATAGGCAGCCTAACTTTAAAGTTAATAGCAAACAAACTTAACCAAATATTTAAAAAACCTTAAGTAACCTATACAGACGTAAACACATTATATAAATTGATCACAGGATAAAACATCCAAAGCTAACAACTAAAACCTTACAAAGAGATGGGACGATTTTCAACAACCAACAGTCTGAAATCAATTCCAGTATCTAGCAAGATGTAACCTATCTAGGCGAGGATGTAAGTCAGGATGTGTTAGTCTTCCTCCTCTCTGTACACCAGAGTGCATAGGTGGGTTTTTAGCAACTTTTTAAAGGAGAGGAAGGAGAGGGCAATTTTTAGTTCTTTAGCGAGGGAGTTCCAGATGTGGGGAGTGATCACAGAGAAGGCCCCCTCTCTCATTTCCACCAGCCATGCTTGAGACAGGGTGGGACTCCTCTGCAGGGACTCCTCTGCAGATTGCAGGGTGCGCGGTGGTCTACATAGGGAAGTGCGATTTAACAGATCACCTGGACCCAAACCATTTAGGGCTTTATAGGTAACAACCAGCACTTTTCAAACTATCTTCAAAGACAGCCCCTTGTAGAGAGTGTTGCAGTAGTCTAAACAGGATGTGACTAAGGTGTGGACTACCATAGCCATATCTGGCGCACAAGTTTTAATTTTGTGAAGACGCTCCTGGCCACCGGCAACACCTGGGGTTCCAGGGTCAGCGATGAGTCCAGGATAACCCCAAACCTGTGTCTTCAGCGGGAGTTTGACCCATCCAGCACAGGCTGTAATCCCACCCCTCAATCCACCTTCCGACTGACTGGAAATACCTCTGTTATGTCTGGATTTACTTTCACTTTATTAGCCCTCATCCAGTCCATCATTGGAAAGGAGTAATAAAGTTGGGTCTCTTCTGCATAAATTTGACACCAAACTCCAAAATTCCAGATGAAAACACTTTCCCAGTGTTTTCATGAAAATGTTAACAGCAAGGGGGACAGAATTTAACCCTGAGTGACCCCACAGGCCACTGACCAGGCAGTCAAACAGGAGTCCCCCAGCTCCAACATCTGGATCCAGCCCTCCAAGAGGAACTGGAGCCATTGCAAAATAGTGCCCCCAAGCCCCATCCTGGAGAAAAGGCCTAGAAGGATACTAAGGTCGAGGGTATCAAAGGCCGCTGAGAAGTCCAGGAGAACCAGCTGTCTAGCTCTCTTCGTAGATCATCCACCAAGGAGGTCAATGCCATTTCAGTTCTGTAATCAGGCCTGAAACCAGATAATCAGTTTCATGCTTTGAACGTGATTGTCCTGCTTCTTGGCAGGAGGTTGGACTGGATGACCCACAAGGTCTCTTCCATCTCTATGATTCTATGATCCAAGAAACTGAGGCCACCTTCTCTAGAACCTTGCCCAGGAAGGGGAGATTTGATACTGACCGATAATTATAATTACTCAGTTGGGTAGGATCCAGTATTGGTTTATTCAATAAAGGTCTTACTACTGCCTCCCTGAAACTAGTTGGCATTATGCCTTGGGTCAAGGAGGCATTCAACAGCACCTTCACCCACTCTGCCAGTCCCCCATCACCCCACCCCCCAGTCGATTTAATGAGCCAGGATCGGCAAGGGTCCAGAGAACAAGTGGTTGCTCTCATTCCTCCCAAAATCTTGTCCATGTCCTTAGACTGAATAAGTTGGAAAGAATCCATGGAACCATGACAAACAGATGCCTCAGTTACATCCATGGAGACTGTATTAACACTGGCATCTGCGTCAGAATGGATCTGGGTGACTGTATCTGCAAAGAGCCTGGAAAGTTCTTCACAATGAGTTGCCGATTGGTCAGGGATTCCTGGCTGAGCAGGATTTAATAGTCCTCTGACCACTCGAAATAGCTGTCTTGGGTAGTTCTGTGCAGATGCAATGTTGATGGCAATAAACAATGTTTCTGCCACCTTAATTGCTATGGAATAGGCTTTTAAATAAACTGTAGACCAGGGGTCCTCAAACTAAGGCCCGGGGGCCGGATGCGGCCCCCAAGGTCATTTACCCGGCCCTCGCTCAGGATCAACCTAAGTCTGAGACTACTTAAAAGCACACAACAACAACAATCCTATCTCATCGGCCAAAAACAGGCCCACATTTCCCATTGAAATACTAATAAGTTTATATTTATTAACATTGTTCCTCATTTTAATTATTTTATTGTGTACAAGTGTTTTTTGCACTACAAATAAGATATGTGCATAGGAATTCATTCGTGTTTTTTTTCAAATTATAATCCAGCCCTCCAACAGTTTGAGGGACTGTGACCTGGCCCTCTGTTTAAAAAGTTTGTGGACCCCTGCTGTAGACCATACTCGGTCAGACTTGCTGTGGGTTTGGCTCCCACACTGTTCTAGCCTCCATTTCACTTACTTCATTGTTGCCATCTCCCTGGAGTACCAGGGGGCTCAATTGGCTCAGCTCTGTGAAAGGAGACGTTCAGGAGTGATTGTGTCAATTGCTCTGGCCACCTCCGTGTTCCAGAGGTCTACCAGAGCTTCAACAGAATCACCTACTGAAGATGCAGGAAAATCCTCAAGAGCCATCAGGAATCCTTCTGGATCCATAAGCCTCCTGGGGCAGATCTTCCTAATTGGTCCTCCACCCCTGCAGAGGTTCAGAGCCCCAGTGAGTCTAAACCTAACCAGGTAGTGATTGGTCCATGACAAAGAAACAGCAGACAGCTCCTCCACAATACTGTCACTGTCATCCTGCCCGAAACAGAAGACCAGGTGTTTAAGGTATACCCAGCACTATGGGTGGGGCTAGAAGCCATTTGGTTGTCATGGTGGCCATACTCAAATTCTTCTCCCCTGAAGGAGACTCAAAGCGGCTTAACATAAAAGCATCAGCATACAATTATTATTATTATTATTATTATTATTATTATTATTATTATTTCTCACTTTATCTCCCCTGAAGGAGACTCAAAGCAGCTTAACTTAAAACATCAGCATACCATTTAAAATATACCAAGATGCAAGCATTCAAAAAGGATTAAATATAAGCAGTATTTTTTAAATTCTTAGTTAAAAACATTAAACTATATTCAAAGTTTAAAAAGCATAGTGGGCATTTTTTTTGTTTGTAAAAAATGTTTTTTTCTGGTGCAGAAAAATGTTCTATGATGCCTTAAAAGCTTTCCTCCTAAAATTCAACACACTGATAACAAGTCACAACCAGTTAATATAAATAGGAAGCAGAAATGTTACAATCTGAATGACAGTTCAAATAATAAAAATAGTAACCAGGATATGAAACGTAAGTCATATAGCACCATTTAGCATTAGTGCTAAGATTGAGTAAGCAAACTAGTCAGATGTGGGCTGAGCAATGCTAGTATTAGGTGGATCTCTAATTGGTTAAGCGACCAAATCCAAAGGGAGCTTCTTTCTCCCCAATGGTTCCTCCTCTTCATCCTGGAAAGAGGGGGACTAGTAAAGGGCCGTGAAGAGGGCTCGGTTCTGGGCCCAGTTCTGTTCAGCATCTTTATTAAGGACTTGAAGGTTTCAAGGGCATGCTTATATAGTGTGCAGATGGGACCAAATAAGGAAGGAGAGCTAATACTCTAGAGGACAGGATCAGGATTCAAAATGACCTTAACAGATTAGAGAGCTGATTGGCCAAAACCAATAAAGGAGAAATGTAGGATACTTCAATTGGGGGTGGGGGGATGCCTGGCTCAACAACAGAGATACATGTGAGAAAGATCTTGGAGTCTTCATGGAGAACAAGCTGAAAATGAGACAAGAGTCTAATGCAGCAGCCAAAAAGCCAATGGGATTTCAGGCTGCAACCAAAGGAGTCTAGTGTCTAAGTCAATGGAAGTCCTGGTGCCTCTCTATTTTGCTTTGCTCACACCTCTTCACCTGGAATATCACTGTGTCCAGTTCTAGGCTCCACAGTTCAAAAGAGATATTGACTCTAAGCTGGAAGGAGTCCAGAGGAAGAGGGCGACAGAAAGGATCAAAGATCTGGAGACCATTAATAATCCCACTGAGAAGCGTCTTAAAGAACTGGACATGTTTAGCCTGCAGAAGAGAAGGTTGAGAGGATGTATAAATACATGAAAGGAAGAGGGAGGGTGCTTGTTTTTTGCTGCCCTGGAGACTAGGACTCAATGGAGCCTTGGGTTCAAATGACAGGAAAGGAGATTCCATTGAACATTAGAACTTCCTGGCTATAAGAAGAGCTGTTCAGCAATGGAAGTCTCTGCCTTGGTGTCTGGTGGAAGCTCCTTCCTTGGAAGCTTTTAAACAGAGGTTGGGTGGTCATTGTCGGGGGGGCTTTGATTATGCTTTTCCTGCATAAAGGCAGAAGGGGGTTGGACTAGATGGCCCATGAGGTCTCTTCCAACTCTATTATCCTATGATTTTATGAGTATAAAGAGCCTAATCTGGATTCTTGAAGTAGTGTCTAACATTGGGAAAGCTCACCATAACAACATTTGTATTCTTTGCCTGATCCAGAAGTGCAGGGATGTTTCAAGGCTTGTGTTACCTTTTTAAAGGAATGGGTATAGTTGGAGTACTAACTTTAACAGTGCCCCTGACAATTGCCTAAATGTGGGGTTCCAGGCCCAGAATTGAGTCCAGAACCCCCATTTGGACTACTGTTAAAATGCTCTACCTTGAGGACAGGATTGCTATGATTTTAGGGGTGTTCTAGAGTGTTCCTCCTTCCACTCTCACCACTCGTATTCATATACGAGTATCACTAGACTATGTACAGCACAGTGAACTAAATGGTATCCAAGGGCAGGAGTCTTTGCAATTTCACATCATAGAATCATAGAATCATAGAATCAAAGAGTTGGAAGAGACCTCATGGGCCATCCAGTCCAACCCCCTGCCAAGAAGCAGGAATATTGCATTCAAATCACCCCTGACAGATGGCCATCCAGCCTCTGTTTAAAAGCTTCCAAAGAAGGAGCCTCCACCACACTCTGGGGCAGAGAGTTCCACTGCTGAACGGCTCTCACAGTCAGGAAGTTCTTCCTCATGTTCAGATGGAATCTCCTCTCTTGTAGTTTGAAGCCATTGTTCCGTGTCCTAGTCTCCAGGGAAGCAGAAAACAAGCTTGCTCCCTCCTCCCTGTGGCTTCCTCTCACATATTTATACATGGCTATCATATCCCCTCTCAGCCTTCTCTTCTTCAGGCTAAACATGCCCAGCTCCTTAAGCCGCTCCTCATAGGGCTTGTTCTCCAGACCTTTTATCATTTTAGTCGCTCTCCTCTGGACACATTCCAGCTTGTCAATATCTCTCTTGAATTGTGATGTGAAACACTGCTTGACACAAACACTGCTGACCCTCTTGCAATGCAACTGAGGTCTTAGTGAGCACTGGTGCTTCTAATTTAATCAGCCAGTCAGTAATGGCCATGGTCTGCAGGATAAATTAAAATGAAAGGGCAGAAAAGTGGCTTATGGTGACTGCAAGGGAAGTTAACATAGCTAGCAAACTCACAGCTATCTAGTTGTCATTGCATCTCCCACATCCCAAGTGAAGGGAAATCTGAGTAGTGGGGAGATGGTCTCCTTCCAATTTTATAGAGTAAACCTGAATGGCAAAGAGTGTGCACCTGGAGGATTAAGAACCGGCTCTTGCACAGATTTCTAGTGTTCATTCTCGCTCTGGAGGGCATTTAATGAAATCCTTCATTATGTTCAGATAATTATAAGCACCTTGTTCCCATGGCTGCCTTGCTTCACTATCTGTGCTGCCAGGTAAGTGTGAAGTCATGACAATTCCAGGTGCAGGGAGGCATATCTGGTGGTAATATACCTGTTGTTCAATGGCATGACATTTTTGAATGGTGGGTTAAAGAGGCAGCTGACATTCCCTTCGTGGGGAAGTTATGCCTCAAAAATACGAGTTGCAGACCAAGGAAGCCTCTTCATATGATATGGTATATAGTAGGGCTGGGCGGTTTCGTTCGTTAATTTCGTAATTCGTTATTAATTCGTATTTAAATTAGCTTACGATCCGATATTGAGCCATGCAGGAGCAATTAAAAATCGAAACAAATTTTTCAATTTATTTCGTAATTGTTTCGTAATTGTTTCGAAATTGTTTCGAAATTGTTTCATAATTGTTTCCGTATGTCTGGTGCAAGTTTTAGGGTTGTTGTTTGTTTTATCAGTGATAAAAAATAAATTATCACACCAACAGTCAACAACAGAGGGAGAGGGAAGCTTCAGAAGTTCCCCCTGTCCCATTTGGAGGGTTTTTTTGCATATTGCGCAATCGCGTCCGCCATTAACGAATCGATTCGTAATTGTTTCATAATTGTTTCGTAATTTACGAAATTTCGTATATTTCAAACTTTTTTAAAGAAAAATTTCGGAATTCTTTTAAAAAAAATGAAAGCAAAAACCCCCTAAAAACGAATCGAGTTTAGAAACAAATTTTTCCGTGGTTACCCAGCCCTAGTATATAGGCACCGTAAAAGCATATCTGCTGTGCTAGCAAGGTACAGATCATAGGCTCCTCCCACTACACTTACTTTGTAGTAAAGAGGGGGTTATTAGCAGTCTGCAGATGGAATAAACACAAAATCTTCCCATCTCATGCACAAACTGTGGCATGTTCAGCTTCTTCACGCAACAATTACTCAACTACATCTGCCCCAAGTGTAAACAGATGACTCACATGGAACAGAGGATCCAAGAATTCCTTAAGGACACTCAGGAACTCGAGCTGTTCTTGGACACCACACAGCACACTGTCCTAGACATGCAACCCACATCACACCAAGATTATGGGTAGGCTCATGAGGAGATCACTTCAGATGTGGACAAACTTCAGGCTTGGAGAAATGTCACCCTTAGAAAGAGACAAAGGACCAGGAAGCCTCCTCAGGATACTTCTGCTCAGCTGCAGTTACACAACAGATTCCAAATTCGCACACAGCTAACACCTGACCAGGAAATGCAACATTTTTGGGAAGACCAGAATGGCTTAGATACTGATCAGTGGCTTGTCCTTGATCAGTGTGCGGGGGATAGCCCTGACTGGGACAAAAGTTCACAACATTTACACTTACACAATCATGTAGATGTTCCATCCCCAATCATAGACCAGGTGCAACAGGAACACACTCAGGAGAATGATAGGCTCTTGGACAAATCTCAATGGATTGTCCTTGACGAATGCACCGGGGATGTGGAGGAGGAGGACAACACTTACACCTACACAATTCATACCAACAGGATTGCTTTTCTGGGGACCTACACACTACCTTGCACAAAAGGGACCCTGTGAATCCTCAGAGGAAACAGGTCTTGGAAGTAGGCGACTCCCTCCTTAGAGGATGGAAGCCATTATTTCTGGATGGGATGGATCGAGAAATATGCTGCCTCCCAGGGCCAAAATACACCATGTCATTCAGAGGCTCACCAAGCTCGTCAAGCTCCATCACCCTTCCCCACCCCCCCACCCCCCACCCCCATCATGTTGATTCATGAAGGAACCAATGATATTGCTAGGCATACTTTTCAAAATATCATATTTGATTTTCGAGCTCTTGGAACAAAGTTAAAAAAATGTAATGTACAGGTGGTCTTTTCATCCCTCTTCCCAGTTGTAATACAAGGCCCTACAAGGGCCAGAAAAATAGTACATGTCAATAACTGTCTTAGAAAATGGTGTCAGGAGGAATCTTTTGGCTTCCTCGACCATGGCCTGCTTTTCCAGGAGGATGGCCTACTGGCAAGGGATGGAGTCCATCTCACACAAGTAAGAAAACACCTTTTTGCTCACAGACTCGCAAACCTCATTAGGCGCACTTTAAACTAGGTCCACCGGGGAGGGGGACAACAGCCCCCAATGTATTGTAATATAATAAACTGAGTTATGCACTGCTAATGGGCTTCTGTTGGGAATGCTGAGTCATGCATTGATTGTATATGGGGAATCATTTGGGGAATGTATTCTGGCCTACTCCAGGTGATTGTGAATGATGCAATCCTGGGTTTGGGTTGGGCCAATTAGTTGGTAACCAATCAGAGATTGCTATGTGTAAATGAATTGTATATAAGGAAACCATGTACAGTGTATATTTCTCCTTGTGTCATGATGTTGTTTGTCGAAGGCTATATGTAATTAAAGAACCTGTCTGCTAGGACAAGATATGGTGAGTCTGTAATATCATCTAGACTGGGGAAAAGACAATGGTAAAACTGACAATGGCCGGGCATGTGCTCAAGTGTTTGTAAAAGGTTCCAGCGTGGCTGCAGGCTGTGGGAGCACTTGACTGAAAGGAGCTGTGCAGGAAGAAGCTACTGGAAAGGGCTGAAGTTGTGCAACTGATCTGCTGCTGAACTGTGAAGTTAATCTTAACACTTGCAAACAGTACTTTACCCACAATGTCAAGGAACTGCCAGAAGTCTAAACAGAGGGCTGCACAAACACAACAAGGACCAAGTACTGAAAGGACAATAATCCCAAATAAACAGCTCAGAGGATGATCTCGGGCTCACATGTCTTTACACTAATGCACAGAGCATGGGAAATAAACAAGATGAACTCCAACTGTTAGCACAACACCAGAAATATGATGTCATAGGCATTACTGAAACCTGGTGGGATGACTCCTATCGCTGGAATGTAGACATCGAGGGTTATAACCTCCTTCACAGAAACCGAAGAAAGGGGAGAGGAGGCGGAGTAGCCTTATATGTCAAAAACTGTTATGCCCTAGAAGAGATGAAAGACAGCAATCCGGAAAACCAGCTTGAAAGTATCTGGATAAGAATCAAGGGAACTGGGACTCAAAAATACCTTGTTGTAGGTGTCTTCTACAGACCTCCAAGCCAGGAAGAAGAACTTGATGAAGTCTTCTTCCAACAGTTGACCAAACAGGCACAAAGAAGAGATATAGAGTAGGCTTGGGTGATCAAGAAAAAAATGTTTCTAAACTCGTTTTGTATATAGGGGGTGCTGGCGTTTCAAATCTGAAATGATTTCTGAAATTTCCAATCAAAAATTTCGGATATAATCCGAAATATCCAAAATATCTGAATCGCTTCGTTAATGGCGGACGCGATTGCGCAATACGCGAAAAACCTGCAAACGGGACAGAGGAAACTTCTGGAGCTTCTCTCTTCCTCTGTTTTTGACTGTTGGTGATAAAACTAACAACAACCAACTAAAATTAAATTAAATTAAATTTAAAATAAATAAATAAATAAATAAAATTACTGAAATTATTAAAATAAATAAATAAATAAATAAGAATATTTCAATAAAATATTAAATTATTATATCAAATAAATTAAATTAATAAATTAAATATTACAAGGAGAAAAAAATTGCTGCCTGTCACGGATTATTTTGGAAAATTCAAATCTATCTCTCTGTCGTATCTCTAGAGCAAACTTCTCTTAATATCAAAAAATTAAATTTCTCATGTATCACTATTTGCTTGTCGTCGTCCCCCCCCCCACAAGTTACTGCTCATGGATCTTATTTGACCACCTGACCACCTCCTTCAACACCTCCCAGGAGGATTAGTCCTCCCAACATCTCCCGGAGATAATTCCCCCCCCCCCCATGAGTGACCATTAGGACTGCTTTGTATGCCAGCCATCCTCCACCACCACCAGCAGCAGCACCACCACCTCCTCCTCCAACACCTTCCAGGGGATCCATCTTCCCCAGGAGCAAATATTTGGAATGCTCTATCCTTCTGCAGGACTAATGGTAAGCTAAACACTCACAGAGCACCTTTCATTCCTTACTGGGGTGTGGAGAAGGACAGGGTAGAAACAAATAATCAAAAGTAAGTGTAAGTGAAATTTAACCAAAGGTTGCGGCAACGTATTCCAAAAAACCAAAGTAATTATGAAGTAATTGAAAAATAACCAAGTATTAAACAACTGAAGGTTGCTATTATGTGTTTGAGAGATCCTTCGTCCTACATTTGCTTCTCCACAGGGAGTGGCCTTCCGGAAGGCTAATGATGATGATGATGTTTTTGATGCCTGAAAAAACCATACCCTTGGTCACACAGCAGACAAACAGGCACCCTTCAAAGACAGGAAAGAAGTATCGTATCCTCGGGAGAGACAAGAAAACAGAAGAAGATCTTGGGAAGGAAAGGAAAATGCAGAATGCAAAGTAGAGGGATGAAATACTGGCCCTTACACTGGGCAGCCAGGAAGACACATCACCCATCACAATGAAGGTATCAATCTACCCACTCCCGGACAGATGCCTTCCTCAAAGTGCTCTGTGGTAAAATTATCCCAAGTGCTCCAGAGAAGCTCCAGAGTGGAGGGAAGGACTCAGAACGTGTGTGTGTGTGGGGGGGGGGGGGGGGGGGGGGCTGTTATCATGGAGCAGTGGATGGAAAGCCAGTTACACAGGTACTATCTGTCTTCTGAGGATAACTGTTTTCTGCAGATGAACCAGAACATGAAAATAATACTATACTATAATCTATAAAAACAACAAATCTCAGCAACTGCAACTCACAAATGTGAAAATTATTTCTTTTAAGTGATGGTGAGTCAGTACTTAAAAGTACTGACTCACCACCATTTGCCGGCTATTTGTGGTTTTGGATGTCGTGTTCATTCCACAAATGAAAATTACAATTTATATTTCAATAGTAGGATTAGATTGAAGATAGATGGGATAAGGGAATAAGGGGTGATAATTGCTCGACTGGCATGATTTTTCTCAACATTGCATGCATGCATTGCATATGGACCATTCCTATGTGTCCCCAGGAGTTGATTAATTTGACCCTAGGAGTTGATTGATTAGATTAGATTAGATGTGATTATTACTTTCCCCATCCCCAAGGTACCAGGGGAGCACACAGACAAGGAATAGACAACCCTACCATACAGGGCAGCCAGATGGACACTTCCTGTATGAAAAGGGAAGGAAGCCACCCTCCCCCCAGCTTATCTGTCTCGAAGTGTTACGTCAAGAAATGAAAGGACGAGGGAGCTCGTGACGCGGGTGAGGCTTGTGTGCACAGAGCAGTGAAACGGCTACCCCTCCAATACCCCTCCAATCCCTCCAGGAGCAATGTTTGGGCAGGCGTGTGTGCATTCCAGCCGTCCTCCAATACGCACCACCACCACCTCCTGCAACACCTCCCGGGGGGGGGGGGATAAATTCCCCCAGGAACAATGTTTGGGCAGGCGTGTATGCATTCCAGCCGTCTTCCAGTACGCACCACCACCGCCTCTTGCAACACCTCCCGGGGGATCAATCCCCCCCAGGAGCAATGTTTGGGCAGGTGTATGTGCATACCAGCCATCCTCCAATACGACAGGTAGTTTGGGCCGGGGCCGTCTTGTCTTGTATCAGGAAAAAAATGACCTGTTTATGGGACCAAGAGTTTGATCTGTAAGGAAGAAGATAACACAACTTATGGCCATGAATTGATCCGGACTGGTTTTTGGATTTTGATTTTAATGGATGTGTCTTAATCAATATTTTATTTTTTAAAGTTTAATATTTCGATTGGACAGTTGTTGTTTTTATGATGGTAGCATCATATGCTGCTTTAATTAGGCCGCCCTGAGCCCCCCTTTTGGGGGAGAAGGGTGGGGTATGAAATGAATAAGAAAGGAAATAAAGAAATAACTTAGTAAATTGGCCTCCAACGGCCCATTTCCTTGAGATACTGTCCCTGCTGTTGCATGGTGGAGTCACGTTTGTAATGACCAGGAAGTCCCTGTCACCAAATTGCGGGCACAGGGCAGACAAACAACCACCCCTTCAACGGAAGAGGGTGGTTTCCTAAGGGGGAATGCAGCCAAGATGATACTATGCAATTGACACCTGGCCTCATTCGCACCCAGCAGATGAGGTGCTCTACAACAAACTTAAAGACAGCCAGACTCTTGTATAACATTAACCATGTTGATCGGGAAGTGAGTGTACAGACCTCATTTTGTAACGAAAACACAGCGTGACATACTTCATCATATTCTGAACGTGAGGAAAAGCTGGAAAAGCTGGAGGGACGGGTGGTGGTGAGCAGCTGTAGAAGCTAAAGCAGCTGAGAGTGATGAAGACAGGGTGGAGAGCAGTTCATAACCCGATAATGAGCTATAGAATAAAAGAAGGTATCAAACATTGGGAACTTTGCAGTAGGCAAAGTGTTGTATTTGGGCTTGGAACTTTGTTGCTGCCATTACTTTCGCCTTGGGTCCTGGGACTGCAGATCACTGTGTTTCCGTGCTTCTGCTGACTGGAATCCTGTAAGTGCTGACTTCTACTTCCCTGCTGACTTCGGATTGTTTTTGGACGGCGGCATTGTGTTTTGGACCTTTACTTCTGCTTCTGGACATGCTTCGACTTTGGACTGTTTTCTGACTACGTTTTTGCTTGCTTCCACCTTGCTACCTTGTGTTTATTGAACTCTGTGACTTTGAAGCAGTTTGCTTGAACTTTTTGTTATCCCGGATTATATTCCTGTATAATCCGGATTATTTCCCAAGTTGCGTTTTTTTGCATAGCAGTTTGCTACAGGCTTTGCTTAGTTGCTAGAAACACTGAGTTATTTTTGTTATATTATTTTTGTTATATTACTAAACTTTGTTTGGACCTTTTACTTGTGTTTGGCTCCTTTAAGGCTTCTGGTTCACGACAGAAAAGCTTGTAAAAACTCTTCCACTTTCTGCACTGAGGTTTGGGAAAGACTTAACGATATCTCTCAGCCGGCTATATGTTGAATTTATATTGTTAAGTCTTTATAGGACAAGCCTGGGTCTAACACCATTCACTTCCCATGCTCCCCTGATGTCCTCACTAGCAGGTGCTTGTGTTACATCTTCAGAGACTGCCATTAACATGGAGTCCAAGTTGGAGCGGATCAGTGACTTTGTTTGCAAAGAACCGAGCAAATGCTTCACAGCGAGCTGTGGAGTGGTCTGGGATCCTGTCTTGTGGGATGGCATTTAACAACGCTCTGACCACTCAAAAATAGCTCAGTTGGACGGTTCTTTGTGGATGCAATATTGGCCACAGCATATGCCCTTAGATAGAGACATAGCCATGTTTGGTCTGACTCATTGTGGTTGGTATGCCACATGCACTCTAATCTCCTCTTCATTCACTTCATCGCTGCCAGCTCCTTGTTGAACCAAGAAGATGGTTTAGCTCTGCTACTGAAGAGGGGGTGTTCCGGAGCAATTATGTCCATTGCCCTAGTCATCTCCCTATTCCAGGGAGTGACCAGAGCATCAACAGGATCACCTACTGAGGTGGTGGGAATTTCCCCAAGAGCTGTCAGGAATCCATCCATATCCATAAGCCTCCTGGGGCAGACCATTTTAATTGTCAATATCCTTCCTAAATGGAGGTACCAAGAACTGCACACATACTCCAGGTGAGTTCTAACCAAAACAGAATAGAGTGGCACTACTACTACTACTACTATGACACCATGTTCCTGTTGTTGCATTGCTTTTTTAACTCATGCATCACACTCTTGACTCAAGTTTAGCTTGTGGCCTATTAAGGCATCTAGATCCTTGTTGCATATCTTTAAAACCTACGGCATAGGAGGATAATTTTGCCGAGGGAGCTATGGCTCTCAAGTGCATTTTCATATGTAAATTTATGAGATAACTGATTGTAATCACCTTTGCTCGGCATCTGATTTTTCTTTAATAAACGGAAATCAGTATGCAAGGCTATATGTGTTTTACTCAGAAAATAACTCTCACTACATTCAGGTGCTGCTTATCACACACACTGTTAAGCAGTGTGTGTGATAATGGTGGATCAATGTGCCTTTGTCTCGGGGTTATTGCACAGCCACATGGTTCTCTTCATGTATATTAGCAGTTGGTTGTTTTGAACACTGGAAATAATAATCCGTTAGTGGCCCCTTCCCTCCATGGTGCAGTAATGAGTTTGGATGTGACTGCTTCATTCTACTCCATTGCAAGAATGCTTGGATAATTGGTGTGTTGAGTGTGGGTGTGATCCAGTTGTACCTTCCTTGGAGATTCATAGAATCATAGAATCATAGAATCAAAGAGTTGGAAGAGACCTCATGGGCCATCCAGTCCAACCCCCTGCCAAGAAGCAGGAATATTGCATTCAAATCACCCCCGACAAATGGCCATCCAGCCTCTGCTTAAAAGCTTCCAAAGAAGGAGCCTCCACCACACTCCGGGGCAGAGAGTTCCACTGCTGAACGGCTCTCACAGTCAGGAAGTTCTTCCTAATGTTCAGATGGAATCTCCTCTCTTGTAGTTTGAAGCCATTGTTCCGCGTCCTAGTCTCCAAGGAAGCAGAAAACAAGCTTGCTCCCTCCTCCCTGTGGCTTCCTCTCACATATTTATACATGGCTATCATATCTCCTCTCGGCCTTCTCTTCTTCAGGCTAAACATGCCCAGTTCCCTAAGCCGCTCCTCATAGGGCTTGTTCTCCAGACCCTTGATCATTTTAGTTGCCCTCCTCTGGACACATTCCAGACAAATTCCCAAGGTAATTTCAAGCAGAGAAGCTGCAGACCACTTCCTGTACTTGAATGGGGAGATGGTACATCCCAATCGAATAGCAGTGTTCTGTTTTTAATTATCTACATTTTAAAAAAACATTACAAGATTTTTTTTCATATTTAATGTAAAGTTTGCAGTCATATTACAACAACAGGATGATCCTGACCTGTTAACTTTGCTAGTCACTGTTCAAACATATTTACTGTATTGGGGTGTTTTCCTCTGCCTTCCTGTAGTAGTAGGAACTATAGTCTGTCTGCCAGTGTTGCTTTCAAACGTTTTTAAAAATTATTATTACTTTAAAATTGTTTTGGATTAATTTAAATGTGTAATTGTGTTGTGACATTATGCAATAATTGTGTTGTTGTGTTCTTTCAAAGCATTTCTAACCTGTTGCAATCCTACAGGGCTGGCTTTGCTTTTTTTCCTAGCCTGAGACAATACGAATTGCTCAAAATTACTATGTGGGTTTCTAGGATCAAATAGGGATTCAAAGCCTGGTCTCCAGTTATGGTGCAACACTCAAACCACTATACCACACTGGCTCTCTACAAAGGCACTACTGAATTCCTCAGTACTAGCAATAGAGGGAGAAAACGTAGAGGCCGTGACAGACTTTGTATTTCTAGGCGCAAAGATTTCTGCAGATGCAGACTGTGGCCAGGAGATCAGAAGACGCTTACTTCTTGGGAGGAGAGCAATGTCCAGTCTCGATAAAATAATAAAGAGTAGAGACATCAGACTGGCAACAAAGATCCGCCTAGTCAAAGCCATGGTATTCCCTGTAGTAACCTACGGATGTGAGAGCTGGACCTTAGGGAAGGCTGAGCGAAGGAAGATCGATGCTTTTGAGCTGTGGGGCTGGAGGAAAGTTCTGAGAGTGCCTTGGACTGCGAGAAGATCCAACCAGTCCATCCTCCAGGAAATAAAGCCCGACTGCTCACTGGAGGGAAGGATACTAGAGACAAAGTTGAAGTACTTTGGCCACATCATGAGGAGACAGCAAAGTCTAGAGAAGACAATGATGCTGGGGAAAGTGGAAGACAAAAGGAAGAGGGGCCGACCAAGGGCAAGATGGATGGATGGCATCCCTGAAGTGACTGGACTGACCTTGAAGGAGCTGGGGGTGGTGACGGCCGACAGGGAGCTCTGGCGTGGGCTGGTCCATGAGGTCACGAAGAGTTGGAGACGACTGAACGAATGAACAACAAGCAATGCCACACAAATTGTCCTCCTTGCCTTGCATCCTGCATCTTGACTGATTTCCCATTCATTATTTTTATAATTAAGGTTTAATAATGGCATCATAATAATACCATTGCCCATAATCTCACTGGAAATGAGACAAAAGGGGAGGCCTTAAGAGTGCCCACCAAGTGCCAGCACGAGAATCCCTCTATGTTTTTCTCTGTTTTTACATGGCAATTTGGAGAGAAAAGGGGAGAAAAATTATAAATCTTCTACTACACTTTGATTCAACTTCTCTCTTTCTCCTCATTATCTAAACATCTCAATTTGGAGTTTTCATTGAATCATAGAATCATAGAATCATAGAATCAAAGAGTTGGAAGAGACCTCATGGGCCATCCAGTCCAACCCCCTGCCAAGAAGCAGGAATATTGCATTCAAATCACCCCTGACAGATGGCCATCCAGCCTCTACTTAAAAGCTTCCAAAGAAGGAGCCTCCACCACACTCCGGGGCAGAGAGTTCCACTGCTGAACGTCTCTCACAGTCAGGAAGTTCTTCCTCATGTTCAGATGGAATCTCCTCTCTTGTAGTTTGAAGCCATTGTTCCGCGTCCTAGTCTCCAAGGAAGCAGAAAACAAGCTTGCTCCCTCCTCCCTGTGGCTTCCTCTCACATATTTATACATGGCTATCATATCTCCTCTCAGCCTTCTCTTCTTCAGGCTAAACATGCCCAGTTCCCTAAGCCGCTCCTCAAAGGGCTTGTTCTCCAGACCCTTGATCATTTTAGTCGCCCTCCTCTGGACACATTCCAGCTTGTCAATATCTCTCTTGAATTGTGGTGCCCAAAATTGGACACAATATTCCAGATGTGGTCTAACCAAAGCAGAATAGAGGGGTAGCATTACTTCCTTAGATCTAGACACTATGCTCCTATTGACGCAGGCCAAAATCCCATTGGCTTTTTTTGCCGCCATATCACATATAATGAAACCCTTTAGAGATTATCTGCCTCCCCCCCCCCCCCCCCCGCCATTCTTAACCTTGTTTCTCAACTAGCAGGCCCAATGGGAATCACTAGCAAATTGCCTAAAGGGGTGAAAGCAGCCCAGCACAACTTCCCACCCCACTTCCACACCCAGGAGATGCCACCGTTGCTGCATGCCTGTTCCTGCTGCATGGCACTCCTTCCAGACTCTTCCAGATTGGCTTGTCAGAGCTTGATTGCCTCTGAAACCCTGGAACAAGAGTTCCAGCAGATGTGGGGCTGAGATGAACAAGGCAAGGAGCAGGGGGCTCTTGTCAGAGCTTTTGATTTGCACAAAAATGGAAAAAACAAGAGGGACAGAAAGCAGAGAAATGGAAATGATTTATTCATGAAGGTTTGAAGCACTTGGTCTTGCCACCAAGCTCGTTTCCCCACCTACTCCTTTAAGCGGCTCTGCACTGAAGCGGCCTGAAAGGTGAAGTTGCTGAGAGGTATGAACTTGTTTGAAGGCATTTTCTCTCACACCACTCAATAACCATTGTAACTTTGTGCTGTGCACTGTCAGTGTTACAGGAGATGCTGGGATGAAAGGAAAAGCATGTGGACAGTTGTCCAATTGGGCAGATATTCCAAATACATTGGATCCATAGACATGATTTCAACTGTATTGTCGAAGGCTTTCATGGCTGGAATCACTAGGTTCTTGTGGGTTTTTTCGGGCTATAGAGCCATGTTCTAGAGGCATTTCTCCTGACGTTTCGCCTGCATCTATGGCAAGCATCCTCAGAGGTTGTGAGGTCTGTTGGAAGTAGGAAAAATGGGTTTATATATCTGTGGAATGGCTGGGGTGGGGCAAGGAGCTCTTCCCTGCTGCAGTTAGGTGTGAATGTTTAGCTGATCACCTTCATTAGCATTTGAAGGCCTGCCTGAGCCTGGGAAAATCTGTTGCTGGGAGGTGTTAATTTGTGCCTGGACAAGAGGGATCCTCTCACCTCTGCAGGAGTCTACCGTATACCATGCAGCTGTGGACAAGTCTACATAGGGACCACCAAACGCAGCGCCCAGACACGCATCAAGGAACATGAAAGGCACTGCAGACTACTTCAACCAGAGAAGTCAGCCATAGCAGAGCACCTGATGAACCAGCCTGGACACAGCATATTATTTGAGAACACAGAAATGCTGGACCACACCAACAACCACCATGTCAGACTACACAGAGAAGCCATTGAAATCCACAAGCATGTGGACAATTTCAACAGAAAGGAAGAGACCATGAAAATGAACAAAATCTGGCTACCAGTATTAAAAAACTCTAAAATTATAACAGCTAAACAACAGAGAGGAAAAAACCAGGCACAGATTAACACCTCCCAGCAACAGATTTTCCCAGGCTCAGGCAGGCCTTCAAATGCTAATGAAGGTGATCAGCTAAACATTCACACCTAACTGCAGCAGGGAAGAGCTCCTTGCCCCACCCCAGCCATTCCACAGATATACAGGGTTAGTCAAAATGAATAGGCCAATAAGAAAATTAATTGTAGCCGAATTGGCCTATTCATTTTGACTAACCCTGTATAAACCCATTTTTCCTACTTCCAACAGACCTCACAACCTCTGAGGATGCTTGCCATAGATGCAGGCGAAACGTCAGGAGAAATGCCTCTAGAACATGGCTCTATAGCCCGAAAAAACCCACAAGAACCTAATGATTTCAACTACTGCTAAACAGCGGGTATGTGAGCCTGGTGTGTCATTCAGCCAGAAGTTCGAATGAGACACAGACCTGTGTAAAGGCAAAAGCAGAAGTCTTAAATCTCAATGGTCAAAGAGGATATCAGCAGAGCTAGTGCTAAAAACACTGATATAATTCATTGGAAAATACAGAGCATATTTATTTACTTTGACAATCATTCAGAATATCTGTGTCAGCCTCTGATTGGCTGAAAATTGAACTGACTAGGATCTGAGCTCTCCTTGTGTTCTGGAAACTTGGATGAGATTGCATCAGAGCAAGGATGTGTCCTATGCCTCCATATCTAGCACGACTTTTGTAATTATGACCAGAATTTTAGCTCTTGACTTAAGCAAAGCCAGGGTATACTCCAGAGCTTTCATAACATTTCAGTATCCGCAGCCATCAGAACCAATTATACAGCTAGATAAAGTCCATTTCAGCCTGGCCCATCACCATGTGCACACTGCCACCTTTCCACACACTGATTGTTACACGGCAGGGAAAGTGTTGTGTCCAAGGTTGGATCTACACTTTCCTGTATCCCAAGATCTGATCCCAGTTTATCTGCTTTGAACTGGATTATATGAGTCTACATGTCCATATAATCTGGGATAAGAAGATAATCTGGGATCGGATCCTGGGATGAAGGGCAATGTGGAAGGGGTCCAAGTTGCACTGCTGCCACCGCTGCTCCTTGCCAGTTACGGAGCTCCCTGGGAACACCTGGCCATCTGACTGTGTCTGTTGTGACCTTTCTATCCTCTCCTTGCTGAATGTGCAGATGCTCCCCGATGCCCCCAGCAGACACCATGAAGGTCACGGCTACCCAAGAGAAACTGCAGCAGTGACACAGATGGCGAGGGGGCAATCCAGCAGAACAAATGCAATCTTGACCTGGATAGACTGGCTGGACACCAACGTGGTGCCCCAGAGTATTTGGCATGATGTTTGTGGCAGTATCCCGGTGGATCTGGAACCAGTCTGAAGTATACTGCCCTTGATTAAGTTCCTGGTGTCAGGAGACAAAGAGACCCACAGTTGAAATGCTGCCATAGAGAAAGTCTGAATATTGTGTCCAATTCTGGGCACCACAATTCAAGAGAGATATTGACAAACTGGAATGTGTCCAGAGGAGAGCGACTAAAATGATAAAAGGTCTGGAGAACAAGCCCTATGAGGAGCGGCTTAAGGAGCTGAGCATGTTTAGCCTGAAGAAGAGAAGGCTGAGAGGGGATAGGATAGCCATGTATAAATATGTGAGAGGAAGCCACAGAGAGGAGGGAGCAAGCTTGTTTTCTGCTTCCCTGGAGACTAGGACACGGAACAATGGCTTCAAACTACAAGAGAGGAGATTCCATCTGAACATAGAATCATAGAATCAAAGAGTTGGAAGAGACCTCATGGGCCATCCAGTCCAACCCCCTGCCAAGAAGCAGGAATATTGCATTCAAATCACCCCTGACAAATGGCCATCCAGCCTCTGCTTAAAAGCTTCCAAAGAAGGAGCCTCCACCACACTCCGGGGTAGAGAGTTCCACTGCTGAATGGCTCTCACAGTCAGGAAGTTCTTCCTAATGTTCAGATGGAATCTCCTCTCTTGTAGTTTGAAACCATTGTTCCGCGTCCTAGTCTCCAAGGAAGCAGAAAACAAGCTTGCTTGAGGAAGAACTTCCTGACTGTGAGAGCCGTTCAGCAGTGGAACTCTCTGCCCCGGAGTGTGGTGGAGACTCCTTCTTTGGAAGCTTTTAAACAGAGGCTGGATGGCCATCTGTCAGGGGTGATTTGAATGCAATATTCCTGCTTCTTGGCAGGGGGTTGGACTGGATGGCCCATGAGGTCTCTTCCAACTCTTTGATTCTATGATTCTAAGTCCACCCATGCGTACACACCACCTCTTGGGGTGACTGCTGACCTAGGAGACATTTCCTCACAATAAAGCACATAACTGTAAACCGAATCCCTCCTGTGTACTTAATTATATGGTGGCAGAATAAATGTGCAGGCGATATGCAGGAATAAATATCTCACATGTCTGAACCATTCCTTCTATCCCGAGAGAGAGAGAGAGAGAGAGAGCACCATGGAAAAGGCACAGGAAACCTGATTGCATCCTATTTGTTCCTATACTATCTTTACAGAAATGATGTAATTAAGGAAAGTAAGATTCTGCCAGCACACTTCATTTTTAATTATAATTTGGACTATTTCATCAAGGGGTAATTAATTACATTGTCTTTAATCAGTTGTTTTATGAATCTAGCAGCGTGCAGTATTTTCACAGACCTAGAGTAGGCAGCTGCTCTTTTCTTTCTGCATCACTTAATGAAGGTAAATAGCTTGTGCTATAAAAAACCTAAAAAGTGAAGAGGGGTTGGAGGGGGGGGGGGATGAGATCCGCAAAGGAAGAAAGGGCCAGAAAAGCCAAAGAGAAGAGTGATAGGAAAGGCAGGCAAGCAGGCAGTAGTCATTGGCAATAGGCTTGGGTAACAACGGAAAAAATTGTTTCTAAACTCGTTTCGTTTTTAGGGGGTCCATTGCGTTTCGTTTTTTTAAAGAATTCCGAATTTTTTCTTTAAAAAATTTCAAAATTTACGAAATTTCGTAAATTTCGAATTGATTCGTTAATGGCGGACGCGATTGCGCAATATGCTAAAAACCCCTCCAAATGGGACAGGGGGAACTTCTGAAGCTTCCCTCTCCCTCTGTTGTTGACTGTTGGTGTGATAATTTATTTTTTATCATTGATAAAACAAACAACAACTATAAAACTTGCACCAGACATACGGAAATAATTACGAAACAATTTCGAAACAATTTTGAACCAATTACGAAACAATTACGAAACAATACGAAATAAATTGGAAAAATTGTTTCGATTTTTAATTACTCCTCACAGTAGTCCTGCATGGCTCAATATCGGATCGTAAGCTAATTTAAATACGAATTAATAACGAATTACGAAATTAACGAACGAAACCGCCCAAGCCTAATTGGCAAGCTTCATTGGAATAAAGATGTAATACAGGTTATGAAGCCGAGTAGAATGAGGCAACTTTTTGTGACATTTTAAACTCCAGAGAGGAAAGACAGTGGATAAATCAATTAAGGATGTAATCCTATGATGCCATTAAGGCAGTGGATCCTAACCTTTTTTTTTTTTTGACCAGGAACCACTTCAATTGTTTTGTTGTTGGCAGGGACCACAAGGTTCAAGAATAATAAACTGTGTTAATCTAAAGATAAACTTTAATCAAAAATTTTAACATATTAGTTAAACTTAATAGTAACAGGGCTGGGTAACCATGGAAAAATTTGTTTCTAAACTCGATTCATTTTTAAGGGGTCCATCACGTTTCGTTTCTTTAAAGAATTCCGAAATTTTCCTTTTAAAAATTTCGAAATATACGAAATTTTGTAAATTTCGAATCAATTCGTTAACGGCAGACGCAATTGCGCAATATGCTAAATAAACCTCCAAATATGCTAAGAATATGCTGAAAAAACCTCCAAATGGGACAGGGGGGACTTCTAAAGCTTCCCTCTTCCTCTGTTGTTGACTGTTGGTGTGATAAAACAAACAACAACTATAAAACTTGCACCAGGCATGCGAAAATAATTACGAAACAATTTAGAAACAATTTAGAAACAATTTAGAAACAATTTAGAAACAATTACGAAACAATTTCGAAACAATTACGAAACAATTACGAAATAAGTTGAAAAATTGTTTCGAATCTATTTAACTCCTCACACTATTCCAAAATGGCTCAATATCGGATCGTAAGCTAATTTAAATACGAATTAATAACAAATTACGAAATTAACGAACGAAACCGCCCAGCCCTAGTAACAAGAATTAAGAGTACTATTATAAAATAACAGAGAACAATTTAAATAGAGAAATAGAGAAAATGTATGAAAATTAGTGTGTGGCCAACTTTTTCATGATCCCAACATTGAGCAAAGGGGGGCCCATTTTGGGGGTCAGGATTCACAGTTTAAGAATCAGTGACTTGGACAAAAAGGGCCACACATCCTCCACCTGCCTACATGCAGGGACCTCTGCATGGATAAACAGCACGCTTTGCCCATACAGGTTTTTTGCCCTTTGCCTGTCAGTACAGGTGATTCATGTGGCACAACTCTGTATCCCCTTGGTCCCTTATTGTAAGAGGTTAGTTGCCATGGAAACCTGAAACAGATTTTGGCATCCTGTAGCGGAAGGTTTTCCAAGCTGGCAGGGTAAGGAAACAGTGGGGGAAAATAAAACAAAGGAGTGCATAAGGCACAGAATATTGGGAGACATTGGTATTGGACCATAAGAACTGGCAAAACTTTCTAAATATCATTTACTCCATTCTTTGCACATATTATGGGCCACTTGCTGTTCGTGAGCTCAACATATATAAGCATATACTTGCATACATTTATCTTCATAGTTATAAATCCTTCATTTTGGCCTCTCTTCCTTTTCACTAATAATAGCATAAAATAGACATATGCCCGACTAAATCATTCAGTAAATAAAATCAATAGAAAGTGGAGCACCCAGAGCTGTTTTAAACTGTTGTGTGGACAGAAGCGGCCCTAGGTAATTTTCAACGGTAAGCAAACAGTATTTTGGCGCCTGCCGCCCCCCAACCAATCATTCATATATATCTTCTGTTCGTCGTGGGAGTTCTGTGTGCCATATTTGGTTTGATTCCATCATTGGTGGAGTTCAGAATGCTCTTTGATTGTAGGTGAACTGTACATCCCAGTAACTACACTTGCCGCATTTGCTCCCTTGCCTAGCCCGCTTTGGGTCCGGAGGCGTGCCTGAAGACCTTGGCGTGTGCACCAAAAGTCACCTCTTCTCCTGACTTTCTCCTCATCCATTGGGACCAAGAGAGAGAGAGAGAGAAAGAGAGGTGGAGATGCCCACCTTTCCTGAAGGTAGGCGCAAAAACAAAGGAGGGAGCAGAGGTGGGAGATACCTTCAGCCAGAGGGGATCTCTTCTCGCTCTCTCTTGGTCCCAATGGCTGAAGAGAAAGTCAGGAGAAGAGGCGACTTTTGGTGCACACGCTGGGGTCTTCAAACATGCCTCCGGACCCGAAGTGGGCCAGGTGCAGTGGCTCCGCCCCTTGGCCCACCTGCGGATTGGGGAGAGGAGAGGAGGCGGGTGGATTGCCGGGGGATCGGGAAAGGGAGCCTTTCATGGGGAAGGGATCGAACACGGAGAACGACTGAGCGGCGGCTCTGCTCGCGCACCCGGTGGCCAGGTGGAGCAGGAACAAGAGGGGCGAGGCGAGGCTCAAGGGCCCGACCCCTTAGGGAAGAGGATCCCAAGAAAGCCAAGGCTCCCCCCGGACTGCTAGGGCTGTTGTGAGCTGAGTGGGCGCTCCTCAAGTGGCGGTCGAGGGGCATTTACAGAGGTGCCTCTGCGCCCCTGGCAAAAAAAGTGTTCTGCGACCACTTACTTCGCGTAATGGATGAGCCGCCCCTGTGTGTGGATGATTATGCTATGATTCTATGATGGGTGAGCTCAAGATTGGCAGGCAGGTCATGATGGACTTTCCATAAGTGTATGCTCCTACAGCACTCACCAGCCAATCCTTCTCCAGTGCCAGAAATACAGCTTAATGGTGTAACATTAGAAAATGTTGATCATTTCCGCTACCTTGACCGCCACCTCTCAAAGTCAACATTGACACCGAAATCCAACACTGCCTGAGCTCTGCGAGCACAGCATTTTTCCGAATGAAGCAGAGAGTGTTTGAGGACCGGGACATCCATAGGGATACCAAGGTGCTTGTTTATAAAGCTGTTGTCCTTCCAACCCTGCTCTATGCCTGCGAAACGTGGACTGTCTACAGACGTCACATGCAACTCCTGGAATGATTCCATCAGCATTGCCTCCGGACAATCCTGCAAATCTCTTGGGAAGACAGGCGGACAAACGTCAGTGTGCTGGAAGTAGGCCTCTACTACACTGCCATATAACATCCAGATTATCCACTTTGAACTAGGTTATATGGCAGTGTGGTCTCATATGATCTAGTTCAAACAGATCATGGGATTATTCAAACAGATCATGGGATTATGTGCTTGGATAATCCGAATTATATGGTTGTGTAGATCATCATCATCATCACTTTATTTCTTAATTAGTCGCTCTCCACCAAAGTGCTCCGAGCGACTTACAATTTAAAATAGCTTATACACAATATAAAACATTCAATATAAAAACAATATAGATCCAAACGAATGCTGCTTCTGCTTCTACAGGGTCCTATATCCCAGAATCTGATTCTGGATTATCTTCTTATCCCAGATTATATGGCAATGGAGATTCATATAATTCAGTTCAAAGCAGGACATCTGAGATCAGATCCTGGGACATAGGACAGTGTAGATTCAGCCTAAGAAACTAGGGTCCCTTCTAGACTGCCATATAAAGTCCAGGTTGTCTGCTTTGAGCTGGATTATATGGCCCTTCCAGACAGTTGGCACTGCCAGATAGTCTGAGATAAACAGAACACCTGGGATCAGATCCTGGGATATAGGACCTATCTGGAAGGGCCCTCATATGATCCAGTTCAAAGCAGATATTGTGGATTATCTCCTTTGACAATCGGGATTATATGGTAGACCGGGCCTAGAATGAATGTGGTCCATGCAGTGCAGTTTTCTGAATCAGTGTCCCAAATAAACCCAGGAACAAGCCTAAAAATGAAGACATTTAAGGGTTTTTTGGTTGGGCTATATAACTATTTAATTATTATTAAAATATTATAATTATAATTTAATTATAATTAAGGTAGATCATCTGCTGCACTTGCAAGAATTGGGGAAGGGGGCACATTTTCTAGGCACTAGATTACAGGTTTTCCTCTCAGGCCCCTTCTACACTGCCATATAATACAGATTATCAAAGCAGGTAATCAACATTGTCTGCTTTGAACTGGATTTTATGAATCTATACTGCCATATAATCAAGTTCAAAGCAGATAATAGGGATTTTATATGGCAGTGTAGATCCAGCCTCATATAGCCCAGCTCAAGGCAGATGATGTGGCTTATCTGATTGGATAATCTGGGTTAAATGGCAATGTAGAAGGGGCAACAGAGAAAGGAGGGCAATATTTGCTTTGAACTGGATTATAGGAGTCTACACTGTGATATAGTCTGGCTCAAAGCAGATAATCTGGATTTTATATGGCAGTGTAGGTGTGGCCTTCAGCTTTAGTGTGGAAGGAAGACAATAACTGCTTTCTCAGACCCCTTCCACACTGTTGTATAAAATCCACATTGAATTGGATTATATGGCAGTGTGGACTCAGATAGCCCTGTTCAAGGTAGATATTGTGGATTATGTGTCTTGATATTCTGGGTTATATGGTTGTGTGGAAGAATAGGGAAGGTTAACAAGACACACCACTCAGTTACAGAGCGATGATTCCACTTTTAACTCTCATGGTTCCATAAGATGGAACTCTGGAATGTACAGTTTAGGGAAGGGGGCTTTGGGGCACTCAGGCTTCTTCCACTCAGCTGACTAAAATCCCACAATCCCTGCATTCTTTTCTTGAAAGCAACTCCCTTTACCTTCGAAAGGACTTGCTTCCAGGTCCATATTGCCTGGGAGAGCACTGGATAATAACTTCCATTCAGCAGGAGATTCCATCTGAACATGAGGAAGAACTTCCTAACTGTGAGAGCTTTTCAGCAGTGGAACTCTCTGCCCCAGAGTGTGGTGGAGGCTCCTCCTTTGGAAGCTTTTAAACATAGGCTGGATGGCCATCTGCCAGGGGTGCTTTGAATGCAATATTCCTGCTTCTTGGCAGGTGGTTGGACTGGATGGCCCATGAGGTCTCTTCCAACTCTTTGATTCTATGATTCTAGGTCGCGGGGCAAGACATGAAAGGGGTTGATTGGCCTGGAGATGCAAATCACCTTTGCTCTGCCCCCTCCCTCTGGGCAGCATCTCTCTCTCTCTCTGTCTCTCCTCGAGCTCTCCTTCCTGGGAAGGGGAAAAAAAGGTCTGCTTTCTGTCGGTGTGTGAGGAAAGGAATATGGTCAGAGTTCAGGGTTGATGGGTGTTGATGGCTTTAATCCTGCCAGGTGGCCTGGGCTGGTGAAACAATGGGTGCCAAAACATTTATTTATTTATTTATTATTTAAACTTATCTGCCGCCACTCCCCTGGGGCTCGGAGCGGCTTACAAGAATAGCTAAAATCTAACAAAGTTTAAAAGCAATTTAAAACACTTTAAACACAACAGTATCAAACATTAAAAGCCTGTCGAAACAGGTATGTCTTACATGCCCTGCGGAAAGCTGGTAAGTCCCGCAAGGCACGGACTTCAGGTGGCAGAGTACTCCAGAGTGATGGTGCCACTGCTGTGAAGGCTCTGTGTCTGGTTGCCATTAGACGCAAGGTCTTGACACTGGGGACTTCCAATACATCTTGGTCCTCAGAACGGAGGGATCCCTGGGGTTGGTAGGGAGTGAGACGTTCCCTCAGATACATTGGCCCCAGACCATGCAAGGCCTTAAAGGTGAGTACCATCACTTTGAAAGTGATCCGGTGCTCAATTGGTAACCAATGCAGCTGTAGTAAGATTGGAGTTATGTGGCATCTCATCGGAATTCCCGCAAGAAGCCGAGCAGCTGCGTTTTGTACCAACTTGAGCTTCCGAATCACCGACAGAGGGAGGCCAATGTAGAGGGCGTTACAGTAGTCCAGTCTTGAGATGACCATGGCCTGGATCACCGTAGCTAGGTCGTCCCTGGACAGGTAGGGGGCCAGCCGTCTAGCCTGCCGCAGGTGAAAGAAGGCAGTTCTGCTCACGGCAGAGACCTGGGCCTCCATTGTCAGCAGAGGGTCCAAAAGGACTCCCAGACTCTTTATCAATGATGACGGGCGTAACGCCTCGCCATCCAGGGTGGGCAAATGGATGTCCCCACTGCCCGGTCCACCCAGCCATAGGATCTCCGTCTTTGCTGGATTCACCCTCAACCTGCTGGCACGCAGCCATCCAGTAACGGCCTCGAGGCACTGATGGAAACAATCGGGTACAGAGTCCGGTCGGCCTTCCATCTTCAGCACCAGCTGAGTGTCATCGGCGTACTGATAACACTCAAGCCCAAAACCTCGAACCAGCTGAGCAAGTGGTCGCATATAGATATTAAACAACAGAGGGGAGAGAATGGCCCCCTGAGGAACCCCACAAGATAGAGGGGACCTCTCAGAGACCAGGCCTCCCCTCTCCACTCACTGTCCACGGTTGTGAAGAAAGGAGGACAGCCAGTTTAAAGCTGTCCCCCTGATTCCAGCAACAGCAAGGCGGTGGGTCAAAAGATTGTGGTCGACTGTGTCAAATGCTGCTGTGAGATCCAATAACACAAGCAGCGCTGACCCGTCCTGGTCAAGCTGGTATCGAAGGTGATCCGTGATGGAGACCAGCACAGTCTCTGTCCCGTGCCCCGCACGGAAGCCGGACTGGAAGGGATCTAGTCCGGCTGTGTCGTCTAGGAATTGTTGCAACTGCTCCGCTTCTGCCCTCTCAATCACCTTGCCCAGGAACGAGAGATTTGAAACTGGGCGGTAACTGGAGGGAACTGAGGGATCTAAATCTGGTTTCTTCAGCAAAGGAGAGACCACCGCCTCTTTTAAACCCTCTGGAAAGACTCCTTGCTCAAGGGAGCTGTTTATGATCTTCAACAGAGGGTCACGTAATCCCTCCAAGCAGGATTTCACCAACCAAGAGGGACACGGATCGAGGGAGCAGGTGGTCGGTCTAGCTGCAGCTATGAGCCTATCGACAGCCCCTGCATCCAGCGGGATGAACTGGTCGAGGATGGGCCCATCTTGATGGGTTCCCAGGGAGAGACAAAGGCATGGCCTTTCCAGCTGACCAGGGGTCATTGTTGGGTGTGAGGGTCTATTGGTGGGCAGGAAGGATGGTTGGGCACCACCAGCTGATTATGCCAACCCCTCAGAGGAGCAATTGGGTTATCCTTGTATTCCCCAATGTGGGTGCTTGTTATACTATGTATTTGGGGGTAACATCACCTTTGGAGGTCAACCGGACTGCATTTCTCAGGGAAAAGTCATGCTTGGACATCAGTCAATGAGAACCTTTGTGGCACCTTGCTTGGTTGTGGGTTTTGGGGTCCTTTAGGGTCCCAGGTTTAAACAACATAGAAAACTGGAGCCACTGGTTTTATTCTCAAGACAGAGTTCAGGGGACAGCCACATACAGTATGCCCTGTTCATCTCATTGGAAGAAATGCAGGCCATTTCATGTAATGCATCCTTTTTTTTAAAACAAAGAATAAGTATAGAGAATCAAGGAAGAGAAAATTGCAGCTGCCAGTCATCTAGGCAGAATGATAATCTGTGGAGTTCCCCTCTAAAATCACACAGCCTTCCTCTAGAGTGAAAACAGGAGACACTCCCATAACTTTAATGGTTGAGTGGAAGGGCTTTCTTGCTTGCCACACAGCAACACCTGCTAAAATTGCTTCACCTGCATCACTATTTCAGTTATAAAAGATGTCTACAGCAATCCTATGAGGGTGTATGTATTTGGCCCCTGCAATTAGTTTGATGGAAATCAGGAATGGGCCAACTTCAGCCCTCCCTCCAGGTGCTTTGGACCCCAACTCCCACAATTCCTAACAGCCTACAGCAGTGGTTCTCAACCTTCCTAATGCCGTGACCCCTGAATACAGTCCCTCATGTTGTGGTGACCCCCAACCATAACATTGTTTTTGTTGCTACTTCACAACAGTCATTTTACTACTGTTATAAATCATAATGTAAATATCAGATATGCAAGATGTATTTTCATTCACTGGGCCAAACTGGGCACAAATACCCAATGCACCCACATGTAAATGCTAGTGGGGTTGGGGGAGGATTGATTTTGTAATTTGGGAGTTGGAGTTGCTGGGATTTGTAGTTCACCTATAATCAAAGAGCATTCTGAACTCCACCAGCAATAGATTTGAACCTAATTAGCCACACAAAACTCCCATGCTCAACGGAAAACACTGGAAGGGTTTGGTGGGCATTGACCTTGAGTTTGGGAGTTGTAGCTCACCTATATCTAGAGAGCACTGTGGACTCACACAATGGTGGATCTGGACCAAAATTGGCACAAATACTCATTATGCGCAAATGTGAACACTGGTGGAGCCTGGGGAAAATAGACCTTGACTTTTGGGAGTTGTAGTTGCTGGGATTTATAGTTCATTACAATCAAAGAACATTCTGAACATTCTGAACAATGATAAAATTGGCTCAAACTTCGTACATGGAATCCCCATGACCATCAGAAAATACTGTGTTTTCTGATGGTCTTTAGTGACCCCTCTGACACCCCTTCGCAACCCCCTCAGGGGTCCCGACCCCCAGGTTGAGAAACACTGGCCTACAGGCTGTTAGGAATTGTAGGAGTTGCAGTCCAAAACATCTGGAGGGAGGGCTGAAGTTGGCCCATGGCTAATTTAGAAGCATGATGCCATTGGATCCAGCTTGGCAGCACTTCCATTATCATCACACAGAGTGCTCACTAATGCTTCCTCTTCATCTTGGAAAGAAGTGACAAGTGGAGTGCCGCAGGGTTCCGTCCTGGGCCCGGTCCTGTTCAACATCTTTATTAATGACTTAGATGAAGGGCTAGAAGGCATGATCATCAAGTTTGCAGACGACACCAAATTGGGAGGGATAGCCAATACTCCAGAGGACAGGAGCAGGATTCAAAACGATCTTCACAGATTAGAGAGATGGGCCAGAACTAACAAAATGAAGTTCAACAGTGACAAATGCAAGATACTCCACTTTGGCAGAAAAAATGAAATGCAAAGATACAGAATGGGGGACAATGCCTGGCTCGAGAGCAGTACGTGTGAAAAAGATCTTGGAGTCCTCGTGGACAACAAGTTAAACATGAGCCAACAATGTGATGTGGCGGCAAAAAAAGCCAATGGGATTTTCGCCTGCATCAATAGGAGCATAGTGTCTAGATCTAAGGAAGTAATGCTACCCCTTTATTCTGCTTTTGGTTAGACCACATCTGGAATATTGTGTCCAATTCTGGGCACCACAATTCAAGAGAGATATTGACAAGCTGGAATGTGTCCAGAGGAGGGCGACTAAAATGATCAAGGGTTTGGAGAACAAGCCCTATGAGGAGCGGCTTAGGGAACTGGGCATGTTTAGCCTGAAGAAGAGAAGGCTGAGAGGAGATATGATAGCCATGTATAAATATGTGAGAAGAAGCCACAGGGAGGAGGGAGCAAGCTTGTTTTCTGCTTCCTTGGAGACTAGGACGTGGAACAATGGCTTCAAACTACAAGAGAGGAGATTCCATCTGAACATAAGGAAGGACTTCCTGACTGTGAGAGACGTTCAGCAGTGGAACTCTCTGCCCCGGAGTGTGGTGGAGGCTCCTTCTTTGGAAGCTTTTAAGCAGAGGCTGGATGGCCATTTGTCAGGGGTGATTTGAATTGACAAGATATTGACAAGATATTGACAAGCTGGAATGTGTCCAGAGGAGGGCGACTAAAATGATCAAGGGTCTGGAGAACAAGCCCTATGAGGAGCGGCTTAGGGAACTGGGCATGTTTAGCCTGAAGAAGAGAAGGCTGAGAGGAGATATGATAGCCATGTATAAATATGTGAGAAGAAGCCACAGGGAGGAGGGAGCAAGCTTGTTTTCTGCTTCCTTGGAGACTAGGACGCGGAACAATGGCTTCAAACTACAAGAGAGGAGATTCCATCTGAACACGAGGAAGAACTTCCTGACTGTGAGAGCCGTTCAGCAGTGGAACTCTCTGCCCCGGAGTGTGGTGGAGGCTCCTTCTTTGGAAGCTTTTAAGCAGAGGCTGGATGGCCATTTGTCAGGGGTGATTTGAATGCAATATTCCTTCTTCTTGGCAGGGGGTTGGACTGGATGGCCCATGAGGTCTCTTCCAACTCTTTGATTCTATGATTCTATGATCATCATTATCATTATTGAACAATCCCGCATTCCTGGCAAGGGGCATATAGACATTTTTGAAAAATATAGGGAAGGTTTCTGCGAAGCTGCCTCTGCCTTGCGGGGACAGCAGCTATGTCTTTGCACTTCTTTGAGAACTCTCCAGGTATTCCCCTCTGGTGGATGGACGACAATGCTGCGCCTGAATCCTTGCCTGAATCACCTGATAGCGGTTTCTTTATGCTTCAAAGAGGGAAATACTCTCACATCACTCCCAAATATATTGGGTTAGCCCGATTAGACCCCAGGTCTGCATTAGGAAGTGGAAAGAAAGAGGGCAATGTTTCACAGAGTGCTCTTAATGTTCTCACGAAGCATTGGCAGTGTGCTTGTGTGTGTGTTGGGGGAAGGCGTGTTGGAGATTGTGGGATACAGAGAACACAGCCTTTTGCTGTATGGTTTGGTAGTGCACTGTTGCCTTGACAACCACGCAGGGTCTCTTGCTGCTTGCCATTGCCAGCACAAAGAAGGGGAAAGGAAAAGAGAGCATAAATTGATGCTGCTCAGCATCCGGCGAAAATCAATCTTGTACAGTGACACTGCCTGCTTAGGGGCTAAAGTGTTACTAGATCCATCAAATTACTGCTGCTTCTTTTCCTCTTCTGCTTCCCTCTTCTACCCACTCTCTGACCCCAATAATACAAGATCCTGACATTTCTTTTTGTTTCTGCTCTCTCTTTCTGACCTTTACATTACTGAAAAGCTGTAACTGTTACAAGTGGACACAATGTAATGCTGCAAAGCAACATGCCAATTAGGAGGCATCTGAAAAACCTGGGGAAAAAAGCTACCTGTTGGAGGTCCGAGACCACTCGTCAAGAAGCAAATTAGCCTTTTCCATCACTAATGGCAATGGAGGCGTTCCTTGGCCCAGCCTGAAGTGAGCTTGGCCCTGCCACCATCCCCAGTCCCAAATGACATGACTTGTGTGCTTTGCAATACTCCTCACACAAGTCTGGTGCATGTAAGGGGAAAAGGCTATATCTCAGGCACTACTGAGAAGGCTACGTTTTGACGGATTGAGCATTGGTTGACTGGTCCAACCCAAAGGCAGCTCCTCATCCTGGAGAGAAATGACTGGTGCTGAAGTTACTCAGTGGGTTTCTGTGCCTGTGGGCCTTTCCTCCTTGCTCCTCCCAAGCTATTTTGCCAGTCATGTGTCATGGAAGCAGATACTAGGGCTGGGCGGTTTCGTTAATTCGTAATTCGTTAAAAATTCGTTATTTTTTTGTTAATGAAGCGATAACGAACCATTCTGGAGCAACTTAAAAACGAAACAAATTTTTCAATTCGTTTCGTAAATGCTTCGTATTTTGTTATGTATTCGTTTCGTTATTGGTTTGAGGTCGTTGCGTTATTATTTCCGCATGTCTGGGGCAAGTTTTATAGTTGTTTTTTGTTTAATTAGTGAAAAAAAATTATAATATCACACCAACAGTCAACAACAGAGGGAGAGGGAAGCTTCAGAAGTTTCCCCTTCTTATTTCATAATTGTTTCGTAATTGTTTCGAAATTGTTTCTAAATTGTTTCGAAATTGTTTCGAAATTGTTTCGAAATTGTTTCGTAATTATTTTCGCATGCCTGGTGCAAGTTTTATAGTTGTTGTTTGTTTTATCACACCAACAGTCAACAACAGAGGGAGAGGGAAGCTTCAGAAGTTCCCCCTGTCCCATTTGGAGGTTTTTTAGCGTATTGTGCGGTCGCGTCCGCCATTAACGAATCGATTCGTTATTGCTTCGTTATTGTTAGGTAATCTTTTTACCATTTACGAAATTTCGTAAATATCGAACTTTTTTTTAAAAAAAAAATCGGAATTCTTTTAAATATCGAAACGCAAAAAACCCCAAAAAACGAATCGATTTTAGAAACAAATTTTTCCGTTGTTACCCAGGCCTAGCAGATACTCTCCTGCCTTCACCACTGTTCATTTTGACACTAATTCCTGGCCAGATTATGTGTATGTTGTTCATTTATTTATTTATTATTTAATTATTTGCTTCATTTATATACCGCTCTTCTCAGCCCTCAGGCGACTCAGAGCGGTTAACAACCAGTTTCAACCAGACGATACAAAATCAGAAATAAATTAAAACAGTAATATCAATTAATTAACACCAGAATCAATACAACAGTACAGCAATATAACAATCCATCATGTCTCATCAATAGAATCAGCATCCGATCCCGTTGTCCATTATTCCATTCCAATAATCACTCAATTGTACTGCTTAGTTGAAAGCCTGTTCGAAAAGCCAGGTCTTCACACTCTTCCGGAATGCCAGTAAGGAGGGGGCCAATCTAATGTCTGTAGGAAGGGCGTTCCACAGCTGAGGGGCGACTACTGAGAAGGCCCTATCTCTCATCCCCGCCAGGCGTGCTTGTGAAGCCGGCGGGACCGAGAGCAGGGCCTCCCCAGACGATTTTAACATTCATAGTCAATCCAGTGGAGCCTTGACTCAAGAGCATCCCAACTTAAGAGTGTTTTGAATTATGTCACTTGGCCTGGATTTTGCTTTGACAAATTTGACATGTGTTTTGTGTTAAGAGCTGTTGCTTGCCCCAGGTTTTGCTTTGGCTTAAGGGTGGTGTTAAGAGCGAGCACCAGAAGGAGAGGACAGGGCTTCAAAGCTTCAAGGGAGAAGCCTCCAGGTCTTGTGCTCTTGTCCACTTTGGGAGATTGCTGTCTGCTTTGCTCTTGTCAGCTTTGAGGAACTTTGGTTTTTTTAGGTTCTTGTGGATTTTTTCGGGCTATAGGGCCATGTTCTAGAGGCATTTCTCCTGACATTTCACCTGCATCTATGGCAAGCATCCTCAGAGGTAGTGAGGTGAGGATGCTTGCCATAGATGCAGGTGAAACGTCAGGAGAAATGCCTCTAGAACATGGCCCTATAGCCCGAAAAAACCCACAAGAACCTAGTGATTCCAGCCATGAAAGCCTTCGACAATACTTTGGGGTTTTGTTTTTTTTTTGGGGTGGTTTTTATTCCCGGTCTTTTTGGCTTCATGAAGAAAGAGAGGGAGGGAGCAAGAGAGGGAGGGGAAGAGGCTGGAAGGAGGAGGAAGAAAAGGATGCTTCTGCCTCTTCTTCACTTTGTACTTTGTGCTTCCTTGCCACCACTTGATGCTTCTACCATTTAAAGTTGATCTTTCTTTCTGTATTCATCCATGTGAAAGAGAAGCATTTTGAGTTAAGAGCTCAGTCATGGCACAAATTAAACTCTTAAGTCAAGATATCACTGTACTAAAAAAATTACACCATGCTGTCTGATAATTAGGGAGTACTTGATAGCAACTTTCTGTTCTCCCCAAACACCAAATGAAATTATTGATTTCAGTTAACATCACCACATATTTCTCTTTAAACCTGTGTGATTTTAAACAAATGTCTTAATAATTTAATGTTTTAATGAATTGTTTTAATTGTATTATTATTTATGACAGTTGTTGGCATTGAACAAATGCCTGTTATGAAGCCGCCCTGAGTTCCCCCTCCAGGGGTGAGAAGGACAGGATACAAATATGCTAAATGAATAAATTAATAAAATTAACTGCCCACATTAATAAAATCCATGATACATGTATTTCCAACATGCACCCAAATGATAGAATTTGGGGCAGGGAGGTTATCATAATCCCAGTATATAAAAGAATAACATTTTCTACCTCCAAATATTGGGTGGCCCTTTTAAAGGACTGGCATTTTGACCCTCAGGTAAAGGGATGCCTCTTTTGGCAAGTGATCCCTGGGAGCCTCGCCTTTCAACAACTAATCCAGTGGATCTCTACGTAACCAGAAGGATTTAGTCTATGCAGAGAGGGAGGCTTCCCACAGGAAGCATAACATGGAAATTATTTATTGGTTGAGTCTTTAAAAGCAGTGATTGTAAAATTGGTAAATAAATACATTATCGGGGAGAAGTATATATGCATTTTCTGTTTAAAATGAATTTGCTGAATGTGGGTTAGACCGTGATTATTTTTCACCGCCCTAACATTGTTATTCAGCATTGTAGGGAAAATTCAGACACATTTTGGAAGTGTGGATTACAGAATAAAAACTCTCTTTGAATGTGTCCTGTCTTCTGACTGAGAGGTTTTGGTCGGATTTCCAAGATACAGCCATTTTCGTTTGGCTTTTCCATCAAGCAATTCTCCGTGCTGAAAAGCAATCTCTCCTCTTCAGGCTTCCTGCCTGCTTATGTAGCCATCTGTGTGTCTGAATCTGGCTTCTTTCCTCTTTCTCTAAATTCTTCTTAATGTGTAGAGGCAGGCTACAATGCATGCACACATACATACTCTGCTCCCCCTGTGTTCCATGGCCTGTGCTCTATGGGCTTCATTAACATGCAAATTAGCACAATCTGACTGACTCGTTTAGCTGCTACTTCTTTCAAACAGTCACGCAACAATGGAAATGTTAATCAGGTTCTAGAAATGGATGGCACTTCTGCTCTATTTGTGAGAAAATGCAGGCACCGCAAAGCACAGCTTGGGAATTCAATCTTCTTTCTGTGCAGATGAGTGAAGGTCCCTTTCTTTCTAGAGCAGGCAGGGGCAAACTTCGGCCCTGCCTCCAGGTGTTTTGGACTCTAACTCCCACTCCTAACAGCCAGTAATTGAAGTCCAAAACACCTGGAGGGAGGGCCAAAGTTTGCCCATGCCTGTTCTAGAGCAAGCATAGTGTTGATGCCGAACATGACCACCCCCAATAAAAGATAGTTTATAATCAGGGAATTCATAGTTTTGCCAAGGACGCCAGGCTGATACTTTCCCACCAAAACACCCACATATAGTATTTTCACATCTCAAACCCTGTTCTGTTTTTCTTTCTTTTCTGTCTTTTCCATTCCATTATAACTAGCCCATAATCCCCATATAGCAGCCTAAGACCTTTCTCCATGGTCCCATGGCTACACCATGACAACAATGTTAGTGTTTCTTCTTCTTGTGTGCCTCGGCATGGAGGCTGCTGACCCCAGGAAGCCTTCTCCTGTGTTACCCCTGTGACCCAGACCAGCATTACACCATTCTGGTTGTTTTTATGAATTGGACTCCTTTTCCCTAAATGAACCTCCTGTTTTATAGATGGACTTCAACTGCTCAATACTTATATGGACCCTATATCAACTCTTATGAATTCAGGGTAACCAGGACAGATCTTCCCCAAAGAGAAAAAATAGGAGAAGTGCAAAAAAGCCAGAATGGATGTCCAAAGAACTTCTAACTGTGCTAAGACTCAAAAGAGACATGCACAAGAAGTGGAAAAAGGGAGAAGTCACCAAAGAAGAATTCAAACAAATAGCCAACTCCTGTAAGGAAAAGGTTCGCAAGGCTAAAGCACAAAATGAGCTCAGGCTTGCCAGAGATATTAAAAACAGTAAAAAGGGCTTCTTTTCTTATGTCAGTAGACAAAGGAAGAACCAAGAGGCAATAGGGCCTCCTCGAGGAGAAGATGGGGCAATGCTGACAGGGGATAGGGAAAAGGCAGAACTACTTTTTCTTTTTTTAAAGAATTTTATTAAATTTTTTATATAACATCAAAAGAGTGGGAACAACCAAGGTATAGGAAAGTAGGAAGGAGAGAGAAAGATAAAAATCTACAATCTACAAAAATACATCCACACACAAAAACAAAGCAACAAAAAATAAAAAAATAAAAGAGAAAAGAGAAAAAAGAGAAAAAATATGACTTCCATTCCATCTTCTTGGATAATATTTTTCTTATTATTCAAAAATATTTTTTCTTACTAAAGAAAAAAAATAGTAAAATTATCTCTCGTAGTCTTCATTTTCTCAAATTATCCCGATAGTTCTGAAGATCATCCCAATTTGTTCTTTTCATTATCTTGCCTGTATTTTTCTTCAACAAAAAAAGTCAATTTGTCCATATCCCTAGAAAAGGCAGAACTACTTAATGCCTTCTTTGCCTCCATTTTCTCACAAAAAGAAAGTCATCTTCAACCTCAGTAAGATGGAGTGGCTGAGGGATTAGAAGATATCCAACTCCAAATTGGGAAACAAATCATCCAGGAATACCTGACCGCTATAAATGAGTTCAAGTTCCCAGGGCCAGATCAACTACACCCAAGAGTATTGAAGGAACTAGTGGAAGTCGTCTTGGAACCATTGACAATCAACTTAGAGAGGTCTTGGAGAAAGGGAGAAGTTCCAGCAGATTGGAGGAGGGCCAATGTGGTCCCAATCTTCAAGAAGGGAAAAAAGGTTGACCTAAACATTTACCGTCCAGTCAGCCTCACGTCTATACCAGGCAAAATTCTGGAAAAGATTGTTAAGGAAGTGGTCTGCAAACACTTAGAAACAAATGCGGTCATCGTTAATAGCCTATACTCCAGGTGACAGGAGTAGAATTCAAAACAATCTTAACAGATTAGAGATGGGCCAAAACTAATAAAATGAAGTTCAACAGTGACAAATGCAAGATACTCCACTTAGGCAGAAAAAATGAAATGCAAAGATACAGAATGCGTGTCAAATCCTGCTGGTAGGGTTTAGCAAACAAATGGTATTCACAAGATATGTGAACGTAGCCAGATTTATTGCTTCTACACAGACGAGGAAAAAAATAACACTACTAATTTCCCTTTTACATTCAACTCCTTTTATCATGTTTTTCCTCTCCTCCCCTTCCAAATTCCTTTGTTGACGCTGACCTTGCTTCAGGTATGTTGGCAGGGCAGGAGTCAAATGCTTATTTTCTCAAGCTTTGAATTATGTCCTGACAATGGGGGACACCTGGCTCGAGAGCAGTTTTTATGTTGAATGTTTTTATATTGAATGTTTTTATATTGTGTAAAATAATTGTTATTATTTTGGAAAAAAAATACCTTTTGAACCAATTTCGAGCCATGCAGGAATAGTGGGAGGAGTAATTCCGAATTTAAACCACTTACCCATTTTTTGGAATTATTTTTGGATGTCTCCCACAGTTATTTTGATTTTTAGAACAATTAAGCAACTTTGGCAAAGCCTCGCGATTTCCATTCTTGAAGGCCACGTTTTAAAATCTCGCAGTTTCCCTTCCCTGTTAGTTTTAAAATCTCGCTGTTTCCCTTCCCCGGCTGGCAGTGAACACGGCGCTGAAGAGGGATGAGGTGGGCGTGGCTAAGAACAGCTCTTCCTGAAGGCCACGCCCCCAGTGGCCTTTAGGAAGAGCTGTCACTTAACCAGGCCCACCTTGTCCCTCTTCATTGCCGCCAGGTAAGGGAAACTGCGGGATTTTAAAACTGCTTAAAATCTCGCAGTTTCCCTTCCCTGGCGGCGATGAAAAGGGACGAGGTGGGCGTGGCTAAGCACAGCTCTTCCTGAAGGCCATGCCCCCAGTGGCCTTCAGGAAGAGCTGTCACTTAGCCAGGCCCACCTCGTCCCTCTGCATCGCAGCTCGCCGCCAGGGAAAGGAAACTGCGAGATTTTAAAAGAGTTAGTTTTAAAATCTCGCAGTTTCCCTTCCCTGGTGGTGAGCTGCTATGCAGAGGGACAAGGTGGGCCTGGCTAAGTGACAGCTCTTCCTGAAGGCCATTGGGTGCGTGGCCTTCAAGAACATCTGTGCTTAGCCATGGCCACCTCGTCCCTCTGCATGGCAGCTCGCCACCAGGGAAGTGAAACTGCGAGATTTTAAAACTAACAGGGAAGGGAAACTGCGAGATTTTGAAACTGTTTGGGCTGACTTTGTCAAAGTTACTTAATGGTTCTGGAGAGAGGGGCAACTTCCATTAACGAAACAAATGACGCGATTCGGATTTCCTGCTATTTCCGATCTTTTTTTCAAGAAAATTTCAGAAATCATTTTAAAATCGAATCGCCAGCGCCCCCTATATACGAAAGGAGTTTAGAACCATTTTTTTTCTTGATCGCCCAAGCCTAGTGAATGCTATTTTAAATTGTAAGTTGCTCGGAGCACCTTGGTGGAGAGCGACTAATTAAGAAGTGAAGTGAAGTTTAGTGAAGTGAAGTGAAGTGAAGTGAAGTGAAGCAGTACGTGTGAAAAAGATCTTGGGGTCCTTGTGGACAACAAGTTAAACATGAGCCAACAATGTGATACGGTGGCAAAAAAAGCCAATGGGATTTTGACCTGCATCAATAGGAGTATAGTGTCTAGATCCAGGGAAGTCATACAACCCCTGTATTCTGCCTTGGTTAGACCACACCTAGAATATTTTGTCCAATTCTGGGCACCACAATTGAAGAGATTGACAAGCTGGAATGTGTCCAGAGTACAGAAACTAAAATGATCAAGCGTCTGGAGAACAAGATTCTATGAGGAGCGGCTTAAAGAGTTGGGCATGTTTAGCCCGAAGAAGAGAAGGCTGAGAGGAGACATTATGGCCATGTATAAATATGTGAGAGGAAGTCATAGGGAGGTGGGAACAAGCTTGTTTTCTGCTTCCCTGGAGACTAGGATGCGGAACAATCGCTTCAAACTACAAGAAAGGAGATTCCATCTGAACATTAGCTTTTAAAAAGAGGCTGGATGGCCATCTGTTAGGGGTGCTTTGAATGCAATTTTCCTGCTTCTTGACAGGGGGTTGGACTGGATGGCCCATGAGGTCTCTTCCAATTCTATGATTCTATGTTTATGCATGTAAATGGCCACTGTTCACATGTCCTTTCTAGATAGGGCACAAATGGGTTTCCACTAGCTATTGCTTGCTGCCGTCAAATATCCCTACGTCCCACAGTTGTCATCCTATGCTGCTTTCACTTACCAGTGGAGAAGTGGAGAAAAAAAAATTAAGGCCATGTGGATAGGGCTGCTCTGAGTTCCTGAGAGAATGAAAAGGCAGGTATGTTCTATTTGAGAGCAGCACAGCCTTGTTTCATAGAATCAAAGAATCACTGAAGGCGCAGAGGCTGCACGGTCACCCAGTTCAACCCCCTGCAATATAGAAATGGAGAAACAAAGCACTCTATCGACACACACACTGCAGCCAAGTTCTAATTGGAATTAATTAACCCCAAATCATATAGTCGAGTTGAAAGAGACTACATCGGCCACCCTACCATGTTGGAAAAGCCCAGTCAAATTACCCCCAACAGATGGCTATCCAGCCTCTGTTTAAATGCCTCCAAAGAGGCAGGGGGGTCCACTGGACTCCAGAGCAGTGAATTCCACGTTTGTAGCTTCAATAAAGCCCTTCTTCCTAATGTTCAATGGAATCTCTCTTCCTGTAATTCAAACCATGGCTCTGGATCCTCATTTCAAGGGCAGCAGGAAACAAGCCTGCTCCTTCTTCCTTAGGACACCCTTTCACATATTTATTAGGGCTGGGCGGTTTCGTTTCGTAATTTCGTAATTCGTTAAAAATTCATTATTAAAATCCCACTCTCACCAGAAATATTCTTACTGGGAATAACAAAAGAGGAAACAGACAAGAATGCAGATAAATTATTATTCCTGGCGACAACAGCAGCGAGAATATGCTACGCCAGATACTGGAGAAAGGAAGAAATACCGGAGATTGACGAATGGGAGACGAAGCTTATGGAGGTAAAGAACATGGACAGACTAAGTTATCTAATCCAGAAAAGCAAAGGAATAATAGAAAAAGAAACAGATTGGACAAGAATTGATGAATATTTCAAAGAGAAATGATTCAGAAATTAAAGATGGGAGAAAAGATATTTCCAAGACCCAAACGAGAAACTGAACAAATAAGAAAAAAGAAAACAACAAAACAAAAAGGAAAGAAAAGGAAACTCTTCGCTAAGGACACCCGGAAGACAGGCCGAAGGAAGGGGGAAACCTCGATTTTTGTCTCTATTACTTTTAATGCACTCTCTACACTTTCCCTTTCCGACTTTCTATACCCTCACTCTTATCCACCCCATACTTTCCTAAATCTATCACCCAACCACTCTCCTTTTCTATCCATTTTTCTCTTAGTCCCCCCTTACTCTTTCTGATTCTCTATACGGATCTATTTTTTTAACTATCATTCTCTTTTAATCATATGTATATGAAAAATGTGAATAAAGATTATTTTTAAAAAATTCATTATTTTTTTTGGTTACGAAGCGATAACGAACCATTCAGGAGCATCTAAAAAACGAAACGAATTTTTCAATTCGTTTCGTAATTGCTTCGTATTCGTTTCGTATTCGTTTCGAAATCGTTTCGAAATCGTTTCATTATTATTTCCGTATATCTGGGGCAAGTTGTATAGCTGTTGTTTGTTTAATCAGTGAAAAAAAATTATAAATATCACACCAACAGTCAACAACAGAGGGAGAGGGAAGCTTCAGAAGTTCCCCCTGTCCCATATGGAGGGTTTTTAGCGTATTGCGCAGTCGCGTCCGCCATTAACGAATCGATTCGTATTCGTTTCGTATTTGTTTCGTATTGTTTCGTAATTTTACGAAATTTCGTAAATATCGAACTTTTTTAAAGAAAAATTTCAGAATTCTTTTAAATATCGAAACGCAAAAAACCCCAAAAAACGAATCGAGTTTAGAAACAAATTTTTCCATGGTTGCCCAGCCCTAATATTTATATATGGTTTCTCTCCTCTCCTTCAGCCTTCTCTTCTGCAGGCTAAATAGACCCAGTTCTTTAAGACGCTCCTCAGAGGGATCATTCATGGTCTCCAGACCTTTGACCCTTTTAGTCGCCCTCAAATGGTTTCCCTTCCAGCTTAGAGTCAATCTCTCTCTTGAACTGTGGGTCCCAGAATTCGACACAGTGATATTCCAGGGAAAGAGGTATCACCAAATCAGAAAAGAAAGGCACCACGGCTTCCCTCGATCTGGACACTAGACTCCTTTGGATGTAGCCCAAAATTCAATTGCCTTTTTGAGCTCCTGCATCACACTCTTGGCTCATGTTCAGCTTGTTCTCCATGAAGACTCCAAGATCTTTCTCACATGTAATTCTGTTGTTGAGCCAGGCGTCTCCCATCCTGTATTTGCGCATTTCATTTTTTTTTTTTTTTGCCGAAGTGGAGAATCTTGCATTTCCCCTTGTTGAAATCCATTTTTTAGTTTTGATCCAGCTTTCCAATTTGTTAAGGTCATTTTAAGTTCTGATTCTGCCTGTTTGGAAACATGCAGATTCTAGGAAAAATAGCAAAAACTAACAAGTTCTATGTGTGGATTCTTTAGCCATACCTTTAAGTTGCCACAACAAGAGACTTAACCCCACTGTTGTTGGGCAGTTTAGAATGGTTGTGAATAGTGAGATCCAAGCCACTGTGGGTTTAGCCTGGTGAGAAAAAGAAGCCAATATTCCAGAATAAATCTCACCAAGTTGAAGCAGAAACCACTGAGGTTTTATTTCTATTCCAGCTGGAAAAGGATGATGGCTGCATTAATTTGCTGAAGAAACCGTCATGGTTTTTAGCCCAAAAAATACAGTATATATATATATATATATATATATATATATATATATATATATTTACAGTTCTTATATTCCGCCCTTCTCACCCCGCAGGGGACTCAGGGCGGATTACAGTCAACACATATATGGCAAACATTCAATGCCAGTTTTGACAAACAACGTTTAACACACAAATACACCAAGGCTATTTAACTTTTTTCTGGCCGCCAGGGGAGCTGCTGCTTTTCATCGTCCATCAGCGACACCGATGAAGTTCTTCCGCATTCCACATTCCCCGGAGTCTTTTTTCTTTATGGCCTCATAAATTACTTAAATTTAGCCTCCCACACAAGGTGGTGCCTTATTTTCCTACTTGACAGATGCAACTGTCTTTCGGGTTGCAAAGGTCGACAACGGGCTACACAATGGCTGGACACCCACTCCAGCCCGGGCTGGCTTCGAACTCATGACCTTTTGGTCAGAGTGATCTTAATGCAGCTGACACTCAGCCAGCTGCGCCACAATCCTATTTCCCTGTGCCCACCGCCCGAGACGGCTTCACTGTGATTGGCTGTGATGCCAGCAAGCCAGGAGGAGCAGCCAGGGACCAAGGCAGCTCGTCCAATCAGAGGCAGCGCACTGCTTCAGCTGCTCAGCCAATGATGAGAGAGGAGCTAGGCAACAGTGGGATCAATGAAATAAATGTCATAATGATGGGTTATGAATGGCCTTTTTCATGCCTTTATGATAAGTGACCAAGGTGATTGCCTGAGCCTTCCAGCCTTGATCCTGGCTATTGTCCTGAGATTTTGAAATAACATTCCTGTCTGGCCCCGAAGAGCCAGTTCCATTGTCCCAAAGTCCTGTCAATTTGACTTGTTGATAGGATCTGGGATTTCTTTTCTGAGGTAGGGGAATGGCACATTGGGGGAGAAACAGGCGATAATCCCCTTTTCCTCGCAGATGGGGAAGTGTCCTATGTGTTAAGTAGTTGAAATGTCCATGAGCCCCGTGCCCTAGGTGGTGTGGCCAAAGGTCCTCCAAAGTCCAGGAAAAGGGACTGCTTGTTGTCCATGCTGATGGGTTCTTTGCCAAGTCCTTTGTTTAGGGATTATTGGCCCAGGAAGTCATGCAATACCTGGGCCTTGAGTTGCTGGGCAGAATTCATGTCATGATCTCCAGCTCATGCCATACAACTGACACAAACCACATGGCCATGGGACATTGGGCCAAAAGGAAATGCAGGACAAATGGGCCAGCCATAAAACTCAATTGCCCAGAGGTGAAGGGAGAACTGGGCTTTGATATGGGAGGGCTTTGAAATGGTAAAGGCAACAGGTGCCAAAGGTAAGGGAGGAAATGGGCTTTGGTATGGAAGGGCTTTGAAATGGTAAAGGCACCAGGATACCTGAATGTGTGATTTATGGCATGGTAGTTAGTACTATATAGGAAGCCTTGGGTTGAAGCTCTTGTATTCCGAACAATAAACGTGTTGATGTCAACTACACTTGTGATTTCTCCAGAGCCACACAGCTTAGAACTGAGATATCTGACAATTCATGTGGAGGTCACTGTGTTCAATGCATACATATCACAAATGGGAATGAGGGACATATACAGGGTTCATATGGGAAAAGCGAACATGCAGAATCATAGAATCATAGAATCATAGAGTTGGAAGAGACCTCATGGGCCATCCAATCCAACCCTCTGCCAAGAAGCAGGAAAATTGCATTCAAAGCACCCCCGACAGATGGCCATCCAGCCTCTATTTAAAAGCTACCAAAGAAGGAGCCTCCACCACACTGCGGGGCAGAGAGTTCCACTGCTGAACAGCTCTCACAGTTAGGAAGTTCTTCCTAATTGTTCAGATGGAATCTCCTTTCTTGTAGTTTGAAGCCATTGTTCCGTGTCCTTGTCTCCAGGGCAGCAGAAAAAAAGCTTGTGCCCTCCTCCCTATGACTTTCTCTCACATAGTTATACATGACCATCATGTCTCCTCTCAACCTTCTCTTCTTCAGGCTAAACATGTCCAGCTCTTTAAGTTGCTCCTCATAAGGCTTGTTCTCCAGATCCTTGATCATTTTAGTTGCCGTACTCTGGACACATTCCAGCTTCTCAATATCTCTCTTCAATTGTGGTGCCCAGAATTGCACACAATATTCCAGGTGTGGTCTAATCAAGGCAGAATAGAGGGGTAGCATGGATCTAGACACTATACTCCCATTGATGCAGGCAAAAATCCCATTGACTTTTTTGCCGCCGCATCACATTGTTGGCTCATGTTTAACTTGTTGTCCACGAGGACTTCAAGATCTTTTTCACACGTACTGCTCTCGAACCAGGAGTCCCCCATTCTGTATCTTTGCATTTCATTTTTTCTGCCTAAGTGGAGTATCTTGCATTTGTCACTGTTGAACTTCATTTTGTTAGTTTTGGCCCATCTCTCTAATCTGTCAAGATCATTTTGAATTCTACTCCTGTCTTCTGGAGTATTGGCTATCCCTCCCAATTTGGTGTCATCTGCAAACTTGATGATCATGCCTTCTAATCCTTCATCTAAGTCATTAATAAAGATGTTGAACAGGACCGGGCTCAGAACGGAACCCTATGGCACTCCACTTGTCACTTCTTTCCAGGATAAAGAGGAAGCATTGGGGAGAATCACCCTCTGGGTTTCGTCCGCTTAAACAATTACAGATCCACCTAACCGTAGTTTTGCCTAGCCCACATTGGACTAGTTTGTTTGCCAGAAGGTTATGGGGGACCTTGTTGAAAGCCTTATTGAAGTCCAGATATGCTACATCCACGGTATTACCCACATCTACCCAGCTTATAACTCTATTGAAAAAAAGAGATCAGATTAGTCCGGCATGACTTGTTTTTGATAAATCCATGTTGACTATTAGCGATGACCACATTTGTATCTAAGTGTTTGCAGACCACTTCCTTAACAATCTTTTCCAGAATCTTGCCTGGTATTGACGTGAGGCTGACTGGACGGTAATTGTTTGGGTCAACCTTTTTTCCCTTCTTGAAGATTGGGACCACATTGGCCCTCCTCCAATCTGCTAGGACTTCTTCTGTTCTCCAAGAACTCTCAAAGATGATTGCCAATGGTTCCGAGATGACTTCCGCTAGTTCCTTCAATACTCTTGGGTGTAGTTGATCTGGTCCTGGGGACTTGAACTCGTTTAGAGTGGCCAGGTATTCCTGGATGATTTGTTTCCCAATATGGGGTTGGATGTCTTCTAATCCCTCATCCATTCCATCTTACTGAGGTTAAAGATTATTTTATTTTTGTGAGAAAATTGAGGCAAAGAAGGCATTAAGTAGTTCTGCCTTTTCCCTTCTTCTCCTCGAGGAGGCCCTATCGCCTCTTGGTTCTTCCTTTTTCTACTGACATAAGAAAAGAAGCTCTTTTTACTGTTTTTAATGTCCCTGGCAAGCCTGAGCTCATTTTGTGCTTTAGCCTTGCGAACCTTTTTCTTAGAGGAGTTTGCTATTTGTTTGAATTCTTTGGTGATTTCTCCCTTTTTTTTTCACTTCTTGTTTTTGTGTTTTAAATATGTTGTATTATTTTGGGCTTGGCCTCATGTTAGCCGCCCCGAGTCCCCTCTGGGGAGATGGTGGCGGGTTATAAATAAAGATTATTATTATTATTATTATTATTATTATTATTATCATTATCATTATTATTGTTTATGTCTCTTTTGAGTCTTAGCACAGTTAGAAGTTCTTTGGACATCCATTCTGGCTTCTTTGCACTTGTCCTATTTTTTCTCTTTGTTGGCACTGTTTGCAATTGCGCTTTGAGTATTTTCACTCTTCACTCCTAATAACATTGCTATTAGGAGGCTACAGCCAATGCCACCCAGAACGCAGATGAGTAGAGATTGCCTGATAAGAGCAGCTGTGCATCAGAATAGAAATATGAATTAATTTTATTCTGCTGGAAGCCCCTTTACTACACAATTCATTTTTGTTGATGATGACAGGAGAAGAGGAGGAGGAGCTAGCCCTGTTGCGGTCACCTGCTACTGAAAGAAGAGCCTGCCAGGAAGATCATTTGTGTTCTGTTTCTTATATATAAAAAGAGAGAATATAGCATATTTGCATAAAGATATCATATGCTACTTGAACATACAGCACATAGAAATTGGGCATATCAGGGGAGGGAAGCGACCAGGTGCCTATTGCGCTTGTTGCTTAATCTACAGCAGATACTCTGGAGGCATGTGGCCTCCATGTTGGTGGGAAGGTGGATGTACCAAGTTTTTTAATCAGCATTGTAAAGGGTCTTGAGGGCCCTTCTATACAGGCTCTAATACCAAAAAGCTTGAAGTCAGGGTGTCTACAAAATACACTCCCCTCCAATGCATGCTGTAACACCCATCCGGCCAGAAGCACCATGTCAAATCCCACTGGAAATTCCAGATCCATTGAAGCCAATCAGCATATATTCAATGCAGAACAAGAATTTGGAAGCAATTTGGAGGGCGACTAAAATGATCAAGGGTCTGGAGAGCAAGCCCTATGAGGAGCGGCTTAAAGAGCTGGGCATGTTTAGCCTGAAGAAGGCTGAGAGGAGACATGATAACCATGTATAAAAATGTGAGAGGAAGTCATAGGGAGGAGGGCGCAATCTTGTTTTCCGCTGCCCTGGAGACTAGGACACAGAACAATGACTTCAAACTACAAGAAAGGAGATTTCATCTGAACATTAGGCAGAACTTCCTGTGAGAGCCGTTCAGCAGTTGATCTCTCTGCCCGGAGTGTGGTGGAGGCTACTTCTTTGGAAGCTTTTAAACAGAGGCTGGATGGCCATCTGTCAGGGGTGTTTTGAATGCAATTTTCCTGCTTCTTGGCAGCGGCTTGAACTGGATGGCCCATGAAGTCTCTTCCAACTCTATGATTCTATGAACATCCAGAGCACATGTGGACACTTCTAGCACTGAGGAATTTGAAGAATGAACCCAGATCTCCCTCCCCGCAAGAGAAGCCTGCATTATCCCCGTGGGAACTCTCGCCTCCCCTTTCTTGATTTGCTCTGAACCACTACTGCAGTGATTTTCATCAGGTAGGCGGATTTTTTTCACTGAATCTCACCAGAGGAGGTAAGGCGAAAAATACTCCTTGGATTGCATCAATTTCACTCTGTGGGATTCTGCGGCCACCATCCCCGTTTTGAGCAGGTTCAGAGGCTGCTTATGTTGGCACTCCACAGCAAAATAGCTATCTTTCATCTATATCTTGACCTGGATTAAAGTGGCCAAAAATAGGTTGAACACCTTCAATACCCCCTTTAAAAGGCAAGTGATGAAACCTGGAATTCATCACCTCCTTGTCTGCCTTCCAGTAAAATATCCTGAAATATCCTGTTGTTATTGAAACCCTCAGTCCACAAAAGACCCAAAACACAAAATGAACACAATGAAGTCCAACAGGGACAAATTTTTCCGCATAGGCAGAAAAAAGGAAATGCAAAGATTGGGGGACGATGCCTGGCTCGACAACAGGACATGTGGAAAAGATCTTGGAGTCCTTGTGGGGAGGAAGGGAAACATGAGCCAGGAATGTGATGCAGCAGCAAAAAAGCCAATGGAATTCTGGCCTGCATCAAGAGGAGTCTAGTGACTAGATACAGGGAAGTCATGCTACCCCTTTATTCTATTCTGCCTTGGTCAGACCACCTTATCTAGAATCACACTGTGTCCAACTCTGGGCACCACATCTGAAGGGAGATGTTGACACAAGTTTAGACTTACTGCACCCTTTACTCTCTGCAGGGGTGGAGGACCCATTAAGATGGTCTGCCCCAGGAGGCTTATGGATCCAGATGGATTCCTGATGGCTCTTAGGGATTTTCCCACCTCCTCGGTTGGTGATTCTGTCAATGCTCTTGTCACCCACTGGAATAAGGAAATGACTAGGGCAATAGACATGATCGCTCCAGAACGTCCTCTCTCAAGTAGCCGAGCTAAACCATCTCCTTGGTTCAACAAGGAGCTGGCAGCGATGAAGCAAATGAAGAGGAGACTAGAAGGCAGGGCATGAGGCGGAAAAAGCCTAGCGAGTCAAATCGAACACGGCTGGATGCCTACTTAAAGGCATATGCCGTGGCAATAGAAGCTGCAAAGAAATCTTTCTTTGCAGCCCATATTGCATCTGCAAAGAAACGTCTGGCGGAGCTGTTTCAGGTAGTCAGGGGATTTTTAAATCACGGGATCCCTGAGAACTCGGCAGCCTGCTGTGAAACATTTGATCAGTTCTTTGCAGACAAAGTCGCTTTGCTCCACTCTGGCTTTGATCCCATATTAATGGCAGTCTCTGAGGATGTAACATAAGCACCTGCTTGTCCAATTTTGATGGATTCGTTTCAATCTGTGCAGCTCCAGGATGTGGACAAGATTCTTGGATGGGTGAAGGCAACCACATGCATCTGGGACACTTCAGGGATATGGGACTTGGAGGTACTGTTCTGCAGTACCTTGAGGATCATTCCCAGAAGGTGTTGCTGGGGGACACCTGCTCGTCCTCACAACCATTGACTTGTGAGGTCCCGCAGGGATCTATACTGTCCCCCATGTTGTTTAACATTTAAATGAAGCTGCTGGGAGAGATCATCCGGAGTTTCGGGGTTAGATGTCATCTGTACGTAGATGATGTTCAGCTCTATCAGTCCTTCCCACCTGTCACTAAGGAGGCTGTGCAGGTCCTGAACCGGTGCTTGGCTGCTGCTGTTTCAGCCTGGATGAGGCGAACAGATTGAAACTCAATCCAGACAAGACAGAAGTACTCCTGGTCAGTCAAAAGACCGAACAGGGGATAGGGTTACAGCCTGTGTTAGACAAGGTTACACTCCCCCTGAAGATGCAGGTTCACAGTTTGGGAGTGATCCTGGACTCATCGCTGAGCCTGGAACCCCAGGTCTCAGCGGTGGTCGGGAGAGCTTTTGCACAATTAAAACTTGTGTGCCAGCTGCGCCCATTCCTTGGGAAGTCTGACTTGGCCACGGTGGTTCACACTTTTGTTACATCCCGAATAGACTACTGCAACGCTCTCTATGTGGGGCTGCCTTTGAAGACCTCTTGGAAGCTTCAATTAGTCCAACGGTCGGCAGCCAGGTTACTCACTGGAAAGGCATACAGGGAGCGTACAACTCCTCTGTTACGCCAGCTCCACTGGCTGCCGACCAGCTCCTGAGCACAATTCAAAGTGCTGGTTCTAACCTTTAAAGCCCTAAACAGTTCTGGCCCAGATTACCTGTCTGAACAGATCTCCTGCTACGAGCCATCACGAAGCTTAAGATCGGCAGGAGGGGCCCTGCTCTCGATCCCACCACTTTTGCAAATGTGGTTGGTGGGGATGAGAGACAGGGCCTTCTCAGCAGTGGCCCCCCGTCTGTGGAACTCTCTCTCTAAGGACACCACATTGGCCACCTCCCTCCTGTCCTTTAGAAGACAATTGAAGACTTGGCTTTGGGACCAGGCATTCAATTAGTGGACAGCAGCAATTGGAAAGAAAACTTAGGATATCTGTGACATTGGATTTACCCTGACTTGGATTTGGTATTAATTGACATGTTTAATTTATTTTTAATGAATTGTAGAATGTGTTTCTAATGATTGTTAATGTTTTAAATGTAGAAGAGAAGACTGAGAGGAGACGTGATAGCCATGTATAAATATGTGAGAGGAAGTCACAGGGAGGAGAGAGCAAGCTTATTGTCTGCTGCCTTGGAGACTAGGATGCGGAGCAATGGCTTCAAACTACAGGAAAGGAGATTCCACCTGAACATTAGAAGAACTTCCTGACTGTGAGAGCTGTTCAGCATTGGAACTCTCTACCCCAAAGTGCGGTGGAGGATCCATTTATTTATTTATTATTTGAACTTATATGCCGCCACTCCCCTGGGGCTCGAAGCGGCTTACAAGAACAGGCTAAAATCGAACGCAATTTAAAAACCATTTAAAACAATTTAAAAACAATCAGAGATCAAAGGCCCGTCGAAACAGATATGTCTTACATGCCCTGCGGAAAGCTGATAAATCCCGCAAGGCACAGACTTCAGGTGGCAGAGTATTCCACAGTGATAGTGCCACTGCTGTAAAGGCTCTGCGTCGCAAGGTCTTGACACTGGGAATTTCCAATAGATCTTGGTCCTCAGAACGGAGGGATCTCTGGGATTGGTAGGGGGTGAGGCGGTCCCTCAGGTACATCGGCCCCAGACCATGCAAGACCTTAAAGGTGAGTACCATCACTTTGAAAGTGATCCGGTGCTCAATTGGTAACCAATTGGTAACCTCCTTCTATGGAGGCTTTTAAAAAGATGCTGGATGGCCATCTGTTGAGGGGGGGGGGGGGGGGGAGGGGCTTTGAAAGTGATTTTCCTGCTTCTTGGCAGGGGGTTGGACTGAATGGCCCACGAGATCTCTTCCAACTCTATGAGTCTATGATTCTATGATTCTATGCTTGGAACTTCAACCCATGCTTCAGCGGAACTGAAATCATGTGACAATATAAAGGGCTGTCTGTGTATGGGGCACATGGCTGCCCCAAAATGTGTCGGAAGACATTTGGAGAGAACAAACCTCTTTTAATCCTGCCCGGTTTCTATTTTGAAGCAAGCCACACTGGGTCTTATTTTGTTGTTTCTTTTATGCCCATGTTTTTGGTATTGATCTCCTTCTAGTATACAGGCTTCTGCTGCTGCTGTGCAGGACATTTTAGAGCAGGAGAATTCCTTCAGTGCGAGCATAAGGAGCCAGTATAAGTGCTCCCTCTGCTCTTATTTTGCCATTTTAATAGCTGCTCTCACTCAGAGGGCAGCTGACAATGTCAAGTGTCTCTCTTTTGCTCTTGGCCTTGAAGGCGAGGCACAGTTTGCATTTAACACTATTTAATGCGCACAGGGGAACTGTACTGTAGCATCTGGTGGGTGGACTCCGTCCCCCTGTCGAGATGAGGACTGCACACATTGTGGCCTTTGGAGAAATCAAAAAGTGGTGTAGGAGACAAGGGGGAGTGAAGGGAACCAGAGGAGGAAACATCCATGGTGATTAGGACTGACCTGCACAGTCTGCTGCACACACCTTGTTAACAGAGTCAGTGTAAGCATTTGCTTCCAAGGAAATGCCATCAGATCTCCTGGGCATTGATGGCTACAGCTTCAGCTGCTCTCATAACACATTATGAGCACTTGTCACTCGCTCCAGGACAGGTGCTGCAACCTGTTTTGGCCTCCCTGCTGTTAGCCAAAGCATATTCAGATGCTAACCAAGCAGCATTATACTGCTACATTTATTTCCGATATTTCTACCCCGTCTCTTCTCTACCCCCGAAGAGGGACTCAGGACGGCTTACATTAGGCAACAATTCGATGCCGCTTCATATAAAAAATTTACAATAATACAACATAATTAAAATACGTAAAGCATTAATTAAAACAGCACATAAACATTAATTAAAACAATAATACAATATCATCAGCTGTATCGTCATTCCAATTTCCAACCAAAGTGCTAATTAAGTTTCCTGTCCAAAAGCTTGGTCCCACAATCATGATTTCACTTTCTTCCTGAAAGCCAGGAGGGATGAGGATGAAACACGTTCCTTTGAAGCACATTCCACAGGCGGGGGGCCACAGCCAAATAGGCCCTGTCTCTTGTCCCGGCCAAACGCGTTTGTGATGTAGGTGGGAGCGAGAGCAGGGCCTCCCCAGATGATCTTAAATTATGAGGTGGGACGTAGAGACATGCATTCAAACAAGTAAGCTGGGCCAGAACCATATAGAGCTTTATAGGTCAAAACCAGCACTTTGAATTGAGCTTGGAAGTAGACCGGCAGCCAGTGGAACTGACATAGCAAGGGGTTGTATGTTCTCTGTATGTCACTCCAGTTAGAAATCTGGCTGCCGCCCGTTGGCTAGCTGAAGTTTCTGAACCGTCTTCAAAGGCAGCCCCACATAGAGTGCGTTGCAATAATCTATTCGGGATGTAACCAGAGCGTGGACGACTGTAGCCAGATCAGACTTCCCATGATATGGGTGCAGCTGGCACACAAATTTTAACTGTGCAAAAGCTCCGCTGGCCACCGCCGAAACCTGGGGTCTAGGCTCAGCGATGAATCCAGGATCACTCCCAAGCTGCGAACCTGCGAACCTGCGTCTTTATCTATATAGGATGTCACTGGGAACATTATCTTATCAGTGTGCAGTTTGTACAAGACTGTCTATGGCAGGCATGGGCCAATCTCGGTCTTCCCTTCAAGTGTTTTGGACTTCAACTCCCATAATTTCTAACAGCCGGTAGGCTGTTAGGAATTGAGGGAATTCACGTCCAAAACACCTGAAGGGAAGACCAAAGTTGGCCCATACCTGATCTATACCATACAGGATTATAGGAACAAACTTTTTAAATTTCTCACCATTACTAACGGGCTTCATCCTGATTTGCCCATGTTATAGACATGTCACACAGTTATCTTCACGCACAAAGCCCACAACAATGCAGTGAGAGAATGCATGTGTGCAGGTAAGAATTATAAGCAGGCTAACGTATGCTCATTTCCCATAACTACTTTTGTCAGAATACTACAGGTGATGCATTATTTTTTCTGAATTGTGTCTCAGAGATAGACTTTGCATACAGCAGATTGCATGATCCAGAAAATTCTAACACTGCGTTGGATTCTGTCCTTGGAGAAACGTAGAGTAAAAGGTAATGGCCATTTGATAGTGAAATGGATATATTGGCTGAATCATGTATCACCTATGTGTTGGCTCAAGATTCAAATATTGATTTGATGATAATATTCTAATTGAGAGGAACTTACCAACGGAATGAGAGGCAGTGCGGTGTAGTTGTTTGAACATTAGACTGTGATGATGGTTATTTTTTTATTTATTTATCGTGTCATCAGCAACCATTGTATTACAATTCTAACAGAGCAAAACAAACACAGAGATTAAAAAGAAAAAGAAAAAAAAGAAAGAAAAAAAAACCACACAGATTTTGTAAATTTGGTATTTGGTTAAATGTCCTTTGACCAGTATCTGGCCACTTGGAGTGCCTCTGGGGTTGCCGCAAGAAGGTCCTCCATCGTGCATGTGGCAGGGCTCAGGGTGCATTGCAGCAGGTGGTCAGTGGTTTGTTCTTCTCCGCACTCGCATGCCGAGGATTCCACCCTGTAGCCCCATTTCTTCAGGTTGGCTCTGCATCTCGTGGTGCCAGAGCGCAGTCTGTCCAGCGCCTTCCAAGTCGCCCAGTCTTCTGAGTGCCCGGGGGGAGTCTCTCATCTGGTATCACCCATGAATTGAGGTGCTGGGTTTGGGCCTGCCACTTTTGGACTCTCGCTTGCTGGGGTGTTCCAGCGAGTGTCTCTGTAGATCTAAGAAAACTATGTCTTGATTTAAGTCGTTGACGTGCTGGCTGATACCCAAACAGGGGATGAGCTGGAGATGTCTCTGCCTTGGTCCTTTCACTATTGGCTGCTACTTCCCGGCAGATGTCAGGTGGTGCAGTACCGGCTAAGCAGTGTAATTTCTCCAGTGGTGTGGGGCGCAGACACCCCGTGATAATGCGGCATGTCTCATTAAGAGCCACATCCACTGTTTTAGTGTGATGAGATGTGTTCCACACTGGGCATGCATACTCAGCAGCAGAGTAGCATAGCGCAAGGGCAGATGTCTTCACTGTGTCTGGTTGTGATCCCCAGGTTGTGCCAGTCAGCTTTCGTATGATGTTGTTTCTAGCGCCCACTTTTTGTTTGATGTTCAGGCAGTGCTTCTTGTAGGTCAGAGCATGGTCCAAAGTGACTCCCAGGTATTTGGGTGCGCTGCAATGCTCCAGTGGGATTCCTTCCTTCCCAGGTAATCCTCAGAGCTCGGGATGCTTCTCTGTTCTTAAGGTGAAAGGCGCATGTCTGTGTTTTAGATGGATTAGGGATCAGCTGGTTTTCCCTGTAATAGGCAGTAAGAGCACCTAGAGCTTCAGAGAGCTTCTGTTCTACCATCTCAAAGCTCCCTGCTTGAGCAGTAATGGCACGATCATCAGCATAGATGAAACTCTCTGTCCCTTCTGGCAGTGGCTGTCATTTGTGTAGATGTTGAACATGGATGGAGTAAGTACGCTCCCCTGAGGCAGGCCGTTCTTCTGTTTCCGCCATCTGCTTCTCTGGCCCTGGAACTCAACAAAGAAGCTCCTGTTTTGTAGCAGGTTTCCGATGATGATGTGATGATGGTGAACAGAGTTCAATCCACTGGGCAAGTTATACAGCTTCAAAACTGCCATATTGTCTTTTAGCATTAAGAACACAAAACCATTATGTTCATTCCCGGGGGGGGGGGGGGGCAGGACTCTTCATACTATTTGTTATATATGTGATTAAATCTATACATTCACAGCTTTGGGCCACAGATGATAATACAATGAAAAATTGGCTTAAACACCAAAAGGTAGTTGCAGAGAAAAGAGAATAAATACAATTAAATGAGAGCTGATTTTAAACCTTCTATAGTGATTCAAAAGTCAGGGGGTAATTGTGGGATCCTGCAGCTGTTTAGTAGGCAATAAGCATGTAATCATGAGGGGGAAGACAGGTAACAAGCTAACAATATAAAGGCCATATTTAGATTTATTGTGTGAAAAGGGTATGTTATTTCATGATAGAGGGACAATATGTATGAGCTCATTGGTTCATGAGTCATCACTAAATCAGAACACAAAAGTTCTAAATAAAAGAGAAGAGGGCAATGAGTTCTACGAACAGAAAGATGGAGTAGCTATGGGGAGCCCTCTCAGCCCGGGCATAGCAAATTTCTTCATGGAACACTTTGAAAAACAAGCCCTGGAAACATAGAATCATAGAATCAAAGGGTTGGAAGAGACCTCATGGGCCATCCAGTCCAACCCCCTGCCAAGAAGCAGGAATATTGCATTCAAATCACCCCTGACAGCTGGCCATCCAGCCTCTGTTTAAAAGCTTCCAAAGAAGGAGCCACCACCACACTCCGGGGCAGAGAGTTCCACTGCTGAACGGCTCTCACAGTCAGGAAGTTCTTCCTCATGTTCAGATGGAATCTCCTTTCTTGTAGTTTGAAGATATTGTTTCGCATCCTAGTCCTAGTCTCTTAATGGACAAGCACTAAAGAAAGCCACCCAATTTAAATACCTAGGGTCAATGGTCTCCATAGATGGTGACACAATGCCAGACATATGTACACAAATAAATTCAACCAGGTTGAAATGGCAGCAAACTACCAGCATTCTGTGTGACTCAAAAATGCCTGAATAACTCAAAGCTAAGGAAGATAGATGCTTTTGAACTGTGGTGTTGGAGGAAAGTTCTGAGAGTGCCTTGGACTGCGAGAAGATCCAACCAGTCCATCCTCCAGGAAATCAAGCCCGACTGCTCATTGGAGGGAAGGATACTAGAGACAAAGTTGAAGTACTTTGGCCACATCATGAGGAGACAGCAAAGCCTAGAGAAGACAATTATGCTGGGGAAAGTGGAAGGTAAAAGGAAGAGGGGCCGACCAAGGGCAAGATGGATGGATGGCATCCTTGAAGTGACTGGACTGACCTTGAAGGAGCTGGGGGTGGTGACGGCCGACAGGGAGCTCTGGCGTGGGCTGGTCCATGAGGTCACGAAGAGTCGGAGACGACTGAACGAATGAACAACAACAACAAAGATCGACACCACAGTTGTTCCTTTACCCAATAGCCCTCCCTCTACGAGGCAGATTGCTGGTCAGCAACAAAGAGACATGAACAAGCCCTGAACACAATGGAAATGGAAATGCTGAGATGGATGCTTGGCTTGACACTCCTTGACCATGTGCCAAATGATGACATCCATCAAAGACTAGAAATAAAGGCAATCAGCAAGAAAATGCACGAAGCAAGACCACAATGGTACTGCCATGTCTTGAGAAGAGAACCAATATCAGCAGCATAAACAGCACTGCATTTGGAGACTGCAGGATGGTGAGCACATGGACAAAGGCCAAAGAAAAGATGGATGGACACCATCAATGGAGACATGTGTGCTGCCAACTTGAGAAGGTCCAAAACAAACCATGGAAATGACAGTCACAATGTTCACCCCTCCATTGGGAAAATAGTTTAGAAAGAAGTAGAAAATAGCCTTCGAATACATTTCAGTATGGCTTCTCCAAGTTAGTTTGTTCAGCCTAACCTATCCAATAGGCCTGGGTAACAACGGAAAAATTTGTTTCTAAAATCGATTCGTTTTTTGGGGGGTTTTGCGTTTCGATATTTAAAAGAATTCCGAAATTTTTTTTAAAAAAAGTTTGATATTTACGAAATTTCGTAAATGGTAAAAAAATTACAAAACAATAACGAAACAATAATGAAACAATAACGAATCGATTTGTTAATGGCGGACGCAACCACGCAATACGCTAAAAAACCTCCAAATGGGACAGGGGGAACTTCTGAAGCTTCCCTCTCCCTCTGTTGTTGACTGTTGGTGTGATATTATAATTTTTTTTCACTAATTAAACAAAAAACAACTATAAAACTTGCCCCAGACATGCGGAAATAATAACGAAACGACCTCAAACCAATAACGAAACGAATACATAACGAAATACGAAGCATTTACGAAACGAATTGAAAAATTTGTTTCGTTTTTAAGTTGCTCCAGAATGGTTCGTTATCGCTTCGTTAACAAAAAAACGAATTTTTAACGAATTACGAATTAACGAAACGAAACCGCCCAGCCCTACTATCCAACAGTACCGTTTTACGGATAAAATAGTTCCTATGCGGTTCTAAGGTCCTTGGATGAACAATGGGTAAGAAAACCATAATCAGCACATACTGAAATTATATCTAAACTCTCACCTAGTTGGTTCTAAGGTAATAAGATCCAGGTCTTGGCATTACCGTTTGGAGCAGTTTAAAGAAAGCATGTTGTAATAATGACTCTAGTGCATCTACTTAGGAAGGAATACAATAGGATGAAATTATTGTGACTGCACATAATAAACAAAGCTTCAAATTCAGTCCACATCTGCAGTAACTTAAGTTTTGTAACCAGACTATATTTTTGGCTAAATTGATAATAAGTTGCTGTACCAATTGGCTCCGTATCCAGGAATTCAACCAGTCTGGTGATAAAGAACAATCCAGTGGGCCAATTACATTCCAGTGTTTTCTTTCTATGTTGTGGTCTTTGTCATTCTTTTCCTGGCAGCACTGGTCAATTTTTAAAGCTTACACCATTCTATGCAGTGTCATTGACAAAGTGCTATTGCAGACTCTTTTCAGGAGAATGTCATATTGAATTAGAAGCTTTCTCCATGTAACTTCTGTCCCTGTAATTGCTTCTATTTAGTGGAGACATGGAACGACAGACCAGGAGCCTTAAGCAGCTCTTGTTCCTATAGTGCATATATGCATTTGCAAAAGGATTTTATGCATTTGCAAAATAACTAGAGCCATGTTTCACTTGCTAGTATATGTTTGCTATTTCTATATTTAAGCCAAAATGGTGTTTAATTTCAGACTGTAATTTTAAAGTTGTGAATGTTATATTTTGATAGGGTCTTAATTGACTAACTGGTAATTCATTGAGAATCGACAGAATCAGCACATAACTTGTAAGCTTGTGCAAACCTCTGTAATATTGTCATAGTTGGAGACAGACAAAGTGCTTCAATCAACCAAAGAAACCTCATCAGACAGGCTGATTTACTTAATATATGCCACTTCTCCTCCTCTTTCACCATGGAGCCCTTCCCATGACACACATCAACTTCTGGGTCTTTTTCCCGTTTTCCCTGATATAATTTGGGATATCCGTGGGAATGGCTCCTCTTCCAGTTCATAATATTTTATTAGGTTTTCCATATATAAAATTTGGACATAAGCAACATATAGCTGGAGAGACAGACATGACAGACATGAGACGTGGGACATACATATAAACGTATAACATACATAACATACATAAAGTGTGAATAACACTACATGGAATAGACATTTAGTGATATGACCTACAGACGATAACCCCAACTATCCCTCATCCCTCCCCTCTTCCCCCCTCCCCCCTCCCCAGAATTAAAACCGACTTCCCCTCATATTCATTCATTCTTTTGTCATATCTTGTTACAGCATTTCTAATACATCTTTAACTTCCGCCAATCTTCAGACCTTAATAATTTCCTATCACTGTACTACCTTTTCTACATATTTCTTAAACAAGCTCCAGTCAGTCTTTACTGATCCTCTTCCATTGTTCTGCCTCAGCCAATATGTAAGCTTGTCCATTTCTTGGATATCTAGCACTTTATCCCGCCATTGCGTTATGGAAGGTGTCTTTTCTTGCTTCCACACACTAGCGAACGTCATCCTGGCTGCGGTCGCTAAGAAAGTAAATAACTTTTCTGAATTAATATCGGGAAAAGTAGTGTTGTCATACATTCCTAATAAATACATTTCTGGACACATTGGGAATTTTATCTTAAAGATTTTCCTACATTCATTGTGTATAGCCTTCCAGAACTCTTTCGCCTTCGGGCATTGCCACCATAAGTGGTAAAAAGACCCTTCGCTCGCTTTACATTTCCAACACCTGTTGTCTACATTTCCATACATTATCGCTAACTTTTGTGGGGTTAGGTACCAACGGTGTAGCATTTTCAACCAGTGGCTCCTCTTCCTTGCTGCCATATTGTGAAACACATTTAGTTGGTCATCAGACTAAAGCACCCATTGTACCTACCAGAGCCAGGACATTAAGCTCATTACTGATTACAAAACTGCATTGCTTTCCGATTGTGCCTCTCTCAGGGCCAGATCAATAAATGAGCAAACTCTTCAAAATAACCCAGTAACAGTTTATGTGAGTTTTCTGCCACAAAAACTAACCAGCGATGACTTCTGAGAGAACCCCAAACCAATTACAGAGTGGATCCTGGTTGGGCACTTTCAAAGCCAATCAGAGGCTACCACAGGAATCTTGCTCTCAAATCTAATACATATGCTATGTATTTGTGGTATGACAGTGCTTTGGAGCATTTTTTTCCACTAGCCATTGAGATAAACCTCTGATTTTGCCTTCCATCTATATGTCTCATTCAGCCTAGTCATGCCAGGCTACCAAAACTGCAATTCTTGTGGAAGCTGAAACCATAACATTCATTTGTTTATTTATTTATTTGCCATATTTATACCCACCTTCTCAGCCCCAAAGGGTACTCAAGGCAGCTTTACATATTTAATACCTTAAAAATAACATACAATCAGCAGAACAATGTGATACATGGCATTAACTCTTGTTAACCAGTTGTTAATCGGCACCACTAACTCATGTAATGCTCTCCTATATGGCAAGCATATACATTTTTTTCTCCCATACTATGACTATACAGGATTTAGATAGTGCAGCCGGATGAGGATTTCATTCAAATTCATTTGTTAAGCAGATCAACATTTTGAAAGTACATATTCAGAATGGGAACGGTTTGGTATCTAAGACATTAAAATGTCAGAGAAAGCAAACTTCACAAACCTTTCATTCCCGATGAAGAGTTCAAAGAAATAATTCACCTACATAGAATCATGGAATCATAGAATCATAGAATCAAAGAGTTGGAAGAGACCTCATGGGCCATCCAGTCCAACCCCCTGCCAAGAAGCAGGAATATTACATTCAAATCACCCCTGACAAATGGCCATCCAGCCTCTGCTTAAAAGCTTCCAAAGAAGGAGCCTCCACCACACTCCGGGGCAGAGAGTTCCACTGCTGAACGGCTCTCACAGTCAGGAAGTTCTTCCTAATGTTCAGATGGAATCTCCTCTCTTGTAGTTTGAAGCCATTGTTCCGCGTCCTAGTCTCCAAGGAAGCAGAAAACAAGCTTGCTCCCTCCTCCCTGTGGCTTCCTCTCACATATTTATACATGGCTATCATATCTCCTCTCAGCCTTCTCTTCTTCAGGCTAAACATGCCCAGTTCCCTAAGCCGCTCCTCACAGGGCTTGTTCTCCAGACCCTTGATCATTTTAGTCGCCCTCCTCTGGACACATTCCAGCTTGTCAATATCTCTCTTGAATTGTGGTGCCCAGAATTGGACACAGTATTCCAGATGTGGTCTAACCAAAGCAGAATAGAGGGGTAGCATTACTTCCTTAGATCTAGACACTATGCTCCTATTGATGCAGGCCAAAATCCCATTGGCTTTTTTTGCTGCCACATCACATTGTTGGCTCATGTTTAACGAGGACTCCAAGATCTTTTTCACACGTACTGCTTCTTCTAAAATTTTCATTACATCCCTCATCTCATTACAATTCTCATTTCAAATTGATGTAATTGACCTCTAATCTGGTAATCACTCACCACCACCACCACCACCACCAGATTTAGAACCTCCAAGCAGATTATCACCTTTAGCTCAACCAATCTGCTGGTGCATTGATCAAACACAGACATTCTCTTGAGAGGGCTGCTGGATTGAGTTCCAACCTAGAGTTAGGCAGCCTTCTCTTGGTTACAATCCTTGGTGAAGTAAGCAAACTTGGTTTCTGTATTAATATATCTGCTTGTCTAAAACATCCCAGTGACCACCACCACCATCATCATCACCATCATCATCATTTAATTACTTATTAATCACCCTCCATCCAAGATGCTCTAGGCGATTTACAAGCTAAATTGTAAAGGATAAAAATACATACATACAGATATTGATAAAATTAACATAGATCAAAAGCTCTAGTAAAAAGCCAGGTCTTAAGTGCTAGGGTAAAAGGCCCTAACTCACGCATGGCTCTCATTTAGGGCGGCAAGAAATTCCATAAGGCAGGGGCAGAAATAGAAAAAGCTCTGCGTCTGGTCCTTTCCAAGTGCACTTCTCTAGGACCCGGTATATAAAGTATGTCACGTTGGGATGGTCATTACGACCTCCAATGATGGGAGAATGAGAGACGGTCCCTAAGTTATGATGGACCCTGGCCGTAAATAATTTTAAAGGTCAGAACTAGCATCTTATATAGACCATGGTAATCAGTTGGAAACCAATGCAAATGCCGCAACACTGGTGTTATATGGCATTTCATGGGCATTCTTGTGAGTAGCCTGGCTGCTGCATTCTGAACAATACGGAGCTTTTGGGTCGTAGACATCGGAAGGCCAACATACAGGGCGTTGCAATAGTCCAGCCTAGACGTGACTGTGGCAGGGATGACTGTTGCCAGAGCCTAATCAGATAGGTAGGGTGCCAATTGCCATGCTAGACACAGGGCTGAACCAGGACATGTCACTTGGCAAGCAGTGCATGCAGAAGTGTTAATTATACACATTAACATCCTTACCTGGTCTTTTCAGGAGGCTTCATCAGCAAGAGTTTGACACAATCTGAAGTTACTGGGGAAAAATCCATCAGATAAATATTTGCAGTAAGGAGCTGGCATGAAGGGGGCCAAAGAGGAAGTCGCAGTCTTACAGTTTTGATACTCCTTGAATTACTGCAGGTAGTGCAGTGAAGCATGTCCTGTCATCTTAATCATTGTGAGAGATGTCTGGGAGGAATAATCATGATGCTGCATCAGTAGACATGGTTACAATCAAATCATCTCCAAACAATTAATCGAGTTGGAGGAAGATGAATTACTCTTCAAACACATGCCCAACTACTGTCTGTTTGGTGAGAGCAGAGAACCAAAAAAGGCAAAACATGTAACACTGTTTAGTATTTTCCAGAGATCAGAATTTTTCCACGAATGTCAGTTTGAGGAATTGAATGAAGCTTCTCTAACAGCATTGCAATGCCTAATTCTAACCAGGAGCTCGTTTGAGTCCCGGACCCCAGGTCTCAGCGGTGACCGGGAGACTTTGTACAGTTAAAGCTTGTGCTTCAGCTGCGCCCGTACCTTGGGAAGTCTTATCTGGCCACGGTGGTCCACACTCTGGTTACATCCTGAATAGATTACTGCAACGCACTCTACGTGGAGTTGCCTTTGAAGACTGTTCGGAGGGCGGCAGCCAGATTGCTCACTGGAGCATTGTATAGGGAGCATACCACCCCCCGTTATGTCAACTCCACTGGCTGCCGGTCCATTTCCGAGAACAATTCAAAGTGCTGTTCTTGGCCTATAAAGCCCTATATGACTCCAGCCCAGCTTACTTGTCCAAACATATCTCCCTCCACATTCCACCTCGTAGTCTAAGATCTGCCAGGGAGGCCCTGCTCTTGGTCCCACCAGCTTCGCAAATGTGGCTGGTAGGAACGAGGGACAGGGCCTCCTCGGTGGTGACCCCCCCCCCCCGCCTGTGGAATTTGCTCCCCAGTGAAATTAGATCGGTGTCCTCCCTCCTTTCTTTCAGAAGAAAACTGAAAACATGGTTGTGAAACCAGGTGTGACGATGTGTAAGTCTTATTTCTTTGGTTATGTGTAGTTTGGACAGTGGTTTAGGGATGGTAAGTATGGGAGATTATGTTTTGTGGGAGATGGTGGCTTGGCGTTAGCTGAGTTGCCATAGCAACAGGGGCGGAGCCAACTGCCTCTTCAGGAGGCAGCTGTTTTAAAAAGTCAGTCAGTACGCCAGTGAGCTACTGAGAGGACTGAGTCTCTGGGTGAAGATTCAGGGAATGTGTCTGTAGCCGGTGTGCTATAGGAAAGACTGAATCTCAGGGTGGGGATTCAGGGAATCAATTGGTGACCAAAGTAGTTGCAGAGAAGGACCCGGTAGTGAGAGAGCTACAGGGGGTTGTTGATTCTAAATTAAGAATCAAGGTTTGGCTGGGTTTAAGCCTGCTGTGCCTGCTGTGAAACGTTTTGAAGTTTGTGCCTGAGATTACTCATGAAACCTTTCCAATGTAACCATCAAGATTTGTGCCTCTTTTGAAGAAACAGTTAAACATGTTATACTCCTGTTAAAATAAACTTGTTACTGTTCTCCTCAAGCCTTGCCTGATACAGTTTCTCCTAAGTTGAACAGCCTGCCATAGTAAAGTCAAGCCAGGAAAGTAAACGCTACGCTATCAAATAAATAAAGCCTTCTGTAATTAACAGTCCCTTTATAAAATAGCTCCTAGATTGATATTGATCGTTGCCTGGCTTCCCTCATAGATTAGGTGGCAGTGGGTGTTTTACCACTCGCACCTTCACATTTGGTGGCATTCGGTGGCATCAAAACGGTCTTCTTCACAATTGGTGGCAGCAGTTTAACAACTCCTTCACACCAGGCTTTTGGCTAATGGATATAACGGCACCTGAACAGTGAATTGGACCAGTCGGTTGTTATAATGGAAATGCCTTTATGATTGGATAACTAATGTTGTTTTAATGTACTGTACAGTATTGTATGATTTCATTTTGCTTTTATAACTGTAATTATTGCGGTATCAAATTGTTGCCATTGTTAGCCACTCTGAGTCCCCCTGCGGGGGTGAGAAGAGTGAGGTAGAAATGCTGTAAACAAATAAATAAATATTGCCAGGGCATGAAATACACAACAGATGTTTGGAGTGTATCTGCCTTCCCATCCTATATTATTTATTTATTTAAAACATTTATATTCCACCCTTCTCACCCCACAGGGGACTCAGGGAGAAGCACAACATATATATGGCAAACATTCAATGCCGGGACATAAAACCATAAATATGTAGAAACATTAAAATCACTTATATCCACTTTAAAATCAGTTGCTTAAAAAACTTTTTGAATGGATTATACTTTCTGAATGGATTACTGTATTTTCGCCCTACCTGCTATGTTTGGGAGTTGCAGAGTGGCATGAATATTCTTCTTTACTTATTTATTATTTATTTATTTATTTCACAGTTTTCTATACCGAGCTTCTCAACCTCATTGAGGGACTCAGCCATTAAAGTATCATATATCACAATTACAAAAACAACTTTAAAAACACTATATATAAAACTACAGTGGTCAGTCGTCCTATTAAGATGGATCTACATCAACTTCCATCCAGGGTCCTATGGTGTTGTCTCATTCATCGAAGGCCTGACTCCACAGCCATGTCTTCACCCGTTTCCTAAATGTTAGGATGGATGGGGCGGTTCCGGCCTCCAGAGGGAGAGAGTTCCAGAGTCGCGGGGCCACCACCGAGAAGGCCCTGTCCCTCGTCCCCACCAGGCATGCCTGCGAGGCCGGTGGGACCGAGAGCAGGGCCTCTCCAGATGATCTTAATAATCCTGATGGTTCGTAGGGGAGAATACGTTCGGAGAGGTAAACAGGGCCGGAGTCGTTTAGGGCTTTATAGGTCAACACCAGCACTTTGAATTGTGCTCGGAAGCTAATTGGCAGCCAGTGGAGCTGGCGTAACAGCGGAGTGGTGTGCTCCCTGTACCCAGCCCCCATTAGCAATCTGGCTGCCGCGCGTTGGACTTGCTGCAGCTTCTGGGCAGTCTTCAAAGGCAACCCCACGTAGAGAGCGTTGCAGTAGTCTAAGCGAGATGTAACCAAAGCGTGTACTTACCTCACAACAACTTCATCAAGACAAAGTTTCAAATCTGTGTGTGTATGGTCACTCTAGTTCATTTTTTTAAAAAATCAGCAAATCTGTTGAAACCTGCCTCTTCTTTATCACTACCCTATTTGGGTAGCTGTCCTGTTAGCACTCTTTTCGAGTCTGGAATTAGAGAGAAGAACAAGATTCAAAGCAAGAGGTCTGTGACACAGAGAAGATGCAATAGCATTGCCATGGCCCCTCTCTTTGCACTGGCCTCTTCGCCAGGCCCACTGCATTTCCCAGTGGAGATTTTACAGAAATCACTGCAGAGAATATTGACTAAGTCCATTTGATGACTCATGGGTGGTGGGTGTCCCTGCAGTTCCACAGAACTACAAAAAGCTGCAGTATCTTGAGATGAGTTGTGAGGAGAAATTGCATCACTCAGCAATCTGTGGCACCAGATTGCTGAGTGATGCAAACAAAACTCTCCTCACGCACAAAAAGGCACCACTGCAGGAAAATAAGCAAAACTACATCAGAAGAAAACAGTCAAATCTAATTTTGGATTAGGCTGGGCAGGCAGCTTTTAAACTTCAAAAAACTAGGTTGGAAATCAATCCAGCAGCCCTCTCAAGAGAATAGGTTCTTGTGGGGTTTTTTGGGCTATAGAGCCATGTTCTAGAGGCATTTCTCCTGACGTTTCGCCTGCATCTATGGCAAGCATCCTCAGAGGTTGTGAGGTCTGTTGGAAGTAGGAAAAATGGGTTTATATATCTGTGGAATGGCTGGGGTGGGGCAAGGACCTCTTCCCTGCTGCAGTTAGGTGTGAATGTTTAGCTGATCACCTTCATTAGCATTTGAAGGCCTGCCTGAGCCTGGGAAAATCTTTTGTTGGGAGGTGTTAAGATGTGCCTGGTTTTTTCCTCTCTGTTGTTTAGCTGTTATAATTTTAGAGTTTTTTAATACTGGTAGCCAGATTTTGATCATTTTCATGGTCTCTTCCTTTCTGTTGAAATTGTCCACATGCTTGTGGATTTCAATGGCTTCTCTGTGTAGTCTGACATGACAACAGAGAGGAAAAAACCAGGCACAGATTAACACCTCCCAGCAACAGATTTTCCCAGGCTCAGGCAGGCCTTCAAATGCTAATGAAGGTGATCAGCTAAACATTCACACCTAACTGCAGCAGGGAAGAGCTCCTTTCCCCACCCCAGCCATTCCACAGATATATAAACCCATTTTTCCTACTTCCAACAGACCTCACAACCTCTGAGGATGCTTGCCATAGATGCAGGCGAAATGTCAGGAGAAATGCCTCTAGAACATGGCTCTATAGCCCGGAAAAACCCACAAGAACCTAGTGATTCCAGCCATGAAAGCCTTCGACAATACATCTCTCAAGACAGGCCCGTAGCCAGGATTTCATTTCGGGGGGGGCTAAAAAATTTTCAGGGGGGGTTTCGGGGGGGCTGAGTTTCGGGGGGGGCTGAGTCTGAGTGAAAGAGGGTCTAACCTAGCAAATCTTTTGTATCATTACCCCAATACCCCCATACATATGGGATATATTGAGAATGGTGATCAAATCATGATATTAATAAACATAACAGTTTAAATAATGCACCAGTAAGGGCTTTTCGCGAACCACCATGAGAATTTCGGGGGGGGGCTGAAGCCCCCCGAGCTCCCCCCCTGGCTACATGCCTGTCTCAAGAGAATGTCTGTGTTTGAAAGGAGAGCCATGTGCTGGGTACGACAGACACAATGCAGAGGTGGCAGTATTCCGTTTGGACAGAATTTTAGGTTTCTTCATGTGGTTGGTAGATTTGTTAATTTTTGTACAAAGATCAAAACTATTGCCACAGGCCAGCTGCTCAGTACCTTTCTCACATTAGGGAAGAATACTTGCTTCTCTGGGAAGTGCTACTATTTCCGGGAAGCAGAACCAACCCGTGCTGAGGGCAACATCATGGGGGGGGGGGGGGGGGGGGGGGGAATCAGCGACATCTTCATCTGTCAAGCTAAGGAGCAACTTGACAGAAGCAAAATGCTAGATCCACCAGACACAGCTCTGTAAATCAAGGACTCTGGAGATTTTGGCTACAAAAGAAAACTCAGTTTACCAAGCACAGAAAAACACGTCCATCTACAGTGAGCAACACACAGGAAGAGACAGGAAATCCGAAAGTCAAAACAGAACTTTGCAGCTGTTAATCTTTCTTGCTCCAAGCGGCAACTCCCTAGAAGTTCTCAGCAGAAGAGAGCTTATCTTAAGGTCACTTAATCACAGCCTCAACATAAACATTTCAGTACAGCATTTCCATTCTCAGTGGCATCCATATTTGCTACACAAGAATTACATTTAAAACTCATACACATAATACATATAATACCTCAATAAATCCTGACAATCCCCCTGTTTTTAAATGTAATTCTCTATCTCTAATACATACATATGATCTGCTTTACTTTAACATCTCAACTTACAAGTACAGTGTTCATTTATTCTCTTAATATATCAAAAAATTAAAACCTTTCTTTTACGACAAAACTCCTATGTGGGTGTCTCCTGCTGAGGCGTTTCATAAGAAAGAAATTCCTTGCGAGAATTGGCATCCCTACTCCAAATTATTAGGAAAAATCAACAACTCCTGGGAACTAAAATCACTAGAAGAAATAAGGAAATTTGATAGTAAGATGAGTTGGTTTCATTATTGGCAAACCAAGGAATGTTTTAAAGAAGATCGAAAAGTAGGGTTCACCTCCAAGGAATCCAACTGGGATAAAGCGCTGAAAAAAGATAAGAAACTAATAAGATTACTTTATCATACCCTGTTAGAGTGGGATTTGGAAAAAGACAGAGTTAAGGAGAATATGACAAGCTGGGCTTTTGATATAGGTCATTCAATTCTATTGAAAGACTGGGAAACAATATGGAAAAAGAAACTAAAATTCACAAAAGCATCAAGTATAATTGAAGGATGGTATAAGATTTATTTTAGATGGTACTGGACACCTTCACGACTATCTAAATTCAACAAAAACTATAGCAATAGATGCTGGAGATGTGAAAAAGAACTAGGCACCCACTTCCACATGTGGTGGGGGTGCAAAATAATTAAGAAATTTTGGTCAACAATACATAACTACACTCAAAAAATCATTAATGTGAAATTTGAAATAAAGCCTGAACTTTACCTCTTAAACATAACAGAGCTGAACTTCACTGAAAACGAAGAGAGAATCCTCTTTTATATAACAGCCACAGCTAGAACAACAATTGCACAAAAATGGAAGGAAAAATCTCTCCACATATTGAAGAATGGATAAACAAAATCCTTGACTACATGAATATGGAAAACTTATCACAAAAACAAAGCAACAAAGTAAAGAACAAACAAATAGACTGGGAACCTTTAAAAAGGTTCATGCAGGAAGAAATGCAAATCCAAATATAGAGATGTAAGATGTAGCAAGAAATATAGAAGGAAAAAAAATGGTAAAAGAAACAAGAGGAAAAATAATGGACAAAGTGTTTTACTCCTTGTGACCTGAACCGGAAGTCAACACCTTCCCCGCCCCCCTCTAATCCTACCCCCTCCTCCCTTCCTTCCCCCCTCTTGTTGGTCCCCTCCTTTCACCCCTGACTATCCTTTCTTGTCTACCTTAAACTGTGAATTGTTCCCCCTCTTTCACTGTATTTTATTTGAAAAACTGAAAATAAAAATATTAAAAAAAACAAATTAATACCTTCAATATAACACACATTTACTTCTCTTCATTTCTTGTTATTTCTCATTTCTTTTTATACTCTATTACTCATTATACAGTTTAATCAAAACAACTCAATATCATGTATCAGTTTCTCATACTCAATACATCAATACAGGGGAAATATGCATCATAATATCAATCAAAACTCTTGGAAAACTACAATACACAAAACATATAGCATTTAGCAAAACACATACATTTCAGTAGAACACAATCTCAAAACACATTTCTTAAACATAGCATTTTTCATTGTTACATTTTTGAACCAAACCAATTCATGACAATTCAGAACACTTTAGAAAACTAGAAATCACTGTCATCCCAAAACGTGCAATCTTTTCCAGTTGTAACTCTGTGAACTCCTCCAGTAGTTAAGTTTGGGTATTCAATGTACTTAGGGCTGGGCGGTTTCGTTCGTTAATTTCATAATTCGTTATTAATTCGTTATTTTTTTTGATAACGAAACGATATTGAACCATTCAGGAGCAACTAAAAAACGAAATGGATTTTTCCAATTCGTTTCGTAATTGCTTCGTAATTGTTTCAAAATTGTTTCGTTATTATTTCGTTATTATTTCCGTATGTCTGGTGCAAGTTTTATAGTCGTTGTTTGTTTTATCAGTGATTTAAAAAAAATTATCACACCAACAGTCAACAACAGAGGGAGAGGGAAGCTTCAGAAGTTCCCCCTGTCCCATTTGGAGGGTTTTTTAGCGTATTGCGCAATTGCGTCCGCCATTAACGAATCGATTCGTTATTGTTTCAAAATTGTTTCGTAATTTCCGAAATTTCGTAAATATCGAACTTTTTAAAAGAAAAATTTCGGAATTCTTTTAAATAACGAAACGCAAAAAACCCCTAAAAACGAATCGAGTTTAGAAACAAATTTTTCCATGGTTGGACAGCCCTAAATGTACTTAATTTCATCTCTCTTACTTATAGCATTCACTTGCTCTGAAACTACATTTTCCTGAGAAGATTCAGGTTCCTGCTTAACTTGCACACTATTTTTCTCAGGCATCTTGGTTGCTTTACCTGTACTCTTTCTAGCACCCTTTGGCGATTCTTTGTCTGACTTCTGTGTAACATGTGTAACTTCTTTGTCTTTTTCTAACTTCACCTGTTGCTGCTGTTTAACCTCAACACATGGTGTGACTTTCCTTTCCTCACTGATCTTGGGAAAACCATGTAAATTCTGTCTGTTTGTATGCAGCTCACTCCAGTCCCTCAACTTCTGGAAATACGCCATTCTGGCATACTTAATTTTCTTTGGTGAATCAAGAAATTTTAGATAATTCTTATGATATCCGAAAAATTGCATTTCACGAAAACGTTCCTTTTTATTTCCCCTTTCATTTGCAGATAACAATACATTTGCACTGTGTCCAAAGATTCTCATATGTTTGTAACTCGGCACATAATCATACATCTTACGAAATGGAATGTCACCAGAACACTGGTCCCACAAACTATTCATTATGTAGTTACTTGTATGAATGGCCTCTGGCCAGTAAATGTTGGAAACCTTTCCATCCTTAAATAAACATTTCTTCATTTCCTCCAAAAACTCCATCTTCTTATCAGCAGCCCCTTCTTCATTTTTGGATTGACTAATTTCCATAACTTCTATTCCTTTGGATTGCACAAACTGTTTTAACTCATCTGCACAAATTTCAGCACCTCTGTCAATAATTAGAGTTTCCAATTTTCTAACATACACATTTTCAACCATCTTGAGCCAATTAGAAAGTTTCTCAGTAGCTTCTGACACATCTTTAAGGAAATACACAAATCCAAAGCGACTTAACTTTTCTACAATTAGCATCACATATTTCGGAAGTCCCAGAGTAGTTTGACATGTTCATTTCTGTAACTTTTTCAGGCTTGTGATCCCACCGGTTCTTTGTCGCAGGCAAATGGTATTTGTGGCACAAGTTCCAATGAATCATCTGAGCAATACCTCTGCTTGTAGTCTGTCTGCGTGCTCTTCTTGCAGCAGCTAAGGATATGATCTATAAACAGATGGTCATCCAGCCTCTGTTTCACAGCCACCTGCTGATTCAGACTCTGGTAGAACCACCTCTGATCAGATTGGAAGAGTTGATTTTGTTTATACTGGATGACTCTAGCTTCATATCGCTCAATTTTTCTGGCTGTTGCTGTGATCGGTTGTTTCACAATTTCAAGAGTTTCTTCATTTTTTCTTGTGTTCAGCCAATATTTTTTAATCAGGTTATTCTTTATTTTGACAGTCTTCAAAATAAATGTTTTGTCCTTCATGTTCTTTAGATTGCTTGCATCTGATCGTAGGCTCTTGATTTTTAACTCCAGCCTTATTTTCCATTTTGGTTTTCCAATCATTTTTCTTGCGGGTTTCACTTGTTGTATCCCCAGTTCTTGTGTTACAATCACTGCTGTACTATATGCAAGCTAGTTGATTTCTTCCATTGTTGCTATCTCAACAGTTGCAAGTGCAGCATTCACATCATTCATTAAAGGTGCCAGATGTTTTTGTGGCACTGTCTTCAATGTTGGCAATATTTGCCTTTCTTCCTTCAATGCAGCATGGGTCAATTTTTTTAAGTTCTTGTTGCTTTGTGGTAAGTGTGCCAGGTGTAGTATAGGCAATGGGCACAGTTTCTTCATGCTCATCATCTTGAAAAATTCCTGTGTTTTCTTCTGGCTCCATATGTTCAGTGGACTCAGAAATCATTAGCGCTTCTGCAGCTGTCTCCACAGTTGTTTGTTCTTCTGTTTCACAGTTGCTTCTTATTTCTTCAAGTTCAACTTCACTGAGCACCTTTTTCCTGTTGATGTATCACCTCTGGCCAGCAAGCTTCTGTTCAGTTACAGTTGAATCTGGATATTCAAATTTCCAAAGCTGGTACATCTGTTTTTGCTATCCACATTTTTGTGGTTCTGATCTATAATAGCAGTTCATAACAGTTCAGTTTTATGCCATGGAAAATTTCTGCCGCTTCTGTAGTTGTTTTGCTTCCAGTTGCCCTACAGGCCCATGCCCTGGTTGCTCAGCAGTGGGTCCTGGTTCCTGTAGCCCACTTGTTGACGGGTGCTCAGGAGAAGCACTCGCCGCATTCCTTATTATCATGGGTGATAACTGAGCCAGTCTAGACTTCTCTAGAGTTTGTTTCACCATATTTAAATGGGTTGGGTGAACTTAGTTCTACTTCTCAGCTGAGACCACTCTGGCTTGGTTGAACGTGCTGGTAGTTTACACTACCGCCAGCACAGTTCTCAACATCATAGAAGCAGTTATGCCCCCGGCCAATGACAAGGTGGCACCCGATGGAGGGGATTATTATTATTATTACTAGCGGTGCCCTGCCACGCGTTGCTGTGGCTCAGTCTGTTGATCTGGGAAATAAAGTAATGAGAAAATGTTGAATGTATTGTCGAAGGCTTTCATGGCCGGGATCACTGGGTTGTTGTAGGTTTTTCCGGGCTATATGGCCATGTTCTGGAGGCAATTTTTCTCCTGACGTTTTGCCTGCATCTATGGCAAGCATCCTCAGAGGTAGTGAGGTCTGTTGGAAGTAGGAAAAATGGGTTTATATATCTGTGGAATGACCAGGGTGAGACAAAGGACCCCTGTCTGCTGGGGCTAGCTGTGAATGCTTCAGCTGATCACCTTGATTTGCATTCAATGGCCTGGGGGGGAATCTCTTGTTGAGAGAAACAGGTTATGTGCCTGTTTGTTTCCCCTCTGTTGTTTTGCTGTTGTAATTTTTGAGTTTTTTTAATACTGGTAGCCAGATTTTGTTCATCTTCATGGTTTCCTCCTTTCTGTTGAAATTGTCGACATGCTTGTGGATTCCACTGGCTTCTCTGTGTAGTCTGACATGGTGGTTGTGAGAATGGTCCAGCACTTCTGTGTTCTCAGATAATATGCTGTGTCCAGGTTGGTTCATCAGGTGCTCTGCTATGGCTGATTTCTCTGGTTGGAGTAGTTTGCAGTGCCTTTCATGTTCCTTGATGCGTGTCTGGGTGCTGCGTTTGGTGGTCCCTATGTACTGCAAACTACTCCAACCAGAGAAATTAACTTAAATCCCCATACCAAAAAAGGGAAATGCTAAAGACTTCTCAAACTTCTGTACAGTGGCCCTTATTTCTCATGCCAGTAAGGTAATGCTCAAGATCCTGCAAGGAAGACTCCAGCAATAGATGAAGCGAGAGTTGCCAGATGTACAAGCTGGGTTTAGAAAAATGAGGAATGAGAGACCTAATTGCCAATATCTGCTGGATAATGGAGAAAGGCGGGGAGTTTCAGAAAAACATCTATTTCTGTTCTATTGACTATTCTAAAGTCTTTGGCTGTGTGGATCATAATAAATTGTGGCAAGTTCTTGGTGGTATGGGCATACCAAATCACCTTATCTCTCTCCTGAGGAATCTGTATAAGGACGAAGTAGCAACAGTAAGAACTGAACATGGAACAACAGACTGGTTGAAGACTGGGAAAAGCATATGGCAGGGTTGTATACTCTCACCCAACCTATTCAACTTGTATGCAGAACACATCATGCAATGTGCGGGGTTTGATGAATGCAAGGCTGGGGTGAAATTGCTGGAAGAAACATTAACAACCTTAGATATGCAGATGATACCACTTTGATGGCCGAAAGTGAGGAAGAGCTGAGGAGCCTTCTCACCAAGGTGAAAGAAGAAAGCGCAAAAGCTGGGTTGCAGCTAAACATAAAAAAAAAAAAAAACAAGATTATGGCACCAAGAATAATTGACAACTGGGAAATAGAGGGAGAAAACATGGAGGCAATGACAGACTTTGTATTTCTAGGTGCAAAGATTACTGCAGACGCAGATTGCAGCCAGGAAATCAGGAGACACTTACTTCTTGGGAGGAGAGCAATGACCAATCTCGATAAAATAGTGAAGAGTAGAGACATCACAGTAGCAACCAAGATCCACATAGTTAAAGCAATGGTATTCCCTGTAGTCACCTACGGATGTGAGAGCTGGACCATAGGGTAGGGTAGCAAAGGAAGATAGATGCTTTTGAGCTGTGGTGTTGGAGGAAAGTTCTGAGAGTGCCTTGGACTGCGAGAAGATCCAACCAGTCCATACTTCAGGAAATAAAGCCTGACTGCTCATTGGAGGGAAGGATAGTAGAGGCAAAGATGAAGTACTTTGGCCACATCATGAGAAGAAAGGAAAGCTTAGAGAAGAAAATGATGCTGGGGAAAATGTAAGGAAAAAGGAAGAGGGCAAGATGGATGGACGGGATCCTTGAAATGACTGGCTTGATCTTGAAGGAGCTGGAGGTGGTGACAGCTGACAGGGAGCTCTGGCATGGGCTGGTCCATGAAGCCACGAAGAGTCAGAAATGACTGAACAAATCAACAACAACAACAATATGGAAAGTATTCGGATGGCTGTCTCTCTTTGTTGGAGGACTGTTGCACATGGCACAGAACTGTCCTCCACCTTTGCTAATTGATCTTACTGCCTCCAGGCAATGAGGATGAAGAGGGCATTGCTCATAGGCAGCGTTGAAGTGACAGTCGGCAGCTAGTGTCAGCTTCCCTTTCATTTCAGTAAAAGAATGGCATAGCCTTGCATGTATTCTATCATGCATCTTCCACTCCTTTCAGGATTTGCAGACCTCTGGATGTAACTGGGCTTTTGATCCCAACCATCCTATCTTGGTGTAGCCAATAACGAGGAATGCTGGAAGTTGTGTTCACCCATCTCTGTTGAAAGCCATATGACCCTCACTCGCCCTTGAGCTCTAGGGATGAACTTGGTGCAAACTCAGGAGGAAAACCTACGGCTCCAGCCCAGTGTACTTGTCCGAACGTATCTCCTTCTATGTCCCACCACGGAGTTTAAGATCTTCTGGGGAAGCCCTGCTCTCGGCCCCACCTTTATCACAAGTGAGGCTGGTGGGGACGAGAGACAGGGCCTTCTCAGTGGTGGCCCCTCGCCTGTGGAATTCACTCCCTGGGGAAATTAGGTTGTCAACATCCCTCCTCTCCTCCAGGAGAAAGCTGAAGACATGGATATGGGACCAGGCATTTGGGTAGTCTGGCAGGGTAACATGGTAATGATGACTAGAGCTGGAAAGGACTATGGCAATGCTAAACGGATTGACGGATTTTAGAACACAATGAACACAGGCTTTAGAGCGGTTTTTAGTTGATATTGTATTGTGTTATATTGTATTGTATTAATTGTCTGTTTTTAAATCTATTGTGTTTTGCTATTGCATTTTATTGTACTTGTGGGCATCGAATTGTGCCGGATGTAAGCCGCCTTGAGTCCCCCCTAGGGGGTGAGAAAGGCGGGATATAAATGACCGAAATAAATAAATAATAAATAATAAAACCAAAGGATCCTGCTTTAAATAACTGAAAATAAATGATATGTGTGTGTGTGTGTGTGTGTAAATGGCAATGAGAGAACATCCATTCATTGTAGCCTTCAAAACCTTTGCAGCCTCCAGCATGTAAATTGTCAAAGTGAGCCGCATGTCTCTATCAAACCTCAGAAGGAGTTTTTTAAAAAAAAAATATCAGGGGAAGGGAGGAAGGTGGATTAGCAGTGTGGGAGACATCCCTTGCACAGTATGTTGCCAACAGTGTCCTTCTCTTGCCTCACATGCATTTCCTGAACCCAGGCCCATGCATCTCTTTAAGATACACCAGGAGTGATTTCAGGAAAGCACATGGTGCTGGCTGGGTGGGCGGGAGTGGTATGAAGGGGAGATGATGGGCAGGCAGCCCTCGATTTCTGCTTGAGTGGTTATTATGCTGCCTATTTGAAGAGACAGATGATGGTGGTGGCAGAGGAGGCAATAATTGAAAGCACCATGAAACATTAATGAATGCCCAGGGACTGGATCAGGAGTTGTTTAAGCTCACTTCTCTCAAGCATTCTCTCCCTCTCTCCCTCTCTCATCTTTTTAAAGTCACAACTGCTCCACACACCCCCAGGCACAGAATGTCTCTCTCTCTCTCTCTCTCCCATCCTTTCGTTCAGGTACAGAAAAGAAAAAAACCCATAGGAACCAGTGTGGGTTCAGCTGCTGACTAACCATATCCTTACACTTCGTGTAAGGGCACCGGATCAGCTGCCCCCCACTTTGCATAGACTGGGAAAAAGTGTTGCAAACCATTAAGAATGAAAGTTTAATTTTGCTGCTTTCAAAATGTTATGATCTGAGGTTTTTATTTCAATCCATTTTAAGTGCCTTTGCTCATTTTTGTCAGTATCAGATAGAGCAGTGTTTCTCAACCTGGGGGGGGGGGTTGTGAGGGGGTGTCAGAGGGGTCACCAAAGACCATAAGAAAATACAGTATTTTCTGATGGTCATGGGGATTTCATGTGGGAAGTTTGAGCCAATTCTATCGTTGGTGGAGTTCAGAATGTTCTTTGATTGTAATGAACTATAAATCCCAGCAACTACAACTCCCAAATGTCAGGATCTATTTTCCCCAGACTCCACCAGTGTTCACATTTGGGCATATTGAGTATTCGTGTCATGTTTGGTCCAGAACCACCATTGCATGAGTCCACAGTGCTCTCTGGATATAGGTGAACTACAACTCCCATACTCAAGGTCAATGCCCATCAAACCCTTCCAGTGTTTTCCACTGGTCATGGGAGACAAGTTTGGTTCAAATCCATCGCTGGTGGAGTTCAGAATGCTCTTTGATTATAAGTGAACTATATATCCCAGCAACTACAACTCCCAAATTACAAAATCAATCCTCCCCCAACCCCCCTAGCATTCACATTTGGGTGTATTGGGTATTTGTGCCCAGTTTGGTCCAGTGAATGAAAATGCATCCTGCATATCAGATATTTATATTATGATTCATAACAGTAGTAAAATGACTGTTATGAAGTAGCAACGAAAACAGTATTATGGTTGGGGGTTACCACAACATGAGGGACTGTATTCAGGGGTCACGGCATTAGGAAGGTTGAGAACCACTGAAATAGAGGTTACTTACTTATTTAGGCAATTCCTTGTAGCTCGAAAATGATTGTCCTCCAGATGTGGTGTCTTGGCAGTGGGTCCGTAGATGGCTGTGGAGTCCTATTCTTGATCCACACGTTCTCCTGCAGTGAGGACATCGGTTTCCAGATGGAAGGCGGTCCTGGTCAGGGTTGGCTTGACTTCCTCTTGGCACATTTCTCCCTTTTGTCCTCCATTCGTGCCTCTTTGAATTCTGCAGCACTGCTGGTCACAGCTGACCTCTAGTTAGAGCACTCAAGGACCAGGGCTACACAGTTCTCGCTGTCTATGCCACAGTTTTTGAGGTTGGCTTTAAGCCCATCTTTAAATATCTTTTCCTTTCCACCAATGTTCTGTTTTCCATTCTTGAGTTTGGAGTAGAGTAACTGCTTTGGGAGATGGTGATCAGGCATTCAATCAACATGGCCAATCCAGCAGAGTTCATGGCATAGAAGCATCACTTCAATGCTGGTGGTCTTTGCTTCTTCCAGAAGTACCAGGAGCGCTGATCTGCCGTTATCAGACTGGTGACGAAGTTCATCTGTAATGGCAACCAGGACTGTCTCCGTCCCATGGCCAGGGCGGAAACCTGACTGGAAAGGGTCCAGGCCAGCTGTGTCATCCAAAAATTGCTGCAATTGTCCCAGTACAGCCCACTCTATCATCTTGCCTAAGAATGGAAGGTTAGAGACAGGACGATAATTGGCAAGGGTCATGGGATTCAAGCTAGGCTTCTTTAGCAAGGGACAAACCCTTGCCTCTTTTAGGTTGTCCGGGAAGACCCCCTGTTCAAGAGAGCCATTGATTATATTACTCAATGGATCAAGTAGACCTTCCAGGCAGCTCTTAACCAGCCAAGAGGGGCATGGATCAAGGGAACAGGTGGTTGGTTTTGCAGCAGCCAGGATTCTGGCGACATCTTCCGTGTCAAGTGGAGTAAATCGGTCAAAGATAGGCCCACTAAGTGGCCACAAAGTCTCGAGCTCACTCAAGGTATCGCCTGTAGGGGGCAGTTCCTGCCGAAGCATGGTGATTTTATCAGTGAAAAACTTCTGGAATGCCACTGCTGTAAGAGCCGTGGTTGCTGGGTTCTGGACTAAGGGAGCCGGACTGATCAAAGCACGAACAATTTTGAATAATTGTGCTGGGTGCGATCTAGCACAGGCTATTAAGGAGGAATTGTAAGATTTTTTAGCGTCCTTGACGGCTGATTCATAGGACCTGCAAAAAGCCTTGAAAGCGGACACTGACACCTCGTCGGGTTTCCATCGCCACCGGTGTTCCAGCCGCTTTCGTGCTTGCTTCATTGTCCATAGCTCATTAGTGTACCAAGGGGAGCGATTCCGGCGAGGGCGAAGGAGGCGTCTGAGGATGATCCAAACAATTTTTTTTCATTCAATTTCATTCATTCAAAGATTGTTAAGGAAGTGGTCTGCAAACACTTAGAAACAAATGCGGTCATCGCTAATAGTCAACATGGATTTATCAAAAACAAGTCATGCCAGACTAATCTGATCTCTTTTTCGATAGAGTGATAAGCTGGGTAGATGCGGGGAATGCCATGGATGTAGCGTACCTGAATTCAGTAAGGCCTTCGACAAGGTCCCTCATGACCTTCTGGCAAGGAAACTAGTCCAATGTGGGCTAGGCAAAACTACAGTGAGGTGGATCTGTAATTGCTTAAACGGACGAACCCAGAGGGTGCTCACTAATGCTTCCTCTTCATCTTGGAAAGAAGTGACAAGTGGAGTGCCGCAGGGTTCCGTCCTGGGCCCGGTCCTGTTCAACATCTTTATTAATGACTTAGATGAAGGGCTAGAAGGCATGATCATCAAGTTTGCAGACGACACCAGATTGGGAGGGATAGCCAATAGTCCAGAGGACAGGAGCAGGATTCAAAATGATCTTGACAGATTAGAGAGATGGGCCAAAACTAACAAAATGAAGTTCAACAATGACAAATGCAAGATACTCCACTTTGGCAGAAAAAAACAAAAGGCAAAGATACAGAATGGGGGACGCCTGGCTCGAGAGCAGTACATGTGAAAAAGATCTTGGAGTCCTCGTGGAAATCAAGTTAAACAATGCCAACAATGTCATGTGGTGGCAAAAAAAGCCAATGGGATTTTGGCCTGCATCAATAGGAGCATAGTGTCTAGATCTAGGGAAATAATGCTACCCCTCTATTCCGCCTTGGTTAGACCACACCTGGAATACTTTGTCCAATTCTGGGCACCACAACTGAAGAGAGATATTGACAAGCTGGAATGTGTCCAGAGGAGGGCAACTAAAATGATCAAGTGTCTGGAGAACAAGACTTATGAGGAGCAGCTTGAGGAGCTGGGCATGTTTAGCCTGAAGTAGAGAAGGCTGAGAGGTGATATGATAGCCATGTATAAATATGTGAGAGGAAGTTACAGGGAGGAGGGAGCAAGCTTGTTTTCTGCTTCTCTGGAGACTAGGATGCAGAACAATGGCTTCAAACTACAAGAAAGGAGATTCCATCTGAACGTGAAGAAGAACTTCCTGACTGTGAGAGCCATTCAGCAGTGGAACACTCTGCCGCGGAGTGTGGTGGAGGCTCCTTCTTTGGAAGTTTTTAAACAGAGGCTGGATGGCCATCTGTCAGGGGTGCTTTGAATGCAATATTCCTGCTTCTTGGCAGGGGGTTGGACTGGATGGCTCATGAGGTGTCTTCCAACTCTATGATTCTATGAAATGACAATTGGCCACTGTATAAAAGGAGGCAATCAAACAATCACAGAACTGTAGTTGTTATTAAGCCACAGCAACCCCTCCCCAACAGAATAAAGACAATTATGAGACTCCAAGCAATATATATAATTTTTCCAAAATGCCAAAGCCACTAGAGACTCCGAGACAGACCTAGCAGCATCTGTACCCTAAAAACTCTATCAAACCTAACTGTTTAATAAAGGGTATCAACTCAATGATTTATGTGTAACTTGTATCAAATGTATGTATCTAAATGTATCTTGAATGTAGCTACCTTTCTGTGCCCCCAGTTTGCAGAATCCCCTGGGAAAGGAGATCACAGCCAGGGTCCCTCCACCTATTTCGCTTTGTGTATATAGGCAGACAAATGAACCTCGTTGTTATCAGGATGAGCTGAGAATGTTATTTACTCAACTTGAGCCTGAGAGTCTGCCGCTCCCGCAGAAAATGGGGCTCAGCACACATTAATTCATTCATTCTCTGAATGGGCAGCCAAGTCCTTGATTGTCTTTAATTACCACCTTTGTCTTTTGGGTTTACACCCTTTGTTTCACATGGAACTGGACACTTGAGTTAATCAGGGACTCATCAGCATATCCATTGTTTGTGCCCTGCCAGGGAGCACCCATGCAATGGATTGGTCCTTTAAACTGTCCAACCACCAGCTGTCTTCTTTCCTGCCACAGGAATCTCCTCCTGCAGGTTGTGATGTCAAGGGAGCTACCGGCCAATCCTGGCATGAATCCTCACCTGCCTCTCCTTTTAGCCAATAAGGGGAAGGAGCAGGAAGTCTGAATAGCTATCAGAACTGTATAAAACGTCACATAATTTTCCATGAATTTGTGCTTGTTCCTTTTGAAGCATATTACTTGTGCTTGTGTCCTTTTTGGTCAAATTACAATAAACGTCTGTAGTTTTGCCTGTATTCTGTCCTGGCTGATTTGGTTTAGTGAAGGCTCACCAGGCACAGACCTCTCTATCTGCGGTCCTAGCTGAAATCACTACAATGGGTTAATTCAAAATGCTTATTTGTTTAATAACATCACCAAGCTCTGAAACTGAAGGTCACCAAATATGTAAAGCGTTACTTGCCTTAGTTCTCATATGGTGAGAATAAGAAAAGCCCAAAAGTTTCTTCTGCCTTGAATGATAACCCCCCCCCCCCCCAGCTCTCCCAAAAGACCCCAGCCTTCTCAAAAAGAATACTTATACATTCAATGGCCATTCTGATACATGTATTGATAATCATAGCTTCTCTTCCTGCTCCTGAGTAAAGTCCATCTGTATTTATTTATTTATTTATTTATTTCACAGTTTTCTATACCGAGCTTCTCAATCTCATTGAGGGACTCAGCCCGGTTTCCAGCCATAAAAACATATACACTCATTAAAATATCATATATCACAATTACAAAAACAACTTTAAAAACACTATATATAAAACTACAGTGGTCAGTTGTCCTATTAAGATGGATCTACCTCAACTTCCATCCAGGGTCCTATGGTGTTGTCTCATTCATCGAAGGCCTGACTCCACAGCCACGTCTTCACCCGTTTCCTAAATATAAGGATGGATGGGGCGGTTCTGGCCTCCAGAGGGAGAGAGTTCCAGACTCGCGGGGCCACCACCGAGAAGGCCCTGTCCCTCGTCCCCACCAGGTGCACTTGCGAGGCCAGGGGGACCGAGAGCAGGGCCTCTACAGATGATCTTAATAATCTTGATGGTTCGTAGGGGAGAATACGTTCGGAGAGGTAAACAGGGCCGGAGTCGTTTAGGGCTTTATAGGTCAACACCAGCACTTTGAATTGTGCTCGGAAGCTAATTGGCAGCCAGTGGAGCTGGCGTAACAGCGGAGTGGTGTGCTCCCTGTACCCAGCCCCCGTTAGTAATCTGGCTGCCGCGCGTTGGACTTGCTGCAGCTTCCGCGCAGTCTTCAAAGGCAACCACACGTAGAGAGCGTTGCAGTAGTCCAAGCGGGATGTAACCAAAGCGTGTACTACTGTGGCCAAGTCAGCCCTCCCAAGGTACGGACGCAGCTGGCGCACAAGTTTTAATTGTGCGAATGCTCCCCTGACCACCGCTGAAACCTGGGGTTTCAGGCTTCCATTCCATCTCTTCTGTATCATCTCTTCCAAGCCTTTATTACAGCCTCCTCCCTCGGACTGGGGTCTGCAGGAGTAACACACCAACTGTAATATTTATGGGAAGGTGATCTGGCCTGCTAATACTCATTTTGCTCTGTACCTTAGCTAAGGTAAAAGTTACTTTTGATTATCTTAGCAGGTGAAGAAAAATGGCAAGGTTTTGAAGATGTTTGTGGACCACATAGTCCCTGAGTTCCTAAGCAACCAGTGCTCAAATGTTGCCAAGAGGAAGAAGAGAAACTGCGGTTTTGCCTTTTACCTCAGCCTGCAAAATCATGTGAGCAAGTTAGACGTTGGCAGAATAATCCCACAGAGCATTGATGGAATTTTAAAAAGAAATATAAGTGCACTGGATCTTTTAATCTCTATTAGGATCTTTGTGGGAAATATATTTTGATTTTAGATGTTTGCTGTGAATCACTTTAGGCATCGCTCTTTGGAAAAACAATATCTAAAACCATTCACCAGATGAACACGAACTCTTCCTTTCTTCTCTTCTTTTCCTTCTTGCTTTGTCTGTCATCCTCTGGATTTCAATTCAACTGCATGAGTTTCAAATATTAATTCCCTAACTGAGATATGCATCCTGTATGTCACACCACCTTTCATTTAATTCACTTATTTTGCATCTTCGCCTGTTTTCTGTGTTAATAAAATGCTTGTGTGTATACAGATAAAACACTGCGGAAAAACTCATATGCATGAGCAGCACATCAGCCTTCTGTCCTCAAAATGTTCTATTCATATGCCATCTAAAAAGATTTCTTGAGCATTGAAACAGATTTGGATTATTTTAAAGGGGTGTTATACACACATTCACTCTACAGTAGTGGAAAATGAGGGTTCCACACACTATACATTTTAGCTTTTAAGCACATATTCATTTATCTCACCCCGAAGGGTGAGAAGGGCGGAATATAAATACTAGGCCTGGGTAACAACGCAAAAATTTGTTTCTAAAATCGATTTGTATTTGGGGTTTTTTTTTGTTTCGATATTTAAAATAATTACAAAATTTTCCCTTAAAAAAGTTCGGTATTTACGAAATTTCGTTAATATTTACAAAACATTTTGTAAAGATGGCGCCCTTTTTTTTCAATATTTTTAAAATATTTTTTAAATTTAATTATTAATTTAGTAGAATAGGGAGGAGAAATTATTATTAAGGGAAGGCAGGCACTCACTCTGGCGGGCCCTCAAGCGCTGCTGCCGAGTCGGGCCCGGCTCCTCCGAAGCAATGCGAAATTGGGAGAAGGGCTCCCCAAAGGCCATCTAGCCCAGCCCTCCGCTAAGGAATTGGGAGAACGAAGCACAGCCCTCCGCTAAGGAATTGGGAGAATGAAGCACACCCACCGCAAAGGTGAGGAAGGAGGGACGGGCCGCCTTCCTGCTGAGGGTCGCTCGCCTTCTCGCTCGCCCTCTCGCTCGCTTGCTCAGCCGGCGCCTTCCCCGCCCTCTCCTCCTCCTCCTCCTCCTCCTCCTCTTTCAGGCTCTGCCTCTGACTGGCTAAGAGAGGAGAGAGAGGAGAGCTCCCAGCAAGCATCTAGCCAGGCCATCTTACGTATTTCCGAAATGGACGGAAATACAAAATTTTTTGGCGCCTGCCGTTTCGATATTTAAAAACACTTCCGGGTTTAAAAATAAGTTTTGTAATCGTTTTGTAATTGCTAAAATTAACGAATATTTAACGAATTACAAAATTAACGAATGAAACCGCCCAGGCCTAATAAATACTGCAAATAAATAAATAAATAAATAAATAAATAAAATATTAGTAGAAAAAGTTTGGAATATAACACAAATAGATAACATCCCTAAAGCATTCAGAAATATAAGTTGGACTTGCAAAATTGGTGGGAAAACGGACAGCATTTCAAAACATTCCCGAGTTGGACTTGTGTTACAACTCCGTTTATTTTTCTCTATGAGGCTTATCTGTTTTCCAAGTCACTGCTAAAATGTCAAAAACGATAATTGCATCCCATCTATTTTCTTCTATAATCACCATATCCTCAATTATGTGCTGCTGGCCTATCTGTAGATATTGTGATGTCCCAACGTATTTTCTGCTTCTCATTTCCCTTCACAAGAAACTTTCATATTCCTATTTCTTGGAAATCATCACATCTTATCCTGATTAACATGTAATGCTTTCCGTGAATGCAAGCAATGAACCATTTTATGCTTGACAAAAGCCTCTACTATAATTTTTCAAAAATATGTTTCTGTTTCCTTTTCCTCCTCAAAAACTGGGTTCCCTCTCAACAAAACTGCTGTTTTTAGCTCATTGGCATTCTCATGCAGGATGGTGGATGAGAATGTAAATACCTGCAAGCTTCAATATCTGTTATGTCGATCCTGGCAACCAGGTTGAGAGCATCTGTTTTGTGTATATTAATGTGCATTTTATAAAAATGCAGTTTTAATGTGGATCTTTTATAGAAATATGTACATTTATTGAATTTTTGCAATGTTCATGCTTTTTAATTGTGTAGTAACCCGCCCCAAGCCACAGGGAGAGGCGGGTAAGAATTGTTATTATTATTTGAAACACAACAAGATGAGGCCACAGCAGACAAGAACACTCTGCTGTATTGGATCACACATCGGACACTTCCCAAGTGTCTAGGACTGTGTGATGTATCGGCGAATAATGTGTTCAGATCCCAATAAGGTGGCTTTCTGCAGCTGGCAGATGGTAATTTTGTCAGCGCCGATTGTGTTTAAGTGCAGTCCAAGGTCTTTAGGCACTGCACCCAGTGTGCCGATCACCACTGGGACCACCTTTACTGTCTTGTGCCAGAGATGATGATGATGATGATGATGATGATGATGATTATTATTATTGTATTGTCGAAGGCTTTCATGGCTGGAATCACTAGGTTCTTGTGGGTTTTTTTCGGGCTATAGAGCCATTTCTGTGTTCTCAAATAGAGGAAAAGTGTTCCTGCCATACATCAAGGGAACCACTGACCGCATAGGGAAACTGATGAGGAAACACAACATACAAACAATCTACAAACCCACCAAGAAAATCCAACAAATGCTACGTTCAGCAAAGGATAAGAGGGATCCTCTCACCTCTGCAGGAGTCTACCGTATACCATGCAGCTGTGGACAAGTCTACATAGGGACCACCAAACGCAGCATTGCCCAAACACGAATCAAGGAACATGAAAGGCACTGCAGACTACTTCAACCAGAGAAGTCAGCCATAGCAGAGCACCTGATGAACCAGCCTGGACACAGCATATTATCTGAGAACACAGAAATGCTGGACCACACCAACAACCACCATGTCAGACTACACAGAGAAGCCATTGAAATCCACAACCATGTGGACAATTTCAACAATTTCAACAGAAAGGAAGAGACCATGAAAATGAACAAAATCTGGCTACCAGTATTAAAAAACTCTAGAATTACAACAGCAAAACAACAGAGAGGAAACAACCAGGCACAGATTAACACCTCCCAGCAAGAGATTTTCCCAGGCTCAGGCAGGCCTTCAAATGCTAATGAAGGTGATCAGCTAAACATTCACACCTAACTGCAGCAGGGAAGAGCTCCTTGCCCCACCCCAGCCATTCCACAGATATATAAACCCCTTTTTTCCTACTTCCAACAGACCTCACTACCTCTGAGGATGCTTGCCATAGATGCAGGCGAAACGTCAGGAGAAATGCCTCTAGAACATGGCTCTATAGCCCGAAAAAACACACAAGAACCTAATGATGATGATTATTATTAATCTGGGCACAAATTAAGAAAGCAAGAATGGAAAAAGATGTAGTTGTGGGGGTTTACTACAGACTTCCAAGACCTGGAAGAAGCCTTCCTTGAACAGATAAGCAAACATGCAGAAAGAAGAGATATAGCAATAAAACTATTCTGATAATTGTTGGATGCCAAACTCTGCCAAGAGAGCAAAGACCAACAAATGCCTCACTCACCTTGCAGGTCATGTTCTTCTCCAGAAGGTAGAAGAGGCAACAAAGGGGTCAGCTACTCTGGATCTGATCCTAACCAACACTGAGGACCTTGTCAATGGAGTGGAGTGGCTGCTTAGAAGGCTGTTCATGAGAAAAAACAAGGGAAGGTGAAATGTAGACGTGCAATTCTTTTTAATTTTTTTATTTTGAACTGTCAATTTAGAGTTTATAATAGTTAAACATTCCATTTTAAACAAGAAATCCCCACAGTGAAATAGTCTAGAAGCATTTTAAAGGGTTCCCGGTCCTTCCTGAACTCTGATGGGTCTTTTGACTGAAGGCATCTCATCCAAATGCCCATCTCCGCCACCTCAGACACCTTCACAATCCATTCCTCCAATTTCCAAGCCTGCACATAAATGATTCTCGCAGCATTTGAAGATGTATTGTCGAAGGCTTTCATGGCTGGAATCACTAGGTTCTTGTGGGTTTTTTCGGGCTATAGAGCCATGTTCTAGAGGCATTTCTCCTGACGTTTCGCCTGCATCTATGGCAAGCTTCCTCAGAGGTGTGAGGTCTGTTGGAAGTAGGAAAAATGGGTTTTATATATCTGTGGAATGGTTGGGGTGGGGCAAGGAGCTCTTCCCTGCTGCAGTTAGGTGTGAATCAGCAGAGCACCTGATGAACCAGCCTGGACACAGCATATTATTTGAGAACACAGAAATGCTGGACCACACCAACAACCACCATGTCAGACTACACAGAGAAGCCATTGAAATCCACAAGCATGTGGACAATTTCAACAGAAAGGAAGAGACCATGAAAATGAACAAAATCTGGCTACCAGTATTAAAAAACTCTAAAATTTTAACAGCTAAACAACAGAGAGGAAAAAACCAGGCACAGATTAACACCTCCCAGCAACAGATTTTCCCAGACTCAGGCAGGCCTTCAAATGCTAATGAAGGTGATTAGCTAAACATTCACACCTAACTGCAGCAGGGAAGAGCTCCTTGCCCCACCCCAACCATTCCACAGATATATAAACCCATTGTCCTAATTCCAACAGACCTCACTACCTCTGAGGAAGCTTGCCATAGATGCAGGCGAAACGTCAGGAGAAATGCCTCTAGAACATGGCTCTATAGCCCGAAAAAAACCCACAAGAACCTAATGATGATGATTATTATTAATCTGGGCACAAATTAAGAAAGCAAGAATGGAAAAAGATGTAGTTGTGGGGGTTTACTACAGACTTCCAAGACCTGGAAGAAGCCTTCCTTGAACAGATAAGCAAACATGCAGAAAGAAGAGATATAGCAATAAAACTATTCTGATAATTGTTGGATGCCAAACTCTGCCAAGAGAGCAAAGACCAACAAATGCCTCACTCACCTTGCAGGTCATGTTCTTCTCCAGAAGGTAGAAGAGGCAACAAAGGGGTCAGCTACTCTGGATCTGATCCTAACCAACACTGAGGACGTGGTCAATGGAGTGGAGTGGCTGCTTAGAAGGCTGTTCATGAGAAAAACAAAGGAAGGTGAAATGTAGACGTGCAATTCTTTTTAATTTTTTTTATTTTGAACTGTCAATTTAGAGTTTATAATAGTTAAACATTCCATTTTAAACAAGAAATCCCCACACTGAAATAGTCTAGAAGCATTTTAAAGGGTTCCCAGTCCTTCCTGAACTCTGATGGGTCTTTTGACTGAAGGCATCTCATCCAAATGCCCATCTCCGCCACCTCAGACACCTTCACAATCCATTCCTTCCATTTCCAAGCCTGCACATAAATGATTCTCGCAGCATTTGAAGAGTTTGTCATGTCTCTTCAAAAGTGATCTGTCTGTTATTCCTAGTAGGAATGCCTCAAGGTTTGTGAGTATTTTAGGCTTTAGTACTTTCTCAATAATTTTATGGATCTATTGATAGCCATGTATAAATATGTGAGAGGAAGCCACAGGGAGGAGGGAGCAAGCTTGTTTTCTGCTTCCTTGGAGACTAGGACGTGGAACAATGGCTTCAAACTACAAGAGAGGAGATTCCATCTGAACATTAGGAAGAACTTCCTGACTGTGAGAGCCGTTCAGCAGTGGAACTCTCTGTGTGGTGGAGGCTCCTTCTTTGGAAGCTTTTAAGCAGAGGCTGGATGGCCATTTGTCAGGGGTGATTTGAATGCAATATTCCTGCTTCTTGGCAGGGGGTTGGACTGGATGGCCCATGAGGTCTCTTCCAACTCTTTGATTCTATGATTCTATGATTCTATGATCTCAATCCAAATGTTGTTGTTTTTTTTTTTTTTGCCTTCTTGCAGGACCACCACATATGGAAACATGATCTCGTTGCTTGTTTGCATTTCCAACAAGTGTTTTTTGACAGATGTCATGTGCGATTAATAAAAAAACAATTTGTAGAAATTTTCCAGAACTGAACAGTTTCTGAATATTTTCAGAGGTGTTAGACATGCAATTCTTGATTTATTTGTGAATGCAGCCATAAAGTATGGATCCATTCTGGGTGCAGGTTGTCCCAAGATGCACAAAAGGGCAAGATTGCAGTCTCCTTTTCTGCCTGGTTCATCTCTTGAGAGGCAGGGAGGCCCCATTCCTTGAAGCCAGGCGGAGGCCCATGTCAGGAATGGCTCCTCTCTCTCCTCTACAGCCAGCAAAATTTCCTCTTCTAATCCCTATAAAGGCTAAGATATTTAAATGTGGTATTTTGAAGTCTAATCAATGTACTAAAGATGTTCTAGCGCCACTCAGATTTAATTCGATCCCTCTGCTATCTTTGCGGTGCTTTTAATCAAAGAGAGGTTGCAATTAGGTTAATGTCAGGGGTCACGTAGATTAGGTCACGATTGAAATTGATATCTTCCCTCACAAAGGATGGGGCTACAGGAAAAAAGGAGGAAAGCTGCAAGATGCCTCTTTCCTTCTTCACCAATGAATGAGATAGCAAAGTTTCTTAAAAGAAAACCTTCAGACATTATTTATTGCAGCACTCCCAGGTCAAAATGTGGGAGTCTTGTTTTACTTTTCTTAAACTTCCACCGACGGAACAATTTGGGGTATTATTATAATCCAAAACACTAACGCCCAGTCTCTGAAGTTTGGGAATGGGTGGCCCTCGCCACTCGTTGCAATAATAGAGATGGAAATTACAGTCCAACAACATAGTTGTGTGTATGCCACACACATCATTTTCAGCCTTGTTTTAGAGCAAAGATCACACAACAACAGGCAAGAATTTATTACCTTGGAGACCGGTGGACAATCACAGAGCATCTTTCATAGAATCATAGAATCAAAGAGTTGGAAGAGAACTCATGGGCCATCCAGTCCAACCCCCTGCCAAGAAGCAGGAATATTGCATTCAAATCACCCCTGACAAATGGCCATCCAGCCTCTGCTTAAAAGCTTCCAAAGAAGGAGCCTCCACCACACTCCGGGGCAGAGAGTTCCACTGCTGAACGGCTCTCACAGTCAGGAAGTTCTTCCTCATGTTCAGATGGAATCTCCTCTCTTGTAGTTTGAAGCCATTGTTCCGTGTCCTAGTCTCCAAGGAAGCAGAAAACAAGCTTGCTCCCTCCTCCCTGTGGCTTCCTCTCACATATTTATACATGGCTATCATATCTCCTCTCAGCCTTCTCTTCTTCAGGCTAAACATGCCCAGTTCCCTAAGCCGCTCCTCATAGGGCTTGTTCTCCAGACCCTTGATCATTTTAGTCGCCCTCCTCTGAACACATTCCAGCTTGTCAATATCTCTATTGAATTGTGTGGTGCCCAGAATTGGACACAATATTCCAGATGTGGTCTAACCAAAGCAGAATAGAGGGGTAGCATTACTTCCTTAGATCTAGACACTATGCTCCTATTGATGCAGGCCAAAATCCCATTGGCTTTTTTTGCCGCCACATCACATTGTTGGCTCATGTTTAACTTGTTGTCCACGAGGACTCCAAGATCTTTTTCACACGTACTGCTCTCGAGCCAGGCGTCACCCATTCTGTATCTTTGCATTTCATTTTTTCTGCCAAAGTGGAGTATCTTACATTTGTCATTGTTGAACTTCATTTTGTTAGTTTTGGCCCATCTCTCTAATCTGTCAAGATCGTTTTGAATTCTGCTCCTGTCCTCTGGACTATTGGCTATCCCTCCCAATTTGGTGTCGTCTGCAAACTTGATGATCATGCCTTCAAGAGAGCTTTAGCTGTATATTCTTTCAAAGTTCTATGATCCGACCTGTAAAATAAGGGAGGGAATAAGGTTGAGGCCAGGTATTTCAGCCTGACACTGCCTTGAAGGAACTAGTGGAAGTTATTTCAAAACCACTGGCAATCATCTTTGAGAGTTCTTGGAGAATGGGAGAAGTCCCACCAGATTGGAGGAGAGCGAAGGTGGTCCCTATCTATCTTCAAGAAGGGAAGCAAGGACAACCCAAACAATTACCATCCAGTCAGCGCACTCGGGATGCGACAAGCATCCCGAGCTCTGAGGATTACCTGGGAAGGAATCTCACTGGGGCATTGCAACACACCCAAATACCTGGGAGTCACTTTGGACCGTGCTCTGACCTACAAGAAGCACTGCCTGAACATCAAACAAAAAGTGGGCGCTAGAAACAACATCATACGAAAGCTGACTGGCACAACCTGGGGATCACAACCAGACACAGTGAAGACATCTGCCCTTGCGCTATGCTACTCTGCTGCTGAGTATGCATGCCCAGTGTGGAACACATCTCACCACACTAAAACAGTAGATGTGGCTCTTAATGAGACATGCCGCATTATCACAGGGTGTCTGCGCCCCACACCACTGGAGAAATTACACTGCTTAGCCGGTATTGCACCACCTGACATCCGCCGGGAAGTAGCAGCCAATAGTGAAAGGACCAAGGCAGAGACATCTCCAGCTCATCCCCTGTTTGGGTATCAGCCAGCACGTCAAACACTTAAATCAAGACATAGTTTTCTTAGATCTACAGAGACACTCGCTGGAACATCCCAGCAAGCGAGAGTCCAAAAGTGGCAGGCCCAAACCCAGCACCTCAATTCATGGGTGATACCAGATGAGAGACTCCCCCCTGGGCACACAGAAGACTGGGTGACTTGGAAGGCGCTGAACAGACTGCGCTTTGGCACCACGAGATGCAGAGCCAATCTTAAGAAATGGGGCTACAGGATGGAATCCTCGGCATGCGAGTGCGGAGAAGAACAAACCACTGACCACCTTCTGCAATGCACCCTGAGCCCTGCCACATGCACAATGGAGGACCTTCTTGCGGCAACCCCAGAGGCACTCCAAGTGGCCAGATACTGGTCAAAGGACATTTAACCAAATACCAAATTTGCAAAATCTGTGTGTTTTTTTTCCCTTTTTCTTTTTAATCTGTGTGTTTGTTTTGCTCTGTTAGAATTGTAATACAATGGTTGCTGATGACACGATAAATAAATAGCGTCACATTGATACTAAGCAAGATTCTGGAAAAGATTGTTAAGGAAGTGGTCTGCAAACACTTAGAAAGGAATGCGGTCATTGCCAATGGTCAACACAGATTTCTCAAAAAAAAGTTATGCCAGACTAATCCGATTCCTTTTTTTGACAGTTATAAGCTGGGTAGATGCAGGGAAAGCCATGAATGGAGCGTATCTAGATTTCAGGAAGGCCTTCCTTCGACAAGGTACCCCATGACCTCCTGGCAAGGAAACCAGATGAGGTTTTCTTAGAAGTCATGATCATCAAGTTTGCAGACAACACCAAAAAGGGAGGGAAAGCCAATACTCCAGAAGACAAGAGCAGAATTCAAAACGTTCTTAAAAGATTAGGGAGATGATGGGCCAAAACTAACAAAATGAAGTTCAAGAGGGACAAATGCAAGAGACTCCATTTGTGCAGAAAGAAGGAAATGCAAAGAGACAGAATGGGGGACGATGCCTGGCTCGACAGCAGGATGTGTGGAAAAGATCTTGGAGTCCTCATGGAGAGGACGGGGAACATGAACCAACAATGTCATTTGGTGGCAAAAAAGCCAATGGGACTCTGGCCTGCATCAATAGGAGTCTAGTACCTAGATGAAGGTAAGTCATACTCCCCCTCTATTCTGCCTTGGTCAGAACACAGCTGGAATCACACTGTGTCCAATTCTGGGCACCATAGTTGAAGAGAGATGTTGACAAGCTGGAATGTGTCCAGAGAAAGAGGGCAACTCAAAGGATCAGGCGTCTGGAGAACAAGTCCTATGAGGACAGAACTGGGCATGTTTAGCCTGCAGAAGAGAAGGTTGAGAGGAGACATGATGAGGGTCATGGATTAAGAGGTGAGGAGAAGTCCTAGGGAGGAGGGACGAGGCTTGTTTTCTGAGACTAGAACAATGGCTTCAAACTTCAGGAAAGGAGATTCCACCTGAACATGAGGAAGAACTTCATAACTGTGAGAAAGAGCTAATCACCAGTGGACCCCCCCCCCCCCCTCTCTGGACACAGCATATTATTTGAGAACACAGAAATGCTGGACCACTCCAACAACCACCATGTCAGACTACACAGAGAAGCCATTGAAATCCACAAGCATGTGGACAATTTTAACAGAAAGGAAGAGACCATGAAAACGAACAAAATCTGGCTACCAGTATTAAAAAAAACTCTAAAATTACAACAGCAAAACAGCAGAGAGGAAACAACCAGGCACATCTTAACACCTCTCAACAAAATATTTTCCCAGGCTCAGCCAGGCCTTCAAATGCTAATGAAGGTGGTCAGTTGAAACATTCACACCTAGCTCCAGCAGAGAAGAGCTCTTTGCCCCACCCCAGCCATTCCACAGATATATAAACCCACTGTCCTATTTCCAACAGACCTCACTACCTCTGAGGATGCTTGCCATAGATGCAGGTGAAACGTCAGGAGAAATGCCTCTAGAACATGGCCCTATAGCCCGAAAAAAACCCACAAGAACCTAGTATCCTGCCTGTTGCTTGACACAAATCTGCAAAGAGTGGACCTGAATCCATTTGTATGCCAAGTACTTCTGAACTTGGTTTCCTTTCTCTGGTTTGCTCTAGATGCAATGGCAAAGGCTGCAAGAGATGCGTAATAGATACAAATGGCAATTTGCTATTCTCTATCCCTGGTCAGGTTACATCCTCAGTAGAGATTTAGTTAATTATAAATACCTGAAGCCTTGTAATTAAAGCATTATTCTGCTTCTATACTGAATTTATTTCTGCAATAAGGAGCAACAGCTGAGTGCACTCCTCCAGCCAGTGATGACCCAGCATCTCCACCAGCAAGGTGATTATAGAATTTACAACAAATATATTTTTCCTGAGTTCTCTTTTTACTTCTTCATTAGTGGGATTCTTACACCACATGTGCTCATTCAAGGGGCCTTAGTGGTGGTTATGAAATTATTAAGGGAAACCTGTTTTGCAGCAGCACGGGACAGCAGGACAAACAGCTGCAGCACGTGGGATGGCAGAGGAAGAAGGGGAAAAGGAATAAATAGTTTCTAATAGTTTGGAGTAGGAATAAGAACACAACAAACCAGAGCGATTTATTAATCTGGAACTAAAGAGACAGGAAGGGCTGTGTGGGAGAATTCCCAGCAACTGCCAGAAGAATGACAAAAAGTTGGCCCAGAACTCAAGGCTTGGATCCATGTTTGAGGCCCAGTGAGGATGCCATGTGCAGCTGACGATATCCTGTTGCGTTTTTTAAGCCAAAATTTCAAAAACCAGCTCTGACAGCCTGGGCTCTTCCCCTTCTCCTCCAGATCTCCAACTGAGAATAGAATCTAAAGATGCACACTGACTGCAGATATATTATAACACGCATGAACTACTACTCAGAGGAAAGCTACAATTTTGCTGCTAATGATTATTTTCGTTCATCATTTATTTATTTATTTATTTATTTATTTATTTATTTATTTGGGGGTTCTTTTACCCCGCCCTTCTCACCCCGAAGGGGACTCAGGGCGGCTTACAGGAGCAAGGCACAATTTGATGCCTGCATCATAAACAATCGTACACAAAATTACACAAAATTACAACAATTCACAGTTGACATGCATACAATATAACCATAAAATCAATAAAATCATTAAAACCAAATACAAACCCAGTTTCTCCTCTTACATGGTCAATGTTTGTTAACGCCTAGATCTAGTTTTTCGTTCCATTCATCCATCCTGCTGGTCTTACCTGCCTGATTGACTGATTTAATTGCCAGAGTGCCCAAAGGCCTGGTCCCATAACCAGGTTTTCACCCTCCTCCTGAAGGCGAGGAGGGATGATGATGCCCTAATCTCCCCCGGGAGTGAGTTCCACAGGTGGGGGGCCACCACTGAGAAAGCCCTGCTCCTCGTCCCCACCAGCCTCACTTGTGACAGTGGTGGGGTCGAGAGCAGGGCCTCCCCAGATGATCTCAGACTCCGGGGTGGGACATAGAGGGAGATACGTTCGGACAGATACACTGGACCGGAACCGTATAGGGTTTTGTAGGTCAAAACCAGCACCTTGAATTGTGCTCGGAACTGAATCGGCAGCCAGTGGAGCTGGCACAACAGGGGGGTGGTATGCTCCCTGTATGTCGCTCCGGTGAGCAATCTGGCTGCCGCTCGTTGGACTAGTTGAAGTTTCCGAACAGTCTTCAAGGGCAACCCCACGTAGAGAGCGTTGCAGTAGTCTATTCGGGATGTAACATCATCGGCAATCCCTTGTGGCCATGAGTATGATTGCCTTCCAAGTGTAGGATCTTGGCGGTGGGTCCATAGGTGGCTGTAGAGACCTACCTATTCTTGACCTGTATGTTCTTCCACAGTGAGGACACTGGTTTCCACATTTCGCAGGCATAGAAGACAGTCTTGAGGCACCTCCTTCTTATGACCACATTTCTCCCTCCCCCCCCCCCCATTAGTGCCTCTTCGAATTCCACAGCACTGTTGGTCACAGCTGACCTCCAGTTAGAGCACTCAAGGGCCAAGGCTTCCCAATCTCTCTATCACAGTTTTTGCAGTTTGCTTTAAGCCCATCTTTCAATCTCTTTTCCTGTCCACCAACCTTCCTTTTTCCATTCTTGTGTTGAGCGTAGAGTCACTGCTTTGGAAGATGGTGATCTTTGGGTCTTCAGTCCAGCAGAGTTTATTTATGTATTATTTATTTCCTATATTTGTACCCCGCCCTTCTCCCCCCGAAAGGGGACTCAGTTGATAGCGGAGAATCATGGCTTTAATGCTGGTGGTCTTTACTTCTGATATTTATCTGCCTGTCTTCTTCTCAAGAGATTTGCAGGAGTTTTCAGAGGCAACGCTGATGGAATTGTTCCAGAAGTTGACTGTGTCATCTGTAGATTGTCCACATTTCGCAGGCGTAGAACAGGATTGGGAGGAGAATACCTTTATAAACAAGCATCTTCTTCACCTTCTCCTCCAGATCTCCAACTGAGAACAGAACTTAAAGATACACACTGACTCCAGATATATTATAACATGCATGAACTACTCAGAGGGAAGCTACAGTTTTGCCTCCTATGATTATTTTCATTAATTAAACCACAACTCTATATCCATTTGCTTTTGCTGAAAATAAACAAGATCAACCTTTCCACAGATCGAAGTATTATTGTTACTATCATTATTATTATTATTACTATTATTATTATTATATTTAATTATACCCCACTTTATCTCCCCCAAAGGGGACTCAAAGTGGCTTAACATAAAAGCATCAACGTAGCCATGTAAAATATACAAATATATGAACACTAAAACAGGATCAAATACAAACAGTATTTTAAAAATCCCAGTTATTTATCTTGTCAGAAGCGAATTGAGGGTAAGTTGTAATGTATTTAAAACACAAACAAAGTTAAAAACTTATACTTTGACCAGAAGCTGGCCACTTGGAGTACCTCTGGTGCTGCTGTAAAAAGGTCCTCCATTGTGCATGTGGCAGGGCTCAGGCTGCATTGTAGTAGATGGTCTGTGATTTGCTCTTCTCCACACTCACATGTCATGGACTCCACTTTGAGGCCCCATTTCCTAAGATTGGCTCTGCATCTCGTGGTGCCAGAGCGCAGTCTGTTCAGAGCCTTTCAAGTCTCCCAGTCTTCTGTGTGCCCAGGAAGGATTCTCTCTTTAGATATCAGGTAATAATACAAAGTTGTTCTGTTACTGTATTCTTAATCGTAATGAAATGAAATTAACGACAGAATAATATACATAGCCTGACTATTATTCATAAGTAAAGAACATGGGAAATGAACAAATACATTTAGGCATGATTTACAGATATAACAAACATTATTATTGGTGGGGACACGGGACAGGGCCTTCTCTGTGGCGGCCCCCGACTTTGGAATGCCCTTCCAAAAGATCTCCGACAGGCCCCTACTCTAGCTGTTTTCAGAAGGAATTTAAAAACTTGGCTGTTCCGTTGTGCCTTTTCAGACTAGGAATCCCCACCCCAAGTCCTAGTAGCACCTTAGCATAACTAATCGTCGCTGCACACCGCACTTTTAATCCTACTTACCTCCTGCCATTTCAGCACTTTTAACCCTTGTACCCCATTGCGCCGGCCGAACCAGTTTTAATAATGTCTTGATGTACTGCCATTGTCGTTATTTTGCTTATTGTGTTGATTTGCTTTATTATTGTTGTGTTATGTTTTCTATTGTATTGTGTTTTGAGGCTTCGGCCTGTGTAAGCCACATCGAGTCCTTCGGGAGATGCTAGCGGGGTACAAATAAAGTTAATAATAATAATAATAATAATAATAACATTATGTTCATGTTTGAGTAATTTCTAAAATAACTCGTAGGTTCTTCTATAGTCTCCGTAGTGATAATTTTAAATTAATGCAGTACAGTCCCATATAAGTTCCAAATTGTGAACATGATCAGGAATGACAGGGGTTCCAGGGTACTTTTATCCTTGTTTCACGAAAAAAATCCTTTCTTCAGGTCGCTTGCTTCACGTGTTTGAGATGATGTCTTCAAACGATTTGTAGGCTAAATTTAAAGAGACAACATAATAGATATGCTCTAACAGCACCCAGTAACAATAAACAATTAGCAATTATCTTATTAAAAAATTAAAAAGGGAAAAACACTTACTTCCTCTCTGGGAGTTAATGGCTCTGCTGCAGACTTCTCAGTTATGAGCTGTGATGCTGCTGACACAGTTGTGAGCAGTGAACTCCTAGAGGCTACTTCCTTTTAAGGGTGACCAACCGATTACAAAAAACAGGTAAGATCTAATCTATCATTGAAACTATTTGGATGCACTGTGTGTAACCTAGATATCCAAAAGGCTTCTCTCTGTAGTAAATGCCTTTTAGAGGTTTCATGGTTTCCAAGGCGCAAAACCTAAAGCTGGTACAAGAATGAGATTTTTCAGTAAACTGCAAGTAAGGAATAGAGTATAAAGCTTTGTTTTTGATGTGAGAGCAGTGCTCAAGAATTCTAGTTTTTAAAGGTCTGGTGGTCATACCTACATATAGAAGCTCACAGGGACATTGGATTACATAAATGACTTTATCAGTGTTACATGTAGTGAAACTTCAAAGTTGTATGTTAAGTTTCAACATGGGATGTAAGAAGTGTTTAATCCTGAGTGACTGTGTACAACAGTCGCAATGTCCACAGCTTGAGTGACCTCTAAGATTAGATTTCTTGGTAATACTAGGAGTTGTAAAATCAGATCTTATCAAGATGTGCCTGAGATTTCTGGAGCGTTTATTGGCTATCATTGGTATGTTTTGGCACCCTGGAATATCCCTAATTAAGTGCCAATATTTTCTGATTATTTGGTTAATTTTAGGAGAGAACTGAGTCAAAGTCAGTGGCCAAATAATACGGTCATTAGGTTGTTTTACAGGATCTCTTAGTAAGTAGCCTCTGTCTATGGAATTTACTTTCCTAATGACAGTATTTATTATTTTTGTTGGATATCCTCTTTCCCTGAATTGTTCCTTTAAAATAGATCCTTCTGTTGCTAAGTCCTTAGGGGCGCTGCTGTTGCATTTCAATCTCATGAGTTGTGCAAAGGTTAAGTTGGTTTTTATAGTGGTGGATACTGGAATAATGCACTGTAGAATTTTTATCTGTGGGTTTTCTGTAGTTCTTGACTCTCAACCTATTGTCCTTTTTATATACTGTGTCATCCAGAAAGTTAATGCTTGTATGGCTGTAGGCACTAGTTTGGTTTGTGTGTGTGTGTGTGTGTGTGTCTCATGAGCAATTTGAGAAACTCAAGTCGCTTCTGGTGTGAGAGAATTGGCCATCTGCAAGGATGTTTTGATGTTTTACCATCCTTGTGGGAAGCTTCTCTCATGTCCCCGCATGGGGAGCTGGAGCTGACAGTGGGAGCTCATTCTCACTCTCCCTGGATTCTAACCTGCGACCTGTTGATCTTCAGTCCTGCCAGCACAAGGGTGGCACTAGTGAATTTGATATTGTCATGTATTGTATTACTCCATGTACTAAGTTAAATTGCTGATTCCTCCATTGTACAAATTTTAAAAACATCAAAAATAAACCTCCCATAATATATTATGTCTGGTAGTAATCTGTTCTGAGTGTTATTCAAGATCCACATTTTTTCCAAATTTGAGACAAAGAGATTCACCAAGGAGGGGGCCAAGGGACTCCCCATCGCGACACCAAAGGTTTGTAAGTAAAATTGAGTTTTAAATCTAAAGTAATTATAGTCCAAGAGTATATCTAAAAGGTCTATTAGAAAGTGAGTTGGTGGTGTTGGAGACTCTCATGTGTCTAGTAACTCTTTTATTACTGTCCTGGCATCATCCAATGGTATATTGGTATATAATGATGTAATATCGAATATCATTAGAATGGATTGAGATTATATTGATAAGGACTCTATGACCTTTAGGAAATGCTTGGTGTCCTTTCCTAATGGCAGTATTTATTATTTCTGTTGGATATCCTCTTTCCCTGAATTGTTCCTTTAAAATAGATACTTCTGTCCTTAGGGGCACTGCTGTTGCATTTCAATCTCATGAATTGTGCAAAGGTTAAGTTGGTCTTTATAGTGGTGGATGCTGGAATAATGCACTGTAGAATTTTTATCTCTGGGTTTTCTGTAATTCTTGACTCTCGACCTATTGTCGTTTTTATATACTGTGTCATCCAGAAAGTTAATGCTTGTATGGCTGTAGGCACTAGTTTGGGGTGTGTGTGTGTGTGTGTGTGTCATGAGCGACTTGAGAAACTGCAAGACGCTTCTGGTGTGAGAGAAATGGCCATCTGCAAGGATGTTTTGAGTTCTATCCCCTATTCCTTGGCCCAATACCCCCCCAACCCCACAATCTCTATAAAAAACCCTCTTGCCCTCTGCCCCCCAGCCTTTTAGCTCCCTACCCCCCAGCCTAATGGCCCATTTCCCCTTTTTCCCCAGTTAAATATCCCCTTGTTCCCCTCCCTCCAGTCTAATAGCTCCCTATGCCTTACCCCCAACCCTATAGCCCCTACTTCTCACACCCCAACCAAATAGCTCCCTCCCCCCCCCTCCCTGAGTCCAACAGCCCTCCTCCTCCTATCCCCCAGGCCAATAGATTTCTTCCCCCTACCCTACAGCCCAATAGCCCCTCACCCTCTCTCCCTATCCCCCAGATTAATAGCCCAATTCAAGAGCCCCTCATTTCCTATTCCCCAGCCCAACAGCCTTTATTCTCCCATCCCTCAGTCCAACAGCAATGCTGGACCACAGCCTAAGGACAGGAAGAGAGATTAGACAGAGGGTGAGGGGAGTTCCACTGGTCAGGGGGCCTCTATAGAGACAATATTGGGGAGAGGGAGTTGCAGGAAAAGGAGATCAAATGTGTTAATTTGGCCTAGGGAATGTGAGAGCAAACTAGTAGTTCCAAAACGACTTATAAAATGGTCTCCTGACATGGTGAATTTGAGTAACCAGGATGGCGGTCCCTCTGGGTTAAGGATGGTGCTGTTGAACGCCAGGTCTGTGAATGAGAAAACTGTAATCATCCAGGACTTGATTCTGGATGAAGATGCAGACCTGGCATGCATAACAGAGACCTGGTTGGATGAGGTGGGGGAGGGTTAATTTTACCCAGCTCTGTCCACAAGGCTACTCTGTGCAGCATCAACCAAGATCTGAAGGGAGGGGGGGGTTGTAGTGTTCTACAGGGATTCCATCTCCTTGATCAGATGCCCCATCCCACAGACACCCTCATTTGAATGTGTCCACCATAGGGTAGGAGACCAGGATAGAATAGGTATACTTGTAGTGTGTCGACCACCTCGCAACACTACAATCTCCCTACTGTTATTGTATTGATTTGATTGTTTTAACTAGTAATAACTGCTGATTTTAAATTGTAAATTGTATATTGTATTTTGTGAATTGTTGGGCATCAAATTGTGCCTTTTGTAAGCCGCCCTGAGTCCCCTCTAGGGGGTTGAGTAAGGCGGGGTAGAAGCACTCCAAATAAATAAATAAATAAATAAATACCTGAGCTAGCCAGGGTGATCTCAGGCCTCGCATTAGAGTCCCAAGAGCTTACAGTGCTGGGGGACTTAAATGTTCATTCAGAGACTTCCCTGTCGGGAGCGGCTTGGGATTTCATGGTAACCATGGCAACCGTGGGGCTGTCCCAAGTGGTTTCTGGCCCTACTCACAGTACTGGACATACATTAGACTTCGTGTTCTGTCAGGGATGAGAGGAAGGTGGTGGAGTGGAGGAACTCTCTTTAGTCCCGCTGCCATGGATCGACCACCACTTGGTCAAGTTTAGTCTTACTGCACTCCCTAACCTCCACAGAGGTGGAGGGCCCATTAAGATGGTCCGCCCCAGGAGGCTTATGGATCCAGAAGGATTCCTGATGGATCTTGGGGAATTTCCCGCCACTGAGGTAGGTGATTCTGTTGATGTTCTGGTCGCTTTCTATAACAGGGAGATGTCCAGGGCAATAGACACAATCGCTCCGGAGCGACCCCTCTCAAGTTCAGTGAGGAGCTGGCAGCAATGAGGCAAACAAAAAGGAGTCTAGAGGGCATGTGCTGATCATCTTGCAGCGAGGCAGACCAAACACGGGTGTGCGCCTATGCAAGGGGTTTGTTGAATCCCGCCACCTGTGATGGGGTCCCTGACCCTTCGACAGTTTGCTGTGAGGCATTTGTGCAGTTCTTCGTGGATAAAGTCTCTCTGGTTTGCTCCGACCTGGATGCCACACTTACTGCAGTCTCTGAAGATGTAGCGAGAGCACCTGCTTGTCCAGTTTTAATGGATTCATTTCAATTTGTGCAACCCGAGGACGTTGACAAGATTCTTGGAGAAGGGAGGGTGACCACATGCATCCTGGACCCTTGCTCATCCTTGCTGATAAAGGAAGCCAGAGGGGGTTTGGCAGAGTGGGTCAAGGTGGTAGTTAATGCCTTCCTTTGGGAGGGCAAAATTCCAGCAAGCTTAAAAGAGGCTGTGATAAAAACGCTATTGAAAAAGCCATCACTGGATCCCACTGATTTGAACAACTTTTGGCCAGTTTCCAATCTCCCCTTTTTGGGCAAAGTGTTGGAATGTGTGGTTGCCTCACAGCTCCAGGGGTTCTTGGATGAAACTATCTGCATCCATAGCAGTCTGGTTTCAGACCGGGTCATGGAACTGAGACAGCCAGGGTCGCCTCAGTGGATGATCTCCGCAGAGAGCTCTATAGGGGGAGTGTATCCCTGTTGGTTCTCCTGGACCTCTCAGCGCCTTCGATACTGTAGACCACGATATCCTTCTGGGGTGCCTCAAGGGGATGGGTCTTGGAGGTGCTGTTCTGCAGTTGCTCCAGTCCTTCCTGGAGGGTCGTATCCCAGAAGGTGTTGCTGGGGGACTCATTCACTCATTTCCACCAGATGCTAAGGAGGCTGTCCATGTCCTGAATGGGTGCCTGGCCGCTGTTACAGTCTAGATGAGGGCGAGCAAATTGAAGTTGAATCCAGACAAGACAGAGGCCTTCCTGGTCAGTTGCAAGGCCGAACAGGGTATAGGGTCATAGCCTCTGCTGGACAAGTTTACACTCCCCTTGAAGGCACAGATTTGGTGCTTGGGAATCCTCCTGGACTCATCACTGAGCCTGAAATCCCAGGTTACAGCGGTGGCCAGGGGAGCTTTCATACAATTAAAACTTGTGCGCCAGCTGTGCCTGTACCTTGGGAAGTCAGACTTGGCCTCAGTGGTCAACGCTCTTGTTACATCCAGGATAGACTACTGCAATGCACTCTATGTGGGGTTGCCTTTGAAGACTGCTCAGAAGCTTCAAATAGTCCAATAAGAGGCAGCCAGGTTAATATCTGGGGTGGCATACAGGGAGCATACAACTCCCATGTTACACCAGCTCCACTGGCTGCCAGTTTGCTACCAGGCACAATTCAAAGTGTTGGCTTTGGCCTATAAGGCCCTAAACACCACCGGCCCAATTTACCTGTCCAAACGTCACATTATCACAGGCACGATTGGTGGAGACGAGAGAAAGGGCCTTCTCGGTGATTGCCCCCCGGCCATGGAACTCCCTTCCAGGTGAAAACAGATCGGCCCCCTCCCTCCTGTCCTTCAGAAGGATGGTAAAAACTTGGCTGTGGGACCAAGCTTTCTAGACAGGACAATAAAGCAGCAACAGGAAAGATTACCGAGCCAATTAGATTTAACACAGATGACCAAGACAGTTTTAAATTGTGTATTTTAATATTGAGATAAATGTTTTTAATGTTTATTTATGCGTATATGAATTTTTGTCCCAGCAATGAATGTTTGCTGTATATATGCTCTGCCCTGAGTCCCCTTCAACAGTGAAGTCTCAAGGGTGGAATATAAATGTTTTAAATAAATAAATAAAAGCCATTAAAACAAATTCAGAGTTAAACACACTGCACACAGCACACAGATAGTGTGAAGACATCTGCCCTTGCACTTTGCTACTCTGCTGCTGAGTATGCATGCCCAGTGTGGAGTACATCTCACCACGCTAAAACAGTGGATGTGGCTTTTAATGAGACATGCTACATTATCACGGGATGTCTGCGCCCTACACCACTGGTGAAATTACACTGTTTAGCCAGTATTGCACCACCTGACATCCGCTGGGAAGTAGCAATGAATAGTGAAAGGACCAAGGCAGTGCCATCTCCGGCCCATCCCCTGTTTGGATTTCAGTCAGCACGCCAACGACTTAAATCAAGAAATAGTTTTCTAAGATCTACAGAGACACTCACTGGAACACCTCAGTAAGCGAGAGTCCAAAAGTGGCAGGGTAAAACCCAGAACCTCAATCAATGGCTGTTACCAAATGAGAGACTCCATAGTTGACATAATAAAGCGGTGAACTACTGAGTGGTAAAAAAGAGGGTAAAAAAATATGTGAAACGTCCCAAGTCAAATATTGAACAGTATTAATATGGGGGTAACAATAAACAGATGAACAATGTGGAGTACTCTTGTGATATTGTAAAGTTCTAGTCACTGCTCAGGTGGATGTTGGTAGAGTTTTCATGTTTCTTGGCTCTTCTTACTGTGGTCTTGTTCAATGTATACTGTCTTGCTTATCTTTGGGGTGTGTAGTGATATTTATTTATTTATTTATTATATTTATTTGTACTTAACTGTATCTCTCCTGTAGAAAACTCAAAGTAGCTTAACATATAATTTAAAGTACACAAATATTATGCATTGTTGAAGGCTTTCATAGCTGGAATCTCTGGGTTGCTGTGAGTTTTCTGGGCTGTATTTTATTTATTTATTTATTTATTTATTTATTTATTTATGTCAGTTTTATCGCGAAGCATTCCTGACGTTTCGCCCACATCTATGGCAGGTGGGAGAAACGTCAGGAACTGATGATTCTGGAACATGGCCATGCAGCCTGGAAAACTCACAGCAGCCTACAATTATTATTATTGTAGCCGTCCTGAGTCCCTCTGTGGAGGTTGAGAAAGGACGGGATATAAAAGCTCTAAATCAGTGTTTGTCAACCTGGGGGTCGGGACCCCTGAGGGGGTCACGAGGGGTGTTAGAGGGGTCGCCAAAGACCATTAGAAAACACGTATTTCTGGTGGTCTTAAGAATCCCTTTGGCATAGTCGTTTGGGTTCACAGTGCTCTCTAGATGTAGGTGAACTACATCTCCCCTAAATCACTGTCAGTTCATCCAAAATCCCTCCAGTATTTTCTGTTGGATATGGGGGTTCTGTGTGGGACGTTTGGCCCATTTCTATCAGTGGTGTGATTCAGAGCGCTCTTTGATTGTAGGTGAACTATAAATCCCAGCAACTAGTACAACTCCCAAATGTCAAGATCTATTTTTCCCAAATTCCACCAGTGTTCACATTTGGTAATTTTGAGTATTTGTGCCAAGTTTGATCCAGATCTATCATTGTTTGAGTCCACAGTGCTCTCTGGATGTAGGTGAACTACAACTCCAAAACTCAAGGTCAATGCCTACCAAACACTTCCAGTATTTTCTCTCAGTCATGGGAGTTCTGTGCACCAAGTTTTGTTCATCATTGGTGGGGTTCAGAATGCTCATTGATTGTAGGTGAACTATAAATCCCAATAACTACAACTCCCAAATGACAAAATCAATTCTCCTTCCAACCCCACCAGTATTGAAATTTGGCACATTGGGTAAGGTAAGGTAAAAGTTTTCCTCGGACATTAAGTCCAGCCATGTCCAAGACTGGGGGTTGGTGCTCAATTTCTAGGCCGAAGAGCCGGTGTAGTCCATAGACACCTCCAAGGCCGACATGACTGCATGGAGCTCCATTATTGGGTATTTGTGCCAAATTTGGTCTAGTGAATGAAAAGTCATCTTGCATTTCAGATATTTTCATTATGATTCATAACAGTAACGCAATTACCGTTAGGAAGTAGCAAGGATAATTATCTTATGGTTGGGGGTCACCACAACATGAGGCGTTGTATTAAGGGGTCACGGCATTAGTAAGGTTGAGAAACACTGCTCTAAATAAATAAATAAATAAATAAATATTATTATTAACCCTGCTTTATCTCTTCTGAAGGAGACTCAAAGTGGCTTAACATAAAGGATCAGTATACAATTTAAAATATACAAATATGCAAACAATGAAACAATATTTTAAAATCCCCAGTTAAAAACCATTAAAACATATTCGAAGTAAAATGATGATGATTTCCTCTTTTGCTTCCATTTCCAATTCTTAGGGGTTTTTTATGTCAAGGGTGACAAAAAATTTATAAACTAGCGGGGCTTGATGGGGAAACCCCATTTGTATTTGATATTTGCTTGTGGCAAAGACTGTTGTGTGTGGTTTGAAAGTTTGGCCTTTTTAAGTGTTTCAAGTCTTGAAACATTTGAATATTCTTGCCCAGATACTTAAGGTTGTGAATGAAGTTGAGCTTCTTCATTACTTGCGTTTTTGGGAGATATCTTGCAAAGCAAAGAATAACGTCTTGGCCAGTGGTATTGTGCCTTGTGTTCAAGGCAGTCAATCCATGTATTCATAGAATCATAGAATCAAAGAGTTGGAAGAGACCTCTTGGGCCATCCAGTCCAACCCCCTACCAAGAAGCAGGAATATTGCATTCAAATCACCCCTGACAAATGGCCATCCAGCCTCTGCTTAAAAGCTTCCAAAGAAGGAGCCTCCACCACACTCCGCGGCAGAGAGTTCCACTGCTGAACGGCTCTCACAGTCAGGAAGTTCTTCCTAATGTTCAGATGGAATCTCCTCTCTTGTAGTTTGAAGCCATTGTTCCGCGTCCTAGTCTCCAAGGAAGCAGAAAACAAGTTTGCTCCCTCCTCCCTGTAGCTTCCTCTCACATATTTATACATGGCTATCATATCTCCTCTCAGCCTTCTCTTCTTCAGGCTAAACATGCCCAGTTCCCTAAGCCGCTCCTCATAGGGCTTGTTCTCCAGACCCTTGATCATTTTAGTCGCCCTCCTCTGGACACATTCCAGCTTCTCAATATCTCTCTTGAATTGTGGTGCCCAGAATTGGACACAATATTCCAGATGTGGTCTAACCAAAGCAGAATAGAGGGGTAGCATTACTTCCTTAGATCTAGACACTATGCTCCTATTGATGCAGGCCAAAATCCCATTGGCTTTTTTTGCCGCCACATCACATTGTTGGCTCATGTTTAACTTGTTGTCCACGAGGACTCCAAGATCTTTTTCACACGTACTGCTCTCGAGCCAGGCATTGTCCCCCATTCTGTATCTTTGCATTTCATTTTTTTCTGCCAAAGTGGAGTATCTTGCATTTGACACTGTTGAACTTCATTTTGTTAGTTTTGGCCCATCTCTCTAATCTGTCAAGATCGTTTTGAATTCTGCTCCTGTCCTCTGGACTATTGGCTATCCCTCCCAATATTCTCTCAATGCTCACCACTGGATCAATGGCATCAAACCAGGTGAGAAAAAATCCAGCAAGATTTCCTTCCTTTTCAAGCCCATCAAACTGAGTTGCGAGGAAATTGTTGGCTTGTTCTAATTTTGATATGTGGCCAACGTGTGCTTTCAGGCCTCATTGACCTTCCATTCTATATCTCATTGGTTCTGTTCTTTTTTTTTTTTTTTGCAAAGGTTTTCTAGGAAGCTTAAGAAAGAGAAACCTGGAGCTAAAAATGAAAATCGCTCTCCTCCCTTGTTGGGCCACGCTTGAGCCATTCTGGACATTTTTGGTTTCCATAGGCAAGGCAAAAGCTCAAAATTACCTGGTCTGAAGCCTCTTTGTCCCTTGCATTTAAATAGCTATTTTGGATGCATAAAAAAACAACACAGTCCACGCCAATGTTTATGTCAAAACTCTGAGATGGGCTCACTCTATCTTTATTTATTTATTATGTTTATTAATACCCACTTTTCCTGTCCACAAGCAGACTCAACTATTTGTCAACTGGGATGCTGTGGGTTTTTAGGGCTGTGTAGCCATGTTTCAGCAGGATTCTCTCATGATGTTTCACCTGCATCTGTGGCTAATGGCATCTTCAGATGTCTGTTGAAAGTGAGGCAAGTGCAGTGTATATTTTTACTGATTTTTACTGAGGCGTTGATGACCATGTTGTTTGTTCTTGTATTGTCTGTCGAATATGTTGTGTTTTAACTAACTGTTATTGTTATAAATTGCATTGTACACCGCATTGAGTCGCCGAATTAGGCTGAAAAATGCGGTATAAAAATAAAGCAAATAAATAAATAATATAATATATTAGGGCTGGGCGGTTTCGTTCATTAATTTCGTAATTCGTTATTAATTCGTATTTAAATTAGCTTACGATCCGATATTGAGCCATGCAGGAATAGTAAAGGTAAAGGTAAAGGTAGTCCCCTGACATTAAGTACAGTCATGTCTGACTCTGGGATGTGGTGCTCATCTCCATTTCTAAGCCAAAGAGCCAGTGTTGTCCGTAGACACCTCCAAGGTCATGTGGCCGGCATGACTGCATGGAGCGCCGTTACCTTCCCGCCGGAGCGGTACCTATCGATCTACTCACATTTGCATGTTTTCGAACTGCTAGGAATAGTGTGAGGAGTAAATTAGATTCGAAACAATTTTTTCAATTTATTTCGTAATTATTTTGTTATTATTTCGAAATTATTTCGTAATTTTTTCGTAATTATTTTATAATTATTTTCGCATGTCTGGTGCAAGTTTTATAGTTGTTGTTTGTTTTATCACACCAACAGTCAACAACAGAGGGAGAGGGAAGCTTCAGAAGTCCCCCTGTCCCATTTGGAGGTTTTTTTAGCATGTTGCGCAATCGCGTCCGCCATTAATGAATCGATTCGAAATTAACGAAATTTTGTAAATAACGAAACTTTGAAATCTCAAAATTTCGGAAGTATTTAGAATTTGGAAACGCTAGCGCTCCCTGGAAACGAATCGAGTTTAGAAACAAATTTTTCCGTGGTTACCCAGCCCTAGTATATATTTGTCAACTATTACCAATGGCTCCTCTTGCCCTCCTTTGTGGTAGTCTTCTCTGTGGAAACAGATGTATAAACTTATATGAGGTTTTTCTCTCAATTACATTTTCCAATCCAACATGATTGCTCAAAAACATACTTGGAGGAACTCACACTTGTGAGGTCAGTTACTGCTATGGCCAGTTTTGAGTGAAAATACCTTCTTGCTGTGTTGACTACAAGTAACAATACAATTCTTTATTGATTAGTCAATTTTGACCATATCAAAACATGCAAAACATACAAAACATACACATACAGTAAAACCATATATGAATACAAGGCATCATGGCCTACTGGCCTGTCGACCCACTCCTAAATAATTGAGCAACTACAAGATAAAAAAGTTAATAGATTAGAAATTGTTTAATTCCTTAAAATAGGGTTAGGGTGGGGGACATGGGTAGGTAAAACTAGTGGCGTGTCCATGCTACCCCTCTATTCTGCTTTGGTTAGACCACATCTGGAATATTGTGTCCAATTCTGGGCACCACAATTCAAGAGAGATATTGACAAGCTGGAATGTGTCCAGAGGAGGGCGACTAAAATGATCAAGGGTCTGGAGAACAAGCCCTATGAGGAGCGGCTTAGGGAACTGGGCATGTTTAGCCTGAAGAAGAGAAGGCTGAGAGGAGATATGATAGCCATGTATAAATATGTGAGAGGAAGCCACAGGGAGGAGGGAGCAAGCTTGTTTTCTGTTTTCTTGGAGACTAGGACGCGGAACAATGGCTTCAAACTACAAGAGAGGAGATTCCATCTGAACATTAGGAAGAACTTCCTGACTGTGAGAGCCGTTCAGCAGTGGAACTCTCTGCCCCGGAGTGTGGTGGAGGCTCCTTCTTTGGAAGCTTTCAAGCAGAGGCTGGATGGCCATTTGTCAGGGGTGATTTGAATGCAATATTCCTGCTTCTTGGCAGGGGGTTGGACTGGATGGCCGATGAGGTCTCTTCCAACTCTTTGATTCTATGATTCTATGATTCTATTAAGTTTTTAAGTTGGAGTTTTGTTGATGGCAGCACGGTCGCCTCTCTCTGCTTCCATCTTCTCACGGATGGCCAGCGCTTTTTGGGTAAAAAGGGTCAATTTTAAAATAGAGTTTTTATCTGAACCCTGGAGGAGGATGTGCAATTTCTCCTTATTCTCTGAATGAGTATGATTCTCTAGCAGAGGCTCTAGGTAGTAAGACCTAGTTGGAGTAGGGACATTTTAAGAAAAAATGTTCTGAGTCCTCCACTTCTGCATCTACCTCACGGCACCCACAGGTTCTCCTCGTGTAGGGAATATTCTGATGTCGTCCCAACTTGGACTTAATGTCAAGCTGCTCAAATCTAGCCCGGGTAAAAAAATTTCTAATATAAAGTGGAAGTATAAAAGAGAGGTAATGTTCCATGCCCACATTACATTTAAATTTGGCCATAGAGTGGCTCTAGCTTGCGCTATGTTCATTAGATCATTTTGTGCAGCAATGTCGAAGTCATTTCGGAACCATTGGCAACCATCTTTGAGAGTTCTTGGAGAACGGGAGAAGTTCCAGCAGATTGGAGGAGAGCCAGTGTGGTCCCAATCTTCAAGAAGGGAAAAAAGGATGACCCAAACAACTACCGTCCGGTCAGCCTCACGTCGATACCGGGCAAGATTCTGGAAAAGATTGTTAAGGAAGTGGTCTGCAAACACTTAGAAACAAATGCAGTCATCGCTAATAGTCAACATGGATTTATCAAAAACAAGTCATGCCAGACTAATCTGATCTCTTTCTTCGATAGAGTTACAAGCTGGGTAGATGCAGGGAATGCCGTGGATGTAGCGTACCTGGATTTCAGTAAGGCGTTCGACAAGGTCCCCCATGACCTTCTGGCAAGGAAACTAGTCCAATGTGGGCTAGGCAAAACTACGGTGAGGTGGATCTGTAATTGGTTAAGTGGACGAACACAGAGAGTGCTCACTAATGCTTCCTCTTCATCTTGGAAAGAAGTGACAAGTGGAGTGCCGCAGGGTTCCGTCCTGGGCCCGGTCCTGTTCAACATCTTTATTAATGACTTAGATGAAGGGCTAGAAGGCATGATCATCAAGTTTGCAGACGACACCAAATTGGGAGGGATAGCCAATAGTCCAGAGGACAGGAGCAGAATTCAAAACGATCTTGACAGATTAGAGAGATGGGCCAAAACTAACAAAATGAAGTTCAACAGTGACAAATGCAAGATATTCCACTTTGGCAGAAAAAATGAAATGCAAAGATACAGAATGGGTGACGCCTGGCTCGAGAGCAGTACGTGTGAAAAAGATCTTGGAGTCCTCGTGGACAACAAGTTAAACATGAGCCAACAATGTGATGTGGCGGCAAAAAAAGCCAATGGGATTTTGGCCTGCATCAATAGGAGCATAGTGTCTAGATCTAAGGAAGTAATGCTACCCCTCTATTCTGCTTTGGTTAGACCACATCTGGAATATTGTGTCCAATTCTGGGCACCACAATTCAAGAGAGATATTGAGAAGCTGGAATGTGTCCAGAGGAGGGCGACTAAAATGATCAAGGGTCTGGAGAACAAGCCCTATGAGTAGCGGCTTAGGGAACTGGGTATGTTTAGCCTGAAGAAGAGAAGGCTGAGAGGAGATATGATAGCCATGTATAAATATGTGAGAGGAAGCCACGGGGAGGAGGGAGCAAGCTTGTTTTCTGCTTCCTTGGAGACTAGGACGCGGAACAATGGCTTCAAACTACAAGAGAGGAGATTCCATCTGAACATTAGGAAGAACTTCCTGACTGTGAGAGCCGTTCAGCAGTGGAACTCTCTGCCCCGGAGTGTGGTGGAGGCTCCTTCATTGGAAGCTTTTAAGCAGAGGCTGGATGGCCATTTGTCAGGGGTGATTTGAATGCAATATTCCTGCTTCTTGGCAGGAGGTTGGACTGGACGGCCCATGAGGTCTCTTCCAACTCTTTGATTCTCTGATTCTATGAGAGCTCTTTGGTATACAATTGAGCATACATTTGCCCCAACATTTGTGACTACAAGTATGAATTCTAGTTTATTCACAGGCATTTGGAGATTACTATTCTATTTTGCTTGCTTTCCCATTCATCTCTACCTTCCACATTCTCAGGGGACTAGGCTTGACACCCAATGATTTTCACGGATCTCTTCTGCTGCCAGAACTCCCCTTCAGAATATGGCAAGGACAATATTAGGAAAGTGGCCGGGATCAGGACACGAGCACCTTGACAAAGAAACACGCTGAAGTGGAGGAACCTTCTTCAGTGTTCCCCTTGCCGCCCCCTCCATTTGCTTGCACGGAGTTAAGGTTCTGATCTGTTGTGTGCGTTCTGATGAGTCGAGACTTGACACACTGTGCCAGAATAATGAAACGCAACACACATTAATAGGACCTCCCACTGTTTGATCGCTTCTGCTCCACTAGCCCCATTGAAGATTTCACTTTTCTTTCAACAGTCACAATAACAGAATGTGACATTAAGCCTTTTACAAGCAGCAATTTATTTTAAAATATTAGAGCGCTCAAAACAGTATCCAGAATGTTAAATAAGATATGCATGAGATGGAAATCAGAGCAGCCAGGCTCGGAAGAGACAAACTTTAGACAGTGAAGGCAGTTCCACTTTTATTCTTAATTGCTGTTTAAGGTATAAAGATATAGCTGAGCTTCAAGGGGGAAGGAGGAGAGGATTTTTCAGCATACACTGCTCCCAGTACTGGAGTCTCTGTTGGCCATTCATTTAAGTGTGGGAATTAGGAGATAGTAATGTTAGGGGGAGGCATATGGTGCTGGGAATCAGCAGGGGACATTCATGAGTTCTGATCCTGTCTCCAGGGAAGGTTTGGGCTTTTGCACCAGCCTTCTGTATCAGCCAAAATGTGTCCCAGAGCATTTTGCAAATCATACATGCAAACTGAAGCACTGAAATCTGTGTTATCCAAGCTGAATGCAACCATGATAGATGTGAGGAAGTGCACATTTCATGGTTCAGCTCAGTGGCTTTATACCCACAGGGTGAGTGAGTTCAGTTACTACATATGCTATCAAACAGCATTACTGCCCCCAAATTAAAAAAAAAATCTATAGATGGAGAATCTGTAGTTTGCCAGGGACATCAAGCTGAAATGGGATCAAGTCTTGGCCACCTTACAACAGGACTAACAACAGCATGTTAGGTCTGTGCACATTTTTTTCAAAGTTTTATATATATTTATAGTAGAAATGGACATGTAGCCAATAAGCTGGAATCCTAGTTACAAGGGACATTGACGTCTGCTTGACTTGGGCTAACAGATGAACTACCCACCTATTGTACTATACTGAGAACCAGCCTCAGGCAATGACTCGGGGGAAAGGAATTCCAACACCTCTTGTACAGTTGGTCTGGAAAAGTCATAATCTCATCATCTCCAGGCAGCCAGCAAAAAAACAAAAAAACAAAAACAAACAACTGCTATGTTCTTGTGGGTTTTTTCAGGTTATATGGCCATGTTCTAGAGGCATTTCTCCTGACGTTTCGCCTGCATCTATGGCAAGCATCCTCAGAGGTGAGGTCTGTTGGAACTGGGAAAAAGGGTTTATATATTTGTGGAATGACCAGGGTGAGACAAAGGACTTTTGTCAGTTCGGCTAGGTGTGAATATTTCAACTGACCACCTTGATTAGCATACAATGGGCTGACTGTGCCTGGAGCAAACTCTTCTTGAAAGGTAATTAGATGTCCCTGCCTGTTTCCTCTCTGCTGTTTTTGCTGTTGCAATTTTAGAATTTTTTAATACTGGTAGCCAGATCTTGTTCATTTTCATGGTTTCCTCCTTTCTGTTGAAATTGTCCACATGTTTGTGTATTTCAATGGCTTCTCTGTGTAGTCTGACATGGTGGTTGTGAGAGTGGTCCAGCATTTTTGTGTCCTCAAATAATATGCTGTGTCCAGGTTGGTTCATCAGGTGCTCTGCTATAGCTGATTTCTTTGGTTGAAGTAGTCTGCAGTGCCTTTCATGTTCCTTGATGCGTGTCTGGGTGCTGCGTTTGGTGGTCCCTATGTAGACTTGTCCACAGCTGCTTGCAGAAGCCCACTGCCTCCTGATTTTCTGGGCGGGTAAAGTCTGTCGACATCACTACGTGGGTGATATTATTATTATTATTATTATTATTATTATTATTATTATTATTTGAAACACAACAAGATGAGTCCACAGCAGACACTCTGCTGGCTGTTGTATTGGATCACACATCGGGCACTTATTATTATTATTATTATTATTATTATTATTAGATTTATGCCCTGCTTTATCTCTCCTATAGGAGATCCTAAACAAAGGTAACAGTCAGAATCCATTGTGTACATGGGCGGTTTCTCAAGTCGTTTCTATCATGAAAAAATGTACAGAACAACAGGCAGTTTCCTCTGCAAGATCTGATAATTGCCAGCTGATACTCACCCAGCTGATCACTTCAATTGAATGGGTTTTGCGTGATCATACAATGGGTGTTGAGGGTGTTAGCACACTTTGAATGGGATCACCCGGGAGGGGGTACAATTTGGAAATCAGGATGAGAAAACATTCTCAGGAATAAAGTGAGATAAAATTGGGAAGGAGCGCCATTAGTCTTCCTAAGCACATTATGTCTCACAAGGCATTGTGAAAGGATCAAGGCTTTTCTTAATGTTAAAATGTGCCCTGACATGTGCATACTAGGGCTGGGCGGTTTCGTTCGTTAATTTCGTAATTCGTTATTGATTCGTATTTAAATTAGCTTACGATCCGATATTGAGCCATGCAGGAGCAACTAAAAATTGAAACGAATTTTTCAATTTATTTCGTAATTGTTTCGTAATTGGTTCAAAATCGTTTCGAAATCGTTTCGAAATTGTTTCGTTATTATTTCCGTATGTCTGGTGCAAGTTTTATAGTTGTTGTTTGTTTTATCAGTGATAAAAAAAATAAATTATCACACCAACAGTCAACAACAGAGGGAGAGGGAAGCTTCAGAAGTTCCCCCTGTCCCATTTGGAGGTTTTTTTAGCGTATTGCGCAATCGCGTCCGCCATTAACGAATCAATTCGAAATTTTCGAAATTTCGTAAATAACTATTTTTTAAAAAAGAAAAATTCGGAATTCTTTTAAAAAACGAAACGCAATGGACCCCCTAAAAACGAAACGAGTTTAGAAACAAATTTTTCCGTTGTTACCCAGCCCTAGTGCATACATACTGCTTGTGTAATTTTTGGCAAGTTCATTGTGAAGTTGCCTGGAGAAAAGGTCATTGCAAGCTCCATTACTGGCGCCTATATGGCCACAGATTCCAGGGTTCACTTTGGGATCCTGGTTTTTGACATCAGAAAAAAAAATGTTAAAAGCTTTGCTTTTCAGTTTTACTAAGAAAACAATTCTGAACTGATTCCGCTGCGTTTTAACTGGTAGAAGTCTTCAGTTCTGAACTTAGTCAAAATCAACTGTGAAATAATAACTGCTAATGAAGCTCCAAGACCAACCTTTCTGGATTCTTTGAATTGATACATTTATTGCAGTGAACTAGGGGATAGGAGACATTATTGCAGGATGTTGTTGCACTTGGATATACTGGAGGAAAGCCTGTTTCAAAATTGTATGGAGGGTCAGAGCAGTAGCTGCAATGAAGCAGTCAGGCACCACAGGGTTCCAGTTGCTAATAACAGCCTGTGCTTAGAATGGAAAAAAAGCATTTTGCTGTCAAATTCTGATTCCCTAAATTGAAAGTGGGTCAAGAGAATGAAGGTGTGGAAAATACTGAGGTACCTTTGAATGCACAGCATTTACCTGACTGAGAAAGAATCTCAATGCAATGAGGTGCTTTAATGAAGCCCTCCTAGCAATTGGGTAACACAATGACTTGTGGCTATCATTAACCCTATAGGTCAGTCTCTTTGGCAGAGGTCTAACAAGGGCCTCTCCCTTTCTGTAGGAATGCACTCATCTTCCCAATTAGCAGCAGCTAATCTCACAATCCCCAATGTTTCCATTTTCAAATGGCACAATATATCAGATTTTAAAACCAGTGGCTCTCAGCATGCCAATTATGCCACTTCCATCTTCCTGAGCAACTCCAGGAGCCCTTTTACTATGGTTATGGTCTGTTGGGGAAATGTCTCATTCGGGAAATGCCTTATGTCTACCTGTCAGGTTTGTAAGGCTCAGAAGAAGGTATTCTACTTCACAATACAAGAAGTATAACATCCATTTTGACACATTGTTGATCCAGCATCTTTCTGCCACTGCCAATGTCATAGAATAAGAAAGCAGTGACTGCCAGCAGGGGCAGCTCATCCATTACGCGAAGTAAGCGGTCGCAGAACACTTTTTTTGCCAGGGGCGCAGAGGCGCCTCTGTAAATGTCCCTCAACCGCCACTTGAGGAGCACACCCTCAGCTCACAACAGCCCTAGCAGTCCGGGAGGAGCCTCGGCTTTCTTGCCTCGCTGCCGGGCGATCCTCTTCCCAAAGGGGCCGGGCCCTTGAGCCTTGCCTAGCCCCTCTCGTTCCTGCTCCACCCGGCCACCGGGTGCACAAGCAGAGCCGGCGCTCAATCGTTCTCCGCGTTCGATCCCTTCCCCATGACCGGCTCCCTTTTCTGATCCCCCGGCGCTCCACCCGCCTCCTCTCCTCTCCCCAATCCGCGGGTGGGCCAAGGGACGGAGCCGCCGCGCCTGGCCCGCTTTGGGTCCGGAGGCGTGTCTGAAGACCCCAGCGTGCGCACCAAAAGTCGCCTCTTCTCCTGACTTTCTCTTCAGCCATTGGGACCCCGAGAGAGAGAGAGAGAGAGAGAGCCCCTCCGGCTGGAGGTATCTCCCACCTCCACTCCCTCTTTTGTTTTTGCGCCTACTTTCAGGAAAGGTGGGCATCTCCACCTCTGTCTCTCTCTCTCTCTCTCTCTCTCTCTCTGTCTTGGTCCCAATGGCTAAGAAGAAAGTAAGGAGAAGAGGTGACTTTTGGTGCACACGCCGGAGTCTTCAGGCACGCCTCCGGACCCAAAGCGGGCTAGGCAAGGGAGCAAGTGCGGCAATTGTAGTTACTGGGATGTATAGTTCACCTACAATCAAAGAGCATTCTGAACTCCACCAATGATGGAATTGAACCAAATATGGCACACAGAACTCCCACGAGGAACAGAAAATATATATCAATGATTGGTTGGGGGGGGGGGGCAAAAATACTGTTTGCTTACCGTTGAAAATTACCTAGGGCCGCCTCTGACTGCCAGCAACGGGCCTGTCAGTTCACAAGCTTCTCCCACATCCTTCAAGTTCCCCCAAAAGACCAGACTTAACCAGAGCCCTTGGAAATCAGGGAAAAGAGGAGAGAAATAAGTAGAAATGCTGTTGTCTCTAATTCCATGGATTGTAGGTCTGAAATTACATCAAAAGTCAATCTTCAGGTCTTATAGTGATGGGTTTGGAAATATTGAACTCGGGTGCCTGTTCAAAATAATTGTATCAGCAAAAGCACTGTGGTAACTTAATAATCAATAATCTCCTGAAGGAGAGAATTTCCCCGGTCCTCAAATACTGCCTAGAGCAGGTTTGCGAAACCCATTTCCTCCATAGGATAACATTAAGGCCATGTTCTCCCCACCCAGAGGTGCCTCCTTCACTTCAGGTGACATCTCCCAAGTTAAAATGGGTTAAATATAAAGAGAGGGGCAAAACAAAGACAGAGGCCAGAAATTCTCCCTGTTTTCCTGCCTTATTTTAACTGTTCTTCACATCTGAGGATGTAAAAATCCATATCATATGGTATATCTACATCAGAATTGTGGGAGTTGAAGTCCAAAATACCCAAAGGGCCAAAATTTGCCCATGCCTGATCTACACTGTAAGATTTAATGCACTTTAGCACCACTTTAATCCACATGGCTCAATGCTCTGGAATGATGAGAGTTCTAGTTTGGGGAGGCACCAGTATGATTCAGTTCTAAAACTACAAGTCCCATGATTCCATAGCACTGGGCCATGTCTGTTAGAGTGTTGTCAAACTGCATTAACTGCACACCCAGTTAGAAGCCCTGTATGATTAACTATATCCATCCACATTGTCTTAACTGTACCCATCCATCCGCATGGCCAAGAATAGGATTTTTAGCACTTGTCTTTTCCCTTAGGGAAATAGCTTGCATTGAGCATAGACTATTCTTTTGGGATTTCTACTGCATTCTTTTCCTGCCTTAATTAAGAAGTAATTTTCTTGCCTTAAAATCAGTTTGCCCTTGAACTGGCTTCTTTTCCTTTTGAGAGCTACTCTGGTTAATTGACTGTTTTCAAGAATCTTTACCCTGCGAGATCATACAGAAAGTTGGCACGTGGGAGAGCTTTCCCCCAAACCAGTTAACCCAAGCATTGCTCTTTTCACCACATCAATGCGTTAAAAACATTGGCCTTCCTCTGTCGGTGATCCGGAAGTCAAGTTGATACAAAATGCAGCTGGTCGGCTTCTTGCGGGAATTCCGATGAGATGCCACATAACACCAATCTTACTGCAGCTGCATTGGCTACCAATTGAGTACCGGATCACTTTCAAAGTGATGGTACTCACTTTTAAGGCCTTGCATGGTCTGGGGCCGATGTACCTGAGGGACCGCCTCACCCCATTCCAACCCCAGAGATCCCTCCCTTCTGAAGACCAAGATTTGTTGGAAATTCCCAATGTCAAGACCTTGCGTCTAACAGCAACCAGATGCAGAGCCTTCACAGCAGTGGCACCATCACTCTGGAATACTCTGCCACCAGAAGTCCGTGCCTTGCGGGACTTATCAGCTTTCCGCAGGGCATGTAAGACATATCTGTTTCGACAGGCCTTTGATCTTTGATATTGCTTTATCGAAAGCTTAAAGGCAAAATGTAGCCCTGCAGCTGACCTGATCCTTGACGATGAATCAGAGATTACTCATCTGTTTATGAAAGCTGCATGTTCTGCAAGCCTTACTTCCTTACTTAGGCGATCCCTCATAGGTCAAGGATGATGGTCCTCCAAGTGCAGTGTCTTGGCAGTGGGTTCGTAGAACCCTATTCTTGCTCTGCACATTCTTCTGTAGTGAGGGCATCAGTTTTCAGGTGGAAGGCAGTTCTGGTCAGGGTTGGCTTGAGCCACCTTCTTCCTCTTCGCACATTTCTCCTTTTCTCCCTCCATTGTACCTCTTTGAATTCTGCAGCACTGCTCACAGCTGACCTCCAGTTAGAGCATTCAAAGGCCAGGGCTTCCCAGTTAGAGAAACAACCAGAACAGATGGCAATAAGAGAAGCAGAATTCCAACTGAGATTCAGAAATATAGAAGAAAGAGAGGGCAACAACCTGAGAATCCACAGGGCAGGCAAGCGGTCAGTCCTCAGGGGGATTTGTCCCTCTTCCTGTTGTTGGAGGGGGTGGTCTGGGTGGAACGCTGGCATCCACAGGGCAGGCAAGCGGTCAGTCCTCGGGGGATTTGTCCCTTCTCCTAGTGCTGGAGGGGGTGGTCTGGGTGAAATGCTGGCATCCACAGGGCAGGCAAGCGGTCAGTCCTCAAGAGATTTTTTGCTTCTCCTGGTGCTGGAGGGGGTGGTCGGGGTGGACCGCTGGCATCCACAGGGCAGACAAGTGGTCAGTCCTCAGGTGAATCTTTCCTCCTGGTCTTGGATTGGTGTGGTGGGCTGGGGTGAAACGCTGGCCAATGGTGGGCAGCCAAAACTTGGAGGCCCATGGTGGGACCAGAGGCGGCCCTAGGTAATTTTCAATGGTAAGCAAACAGTATTTTGGCGCCCCCCCCCCCCCCCAAAACCAATCACTATCTATCTATCTATCTATCTATCTATTAGGCCTGGGTAACAACGCAAAAATTTGTTTCTAAAATCATTTTGTAATTGGGGTTTTTTTTTGTTTCGATATTTAAAATAATTACAAAATTTTCAAAAAAAAAAGTTCGGTATTTACGAAATTTCGTAAATATTTACAAAACATTTTGTAAAGATGGCGCCCTTTTTTTCAATATTTTTTGAATATTTTTTCAATATTTTTTAAATTTAATTATTAATTTAGTAGAATAGGGAGGAGAAATTAAAATTATTATTAAGGAGGGAAGGCAGGCACTCACTCTGGCGGGCCCTCTAATCAAGTGAATATAGACTTCACTACCTCTGAGGATGCTGCTTGCCATAGATGCAGGCAAAACGTCAGGAGAGAATGCCTCGCTCGCCCCTCTCGCTCGCCATAGATGCAGGCGAAAAGTCAGGAGAAAATGCCTCTAGGCCATGGCCATATGGCCTGAAAAAACCTACAACAACCCAATCAGGGACATCTGTAATCACCTCTCAACAAAAGATTGCTCCAGGCACTGCCAGGCCATCAAATGCTAATCAAGGTGGTCAGTTGAAACATTCACACCTCGCTCCAGCAGACAAGAGTCCTTTGTCCCACCCTGGTCATTATTCCACATAAATATAAACCCTTATAAATATAGACTTCACTACCTCTGAGGATGCTGCTTGCCATAGATGCAGGCAAAACGTCAGGAGAGAATGCCTCGCTCGCCCCTCTCGCTCGCCATAGATGCAGGCGAAAAGTCAGGAGAAAATGCCTCTAGGCCATGGCCATATGGCCTGAAAAAACCTACAACGACCCAATCAGGGACATCTAATCACCTCTCAACAAAAGATTGCTCCAGGCACTGCCAGGCCATCAAATGCTAATCAAGGTGGTCAGTTGAAACATTCACACCTCGCTCCAGCAGACAAGAGTCCTTTGTCCCACCCTGGTCATTATTCCACATAAATATAAACCCTTATAAATATAGACTTCACTACCTCTGAGGATGCTGCTTGCCATAGATGCAGGCAAAACGTCAGGAGAGAATGCCTCGCTCGCCCCTCGCCCAAAATCTGGCTACCAGTACCCTCTAAAATAACCCTCTAAAATCAGAACAATAAATAAAGAGCAACACTAAAAAAAGGGGGGGGGGAATTCCTGACATAAAGCAATCAGGGCCAGTTAACCGCTCCCAACAAAGGATTCCTGGGCAGCAACTAGCTCGGCTTCGAAGCTGCAAGGCCATTAAACACTCATCAAGATGACCAATTGCAACATTCACACTTACCTCAAGCAGACATGAGTTCTTTTTCCCACCCTGGACATTCCACAGATATACAAACCCCACTTGCCTAGTTACAAACAGACCTCACAGCCTCTTGAGGATGCCTGCCATAGATGTGGGTGAAACATCAGGTGAGAATGCTTCACCAAGCACCAAAGAGCATTCTGAACTCCACCAATAATAGAACTGAACCAAACTTGGCATACAGGACTTTCATGACTAACAGAAAATACTGGAGAGGGGGTTGGGAAAAATAGATCCTGACATTTGGGAATTGCAGTTTACCAAGCACCAAAGAACATTTTGAGCTCCACCAACAATAGAATTGAACCAAGCTTGGCATATAGGACTTCCATGACCAAATACTAGAGGGGTTTGGGGGAGGCATGTACAGAAGATGACGTTTGCAGTACCTTTTGACCAGGCCTCCTTGCTGCCCTGAGAGGGGTCCAGGCTCAGCTGCAGCAGGGAAGGAAAGCGAAAGCCAAAGAAAGAGCCTGGCTGGCTGCCTCCCTCCCTCCTGGCAGCACGTGGAGGGAGGGAGGGAGGACTTCCCTCTCGCCTAGTGGGCGGGGCCTGCGCTTCTCCATTAGAAGAAGGCCGTGGAGGGCGCATGGGGCCTGCAGGAGGAGGCGTGGCCTAAGGACAGAACAGCGCCCCCTGGCAAAAAAAGTATTCCGCCACCGCTTACTTCGAGTAATGGACGGGCCGCCCCTGGGTGGGACGCTGCTATCCACAGGGCGGTCAAGGAATTGGTCCTTTGAGGATTCCTCCCTCCAGATTTAGGACGGTGGGGCAGGGTTGAACGCTGGCCTGCTCTCTGCTTATCTTGGAAACAAGCAAATGTAATTTAATTATATTTATTTATATTTATATATTTTTATTTATTTATTTATTTATTTATTTATTTATATTTATTTAAATGTAATTTATTTATTAGATAAATTCCATTTTTAATGTACTATGGTTCAGAGAGGTCTGCTCTATAAAAATATGCCAAACAGAGAGATAACTTCCATAAAGAGGCAGCTCATTTATTTTTCTTGTAATCTACCTTATTACTTGAATTACTTAAAAATTGTCAAAAATCCATGGATCGTATGAACATGTTGAAATTTGGTATGCTGACAGAGGAGGATGTCTTCTACCACAGTGACAAGTTTTCTCAGGATTGGTCTAAAAATGAGGGAGAGATAATCCCCCGAAATTTCCCCAGTGCCATTTGCTGTTTTTCACATATTGCACAATCGTGTCCGCCATTAATGAAGCCATTTGGAAATTTCAGAAATTTTGGAAATTTCCAAATCTTTCTTCCGAAAATTTCAGAATTCCATTCTGAATCTATCCACCAGTGCCCCTTACATCCAAAATGAGTTTTGAACCTTTTTTTTCTGGCTCAAACAAGCCCAGTAGAGAGTCCACATTTCACAAGCATATAACAGGGATGGGAGAACAATAGCCTTATAAACAAGCACATTGGTCTCCCTACAGATGGTCTCTGCTTCATTTGGAAAAATGCTGCACTCGCAGAGCTCAGGTGTTGCTTTTTGTGGAGAGGTGGAAGGTAGTGGAAATCGTCAACATATTCTAATGTTACACCATGAAGCTATATTTCTGTCATTGCAGAGCGATTGGTTGGTGACTGCTGGAGGAGCACTTTGGTTTTCTCGATGTTCAATGAAAGGCTGGCCTTCTTGTATTCTTCTTGTATGCTTCAGATGTTGTTGTGAGCTTGGTTTTGGCTTTCAGACTGCTGAGGTTAAATAGCTTGCCACCTGTCTGATAGATGATTTCCACTCTGGTGGGAAGCTTCCCATCAACAAGCTGAAGATTCATAGCAATGAAGATGGAAAATAAGGTTGGGGCAATAGCACATCCCTGTTTGACACCGGATTCCACCTTAAATGGGTCACTTCAGGACCATTGCTGTCCAAGATCATATCCACTGTTCCTCTGGAGGGGTGGAAGCCATTTTGGGTTTCTGGGAGGGTATCTTCTGAGACAAGTAGAAAGCGGTTTGCAAGGATTCTTGCGAGGATTTTCCCAGCAGAGGTTAGATGGGAGATACCTCGATAATTTCCACAGCCTGCTTTTTCCCCTTTTTGGAAGAGGGTGGTGATGGTGGCATCCTTGAAATCTGCTTTTTCAATAAGCTGGTGGTGTAGTTGTTGCGTCACCTCAGGTCCACCCTCTTTAAAGATTTCAGCAGGGATCCCATCAGGTCCGCTGGCTTTGTTATTATTTTTTTGTTGGCTGATGGAATTGCTGACTTCTTCCAAACTAGGCAGTGTTTGAAGCTCATCCCTGATTTGTTGTTGCAGGATTTGTGAGAGAACCTCTTCGGCCACATTGGAGCTGCAATTGAGAAGGTTTTGGTAGTGCTCTTTCCAACGTCATGCAATTTATTTTTTGTCCTTCTGCAACCCTATAATTCCCTTCATTCCTTCTGCAGATTGCAGATTTCTTAACTAGGAGCACTTCTGTACCATCAGTCATTTTTTGTAACACTTGTCTGCTGTGTGTAAACAGAACTGTAAATGCTATTCTTGTGGGAAAACCCCTTCACTTCTTTCCACAAATTAGTATTGATTCCCTGAAATTGAACAAGTAATCAAAATTTGATCCACTTTTCCAGAATTCTTTTTAAAATTAGCGATTACCATAAAGGAAAATTGAAAGCATATCGCACAATACATCCACCTATGTCTCCTTATCTGAAAGTTGGCTTTCTTTTAAGAAAAAAAAAACATATATCGCGAAGATTGCATGATTTAGAATGACAGAGTTTGAAAGGAAATCCAATTAAGTCCACATTTAAGTGAATGTTCATATCACTTTAAAAAAAACTCAGATTAATATAGAAAAAGGACAGCACTGATTAAGGGGGAAGTGACTCAAATTGTGAACAGCTTGATTATTTGTCCTGCCAACTCCATTTTGAAAAATCAGATTTCTTCTCTTCTCCGTTCTGTTTCACACAATCTCACATCAGCATTAATGGGGGATAACAGGTTTCTCCTTTCTTCACAAGAATGCTTGAACCATTGCTTTTGCTCACATCCAGTGGACCCAGTACGAGGCAGGCAGGCAGGCAGGCAGAAAAAGTGACTATTCCTTTTATCCACACAACCAGGAAATTAGTGCCCCAGCCTCACTTTTAGCTCCGGTCCAAGAGACATTTAAAAATGGGCAAGATGTTGTTGCCTTGTCATGTGTCCTGAAGTTGTTTCAGGCTTTTTGGGCAATTCAAAGGGTTGTCGTGGGGTGTTTTTGGCAAGATTTCTCCAGAGGGAGTTTGTCTTTATCTTCCTCTGAGAACATACTTTGGCCAAGGTTTCCTTTTCATGGCCATGCGGGGATTGGAAGCTTGGTCCTTGGTTTCGAGAGTTCGACTCAAATGCTTTTGCCTCTGGGATAAGACCCCTTCTTGAGCATATATAAAAAAGGTAGTCCCCTGACATTAAGTCTAGTCATGTCTGACTCTGGGGTGTGGTGCTCATCTCCATTTCTAAGCCGAAGAGCCAGCGTTGTCTGTAGACACCTCCAAGGTCATGTGGCTGGCATGACTGCATGGAGCGCCGTTACCTTCCCGCCGGAGCGGTACCTATTGATCTACTCACATTTGCATGTTTTCGAACTGCTAGGTTGGCAGAAGCTAGGGCTGACAGCGGAAGCTCACGCCGCTCCCCGGAATCGAACCTATGACCTTTCGATCAACAAGCTCAGCAGCTCAGTGCTTTAGCCCACTGTGCCACCGGGGGCTCCTGAGCATATATATATGCTCATATATATATATATATATATATATATATATATATATATATATATAAGGCCTGGGTAACAACGGAAAAATTTGTTTCTAAATTCGATTCGTTTTTTGGGGGTTTTTGCGTTTTGTTATTTAAAATAATTACAAAATTTTCCTTTTAAAAAGTTCGATATTTACAAAATTTCGTAAATGGTAAAAAATTAACAAATCGATTTCCGAAACAATAACGAATTGATTCGTTAATGGCGGACGCGACCGCGAAATACGCTAAAAAACCTCCAAAAACTTCTGAAGCTTCCCTCTCCCTCTGTTCTTGACTGTTGGTGTGATATTATAATTTTTTTCACTAATTAAACCATAAAACTGGCCCAGACATGCGGAAATAATAATGAAACGACCTCAGAACAATAAGGAAACGAATACAATAACGAAATACGAAGCATTTACAAAACGTATTTAAAAATTCGTTTTTTTAAATAATTGCTCCAGAATGGTTCGTTATCGTTTTGTAATTGGAAAAATTAACGAATTATTAACGAATTACGAATTAACGAAACGAAACCGCCCAGGCCTAATATATATATATATCAGCCCACCTCTACAAGAGAGCTCTCTTGCCAAGATTATCGACAGCTTCATCTGACATACAGTGAGCACAAACACTTTTGCCTTCTTTATAAATTGACTTTGGAATGTTGTCTAGCACCCTATCGAACAACCGGAAATGATCCTTTAAAATTTTCCCTCACAATGGACTGGGAGACATGACAGGAGCTTGCATTAGGTCTCCTGGGTCCCTCTTCCAGTTTCTCCCTGATATGACCGGAGCTATCTGTGGGAACAATGCATCTCCCATGTCGCAAGCCAGTCTGACCCTTGCAATGGTCATCATCCCCTTCAAATACCTATTGTATACTTTGGACTAACATCATTGTGTCCACTGGAGCCAAACTATTAAGCCCATCATAAAACCATTGGCAATTGCCACACTGTATTCCTTCCTGATGTTGTTCCTCTCAGGGAAGGATCAAAAGAAATGGACTGATGGTTCAAATGCTCCAATGACAGTTTCCCAAATTTCCTGCTACCACAAAGAGCAAACCAGCAATGATGACAGACAGAGTCCTGAGCCACTAATAATGTGGATCCTAGCTGGACAGTTTCTCAACCAATCAGGCACAGGTGCAGGTTCCTCTAAGTGCTGTCAAAATGAAATAAAATGCTCTGTGTTCCCTAATGTGCCGTGGCATGACAGTTCTGTGGAGGGCTATCTCTTCTGATATCCTCTCTGGCAATTGAGAATAAAGCCTCTGATTTTGCCTTCAGCCCTTCTATGTCTTATGTGGTCCTTTGGAAGCTTGGCACTCCGGGCCCTGAACCACAGTTTTAGAGGAGCTGAAATCATATAACATAATAACACATTAAATCTTATAAAAATAAAACCAAACAGGGCCAGTTTAATATTTCTCCATTAGAATGAAAACAAGGGTGCCTTTGTGTGTGCATGTATCAATCAAGCTTTCAAATCACCTGTTGACTTATGGTGATCTGATATATATCATCTGATTTTCTTCGACAAGGAATACAGAGCAGCGGTTTTGCCTTTTCTTCCTCTGAAAAGAAAAGAGTTGGAAGTCCAACCCCCTGCCAAGAAGCAGGAAAATCACATTCAAAGGACCTCTGACAGATGGCCATCCAGCCTCTGTTTAAAAGCCTCCAAAGAAGGAGCCTCCAACACACTCCGGGGCAGAGAAACTTCCACTGTTGAAGAGTTCTCTCTCTCCATGAGGAGGTTCTTCCTAATGTTCAGGTAGAATCTCCTTTCCTGTAGTTTGAAGCCATTGTTCCATTGCATCCTAGTCTCCAGAGCAGCAGAAAACAAGCCTGCTCCCTCCTCCCCAAGACTTCCTTCACCTCTTGATCCATAGCCCTCACCATGTCTTCTGTCACCCTTCTCTTCTGCAGGATAAACATGCCCAGCTCTTTAAGATGCTCCTCATAGGGCTTGTTCTCAGGAGTCATGATCCTTTGAGTCATCCTCCTCTGTTCCATCTTATAGTCAACATCTCCCTTCAATTGTGGTGCCCAGAATTGGACACAGTGTGATTCCAGGTAACGTGGTCTGACCAGACCTGTAGCGAGGGGGTGGTTTTAGGGGTTCAACCCCCCCCCCCGAAATGTTTCAGATTTTTTTTAAAAAAAACTGGTTTACTCATGAATTTTAACTGGTTAACCAAATCCCCATGCTAAGTCTATGAGATGCAAAAAATTAAGAGTCCCTCCAGAACTGCAAGCACTATCTGAAGCAAATATTGCAATTTATTCACACTTGCAGCAATAGCCGATGTAGTGAAGCAACCAAGTTGGGTGTGTGTGTGTGGAATGCTCTCATTAAGGAGGCCAGACTTGGTGGAGGTGGTTGACAGGGGCAGAGCTGCAGGCTATGGAAGGCTGCTCTGCCCCTTGCTGTGCTCTTGGCTTCAGCGTGAGCTAGGAGGCAGGTTTCAACCCCCCCCCCCAACTGAAATTTTCAACCCCCCCAAAAAATTTCAACCCCTCCCGAATTTTTTTTCTGGCTACGGCCCTGGGTCTGACCAAGGCAGAATAGAATAGAGGGGTAGCATGACTTCCCTGGATCTAGGCATTAGACTCCTATTGATGCAGGCCAGAATCCCACTTGGGTTTTTTTTTTTTGTTTTTTTTTTGGCTGCTACGTCACACTCCTGGCTCATGTTTCCCTTCCTCCCCACGAGGTTTCCAAAATCATTTTCACATGTCCTTCTGTCAAGCCAGGCATTGTCCCCCATTCTGTCTCTTTGTATTTTCTTTTTTCTTCCTAAGTGGAATCTCTTGCATTTGTCTCTGTTGAACTTAGTTAGTTTTGAACTACAAGAGAGGAGATTCCATCTGAACATTAGGAAGAACTTCCTGACTGTGAGAGCCGTTCAGCAGTGGAACTCTCTGCCCCGGAATGTGGTGGAGGCTCCTTCTTTGGAAGCTTTTAAACAGAGGCTGGATGGCCATCTGTCAGGGGTGCTTTGAATGCAATATTCCTGCTTCTTGGCAGGGGGTTGGACTGGATGGCCCATGAGGTCTCTTCCAACTCTTTGATTCTATGATTCTATGATTTTGGCCAATCATCTCCCTAATCTGTGAAGATAGTTTTGAATTCTGCTCCTGTCTTCTGAAGTATTGGCTCTCCCTCCCAGTTTGGTCCCGTCTGCAAACTTGATGATCATTCCTTCTAACTCTTCATCATCAATCAAGATCCTGAGCAAGACCGGGACTAGGATGGAAACCTGCTTGTAGCACTCCAGTCATCACTTCTTTCCAGAATGAAGAGGAAGCATTGGGGAGACTCACCCTCTGGGTTCGTTTGCTTAACCAATTACAGATCCACCTAACTATAGTTTTGCCTAGCCCACATTGAACTAGTTTCCTTGCAGAAAGTCATTGGGGACCTTGTCAAAGGAATGCCTTCCTGAGATCCAGATATGCTCCATCCACAGTATTCCCTGCATCTACCCAGCTTGTAACTCTATCATAAAAAAAAAAGATCAGATGCATCTGGCATCATTTGTTTTTGAGAAATCTATGTTGACGATTAGCAATGAGCACATTTATTTCTAAGTGTTTGCAGACCACTTCCTTAACAATCCTTTCCAGAATCTTGCCTGGTATCGATGTGAGGCTGACCGGTAATTGTTTTTCCCTTCTTGAAGATAGATAAGGACTACCTTTGCCCTTCTCCAATCTGCTGGGATCCCATTTTCCAAGAACTCTCAAAGATTTATTTAATTGTCAGTGGTTCTGAAATGACTTCTGCTAGTTCCTTCAATACTCTTGGATGTAGTTAATCTAGCCCTGGGGATTTGAATTTGTTTACAGCAGCCAGGTATTCCTGGACTACTTGCTTCCCTACTTGTGGTTGGATTTCCTCTAATCCTTTGTCCATGTCGCTGAGGTTGAGGACAGCTTTCTTTGTGTGAGAAGATTGAGGCAAAAAAAAAGCATTAAGCAGTTCCGCCTTTTTTATTTATTTATTTAATTCAAGCATTTGTACCTTGTCCTTCTCACCTCCAAGGGGGGACTTGGGGCAGCTTTACAACAGGCAGCCATTAGATGGCGAACATCAATTAAATTTCAATCATAATTAAAACAACAGTTAAAACACTTCTAAACATTTAAAATGTTAAATTCTGCTAGTTTAAAATCATGACCCAGGATCAGTCCTTTGCCAGTCACATAGGTCATGCTCCTTATCCCCTCTCAACATTACCCCATCGGTATAGGTAACCTCATGATGTTTTAGTGCCCACATTTCTAATTTACAAAGAGTGAGACCATTCTACAGGCAGCCTTCTCACATTCGCCGAGGGTAGCTGTAAAGGATTCCAGTGAAATTTGGAAACTCCCAGTACAGTGAAAGTGGAAAAAGGCCTTCTGGAGAGCTATTACACTGTTCAACGGAGAAAAAGTTTCGGGCTTGAAAATAGTTGTTCTTTTATGATTTTGGGGTGCTGAAAACGAAAATGACATTTAAAAATGTATATTGGCTCTAGTTTTTATGATATAAGCAATCACGTGATCATGTATGGTTGAAAAAATGCGACTTACACTATGGAAGATTCTAGAATACTCTAGAAAGTTTAATGACGCAGTATTAGTGCCATGTGCAAAAGCCAGAAAGCCCTATATAAGGCCAGACTTTTGAACGGTGAGGGTCAGTCAGTTGAAGACTGAGACAGTATCGTTTAACATCATTTTACATTGTTCTTTTTACTGTAGTTATGCCTCGCACGTGTGTAAATAAAGCACTATGGAAAAAAGATATCAAGGCCAATGGACTCCGTCAATGCTGTCAGACTACTGCTGGAGCATTGGAAGAGACAATCCTTTTCTTGAATACAAAAGAAAAGTCAAGAGAAGCAAACAGGATATAAACTAAAGTCACGATTAAAGCGACATTTAAACTTTCAGACTTTTCAACTGCATTAGGCCTACTAATATAGTTTCTTGCTGCACAAACATAAACAATAGACTAATTAAATAAATATTTCTCATGTATAAACTATTGGCAATATAATTTGACTAAAATTTAGTAAATATTCACAGTTTATATACATGCAGTAAGGTTAGGCACATTATCATAATATTAACGAATTACCTATTGTGGAGAAAATTGAAATAGCTGTTGCATAAAAAACCAGAGCCAATTAACACATTTAATTATTATATTTGAATTCAGCATCTTAAATTTATTAAGAAACGGCACATTTCGTTTCCGTAACTGAGAAAAACTGAAAAATTGTAGAACTGTGTTATTAGTTGATACATATCAGCAAAGCTGCCTCCATTGTTGAACAAGTCTAAATGTGGGATTTTCCCAATATGGATTTGTCCCAGTGTGGATTTATATTTCAGATTCTACCCATGCACTACTGCTGGTGGTGGGAAGTGATACCTGTGTCAAGGTGAGCAAGCCATCCTCTAGTCTTACGGCGGAGAGCCTGCAGTGGCCAAAAATCACACTACTTTTCAGCTTCTTTCCTTTTTAGATACAATCCATCTATTTTTTAATTCTCCAAGAAAGTCCTTTTTCCTGTTTTACAGGGACAGAAGGGGGACTTTTATGTGCAATCTGTATAGCTCTCCAGAAAGCACTTACATTTATGATGTTCATGAAATTTATAGCCAGTTGGCAATGCAGCTCTGTTCAAGCCACAGCGTGGTAGGCTATAACAAGGAAAGCCATGCATTCAAGTGGCATAAAAAGCCCCCCTTTTTGTGCAACTTAGCCTCCTGCCCATCCTTATAAACTCTAACAAGTCTATAACAAGTAGGCAGACTCTCTTTATACCCGGGGGGGGGGGGGGAGTGGGGTATGGGAAAGCTCCGTATTAGATATGGCTTTGCACAAAACCCACACTTTCCTTCTAATTAAGGTTAAATAGCTCCATGTTTTCTGGACAATTTCATGCTTTCTCCTCCTTGTTCACCTTCTTAAAAAGGCGGCCTTTAAAAAGGCATCACTAATTGGTGTCTGGTTCACAGCACACACTATGCATGCTTTGATAGTTGGTTTGAGTGCCTTTCCCCATCGATAAAACTTACCTTAAGCGTGCTAATGGGCACCGCGTGTCCTGTCGCAGGACAAGAGAGCACCCAGAGATATCCTCTTCTAGCACTTGAGGATAAGGCAGACTGACCTAAGGGCACAAAACTAATAGGCCTGGGTAACAACGGAAAAATTTGTTTCTAAAATCGATTCGTTTTTTGGGGGGTTTTGCGTTTCGATATTTAAAAGAATTCCGATTTTTTTAAAAAAAAAGTTCGATATTTATGAAATTTCGTAAATGGTAAAAAAAATTACAAAACAATAACGAAACATGGTGGGATCGAGAGCAGGGCCCCTCCAGAAGATCTTAACAACTTTGATGGTTCATAGGGGAGAATCCGTTCGGAGTCGTTTAGGGATTTATAGGTCAACACCAGCACTTTGAATTGTGCTCAGAAGCTAATTGGCAGCCAGTGGAGCTGGCGCAACAGAGGAGTAGTATGCTCCCTGTACCCCGCTCCTGTTAGTAATCTGGCTGCCGCTCGTTGGACTAATTGCAGCTTCCGGGCAGTCTTTAGAGGCAACCCCACGTAGAGAGCGTTGAATAGCCTATATGGGATGTAACCAGAGTGTGGACCACCGTGGACCACCGTGGCCAAGTCAGACTTCCCAAGGTACAGGCGCAGCTGGCACACAAGTTTTAATTGTGCAAAAGCTCCCCTGACCACCGCCGAGACCTGGGGTTCCAGGTCCAGGAGTCCAGGAACACTCCCAAGCTGCGAACCTGCGCCTTCAGGGGGAGTGTAACCTCGTCAAGCACAGGCTGTAACCCTATGCCCTGTTCGGCCTTTCGACTGACCAGGAGTACCTCTGTCTTCTCTGGATTTAGTTTCAATCTGTTGGCCCTCATCCAGTCCATTACAGTGGCCAAGCACCGGTTCAGGACTTGAACAGCCTCCTTAGGCTGTCTCGGTACCATGGCTGTCTCGGTACCATGTCCCGGCCTAAAGCCAGACTGCTCCGGATCCAGATAATCCGTGTCTACCAAGAAATCCTGGAGTTGCGAGGCCACCATACGTTCCAGGACTTTGCCCAAATAGGGAAGATTGGAAACTGGCCGATAGTTGATGAATTGAGTGGAGTCCAGTGATGGCTTTTTCAACAGCAGTTTTATAACAGCTTGTTTTAAGCTGGCTGGAATATTACCTCCCCGAAGGGAGGCATTAACCACCACCTTTACCCACTGTGCCAAACCCCCTCTGGCTTCCTTTATCAGTCAGGATGGGCAGGGGTCTAGGATGCATGTGGTAGACCTCACTTCCCCAAGAATCCTGTCGACATCCTCGAGTTGAACAGATTGAAATGAATCCATCAAAACTGGACAAGCAGGTGCTCATGTTACATCCTCAGAGACTGCCGTTAACATGGTGTCAAAGCCTGCACGGATCAAAGCGACTTTGTCCTCAAAGTACTGAGCAAAGGCTTCGCAGCGGGCTGCCGAGTCGTCAGGGGACCCATCCTGGAAGGTGGGTTTCAACAACCCTCTGACTACCCGAAACAACTCCGCCGGACGGTTCCTTGCCGACGCAATATTAGCCAAATAGAAGGAATTTTGTGCAGCCTCTATTGCCGCGCCATACGCCCTTGAGTAAAAGCATAGGCGTGTTCGGTTTGACTCGCTAGGCTTTTTCCGCCACACGCTCTCTAGCCACCTCTTTGTGGCTAGCCACTATGGCTTTGCCCATTAACTAGGGGATACTGGTATAGGGCACTAAGGATCTTATCAGATGACAGTAGGGGGCGGGGATCGTTTCATGCAGTAAAGAGAGGAATCATGAACAGACGGGATCTTCCAGTCTTCCGCTGCCTTGTTTCATGGCTTTTCATCTCATCGGATGTATTGAGCTTTGCTTCCTCGTAGGCTCCCTATATCTTCCGCATCACACAGTGCCAAGAAGTCTCTGCCCCCCGCCCCCGTGTGGCTTTTTTTTGTTTGTTTTTAGAAAAGTATTTCTGCTGATGAGCCACATCTTAAAATTTCTATAATATCCAGACAGGAATCCTTTCAAAGGACTGCGTATGTATCACAACAGGAAATAATAGCAAAAAGTCCTTTAATATTTATGACCACTTGGATTTGGAGTTCTTACATGGGCATCTCAAAATAAAAACAGACTCCATTACTATCAGATTACATTTTGAAATACAATAATAGGATAGGAGTGCAATAAGTGAGCCAAGTAATTTTTTGGAAAACCATTAAAGAACTTCAGAGTAAACAATAATACATTTAAACCAACCGGCAAAGGAAAACCACCCGTTCTCTCAGTTCTCCAGTGCATCTATTTTGTAATATCTGTCATTTCTAATTTTTTTAAAAAGATATTTGTGATGGAGTCATCATGCATTTCTATAAACAGGGATGGCAGCTCACTGCTCTAAGGACCATCCATCGGAACGCCCATCTTCACCAAGCCAAGTGCTGAAATGGGGCAGAGACTGTCACGGACATCATCACATCATTTTGAGACAAAATAACGGATCCTCCATGCTATTTTTGCTAATGTCACAATTTCTTTCCATGATCACAGATCAGCCAAAAATTAACGATAGACCTGCAGTTCTGTGAGCGGGGGGTGGGGGAGAGCGACAACCGGAAGGAAGTACGGCTGCGTCGTCTGATGGCAGCCGTGACTTCCTGTTATTTTATAGTGACAGTGAAATGGAAGGGACTGTCCATCTGATGAGGTCGGAGGAAACTACCTCTCCTACTTAGCATCAATTCAAGGTGGACACAAACCTGATCTCATCCATCAACCAGAGAAAGTGCAAACGCTCAGTTCTGTCTGCCTATTGCTCTGAGACTGAAGAAGCAAGGCGGAGGAAGAAACCCCCCTCCCTCTAATATTGATAGGCCAAAGGAACAAGAGCCATCGATTGCTAAGCAACAACACCAGCTGTGGAAGTTCAGTCTCAGTCAAGCAGGATATCAATGCTCAGTTAGTCTTTTTCTAGTTTTGGGAAACTGGGTTCCCACTTTTATGTTTTTTAGAAATTCTTTTCCATTGTGCATCTTTTTTTTTTCCTTTGTAGTTTTCCAGCTTAATGCCACAGTCTGACTTTGACATCTTTGTACGTGTATGGCAATACAAGTGCAAATGTGGTGACCTGGATGTGGGATGCATGAGTGTCCTCCCCAGCTTCCCGCACTTCAGTCAAAACCCTCAGCAAAACATCAGGATAACTCCTCCCAGATTAGTAAGTCCAGACAGTCAGGAAGAGAGTATAGCAATGCAGAGGTGTGCAACAAAAGAAAAGAACAAAGGCACACAACGCTACATAGCAATGATAAGGTCAGCTTGGAAACCCATCCAAAGAAATACTAAAAAGTTTGTTAAGTTCACTGAGAAGGAATAGCTATGGTAAAAGAAAATGTTCCAGAAACTGGTAGAACATTAAGCTCTCCATATTTACGAGTTTGACTTTTGCAAATTTGATTATACTCAGATTTGATTCTCACTAGCAATCCCTGCAGCCTCTAGCGCAGTGGTTCTCAACCTTCCTAATGCTGTGACCCCTTAATACAGTCCCTCATGTTGTGGTGACCCCCAACCATAATATTGTTTTTGTTGCTACTTCATAACAGTCATTTTACTACTGTTATAAATCATAATGTAAATATCAGATATGCAAGATGTATTTTCATTCACTGGACCAAACTGCGCACAAATACACAATGCAACCACATGTAAATAAATGCTAGTGGGGTTGGGGGAGGATTGATTTTGTAACTTGGGAGTTGTAGTTGCTGGGATTTATAGTTCACCTATAATCAAAGAGCATTCTGAAGTCCACCAGCGATGGATTTAAACCTAATTTGCCACACAGAACTCCCATGACCAACGGAAAACACTGGAAGGGTTTGGTGGGTATTGACCTTGAGTTTGGAGTTGTAGTTCACCTATATCCAGAGAGCACTGTGGACTCACGCAATGGTGGATCTGGACCAAACTTGGCACAAATATTCAATATGCACAAATATGAACACTGGTGGAGCTTGGGGAAAATAGACGTTGACTTTTGGGAGTTGTAGTTGCTGGGATTTATAGTTCATTACAATCAAAAAAACATTCTGAACTCCACCAACGATTGAATTGGCTCAAACTTTCCACATGGAATCCCCATGACCATCAGAAAATACTGTGTTTCCTGATGGCCTTTGGCGACCCCTCTGACACCCCTTCGCGACCCCTCCAGGGGTCTGTTTAAATTCCAACAAGTTAAACATGAGCCAACAATGTGATGTGGCAGCAAAAAAAGCCAAGGGGATTTTGGCCTGCATCAATAGGAGCATAGTGTCTAGATCCAGTCATGCTACCTCCCTATTCTGCCTTGGTTAGACCACATCTGTGTCCAATTCTGGGCACCACAATTGAAGGAAGATGTTGATAAGCTGGAATGTGTCCAGAGGAGGGCAACTAAAATGATCAAGGGTCTGGAGAACAAGTCCTATGAGGAGTGGCTTAAAGAGCTGGGCATGTTTAGCCTGAAGAAGAGAAGACTGAGAGGAGACATGAATAGCTATGTATAAGTATGTGAGATGAAGTCATAGGAAGGAGGGAGCAAGCTTGTTTTCTGCTGCCCTGGAGACTAGGACGCAGAATAATGGCTTCAAACGACAAGAAAGGAGATTCCATCTGAATATTAGGAAGAACTTCCTGACTGTGAGAGCTGTTCAGCAGTGGAACTCTCTGCCCTGGAGCGTGGTGGAGGCTCCTCCTTTGGAGGTTTTTAAACAGAGGCTAGATGGCCATCTGTCGAGGATGCTTTGAATGCAATTTTCCTGCTTCTTGGCAGAATGGGGTTGGACTGGATGGCCCATGAGGTCTCTTCCAACTCTATGATTCTATGGTGGAACTTCTCCTGTTTTCCAGGAATTCATAAGTATGACTGGCAGTGGTTTTGAAATTACTTCTGTCTCTTCTTTTAATACACTTTATAGAATCATAGAGTTGGAGGGACCACCAGGGCTATCCAGTCCAACCCCCTGACATGCAGGAACACACAATCAAGGCACCCCTGACAGATGGGCATCCAGCCTCTACTTTAGAGAAGGGGACTATACCACATTCTCTCTGGCTTGGAAGTCTGCAGTGGAACCCCACAATGATGTCCCTGTTGCTCCTTCCCAACTTAATGTTTACCCAGAAACTCACAACCCATTTTCCAGGATTTATGCCATGGATTACCTTAAGTGTGTATTTCTGATATGCAACGCTGCTCCTCCTTCTTTCCTGTTTGGTCTATTTTTCAGAAATAGAATATTGCTACATTCCAATCATGAGACTCCTCCCACCAGGTTTCAGCAAATGCCAATTACATCATGTTTGCTTTACTGTATTAAGGGTTTGAGTTCTTCTTGTTTGTTTCCCATGTTCCATGCATTAATGTGGAGACATAAAAGGCCATGGGCTGCAGCCCCCTAGGTACTTAGACTTTTTTCTTCTCACTGTTGAGTTCCTGTACTGTTCACTCTATAACAGTCAGAGTGTTCTCTCCTGTTAATCTCCTGCCTTCAAGAATCCTGCCTCAGATAACTCACTTTAAAGCCCTCCTGAACCGTTTTGTGAGATTCTTAGAAGATATGTTTTTGCCAACCTCTATGAGGAGCAACCCAACTTCACTAGACCACAGACCATGTTTTAGGAATCCAAATCTTTTCACATAGCACCATCTGCAAAGTCAGTTATTAACTTCAGTTATCCTTCTTTCACTTCCTGGGCTGTGTTCTTAAGCTGGGAAAAGAGACAAAATGACCACCTAGACATCAAGGCCCTTCAGCTTCCTACTCAAAGCCCCGTAATCCCATGCAATCTCCTGAAGGCTCTGCTTTACACTCATTGGTTCCCACATGGACTAAAAGGAAGGGATATCGATCTGTAGGCATGACAAGGCTTGTCCACCTCTCTGTTACATCTCAGATTTTTTTTTCTCTAGAGAGATAGCACACTTCTTGAGCCATCTGGTCAAGTCAGCAAATCACTGCTTATGTTCCCCTCAGCTGGGAGTCCTCTACCACCACCATGTGTCTTGGAGGTTTGGTAGAAGCCATTCCATGTGTTGACTCTTCCAGGGGCACCTGCCATTCCCTGAGTACATGTTTGGTTGTACTTTCTGCTTTCCTGAAACATCACTGTTACTGTAGAGAGCTTCAAATTGATTTTGCAGCTCCACACTCATGGAATGATTCCTGGTCTTTCTATTTGGTTTGCTAACTTTTCTCCAAGTGTTTACCTCCTATTTAGGGGAAATAATTCCTCCTTAGAGACATCCCCTTTGGACATTTCGTCTAAAACAGTCTGTTCTGCTATGTCCGAGACACTCTCAACCTCCCTAATACATTGGAGTGAGGTTATCTGGACCTCAAGTTGCTGAGCCTTCTCTTTAAAGAGCACCACTAACTTGAACTTGCTACAAATATCCACATTCCCGGGCAAGAACACAAACATACCACTGCTGTTGCTGATGACTACATGAACTCCCTCATTTTTAGCAGAATTAAGTAGAGAATGGAACAGAAATCTGGGCCTCCTCTGCTAAAAACTCATGCCAAACACTCCTGTTTCTCTTGCGTTTTTATACCGAGCTCTGCAAACTGATGTTATAGCTGTACAGAGAACTATATATAACAGGCATGGGCCAACTTCAGCCCTCCCTCCAGGTGTTTTGGACTTCAACTTTCCCAATTCCTAACAGCCTCGGGCCCCTTCCTTTTCTCCTTCAGCCATTTAAGCAGATGGTGGCGGGGTATAAATAAAGTATTATTATTATTATTATTATTATTATTATTATTATTATGATTATTAGCTGTTCAGCGGGGGACATGAGAGAAGCCTCCTCGCAGGATTGCAAGACATCTGGGCGTCCTCTGGGCAACGTCTTCGTAGATGGCTGATTCTCTCACTCCAGAAGCGACCAGAAGCACAGAAGCGACTTGCAGCATGCAAGCAAGCAAGCAAAACAACCAAGGGACCTTTTCAGGACCAACCATGACAATAATCTCAATCAACATTGAAGGCATGTCAGCTGCCAAAGAACAACTGCTCCATGAACTGTGCCAAGATAAGAAATGCGATGTGCTGTGTGTCCAAGAAACACACAGGGATGAACAACAGAAATGGCCAAAAGTTCTAGGAATAGTCTTAGTAGCGGAAAGACCACATGTGCAGTATGGAAGCGCTGTGTTTGTCAAACCAGGCCTCCAAGTCAGCAGTGCCCACAACACTGAAGAAAACAACATCACCATCACCTCTGTGTACAAGCCCCCAAATGAAGAGTTTTGTTTCTCCTCCCCCGAGAACTTTGATAGGCACCAAAGGGCCTATCAAATTGGTGGCTTTAACAGCCATAGCCATGTATGAGGCTATGCTCAAGAGGATAAAAATGAAGAGGCTGTCCTCTCCTGGTCTGAACTGCACAAACTATCACTCATTCACGATAGTAAGCTTCCACCATCCTACAACAGCGGGAGATGGCACCGAGGTTATAACCGAGACAGCATTGTACAGCAATGCACTAAATCAGTGGGACCACCAATCCCAAACACACAGCACCGACCAATAGTATGTCAACTGTTTCCAGGCCCCAGGAAGTTTGATTGAAACAAAGATTCAACTTCAGAAAGGCAGATTGGACTAAATTCTCAGACATGTTAGATGACATGAACATATCGGTCGTGCCAATCCACTTCATCGGAATAGTGAAAACCTGCTCACGGGCCTCTATACCGAGAGGCTGCAGAACCCAATACCTTCAGGGCATTACTCCTGAAACAGCTGCCTTGTTGGAAAACGATTACAGGCTCCATAACAAAGACCCATTTAGTGAGCAGACCCTTCAGGCAGCGCAGAGCATTGTGTCCTCCATCTCTGAAGCCAAGAAAGAACAGTGGATCAAGCTGATCACAGAGGTCGACATGGGCAGGAGCAGCCAGAAGGCGTGGAGGCTGCTAAGACGGTTGAGCAATGACCCTTCACAAACTAATACCCATGCCAACATAAAGGCAGATCAGATAGCACACCAACTCTTGAAGAATGGGAAACCCAACCTTGCCACCAAAGTAGGAAAGAAACCAATAGCCAGACAATCAGAGATCGAGAACAACAACCTTCATGAACCCTTTACATCTACTGAATTGAACATGGCTCTCAATAAATGTAAAAATGGCAAAGCAGCTGGCCTGGATGATCTACGGATGGAACAAATCAAGAACTTTGGCCCAAAAGCAAGGCGCTGGCTGCTGGAGCTGATGAACAACTGCACTGCATCCTGTCAGATCCCCAAAATCTGGAGAAAAGCAAGAGTCATCGCCATCTTGAAACCAGGCAAAGACCGCAATGATCCAAAAAGCTACAGACCAATCTCCCTGTTGTGCCACCTCTACAAAGTTCTGGAGAGACTTATTTTGCACAGAATTATGGAAAATATAGACCCCTGTCTGATTCCACAGCAAGCTGGCTTCAGAAAAGACAAAAGCTGCACATCGCAAGTGCTGAACCTGACTCAGCACATAGAAGATGGCTTTGAAAGGCAGCAGATCACTGGAGCTGTCTTCATAGACCTGTCAGTGACTTGTTGTTGTTGTTGTTCATTCGTTCAGTCGTCTCCGACTCTTCGTGACCTCATGGACCAGCCTACGCCAGAGCTCCCTGTCGGCCGTTACCACCCTATGATACTGTAAACCATTGCCTCCTCCTGAGAAAAATGTATAATATCACAAAGGACTACCACCTCACCCTCCTCATAGGAAAGCTGCTACAAAACAGGAGCCTGCCTCAGGGGAGTGTGCTTGCTTCATCCATGTTCAACATTTACACAAATGACCAGCCACTGCCAGAAGGGACAGAGAGCTTCATCTATGCTGATGATCGTGCCATTACTGCTCAAGCAGGGAGCTTTGAGATGGTAGAACAGAAGCTATCCGAAGCTCTAGGTGCTCTTAGTGCCTATTACAAGGAAAAACAGCTGGTCCCTAATCCATCTAAAACACAGACATGTGCTTTTCACCTTAAGAACAGACAAGCATCCCAAGCTCTGAGGATTACCTGGGAAGGAATCCGACTGGAGCATTGCAGCGCACCCAAATACCTGGGAGTCACTCTGGACCGTTCTCTGCCCTACAAGAAGCACTGATTGAATATCAAGCAAAAAGTGGGCGCTAGAAACAATATCATACGAAAGCTGACTGGAACAACCTGGGGATCACAACCAGACACAGTGAAGACATCTGCCCTTGCGCTATGCTACTCTGCTGCTGAGTATGCATGTCCAGTGTGGAACACATCTCATCACGCTAAAACAGTGGATGTGGCTCTTAATGAGACATGCTGCATCATCACGGGGTGTCTCCGTCCTACACCACTGGAGAAACTACACTGTCTAGCCGGTATTGCACCACCTGACATCTGCCGGGAAGTAGCAGCCAATAGTGACAGCTCATTCCCTGTTTGGGTATCAGCCACATGCACAATGGAGGACCTCCTTGCAGCAACACCAGAGGCACTCCAAGTGGCCAGATACTGGTCAAAGGACATTTAATCAACTACCAAGCTTGCAAATTTTGTGTTTTATCTGTTTGTTTGTTTGTTTTGTTTTGTTAAAAATGTAATACAAATGTCTGGTTGCTCCTGACATGATAAATAAATAAATAAAATAGCTGTTCGGTGCCTTTATGAACCTTATGCCTTCACTTATGAACCCCATGTGACAAGGACCAATCTTTCCCCAACCCTGCATGCTCCCCGTTCCTTTTATGAATCCTGTATATGCCCCATATCCCCAATTATTATATGTATGTCTGTATAAAATATTGAGCAAGGTGACCTTTTTATGAACTGTGACCAGCACCCCAGGACCCAGGTATTGCAAGACATTCTGGGTCTTCATTCTTAATGGACTTTCAAAACTCTCAAATGAGAGACTCCCCCCTGGGCACACAGAGGACTGGGCGACTTGGAAGGCTCTGAACAGACTGCGCTCTGGCACCACGAGATGCAAAGCTAACCTTCAGAAATGGGGCTACAAAGTGGAATCCTCGACATGCGAGTGTGGAGAGGAGCAAACCACTGACCACCTGCTGCAATGCAACCTGAGCCCTGCCACATGCACAATGGAGGACCTTCTTGCAGCAACACCAGAAGCACTCCAAGTGGCCAGATACTGGTCAAAGGACATTTAATCAACTACCAAACTCACAAATTTTGTATTTTGTCTGTTTTTTTGCTTTGTTCTGTTAGAAATGTAATATAATTTGACTGGTTGTCCTGACACGACAAATAAATAAAACTCTCAAGCATGGATAGTAGACAAATGGCCCCTTTTCTTGGACCTTGGTGGGTCAATGACCGGGCCACCTGAGTATCGGGGACCTGTGGACATGCTAATCATTCTTCACAAAGGACATTTTCCCCACCCGTGAGGAGAAAGGGATGTTGCAGTTCCTCCAACAATGATGTTCCCCTCCCCAGAAGAATGGATCCCCAGATCCTATCAAGAAACCAGTATCACTGCACTTTTGGACAATGGGCTGGCTCTGAGGAGCCAGACAGAAATGCTATTTCAAAACTCTGTGTCAATAGCTAGGTTGGGCTTCAGGGCTTACAGCAATCGCCTAGATCACCTATCAATAGGGTTCGGTATGGGCCACTGATAATCTCATCATCAAGCAACTATTTTCCTTTGTTTGTCCTTATACATCATTGGCTGAGTGGCCGAATGGGGGCTCGAGCTCCCATTGAATGAGCCGCACCAGTCCCCAGCCTCTACTCCTGGCTCGCTGACATCACAGCCAATCACAGAGAAGCCAGCTCAGGGGGCGGGCATGGACATTTTGAATGGAAAAACTGTATATATTATCTAATTTTCTGTACTGGGGCATGCTGGCTCCTTTAGGAGAATACTGCAGTCATCATCCTTTCAAGCTGGAACAGAAAATACACTTCGGTGGACTTGCTTCATCCTGGTGAGATTTATTGGGAAAAGGGAAACTTTTATTGGTGCTTATGGTCGCGCCAGGCAGAGCAAACCCTCCTTTTGGGTCTTCGCCAGTCTCTGCTCAGACAGGACCCCCTAAATCCATGTACTGCTTCATAACCATTCTGAGTAGAATGGTGAAAGGGTGAATCTATCCCATGAGAACTTAAAAGACACACCAAGCCACTCACCTCTCTTTACCACAGCGTGACTTCTAGCTTTTTAAATGCCTGGCTTGGCCTGGAGAATGGCAGAAGCAGTTAGGAGGAATGCCTGGCCCTCTACAGCTGTGCTGACATGAGTCTCAGCATTTGCACAGGTCATGTCAAAATCTCATAATGCCTTTGACTTACACATCCGACCAATTCATGCACAAAGATCTATGGCATTTGTCCAAGCCAGTCACTCATTATCCAACCCATGCCCATTCCCCCAAGGTAGCATGCTACAAATTACAGCCAAGCTTTGGGTGTCCTTTTCTCATCCATCTACCTGCTCAATTTTATTTTTCAAGCCTTTTCCACTTGTGTGGTTCTTGAAACTTGGTACAGCCACCTCCTTGAGAACTAAGGCGAAATGCAAAAACCACATTTTGGTGGCTCTAAACAATGGATAAACAGCACACCTGCTTGGGGAAAAGTTCATTTAAATAGTGTTTCCAGTGTTGCTCTCAGCAGTTAACAGGTGTGAATTGGTAGCTGCTAGCATGCCTCTTTCACAGCCCAGCTTTTTCTTTGGTTCCTGCTGCTTACTTTGCTTGTTCCTGGCTGCCAGACAAGTCAATTTTCCCTTTGCTGAAAAAATGCTCAAATATCTTTGCTGATTCTGCCATGGCATCTCTTCTGCCTTTATTGAAAAGGAAAACAGTGTTATCTATTGTGATATGTTTGAGAGAGTTTCTCAAACATATCACAATAGATAACACTGACAACTAGCAAATTGATACATTTTGCTAACTGTGATGGTTTGATTAGTTTGGTTACAATCAGTGAACCAAACTAATTAAAAGTGCTAAGCAATAGAACTACTAGCACTGCTAGCTGAGAAAACCAGCACTTCAACAACAGGGAAGCAGAGCTTGGGTGGTCACTAAGGTCACATCCAGACTAACTAAAATAAACCATTTTTTCTGATTTTATTTTAGTGATTCGTTCACATTTTGTTTATCACAGATTGTTTTCTCTCCTAGTGTGTTATGTTATTTATGGGGGGCCCATAAAAATGATCTATAGTTTGGGGATCTGTAGTTTGCTAAATGGCATCAAGCTGAAATGGTAGAAAAGGAGTTAAGTCTTGGCCAGCTTGCACAAGGACTAACAGCTACAAAAACTCATTGTACATTTTAATCAAAGTTTTATATATGTATTTATAACAAAATGTGTTGGAATTCATGTCACGGAAGACATTCCCTAGCTAACCCTTAAATGACCTTCAATGACTCACTAACAATACATTTGGTCTTAGCTGGAGGAAGCCTTTGGTCTGAGCTGGAAGAAGAGATAGCTGCATATCTATACCCTAGTCCGGGGGCCTCAAACTTTTAAAACAGAGGGCCAGGTCACCGTCCCTCAAACTGTTGGAGGGCCGGATTATAATTTGAAAAAAAAAACATGAATGAATTACTATGCACAATGCACATCTCGTATTTGTAGTGCAAAAAAAAACACTTAAAAACAATATAATAATTAAAATGAAGAACTATTTTAACAAATATAAACTTATTAGTATTTCAGTGGGAAGTGTGGGCCTGCTTTTGGGTGATGAGATATGATGTTGTTGTTGTTGTTGTTTTTTAAATAATAATCTTTATTGGTTTTACAAATGCACCACCATTATGCGGGAAAAGGTGAGAGGAGAAAGGGTAGGGGAAGAAGGGAAAGGAAGGGAGGGGGAGGGAGGGAAGGGGAGAGGATGCGGGGTGGGGAGGGGGGAAGGGGGAAAAAAAGGAGCCCGTCACCATCTTCGTCTGTACTCTGACTTCCCAAGGTCTTCCAAGAGTTCTGATCTCCGGTATTAGAGTCCTTTACTTCATTTATCTAGTTGCTGACAATGTATCTTCCACACCTTCCTTTTAAAAGTTCGTCAAGTCAATTATTATAGAGATTTCTTTTGTTTTTAAGTAGTCCTTAAAGCCTGTCCAATCTGTTTTCTTCCTCACTCCGTTTATTCTTTGGGATAAGTTGTCCATTTGTATGATATCAAAAGCTTTTGTAATCCAGTCTTCCTGAGATATGATGTTGTTGTTATGTGCTTTCAAGTCGTTTCAGATGTAGTGAGGGCTGGGTAAATGACCTTGGAGGGCCGTATCCGGCCCCCGGGCCTTAGTTTGAGGACCCCTGAGCTAGTCTGAAGAGCAATAATCTTATTATATTGAACTTATTTCTAACATCTTAAAATGTACCTTTTCTACATAATCTTTGACTCACTTAGGGGACCCCCATGGACTGAGTCCTTCGGGTGTCCTCATGTGTTTTATTAGTGTGTTGTGTTTTATGTTTCACAAAAACCTCTTTCATAGCATCATAGAATCATAGAGTTGGAAGAGACCTCATTGGCCATCCAGTCCAACCCCCTGTCAAGAAGCAGGAATATTGCATTCAAAGCACCTCTGACAGTTGGCCATCTAGCCTCTGTTTAAAAACCTCCAAAGAAGGAGCCTCCACCACACAAGTCAAACCCACATTTTGGACTTTAGGAGAGCTGATTTCTAAAAAATGAAGGAAACACTGAGCAGCATTCCGTGGACACAGATACTAAAAGACAAGGGTGCCTCTCTCTTCTGCTTTGGTCAGACCTCTTTACCTGGAATAACACTGTATCCAGTTCTGGGCACCACAGTTCAAGAGAGATATTGACTCTAAGCTAAAAGAGTGACATTTGAGGGTGACTAAAAAGACCAATGGTCTGTAGACCTTGAATCCCTATGAGGAGCAGCTTAAAGAGCTGGGTCTGTTTAGCCTTTAGAAGAGAAAGTTGTGAGGAGAGATGAGAACCATGGATAAATATGTGAAAGGGTGTCATAAGAAAGAGGGAGCAAGGGTTCCTTTCTGCTGCCCTGGAGACTAGGACTCAATGGAGCCATGGGTTCAAATCCCAGGAAAGGAGATGCCAATGAACATTAGAATCATAGAATCATAGAATCATAGAGTTGGAAGAGACCTCATGGGCCATCCAGTCCAACCCCCTGCCAAGAAGCAGGAATATTGCATTCAAATCACCCCCTGACAAATGGCCATCCAGCCTCTGCTTAAAAGCTTCCAAAGAAGGAGCCTCCACCGGGAGGGCAGAGAGTTCCACTGCTGAACGGCTCTCACAGACAGGAAGTTCTTCCTCATGTTCAGATGGAATCTCCTCTCTTGTAGTTTGAAGCCATTGTTCCGCGTCCTAGTCTCCGGGGAAGCAGAAAACAAGCTTGCTCCCTCCTCCCTGTGACTTCCTCTCACATATTTATACATGGCTAAAGAACTTCCTGACCATAAGACGAGCTATTCAGCAGTGGAGCTCTCTGCCCCAGAGTCTGGTGGAAGCACCTTCCTTGGAGGCTTTTAAGCAGAAACTGGGTGGCCATCTGGCAAATCTACTTTGTGCTTTTCCTGCATGATATTGTCAGGAGTCATAAGTTGGAATTCAGCATGGAACTTAACATCTTCACAAGTGGACTTACATGTGGAAAACAGAATTGAGTGCTGTAGACGTGACAGGTACTCATTTAGAAGTCTAGACATGTTAGTCAACAACTACAACAACACTTTATTATGGCCCATGACCAGTGCAAAGTGGGCACAAACTCCCTGGGAAGAAGGGAAAACACAGTTCCCTAGAGAGACAGTCATAAAAAAGATTAGAAAACAGTTTTGAAAACACTGTTTAAAGACACAGCTGGCATAGCAGGTATGGGACTGGGGAGGGGGGTCTGATAGGAGGGGCCAAAACACTAGGGCAGCTCTAGAGGGAGAGAGGGGAAGCACCTTCCTTGGAGGCTTTTAAGCAGAAACTGGGTGGCCATCTGGCAAATATACTTTGTGCTTTTCCTGCATGATATTGTCAGGAGTCAATATCATTTCTTGAGATTCTGCAGCATGATCAGAGTTAAATTCAAAACACATTTAACTGATCAAAGTTAAAGCAAAAACAATGCTGTGGCCATTGAAGTTCTAAAGTGAATGACTGATTCTGGTTCCCTCTGAGTTTTGCACACCTAGGCCTGAGTCCCCTTCAGGGGAGATAAAGTGGGGTATAATTTTATTAGGTATTGATGTTTTATTTTAATTGTTGAATTGTTATATTTTGTATTGTTTGTTGTGTGTTTTGGGCATCTAATTGTGCCTTTCCTGTAAGCCGCCCTGAGTCCCCCCTGGGGTGAGAAGGGCGGGGTATAAGTAGATGAAATAAATAAATAAATAAATATAAATAAATATAATAAATATAATAATCACCATCATCATCATCATCATCATCATCATCATCTTCAGTCTATAACATGCCAAGCAACACTCACTTTCTCTTATATCTTACACTGTCTTTCCCTTCCCATCACTCTTAAGGAAACCTCCAGTGATGCCAAATGATAGACTTAAATGTAAAAGGCGAAGTAACAAAGAATGCACATGAAAGGTTGTATGCCAAGTCATAACAGGCTATGACTGCCCTTCATTACACAGCAACTCTCCAAGATACTTTGATAGAGAGTGAGAAAGAGAGAGAAATGTTTGCTTTTAGCACTCTCTCTCTCTCTCTCTCTCTCTCTCTCTCTCACACACACACACACACACACACATATTTGCACATCTGGATGATCTTCCTCCTTGCCCTTTTAACAGGTTGGCAGACAGATAGCACCCTAACTAAAGGGTAAAAAGAATGGGCTGAACATTATACTCTGCTGAACTATGATATTCTGGATTACCAAAGGCAACCTTTAAAAATAATTAATTATATGAGTTGGAAGCAATGTCAAATAGTCTTTCTGGTGCTCGGCTCAGAGCTGATTATGAGCAGAGATCCACAGTTCCCACGCAGCACTGAGAAGCAACCAACCTTGACAAGAAGCACTGAGAAGCAGCCCCATTGAGGATCTACTCTGTGGGGAGGGTGCTTGCCTTGCAGACAATTTCATGGTCCAGAAGGTAGAAGAGGCAACAAGGCTACTCTTGATCTCATCCTAACAAATGAGGAAGACCTGATCGATGTGGTTGAAGTGGTCGGATCCTTAGGGGCAAGTGACCATATGCTCCTGCAATTTGAGGTACAAAGGAAGGCCAAAACTAAGACAAGTCAAACCCGCATTTTGGACTTTAGGAAAGCTGATTTCTGAAAAATGAAGGAAACACTGAGCAGCATTCCGTGGACAGATATACTAAAAGACAAGGGAGTTACGGATGGATGGGGGTTTTTCAAGAGTGAAATACTCAAGGTGCAATTGCAAACAGTGCCAACAAAGAGAAAAAATAAGACAAGTGCAAAGAAGCCGGAATGGATGTCCAAAGAACTTCTAACTGTGCTAAGACTCAAAAGAGACATGCACAAGAAGTGGAAAAAGGGAGAAATCACCAAAGAAGAATTCAAACAAATAGTCAACTCCTGTAGGGAAAAGGTCCATAAGGCTAAAGCACAAAATGAGCTCATGCTTGCCAGGGACATTAAAAACAATAAAAAGGGCTTCTTTTCTTATGTCAGTAGAAAAAAGAAGAACAAGGAGGCGATAGGGCCTCTTCGAGGAGAAGATGGGGCAATGCTGACAGGAAATAGGGAAAAGGCAGAACTGCTTAATGCCGTCTTTGCCTCGGCCTTCTCACAAAAAGAAAGTCATCTTCAACCTCAGCAAGATGGAGTGGATGAGGGATTAGAGGACATCCAACCCCAAATTGGGAAACAAGTCATCCAGGAATACCTGGCCACTCTTAATGAGTTCAAGTCCCCAGGGCCAGATCAACTACACCCAAGAGTATTGAAGGAACTAGCGGGAGACATCTCGGAACCATTGGCAATCATCTTTGCACATGCTTGGAGAACAGGAGAAGTTCCAGCAGATTGGAGGAAAGCGAGTGTGGTCCCAATCTTCAAGAAGGAAAAAAAGGATGACCCAAACAATTACCGTCCGGTCAGCCTCACATCGATACCAGGCAAGATTCTGGAAAGGATTGTTAAGGAAGTGGTCTGCAAACATTTAGAATCAAATACGGTCATCGCTAATAGTCAACATGGATTTATCAAAAACAAGTCATGCCAGACTAATCTGATCTCTTTTTTTCGATAGAAGTACAAGCTGGGTAGATGCGGGGAATGCCGTGGATGTAGTGTACCTGGATTTCAGTAAGGCCTTCGACAAGGTCCCCCATGACCTTCTGGCAAACAAACTAGTCAAATGTGGGCTAGGCAAAACTACGGTGAGGTGGATCTGGAATTGGTTAAATGGACGAACCCAGAGGGTGCTCACCAATGCTTCCTCTTCATCCTCGAAAGAAGTGACGAGCAGAGTGCTGCAGGGTTCGATCCTGGACCCGTTCCTGTTCAACATTTTTAGTAATGACTTAGATGAAGGGCTACAAGGCATGGTCATCAAGTTTGCAGACAACACCAAATTGGGAGGGATAGCCAATACTCCAGAGGACAGGAGCAGAATTCAAAACGATCTTGACAGATTAGAGAGATGGGCCAAAACTAACAAAATGAAGTTCAACGGGGACAAATGCAAGATACTCCACTTAGGCAGAAAAAACAAAATGCAAAGATACAGAATGGAGGCTGCCTGGCTTGAGAGCAGTACATGTGAAAAAGATCTTGGAGTCCTTGTGGACAGGAAGTTAAACATGAGCCAACAATGTGACATGGCGGCAAAAAAAGCCAATGGGATTTTGGCCTGCATCAATAGGAGCATAGTGTCTAGATCTAGGGAAGTAATGCTACCCCTCTATTCTGCCTTGATTAGACCACACCTGGAATATTGTGTCCAATTCTGGGCACCACAATTCAAGAGATATTGACAAGCTGGAATGTGTCCAGAGGAGGGCGACTAAAATGATCAAGGGTCTGGAGAACAAGCCCTATGAAGAGCGGCTTAAAGAGCTGGGCATGTTTAGCTTGAAGAAGAGAAGGCTGAGAGGAGATATGATAGCCATGTATAAATATGTGAGAGAAAGCCACAGGGAGGAGGGAAACAAGCTTGTTTTCTGCTTCCCTGGAGACTAGGACACAGAACAATGGCTTCAAACTACAAGAAAGAAGATTCCATCTGAACATGAGGAAGAATTTCCTGACTGACCACTCTCTGCCCCAGAGTGTGGTGGAGGCTCCTTCTTTGGAAGCTTTTAAGCAAAGGCTGGATGGCCATCTGTAAGGGGTGCTTTGAATGCAATGTTCCTGCTTCTTGGCAGGGGGTTGGACTGGGTGGCCCATGAGGTCTCTTCCAACCCTATGGTTCTATGATTCTATGATAAAAGCAAAGTCCGCCTCTCTTACTTATCCTGGACTGGATTGCCACATCCAGAGGAGTCAAAAAAGAACAATGAACATAGGAATATGGAACGTATGGACACAGTTGGATAACACAGACAATGAATGTGCTTAACTTGAGACTGCTATGATTGCAAGGGAGCTGAGGCACTATAACACTTTTTTTTGGTCGTGTCAGGAGCGACTTGAGAATCTGCAAGTCGCTTCTGGTGTGAGAGAATTGGCCGTCTGCAAGGATGTTGCCCAGGGGACGCCCAGATGATTTGATCTTTTTATTATCCTTGTGGGAGGCTTCTCTCATGTCCCCGCATGAGGAGCTGGAGTTGATAGAGGGAGCTCATCCGCCTTTCCCCGGATTCGAACCTGCGACCTGTCGGTCTTCAGTCCTGCCAGCACAGGGGTTTAACCCACTGCACCACCAGGGGCTCCGCTATAACACTGATATAGCAAAACTTCAAAAGACCTAGAGTGCAGGAGTGGGACAGTTGAAAGAAGAAAAGGTTTAAGGCATCATGGAAGCATTGACACCTCCTAGACCAGTGGTTCTCAACCTGGGGTCCCCAGATGTTTTTGGCCTTCAACTCCCACAAATCCTAACAGCTGGTAAACTGGCTGGGATTTCTGGGAGTTGTAGGCCAAAAACATCTGGGGACCCCAGGTTGAGAACCACTGTCCTAGACTATGTAATTAATTATACTTGCTAGAGAGCACCGCGACATACTTTTCACAATAACAATGAAAGCACTGATGATGGCTGCACAGAACTCAGATTAATTCGATCCACAATGGCCATCCCCTGCACAGGCCAGGAGCGAAGGCAGTTCTGCCCCTTCTGGCACACGTGCATAGGTTAGCCACCACTGTACTGATGATGCTCAAACCGCCCTGATTTTTTTAAATAGTTTTTATTGAGTTTTCAAAAGTACAATATTAAAATCACAAATATTAAGTTAGAGAGAGGGAAAAAAGAGAAAAAAAGAAAAAAAGAAAGAAAGAAGAGGAAGAAATAAGAAAAGAAGAGAAAGAAACCATAAAAAACATACAAAAGACACCAGCCAAGACAAATGGCAACAAGTGAATTGTTAAGACTTCCACTCTTCTCTATCATGATATTCTACAAATACAATTAATCCGTTCTTCCAAGTTTTTCCTTTTCCTATTTACGAGCGTCAGTAGTTTCCTATTTCTTTCCTTTTTCTTCTTCTGTTCTTCTATACTTTTTTACTTCTTCTTTTGTCTACATTCCCCCTTTCCTAAAAAGGTAAAGGTTGTCCCCTGACATTAAGTCCAGTCATGTCTGACTCTGGGGTGTGGTGCTCATCTCCATTTCTAAGCTGAAGAGCCAGCGTTGTCCGTAGACACCTCCAAGGTCATGTGGCCGGCATGACTGCATGGAGCGCCGTTACCTTCCCGCCAAAGCGGTACCTATTGATCTACTCAAATTTGCATGTTTTCGAACTGCTAGGTTGGCAGAAGCTAGGGCTGACAGTGGAAGCTCACGCCGCTCCCTGGAATCGAACCTGCGACCTTTCGATCAACAAACTCAGCAGCTCAGTGCTTTAACCCACTGCGCCACCGGGGGCTCCACCCGCTTTCCTACCTTCTTATAATTTTTCTTTCATTCCTTTCTTTTCCTTCACTCTTCTCTCCTCTTCTCTTTTCTTCCTCTTTTCTTTTTTCTCATTCCTCATATTAATTTAAATTGATGTTAGTCTAATTCCTCTTCCTATTTAATCTGGTCGTATTAATATCTTAACCTTGTTTTCCTTTAACCAATCTTTAATGGGGTTCCAGTCTGTTGCTCTAATAGGTGCGTTTCGTGCACAAGCCAATATTTATGTTAGGTGATCCATGTTCATAATGTCCAGTACCTTTTCCATCCATTCTTCCTTTGTTGGTATTATGTTTTATCTCCATACTCTCGCCAGAAGGATACGGGCAGCTGTTATTAGATAAGTAAATAGTTTATTCTTATCCCATTACCTTGTGGTTAGTACAAATAGGTAACATTCTGGTTTGAAAGGGATATCACTTTTCAGTATTTTATGGCTTGCTTCCTGTATTATTTTCCAAAAGGATTTCACCTTCTCACAGGAGCACCACATATGGTGGAAGGTACCCTCCTTAGTTCCACATTTCCAACATTTTTACATATATTTTTTGAAAACTTTGCCAGCTTACATGGTGTTAAATACCATTGATGAGTCATTTTCATCCAATGTTCTCTTAAATCGATTCGTTTTTAGGGGGTTTTTGCATTTTGTTTTTTAAAAGAATTCCGAAATTTTTCTTTAAAAAAGTTCGAAATATACGAAATTTCGTAAATTACGAAACAATTACGAAACAATTATGAATCGATTCGTTAATGGTGGACGCGATTGCGCAATACGCTAAAAAAACCTCCAAATGGGACAGGGGGAACTTCTGAAGCTTCCCTCTCCCTCTGTTGTTGACTGTTGGTGTGATAATTTATTTTTTATCACTGATAAAACAAACAACAACTATAAAACTTGCACCAGACATACGGAAATAATAACAAAACGATTTCGAAACGATTTTGAAACGATTTCGAACCAATTACGAAACAATTACGAAATAAATTGAAAAATTCGTTTCGATTTTTAGTTGCTCCTGCATGGCTCAATATCGGATCATAAGCTAATTTAAATACGAATCAATAACGAATTACGAAATTAACGAACAAAACCGCCCAGCCCTAGTAGTTAGTTTTCTTATTCCATATTAAATTCCACTCCTCCAAAGAGATAGATCTTCCTATAATTCTTGCCCATTTTATCATATACGCTTTAATACGTTCTTCTTCTGTAGCCAATTCTAATAGGAGTTTGTAAGTTTTTGTTATTTGTTTTGTTTCATTGACTATCACTTTATCCCATGCCATTATGCTTTCCATAAATCCTATTTGGTTATCCTTTTTGAAGTATTCCTTTAGTTGCCAGTGTTGCAGCCAGGTGATGTTTTCAAATTGACTTTTTAGTTCTTCTTGTGATTTTATTTGAATCTCATTACTCTCTTTTTTCAGCAACTCTTTATAAGTAGGCCATGTATTCCACCCTAGTTCTTTTCTCTGACGGGCTTCAAGAGGTGAAACCCAAAGAGGTGTCTTTGGATATAATCTCCCTTTGTATTGATCCCATATTTTGAGCAAAGCCAATCGGATGAAATGATTGCCAATTTTTTTTTTCAATTTTTTCCCTGCTGTACCACAAATATGCGTGCCAGCCTGCTCTTAGATCATGGCCTTCTAGTTGCAATATTTTCTTGTTTTTTTAGCAAAATCCAATCCTTTATCCATTCCAATCTGCATGCCTCAAAATACAGTTTCAAATTTGGTAGTCCGAATCCCCCTCGCTTCCTATCATCTGTAAGGTTGGTAAAGTTGATTCTCGGTTTTTGTTATTCCAAATAAATCTGGAGATATCTTTATGCCAATCTTTAAAAATTTGTGTCTTCCTAATTATAGGCAAATTTTGAAAAAGGTACATCATTTTCGGTAGGAAGTTTGTTTTAATGTTTGTTCTACCTAGCATCGATAATTTCATGTGTTGCCAGTCCTTCAGTTTTTTCTTGTTTTTTTAATAGTTGTGAGTTTTTTTTGCTGTAATATTAATGCCTAAATATTTTATTTTATTAGTTAATTGTAGACCCGTTATCTCTATAAATTTCTCTTTCCTTTCTTTTGGGATGTTTTTGGTGAGAATCTTTGATTTTTCTTTATTGATCCTAAAGCCTGATACCTTACCGAATTCCTCTATCTTTTTTATCCATAGATTGATGTTATTTAGTGGATCTTGAATCATGCAGATTAGGTCATCAGCGAATGCTCACAGTTTATACGATTCTTTCAGTATGCTAACCCCTTTCAGTATGTTGTCTTCTCTAATATCATTTAATAATATTTCTAAGGCCATGATGAATATTAGAGGCGAGAGAGGACAGCCTTGTCTTGAACCTTTTTCTATGTTGATTTTTCCCGAGACTTGTCCATTGATTCTTATTGTTGCCTCCTGGTCTTCGTATATAGCCTTTACAGCATTTAAGAATTGGAATCCGGCGTCCATCTCTCTCAGTATTGATTTTAAAAAATTCCAGCTTAGGTTGTCAAACGCCTTTTTGGCGTCGATAGTCAGTATTGCTCGTTCTTTTTGGATATGGCATTCATAGTATTTGATAACATCAACTATGTTTCTTTTAGTTTCCGGTAAAATATTATAGTCAATCCATCAGGTCCTGGAGATTTCCTAGGATCTAATTTCTTTAATGCATTCTCTATCTCTTCTGTTGAGATGTCCTTATTTAGCTCTTCTGTTTGTGATTCGGAGAGTCTTATTATGTTTTGTTTACTTAAATACTCATTAATTGACTCTCTTTTTATTGGATCTTTCCTGTATAGTTGCTTGTAAAATTTATAAAATTGGTCTGTGATTTCCTCATTCTTTGAATAAATTTTTATCTTCGTTCATAATTTGAGTAATACTTTGTTCACATTTCTTTGTTTTGATTTTCCTCGATAGCCATTTACTGGTTTTATTCACATTCTGGAAATGGTCTTGTCTTGCAAATTTCAATTTTTTGCCATTTGCTCTAATTCCAAATGTTCTCTTTGTTTATTTAATAGTTGTAACTCTGATTTGATTTTCTCATTCTTCGGATGTTTTTTCAGGTTTTTCTCCGTCTCCTCTATTTTGTCATTGATTTCTTTCTCCTTCTGCATTTTCTGCTTGTTTTTAAATATAGTTTTGTTGAATGAAGTTACCTCGCATATACGCCTTACAGGTGTCACAAATAATAAAGTTCTCTACCTCTTGGGTACAGTTCAATTGGAAGAATTCTCTAATAATTTCTTTATTCTTTTGGAGGTCTTCTTCTGTTCTCAGCAGGTTTCTGTTCAGTCTCCATTTCTTAATTTTAGTTGTCTGATTTATGATTATTTCAATTGGGCAATGATCTGAATGCCATTGTGGAAGAATCTTTATTTTGTCAATTTTCCCTTTAAGTGTTTTGGTGGTCCAGACCATATCTATCCTTGCCCATCTTTTATGTCTGTCTGAATAGAATGTATAGTCTCTCTCATTTCCATGATGTATTCTCCATGCATCTTGTAATCCTAGTTCTTTCTGAAGTTTGAAAAAAAATTCAGGTAGTCTCTCTGATCTATCCTTCCTCGTCTCATTCTTTCATTGATTTTTGTCCAATTTGATATCTATAACCCCATTGAAGTCCCCCAGTAAAATCAAATCATCATACTCCTGTTTCCTTATTAAATCTTTAAGTTTATTTATAAATTTATTTTTAGCTCCATTTGGTGTGTAAATGTTACAGATTCAAAGTTTTGTCCCTCCTTTGTCCACTATGATCCCCACCGCTCTTCCATCTGTGTCTTTAAATGCCAAATTGGCCACAATATTTTCTCTTGTGTATATCACAACACCTCTTTTCTTTTCGGCCGCCGACGAATAGAATTCTTTGCCAAGTCCTTTCTGGGTGAGATGGGCCACATGTTTATGGTTGATGTGGGTTTCTTGGAGCGCTATTATGTCATATATTCTTCTTTTAAGGTAATTAAAGATATTCTTTCTCTTGTCAGGTGAATTTAAGCCGTTAATGTTATTCGAGAAGCATTTAAGGTTCCACTCCATCATCTAGTTCTTCTTTATCCTCTTCTCCATCCTTTCCCTCCTCCTCTCCTAAAATTATTTCCGATCTAACCAGTTCTTTTGTGTTAGGTGTTTTCTCTGGTGATGTCATCCTGGCTTGTTTAGTGCCATGTTTCTTTCCTTCTGGGTGTTGTTCTTCCATGTCTTTTTAAAATTTTCTGTAGAAATCTTGTGCTTTGTCTTCGGCTGTTAGCCAATAACGCTCTTCCTTATATGTAACCGACACTCCTTCCATCTTCTCCCACCGGAACCTTATTTGTAGCCTTTTTAATTCTTCAGTCAAAAATAGGTATTTCCTCCTTTTCATCAGTGTCGTCGATGGTATTTCCTTTAAAATAGCGATCTTCCTTCATTTATATACTGTCTGAGTGAGGTTGTTTTGTTTGAGAATTTAGTCTCTGTTCCTTTTTTTTATAAAGTGGACTATGACGTCTCTATCCACCTTGTTTCTCCTCACATAGTCAGTAGAAATGCGGTACACCTGGTTTTCTATCTCGGCCTCGGGGCATTTCATTAGTTTGGCTGTTAAGTCTATTACTTTTTGTCTTATATCTTCCTTTGCATCTTCTATTATATTTCTGTATCTCAGTTGGTATTCCAGTTCCTGGGATTCAAGTTTCTCTTGCTTCTGTTCTAGCATTGCACTTTTTTCTACCAGTTTGTCTATGGTCTTCACGCATTGCTCCTGCTTGCTTGTCATTTCTTGTTTTTCTTTCTTCATTTCCTTTATTTCTTATTGTAGTGCATGCATTTCTTTTTTCATGGTGTCTAAATCTTCTGCCATTTCTCTTCTCATTTTCTGTAGTTCTTCTTGGTGTCCGTCCTGTTTGTCAGATAATTTTTGAGGTCTTTTTGATGCGCGTTCTGTTTTGCTGATATTCTTTGAATCTCTTTCATTATGTATTTCATAGTAGGTTCCTCAGATACACATCCTTTTCTGTTTGTGCCCGTTGTTAGTGGTAGTTGTCTTTGTCTGCTTTGTTTTTGGGTGTCGCCATTTCCACTTCTCTGATGTCTCCCTTCTTCTTCCTTTCCCCAGATTCTCTTCTTGCTTCTTCCTAAAATCCGTATATATACATGTATCCTGTGATATCTAGGATTTAATTTCCTTTGTCTATTTATTTATTTATCCCTCCCACCCCCAATTGCCTTCTTTCCTTGGGTATGGGGATGGGGGGATAGGGGGATGGGGGTGAGGGAGGTATAGTATAGAATCATAGAATCATAGAATCAAAAAGTTTGAAGAGACCTCATGGGCCATCCAATCCAACCTCCTGCCAAGAAGCAGGAATATTGCATTCAAATCACCCTGACAGATGGCCTTTCAGTCTCTGTTTAAAAGCTTCCAAAGAAGGAGCCTCCACCACACTCCGGGGCAGAGAGTTCCACTGCTGAACGGCTCTCACAGTCAGAAAGTTCTTCCTCATGTTCAGATGGAATCTCCTTTCTTGTAGTTTGAAGCCATTGTTCCGCATCCTAGTTTCCAAGGAAGCAAAAAACAAGCTTGCTCCCTCCTCCCTGTGGCTTCCTCTCACATCTTTATATATAGGTATCATATCTCCTCTCAGCCTGAAGGACCCCTTATGTTGTCTTCAGAGGGGTAGCATGACTTCCCTCCTCCCTGTGGCTTCCTCTCACATCTTTATATATAGGTATCATATCTCCTCTCAGCCTGAAGGACCCCTTATGTTGTCTTCAGAGGGGTAGCATGACTTCCCTAGATCTAGACACTATGCTCCTATTGATGCAGACCAAAATCCCATTTGCTTTTTTGCCACCACATCACATTGTTGGCTCATGTTTAACTTGTTGTCCACAAGGACTCCAAGAGCTTTTTCACGTGTACTGCTCTCGAGCCAGGCATTGTCCCCCATTCTGTATCTTTGCTTTTTGTTTTTCCTGCCAAAGTGGAGTATCTTGCATTTGTCACTGTTGAACATTTTGTTAGTTTTGGCCCATCTCTCTAATCTGTCAAGATTGTTTTGAATTCTGCCCCTGTCCTCTGGAGTATTGGCTATCCCTCCCAATTTGGTGTCGTCTGCAAACTTGATGATCATGCCTTCTAGCCCTTCATCTAAGTCATTAATAAAGATGTTGAATAGGACCGGGCCCAGGACAGAACCCTGCAGCACTCCACTCCAGATGAAGAGGAAGCATTCGTGAGCACCCTCTGGGTTCGTCCATTTAACCAATTACTGATCCACCTCACCGTAGTTTTGCCTAGCCCACATTGGACTAGTTTGTTTGGCAGAAGGTCATGGGGAACCTTGTCGAAGGCCTTACTGAAATCCAGGTACGTTACATCCACGGCATTCCCCGCATCTATTCAGCTTGTAACTCTATCGAAAAAAGAGATCAGATTAGTCTGGCATGACTTGTTTTTGATAAATCCATGTTGACTATTAGTGATGACCGCATTTGTTTCTAAGTGTTTGCAGACCACTTCCTTAACAATCTTTTCCAGAATCTGGCCTGGTATCGAAGTGAGTCTGAGCGTACGGTAATTGTTTGGGTCATTCTTTTTTCCCTTCTTGAAGATTGGGACCACATTGGCCCTCCTCCAATCTGCTGGAACTTCTCCCGTTCTCCAAGAGGTCTCAAAGATGATTGCCAATGGTTCCGAAATCCCTTCAGTACTCTTGGGTGTCATTGATATGGCCCTGGGGACTTGAACTCATTTAGAGCGGCCAGGTATTCCTGGACGACTTGTTTCCCAATTTGGGGTTGGATGTCCTCTAATCCCTCATCCACTCCATTTTGCTGAGGTTGAAGATGACTTTCTTTTTGTGAGAAGACTGTGGCAAAGAAGGTATTAAGAAGTTCTGCCTTTTCCCTAACCCCTGTCAGCATTGCCCTATCTTCTTCTCAAAGAGGCCCTATCACCTCCTTTTTTTCCTTTTTCTACTGACATAAGAAAAGAAGCCCTTTTTATTGTTTTTAATGTCCCTGGCAAGCCTGAGCTCGTTTTGTGCTTTAGCCTTGCAGACCTTTTCCCTACAGGTGTTGGCTATTTGTTTGAATTCTTCTTTGGTGATTTTTCCCTTTTTCCACTTCTTGTGCATGTCTCTTTTGTGTTTTAGCACAGTTAGAAGTTCTTTGGACATCCATTCTGGCTTCTTTGCACTTGTCTCATTTTTTCTCTTTGTTGGCATAGTTTGCAATTGCACCTCGAGTATTTCGCTCTTGAGAAATTCCCATCCATCCATAACTCCCTTGTCTTTTAGTATCTGTGCCCACGGAATGCTGCTCAGTGTTTCCTTCATTTTTTTGGATCTCAGCTCTCCTAAAGCCCAAAATGCGGGTTTGACTTGTCTTAGTTTCGGCCTTCCTTTTTACCTCAAATTGCAGGAGCACATGGTCACTTGCTCCTAAGGATCCGACCACTTCAACGATGCAATCAGGTCCTCCGCATTTGCTAGGATGAGATCAAGAGTAGCCAAACACCTTGTTGCCTCTTCTACCTTCTGGACCATGAAATCGTCTGCAAGGCAAGCGAGGAATTTGTTGGACCTTGTACTCTTGGCCGAGTTTGTTTTCCAGCAAATATCGGGATAGTTGAAATCGCCCATGACTACTACATCTCTTCTCTGTGCCTATTTTGTCAACTGTTGGCAGAAGATTTCATCAAGTTCCTCCTGGCTTGGACGTCCGTAGTAGACGCCTACAATGACATCTTTTTGAGTCCCAGTTCCTTTTTTTCTTATCCAGATGCTTTCAAGCTGGTTTCCAGGATTGCTGTCTTGCATCTCTTCTGCAGCATAACAGTTTTTGACATATAAGGCTACTCCGCCTCCTCTCCCCTTTGTTCAGTTTCTGTGAAAGAGGTGATAGCCCTCGATGTCTACATTCCAGTGATAGGAATCATCCCACCAGGTTTCAGTGATGCCTATGATATCATATTTGTGGTGTTGTGCTAAAAGTTGGAGTAGTAGCTGGTGATGTTAGTAGGAAGGAGGCTTGCTTCTCTCTCTAGTCCTTTCTTCCTCCTTTTTCTTCCCTTTCTTTCTTCTGCTCCTCATTCTTCTTCCTCCCTTATTCCTTCTTTTTCTTCTTTCTCCTTTTTCTCTTTCCTACTTTCTCCTCCTTCTTTTCCCCCTGTTATATTGTCTTCCCTCCTATTCCTTTACCACCTATGAGCTGTCTTGTTTTCCTTAGCCGTCTTTATAAATCCTTATCAGTCCTTATCTTATATTTCCGTGGTCCTCTTACAGTCTTTCTGTTCTTCTTCTTTATTTTATTTTTATTTTTATTTCCTTTTCTTTACCTTTTTGCCGTCCTTCTTTTCCTTTCTTTTGATGTTGTGCATTCTCCTCTGCTTGTTTGTGCTTCACTCTCTTTTCTGTTCCATTTCTCTCCTATTTCTCCTCCCGTTCTCTAGCGCTCCTTTAACGCTTCACCCTCCTCCACTACTCCCTTCGCATCTCTATCTTCTGCCTTGCACCTTTTTGCCTATTCTCCTTTGTCCTGCTCCCTTCTTTACCTCTTCTCAGTTTCCTCAGTCTACTTCTTCTCTGACCAGCCTCTCCTTCGCTCTTCTTCGCTCTTCTCTTCACTCTTTTCTTGCCGCGTCAAACCTCGCGCCAGGCCCCTTCTCGTGATACTCCCCTTCTCTCCAACGGTGCCAGTGCTTTGTCTTCGATCAGAGCAGCTGCAGGTTTGTTATTGGGTTGATTATCTGAGACTGCAATTAATTTACTCCTTAATTTGATCCAGGAGAGGGAGGGTGGAGGGTGATGGGTAGGTGGGGGAGGGTGGATGGAGGAGCAAAGGGATTGCATTTTTATTTGGTTTGATTTTGATTTTTTTGTTATTTGATTCTTAGTCTTGAGGAATCTGTTTATAACGTGGTTCGTGATTCGCTGGATTTTCCTTTTATAAATGTATATTTATTTTTCCTTCTTATCAATTAAATTCAATTCAGAGCTATAAGATTAAGGGGTTAATCATTGTAAATTCATTGTAAATTCATTATAAGTCCCTGAATTCCAATTACTTCATGCACAAATTCTCAGGCTGACTTCACAGACTTTTCTTTCTTCTTCTACCTCCTCCGTTCTCACTCACTCCTCTAAGCTCGCTCTACAGTTTTATTTTCTGCCTTTCTTTATCATGTAGAAGATGAATGTTCTACTCACAAATTCTGCCATGTCCTGTTCTTTTCAATTAAAATGTGGTGGCTGGCAGTATGCCAGAACCCGCTCTGGGCTGGGCTGGCTCGTGCTTCTGTAACCTGCTTTCCTGTGGGGGTCACTACCAGACCCTTTGGCCTCCACCCTTGAGGGGAGGGGGGCTTTGGGCCATCAGTTGGCTCCCCTATGGGTTTGCGACCTTCCCGGTCTCCATTCACCAGGTAAGGGAGAGCTTCTCTGTTCTACTGGTCAGCTAAAAGGCTGGGGTTTGAGGAGCACTCAAAACCTCCATCCTGCCACCCTGAATCCACACCGGAAGTCCCCAAACCGCCCTGAATTGATATAGTCTGAATTAATCCTTTGTCCTTCCACTTCTGCTGCTTTTAAAATGTCTTGGTTTCTTTTCTCTCCCCCCCCCCCTTCTTCTCCTCTTTGTTCCCCCTTTGAACTGAGTTCCCTGTGCAAAGGTTTCTTGCACTCAATTAACACTGAGGCTCCTTCTACACTGCCATTTAAAATCCAGATTATTTGCTTTGAACAGGATTATACGGCAGTGTAGACTCAAGGCCCTTCTACACAGCCATATAACCCAGAATGCCAAGGCAGATAATCCACAATATCTGCTATGAACTGGATTATCTGAGCCCACACTGCCACCTATGATAAAATGTGGCTTTTATACAGCTGTGTGGAAGGGGCCTTGAGTCTACACTAGTCCAGCTCAAAGTACTTAATGTAGATTTTCAGCTTTGATCATCTGGATTATTTGGCAGTGTAGAAGGGGCCTGAGACAGAGGAGGAGAGCAGAATAGGGCTGGGCAGTTTCGTTCGTTAATTTCGTAATTCGTTATTAATTTGTTATTTTTTTTATAACGAAGCGATATTGAACCATTCAGGAGCAACTAAAAAACGAAACGATTTTTTCCAATTCGTTTCGTAATTGTTTCGAAATTGTTTCGTAATTGTTTTGTTATTATTTCGTTATTATTTCCATATGTCTGGTGCAAGTTTTATAGTCGTTGTTTGTTTTATCAGTGATAAAAAAACAAATTATCACACCAACAGTCAACAACAGAGGGAGAGGGAAGCTTCAGAAGTTCCCCCTGTCCCATTTGGAGGGTTTTTTAGCGTATTGCACTGTCGCGTCCGCCATTAACGAATCGATTCGTTATTGTTTCGAAATTGTTTCGTAATTTCCGAAATTTCGTAAATATCAAACTTTTTAAAAGAAAAATTTCGGAATTCTTTTAAAAAACGAAACGCAAAAACCCCCTAAAAACGAATCGAATTTAGAAACAAAAATTTCCGTGGTTGGACAGCCCTATAGCAGAACCCTTTTCCAGTAGGCTCAGGCAAAAACAAAACAAAACAAAACAAAAGCCAAACTAAAGAACCAAACCCAAACACAGTGCCAGCCTCTCCCGTGTGCGTGTTCTTTCTCACTAAGAATGTGTGCCGTGTTGACAATACTCTGATGTGGTTTGGCCACTCATGTCCCAGTTTCCTCTGTGAGATGCTGGCGGGTATGGCACAGCCTTGTGTGATACATGCGAAATGTGAGTTAGCCATAGATGAATAATTCAGCATCCCCCTCCCTCACTTTTTTTCAGCACTGTCCCCAGTTATTTCCTGCTGAGGAGAGGTTCTTTAATACTCATCTGCCTCAGAGCAAGCAGACTCTCAAGTCGGTTCCCAGACTCAAGTGCCAGATTACCAGGCGGCTTCCCTCCATGTGCCATCCCTGGGACGCCATGCTGCTCATAAATAAATAAAAGAGGGAAAAGTTCTTAATCTCCATTTGAAAGCTCCTGGTATCACAATGCTAGCTCACAAAAGCCATCTTATTAGCCCCAAGTGCAAAATGCTGCCTTATCTTGCAGAAGCTCATTAATTGGGGGTCACCATTCAACAAGAAAGATGAGGCACTTGAGTTCTTCAGACCCTCATTAGCCATAGAGCTGAACAGTATGTGTGAAATTAACAGTCACCTGAGTACCTCTATAATTTCATAATTATTAGGCCTAATGGGTTAGTCTCTGCCAAATAGGTTTAACTCCTGATTGGCTGGTTTGGGAGCTTGCAAACTAGCTGCTGAGGTTACTGTATTCTAGTAGATTTGGACAATTATTTTTATTTATGTCTATTTTTTCATAAAAATTCTATAATCACTCAGTTCCTTCAAGAGCATTGCACACTGTTTGCATTTGAACATATGTTGAGTGTTTAATTATTCATAAACCGAGTGCCAAAGAAAGAGATACCCTCAGATCCTGGAGAGTGTGGGTGAAAGAGGTTTCCACACACGGAATAGAAGTAGCTTGGAAACATGTTTGCAGTTGTGTGTGCATGTTTATATTTATATGTTTCTGTGTGTCCGCCTGCACATATGTGTGCACATTGTGCCTTTGATTTCTCTTCTTTGGGCTGATTTCTTTGCATTGCTTTCCCCATTATTTATTTATTTATTATTTCATATATTTATATCCCGCCCCCACAAGGGGGACTCAGCGCAGCTTCACATGAGCATCCCATTCTTGAAAACTGGGAGGGAAGGAAAGCAGTGATTCTCTCTGTCTCTCCCTCTCTCTTTCTCCCCCCCCCTCTCTCTTGGCAACCCCACAGAGAAGGGTGTAAACTATAACTCCCAGGACTACATAGTATTAGGGCTGGGCAACCACGGAAAAATTTGTTTCTAAAATCGATTCGTTTTTTGGGGGTTTTTGCGTTTCGATTTTTAAAAAAATTCCGAAATTTTTCTTTTAAAAAGTTCGATATTTACGAAATTTCGTAAATTACAAAACAATACGAAACAATTACGAAACAATTACGAATCGATTCGTTAATGGCGGACGCGACCGCGCAATAATACACTAAAAAACCTCCAAATGGGACAGGGGGAACTTCTGAAGCTTCCCTCTCCCTCTGTTGTTGACTGTTGGTGTGATATTTATAATTTTTTTTCACTGATTAAACAAACAACAACTATAAAACTTGCCCCAGACATGCGGAAATAATAACGAAACGATTTCAAAATGATAACGAAACGAATACAAAACAAATTCGAAACAATTACGAAACGAATTTAAAAATTCGTTTCGTTTTTTAGTTGCTCCTGAATGGTTCGTTATCGCTTCGTTATAAAAAAAAATAACGAATTTTTAACGAATTACAAAATTACGAAACGAAACCGCCCAGCCCTACATAGTATGGATCTATGGTATTTACAGTGGGGTCCAAGAGCAATCATTCCATAGTGTAAATGCACCAAGAGAAGGGTATGGACCTTTGAAAACTATGACTCCCAGGACTGCACAGCATGGAGGCATGGAATAATAATAATAATAATAATAATAATAATAATAATAATACAATCCTTCTCTCCTGGGTTTCCCATGCCACACAAGGCACAGACATATCACAAAGGAAGGGAAGGGAAGGAAAGGAAAGAAAAAGAAGGGAAAGGAAGGGAAAGGACCCGGAAAGGCTATTTTTTTAAAAAAAAAAAGAAATAGTTCTGGCAAGGTAAAAACTCGGTGAGCAAAAGGTAATGCTTTCCCTAACAATATTAGGGAAAATAATATTTATTAATATTAATATTTTAATACTTTAATATTTTAATGTATATTTATAATTTTGTTGTTTATCTAATGTTAATTTGTTTTGTACTGTTGTTGTTTGTTGCTGTTGGCATCTAATGGTTGCCAGTTGTAAGCCGCCCTGAGTCCCGCCTCAGGAGTTGAGGAGAAAGGAAAATAAATGTTTGAAATAAATAAATAAATAACAAGGGACTGTGGCGCAGCTGCCGGAGAGTCATCTGCATTAAGATCACTACTGACTGAAAGGTCTTGAGTTCAAAGCCAGCCTAGGTCAGAGTGAGCTTCCGACTAATTTTGTGTAGCTTGCTGTCAACCTTTGCAGCCCAAAAGACAGTTGCATCTGTCAAGTACGAAATTTAGGTACCATTTACATGGAGAGGCTTATTTAACTAATTTACGAGGCCATAAAAATCTCCAGCAAGCATGCGGGGAATGAGGAAGTACTTCATCGGTGTCGTGGATGGATGGTAAAATGACAGCTCTCCTAGTGGCCAGAAAAAGTTGGAATGTTAAATAGCTTCTGACTGTCTGTCTATATATGTTGTGTATCTATGGCACGGAATGTTTGCCATGTATATGTACACTGTAATCTGCCCTGAGCCTCCTGCAGGGTGAGAAGGGTGGAATATAAATACTGTAAATAAATAAATAAGGGTACTTTTGGCTCCTCGCACAATTTCCTCTCTCACAATTTGGGGAAATGTTTCATTTTAAACCTAGGAGCAACAAATGCCATCACAATACAGAAATGGCCAATCATCTGGATCATTAATAATAATAATAATAATAATAATAATAACAACAACAACAACAACAACTTTATTTATACCCCTCCACCATTTCCCCAGGGGACTCGGAGCGGCTTACATGAAGCCAAGCCCAACAACACATCAGTAAAACCAACAAGCAATAAGCAAATAAACAATACAATTAATATAACTCACATATTTGGGTTCGCCCTAGGAGACTTATGGAACCCAGTAGGTTCCGGAATGCTCTGAGGGATCTGGAGCCTGCCAGCGACTCGATCGATGTGCAGGTGGACACATGGAACATCAGGCTATCCAATGCACTCAACGAGATCGCCCCTAAGCTGTCGAGACCCAAGGAACACAGATTGTCTTAAACATAAGACAATGAGTCTCAACATAAGCGCCCTCTTCGACCCCACCAAAATCGGTCTCCTTGGTTCACCGAGGAACTTCGACTGATGAAGCAGGAAAAGAGACGGCTAGAGGGCGTGTGGCGAGAACTCCGTGACGGAGCATCGAGATCAGCTAATGAGGCATTTAGGGAGTCCTATGAGCATGCTATCGCCGAGGCGAAGTGAGTATATTATGCTTCTTGATAGCGTCTGCTAGCTCACGGCCTGCAAAATTGTTCAAAATAATTCGATTTCTAACAACGGTTCCTACCGTCCCAAAAAGCAGTGATCAGGTCCCTTCAGCCGAGGTTTTTCAGAGCTATTTTGCAGACAAGATCTCGCTATTTCGCCGGGACCTCCCCGCCACAATTGATACAGTGAGAGAGACTCCGTGGCCACTTGCTGGGCCCATCCTCGACCGGTTCATCCCGCTGGACGCAGGGGCTGTCAATAGGCTCATAGCTACAGCTAGACCAACCACTTGCTCCCTCGATCCGTGTCCCTCTTGGTTGGTAAAATCCTGCTTGGAGGGATTACGTGACCCTCTGTTGAAGATCATAAACAGCTCCCTTGAGCAAGGAGTTTTTCCAGAGGGTTTAAAAGAGGCGGTGGTCTCTCCCCTGCTGAACAAACCAGATTTAGATTGTTTGGTTCCCTCCAGTTACCGCCCAGTTTCAAATCTCTCGTTCCTGGGTAAGATGATTGAGAGGGCAGCAGCGGAGCAGTTGCAGCAATTCCTAGACGACACAGCCGGACTAGATCCCTTCCAGTCCGGCTTCCGTGCGGGGCATGGGACAGAGACTGTGCTGGTCTCCATCACGGATCACCTTCGATGCCAGCTTGGCCAGGGCGGGTCAGCGCTGCTTGTGTTATTGGATCTCACAGCAGCATTTGACACACTCGACCACAATCTTTTGACCCACTGCCTTGCGGCTGTTGGAGTCAGGGGGACAGCTTTAAATTGGCTGTCCTCCTTTCTTCATAACCGTGGACAGCGAGTGGAGAGGGGAGGCCTGGTCTCTGAGAGGTCCCCTCTATCTTGTGGGGTTCCTCAGGGGGCCATTCTCTCCCCTCTGTTGTTTAACATCTATATGCGACCACTTGCTTAGCTGGTTTGAGGTTTTGGGCTTGAGTGTTACCAGTACGCTGATGACACTCAGCTGGTGCTGAAGATGGAAGACCGACCGGACTCTGTACCCGATTATTTCCATCAGTGCCTTGAGGCTGTTACTGGATGGCTGCATGCCAGCAGGTTGAGGGTGAATCCAGCAAAGACGGAGATCCTATGGCTGGGTCAACCAGGCAGTGGGGATATCCATCTGCCTACCCTGGATGGCGAGGCGCTACACCCGTCACCATTGGTAAAAAGTCTGGGAGTCCTTTTGGACTCTCTGCTGACAATGGAGGCCCAGGTCTCCGCCGTTAGCAGAACCGCCTTTTTTCATCTGTGGCAGGCAAGACGGCTGGCCCCCTACCTGTCCAGGGACGACCTAGCCACGGTGATCCAGGCTACGGTCATATCAAGACTGGACTACTGTAACATCCTCTGTTGGTGATCCAAAAGCTCAAGTTGGGACCAAATGCAGCTGCTCGGCTTCTTTTGGGAATTCCGATGAGGTGCCACATAACACCAATCTTACTGCAGCTGCATTGGTTACCAATTGAGCACCGGATCATTTTCAAAGTGATGGTACTCACCTTTAAGGCCTTGTATGGTCCGGGGCCGATGTACCTGAGGGACCACCTCACCCCCTACCAACCCCAGAGATCCCTCCATTCTGAGGACCAAGATCTATTGGAAATTCCCAGTGTCAAGACCTTGCGTCCAACAGCAACCAGACGCAGAGCCTTTACAGCAGTGGCACCATCACTCTGGAATACTCTGCCATCTGAAGTCCGTGCCTTGCGGGACCTATCAGCTTTCCACAGGGCATGTAAGACATACCTGTTTCGACAGGCCTTTGATCTCTGACATTGTTGTTTTAAATTGTTTTAAATTGTTTTTAAATTTTGTTAGATTTTAGCCTGTTCTTGTAAGCCGCTTCGAGTCCCAGGGGAGTGGCAGCATATAAGTTTGAATAATAAATAAATAAATAAATAAATAAATAAATAAATAAATAAAAATTTAGACAATAACACACAAAGATTTAAAAACCTATGGCCGGGCCAAATGTAATAGTTAAAATTTTAAAAATAAACGCTGGGCATGAACAGAGGTAGGATGTATCTAGTAGGAGGATTTTAAACAAAATGTAGGGAGAGCAACCCAACGGGTAATTAAAGTGCTTCTCAGGATATTTTGCAGGGGATTGTTTCCTTTATTCAGGGAAGGCACACTGGAACAGCCACGTTTTCAGGCTCCTCCTAAAGACTGCCAATGTGGGGGCTTGTCTGATATCCTTGGGGAGTGAGTTCCAGAGTCGGGGGGCCAAGATAGAGAAGGCCCTCTCCCTTGTCCCCACCAATCGCGCCTGCAAAGGAGGTGGGAATGAGTGCAGGGCCGTTCCAGATGATCGAAGAGATTGCGTGGGTTCGTACACAGAAATGCGGTCATGCAGGTAGGTGGGTTCCAAACCGTTCAAGGCTTTGTAGGTAAGAACCTGCACCTTGAATTGGGATCGGAAAATGAATGGCAGCCAATGGAGCTCCTTAAACAGGGGGGGGGGGGTGACCGCTCCCTGTAAGTCACTCCAGTTAGTAACCTGGCTGCCGCTCGTTGGAACAATTGAAATTTCTTCAAGGGCAGCCCCACGTAGAGTGCATTACAGGAATCCAATCTGGAGGTGACTAAGGCATGGACCACCCTGGCCAGATCCGACTTCACAAGGTACGGTTGCAGCTGGCGCATGAGTCTTAATTGTGCAAAGGCCCTCCCAGCCGACGCCTGGGCTTCAAGCATTGGCGATGAGTCTAGGAGGACACCCAAGCTGCGAACCTGTGACTTCAGGGGGAGTGCAACCCCATCAAGCACCGGTTGCCACCCTATACCCCAATCCGGCTTACGATCAACCAGGAGGACCTCTCTCTTGTTGGGCTTGATCCTCAGTTTATTCATCTTTATCCAGACAGCCACAAGAGACAGGCACTCGTCCAATACCTGAGGAGCTTCCTTGGAATTAGGTGGGAAAGAGTAGTAGAGTTGGGCATCATCTGCATAGAGATGGCATCCAACTCCAAAATTCTGGATGATCTCTCCCAGCGGTTTCATGTAGATGTTGAAAAGCATGGGGGACAGAATGGAGCCTTGCAGGACCCCACAGGTCAAAGGCCAGGGGTCCAAGCAGGTGTCCCCCAGCTTCACCATCTGGGAGCAGCCCTCCAGGAAAGACCGGAGCTACGACAGAGCCGTGCCCCCAAGACCCATCCTGGAGAGCCATCCCAGAAGGATACCATGGTCGATGGTATCGAAAGCCGCTGAGATGTCCACGACCACCAGCAGGGTCACCCTCTCCCTGTCCAGCTCCCTGTGGAGGTCATCCACCAAGATGACCAAAGCCGTCTCGGTATCGTGACCAGGCCTAAAGCCAGACTGTGACTGGTCCAAGTTGTCAATGTTATCTAGCAATCCCTGGAGCTGACAGGCAACCACCCACTCCAGCCCCTTGCCCAAAACAGGGAGGTTGGAGATTGACCTGTAATTGCTCAAGACCATAGAGTCAAGGGAGTTCTTTTTCACCACAACCTGTTTCAAATCAGATGGAAATGTCCTCTGCTCCAACGAGGTATTAATGATCAACACAAACCAATCAATAAACCCACCTTTAGCCGATTTAATTAGCCAAGAAGGGCAAGGGTCCAGAGCCGATGTGGTCGCCCTCACAGCCCCAAGTACCCCCTCCACGTCATCAGGATGAACAAGCCAGAAAGAATTCCACAAACCGGACAGGCAGATGCCTCAGCCATCTCCTCTGATACTGTATTTAAACTGGTGTCTAGCTCGAGGTGTATCCGAGCGACTTTATCTGCAAAATGGTGCACGAACTCACAGCACCGAGCTGTCGGGTCGTCAATGACCTCCTCCACCCCAGGGGGATGAAGGCACTCCCCAACGACCCGAAACAACTCCGAAGATCTATTGGATGCAGACGCTATGCGGGCAGTTAAGAAAGTCTCCTTGGCTGCCCGTATAGCCGTGGTGTGGGCCCTAATTGAGGCTGTAGCCCGTGCTCAGTCGGAGACACCCCGAGATTTTCTCCAGATGGATTCTAGACCCCTTCTCGTGCGCTTCATCTCAGCCAACTCCTCAGTGAACCAAGGAGATGGCGTGACTCTGTGCAGTGAGAGGGGACATTTGGGAGCAATCGTGTCTATCACCCTGGCCAACTCGCTGTTATAGCAATCAACGAGGGCGTCGACAGGATTGCCAGCCTCCATGAGAGGAAGAGCCCCAAGAGTCCTCAGGAATGGGTGTGTAATGTATGTTAGTAATTTGTCTTCATTTTCTTCAAGTTGTAGATCCAGGTCTGTGAAGCCTGGATCTGAATAATACTCTGGCTTCTTCTTAAACTTCCTTTTCAAAAATATTTGTGTTTCCTCATGTATTAATGACCAATAAATCTGGGAATCCCAGACCTCCTCTTGTTTTTTTATCAATTAGATTTGTATAGTTTATCCTTGGTCTTTTCCCTTTCCATATAAACTTTAATAAATCTTTCTTCCATTTTTAAAATAGAGATTGATTTCTTATTACCGGTATATTTTGGAACAAAAAAATAAGTTTCGGAAGGACATTCATTTTAATTAAAGATATTCGACCGAGTAGCGATAGATTTAGATAGTTCCATTTTTGGAGGTCTTTTTGGATTTTCTTCCATATCATTTCATAATTATTTTTCAGGAGTTGACCATTCCTCGCTGAGAGCCAAACTCCTAGGTATTTTTTTTAACACTTTCCACTCCGAATTGTTCTTGAATCCTCTCTTGTTTCCCCTTTTCTAATTTTTTAAATAATAATTTTGTTTTCTTCATATTCATCTTAAATCCGGCCACTTTCCCAAACTCCTCTATTTTTGTGAGCCAATTTTGAAAATTTTTGCTTGGGTCCTCAATTATTCCTAGCAAATTGTCTGCGAACGCTCGTATTTTAAAATTCTGCTCTTGAACACCAGATCCATCAATGGTAAGACCTCTGTCATTCAGGACTTGATCCTGGATGAGGCGGCGGATCTGGCATGCATCACCGAGACATGACTGGATGAGTTGGGGGGGGGGGGTTAACCTTACCCAGCTGTGCCCACCAGGCTCCAGCGTGCATCAGCAGGCTAGGTCCAGGGGGCGGGGAGGTGGGTAGCGGTTGTCTTCCGGCAGTCCATCGCCCTGATCAGATGCACCGTTCCGCAATCATCAAGAGAGAAATAACCTACATAACAAAAGTAGAGGGAGAAAAGACATACACACAGGAAATGGACATAATAAAGCAATTTCAGAAGTACCACAAGAAATTATACCAAAGAGGACAGATTAAGAAGGAAAAAATCATTCAATATCTAGAATAAGCAAAAATACAAAAGATTTCTGAAAAACAGCAAGATTTAAACAGAGAAATAACATAACAAGAAATAGGTAAAGCAATTAAGAATTTGAAGACAAATAAAGCACCAGGACGAGATGGCCTAATGGCAATATATTATAAAATCCTGCAACAAGAAATAACATGAAATTTAAGAAAGGTAATGAATGAAATAAGAACAAAACAAGAAATGCAGAACATGTGGAAATAAGCAAATATTTGTGTACTACCTAAAGAAAATTCAGATCCAGAAAACATCAAAAAAATATAGGCCAATATCATTGTAAAATATAGATTATAAATTGTTCAGTAACATAATAACAGAAAGAGTCAAACTATTTTTAGTAAGTTGGATCAAAGAAGAACAAATGGGAGTTTTCCCAAATAGACATCAAAGGGAGAATGTCAGAACAATTATAGACCTTATAGAATACTATGAAAGAAAAATTCAAAAAGAAGTAATGTTCCTGGCCCTGGATGCTGAAAAAGCATTCAATAATATAAATTGGGACTTTTTCAAATTATTCATGAAGGAATTGACATCGGATATTATTTTCAAAACATAATTGAAACTATATATGAAAATCAAGAAGCAAAAATAATAATAAATGGACAGGAAACCAAAACCATAGAAATTCAAAAAGGGACAAGACAAGTGTGTCCACTATCACCCTTGATCTTCATATTGACACTGAAAGTACTACTAAATAAAATAAGAGAAAATAAAAAAAATTAAAAGGGGCAAAATAAATGGACAATCTTACAAAATTTGGGCCTTTACCGACGACATAATTTGCATAATTGAAGAACCAAATAAAAATGCAGAAAAAATGGCTGAAGACAATAAAAGAATTTGGAGATGTGGCCGGTTTTAAAATAAATATGGAAAAAAAAAAGCTTATAACAAAAAATATACCAAAAAAAGAAATTGGAGATACTAAAAGAGAACTGGAACATGCAAATATTTTCCAAGATAAAATATCTTGATATCACAATCACACCCAAGAATGCCCAACTATTACAGAACAAATACGGGAAAATATGGAGTGAGATTAAAAGAGACCTGGAAAATGGAAATACTCAGAGCTGTCTTTCTTAGGTAGAATCTAGAGTGTAAAAATGTCCTACCGAAAATGATATTTCTTTTTCAAAATCTCCCAATAATAAGAAATCAAAAGAATTTGAAGAAATGGAATAAAGATATAAAAAAATACATCTGGCAGGGTAAGAAACCAAGAATAAACCATAAAAACATGACCGATGAGAAAAGAAGGGGAAGTCTAGCTATGCCAGACCTAACCCTATACTTTGAAGCATGTGCACTAACATGGACTATGGATTGGATGAAATTAAGGAAGGAAAAAATATTAAATTTAGAAGGGATAGAGCTAAGACATGGCTGGCATGCGTACCTTTGGTATGGGAAAGTAAAATCTGGAAGAAAAAAAATCGGGAACCATTTTGTTAGGTTGTCCATTATCAAAATTTGGGATAAATATAAAGATAGGATATATAACAAAACCCCATTATGGGTATCCCCTCTAGAATCCACACAACGAAGAGAAATTGGATGGGACAATTGGCTGACTTATAAATATTGAATAAAGAAATAGTATTAAAATCACAACAAGAAATAAAGGAGACATATACAAATATAACATCGTTGCAATATTGGCAAATAAAAATATTTTATAAAAGATAAAGAATTTGGCTTCTCAATGATAGAAAACACTTGGGACAAAATAATGAAATCAGAAAAGAAAACTATAACTAAAATATACAAAAAATTATTAGAGTGGAGCACAGAGGAAGAGAAAGTAAAAGAATGCATGATAAAATGGGCAAAAAATATCGGAATATCAATTGGAATTGAAGACTGGGAGACAATCTGGAATAAAAAATAAAATATACATGTGCTTATGATTTAAAAGAAAATTGGACAAAAATGATGTATAGATGGTACATGACACCACACAAATTAAAGAAATATTACAAAAATATAAATTTGAAATGTTGGAAATGTGGACAGGTGGAATGTTGTAGTAGAGTGTGCTGAGCAGGCTACAACGAGTAGTAAAAGGGCAAAGAGGGCTGCTCAGGTGCTGGATCAAGAGCAGCAAAGGAAGCAAATTAGGGAAATATTCATGGCATCTACGGATGCTGAGTCATTCGAAGGGTTCAGCGGCTCTGAAATGGAGGAGGAGGGAGAGGAATGTAGAGGTCTGAAGCGGATTACTCGGGATCAAGAGTCAGACGAGGAGAGAGAAAGAGGATCCGTGAAATACTTAATGCTCCAACTGAGGAGGAGGACTTCATGGGATTTACAGGGAGTGATGGGACTGGGAGTGATGACGGGGAGGAGGATGGGTTAGATTGGACCCGTGTACAAGAGATCAGAGACATATAACCAGTAGGGCTGGGCGGTTTCGTTTCGTTAATTCGTAATTCGTTAATAATTCGTTAATTTTTTCAATTACAAAACGATAACGAACCATTCTGGAGCAATTATTAAAAAAACCGAATTTTCAAAAACGTTTTGTAAATGCTTCGTATTTCGATATTGTATTCGTTTCGTTATTGTTTTGAGGTCGTTTCGTTATTATTTCCGCATGTCTGGGCCAGTTTTATGGTTTAATTAGTGAAAAAAAATTATAATATCACACCAACAGTCAACAACAGAGGGAGAGGGAAGCTTCAGAAGGTTTTGGAGGTTTTTTAGCGTATTTCGCGGTCGCGTCCGCCATTAACGAATCGATTTATTATTGTTTCGGAAATCGATTCGCTAATTTTTTACCATTTACGAAATTTCATAAATATCGAACTTTTTAAAAGGAAAATTTTGTAATTATTTTAAATATCGAAACAAAAAAACCCCCCAAATACAAATCGATTTTAGAAACAAATTTTTCCGTTGTTACCCAGGCCTAATAACCAGCCCACATCAATGAGGACTTTGAGGGGTTTGGGGGACACTTGGGGGACACTTGGGATGACTTGGGATGACTTAAGTCTTGAAAGACGCTGGCAACATTGGAGAGATGGGCGGCGGCGCTCAGCTGCAGGAGATCAGGCAGCTGGGAGTGATGAGGAAAGGGAGGAGAGCAGCTCATCCTCCGATAATGAGTTATAGGATATAAGTTGGTAAGAAATCAATTGGTCTTTGCAGAAGGCAAAGTGTCTTATTGTGTTTAGAGCTTTGTTGCTGCCATTACTTTCGTTTTGGGTCCTGGAACTGCAGATCATCAAGCTTCCGTGTTACTCTCGTTGGGAAATCCTGTAAGTGCTGACTGCTTTCTTCCTGCTGATTACGGACTGTTTTTCTGAGATTACGACATCGCGTTTTGGATTTCTGGCTACTGTTTTGCTCATGTTTTGACCCTGGACTGTTTGCTGACCTTGTTTTTGTGTGCTCCCACCTTGCTACATCTTGCTCTGTGTACTCTGTTATTTGCAAGCAGTTTGCTTAAGTCTTTGTTTAAAGCGGATTATATCTCTATATAATCCAGATTATCCTTTGAACTGTGTTTTTGACTAGCATTTGCTACTGACTTTATTTTCCTTGCTAGACTCACTGAATCCAAGTGTTTCTAAGTTGTTTTTGTTATTAATAAACCTTGTTTGGACCCTTTTTACTGTGTTTGGCTTCTTTAAGGCTTCTGGGTCTTGACATGGTAGGAACCTTCTACCACATGTGGTGGTCATGCAAAAAAGCAAAAAAAAAAAATAAATATTGGAAGGAAATACATGAAAATATACAAAATATATTAAAAACAAAGATACCACTGAAGAGATATTCTTATTAGGATTAGGAATTGATGTTCTGGGTCACATGGCTGTGTAGAAGGGCCCTCAGATAGGATTGACCTGGTTTTCTATGGGTCTGTTGCAATCCAGAGCAGGGAACGAGGCCCTAAGATAACTATCCACCACACTTGGCTGTGAAAAACAATCCTTTTTTATTGAAGAAAAATGGTTACAAAATAAAGGAAAAATGCAAGTCAAAAGCCACAGCAAAATCAGCAAACATGAATTTAAATGGACAAAGCAAAACCAAAAGCCTCACTGTGAAATACTGGAACCTGTTAGCAATCCACTAACCGTACTTGATATCCTAAAAATCTCCCCAAACTATGGCCAGGGAACCGGGAGAACTGCCAAGGTCTTCATCAATTCTGAAACTATGCCTGAACTGAGACAGTCAGCCCGACGTAAGGCAATTAAAATTCAAGAATTGGTTCCATGAACCGCCCTTCTTTTTTGAAGCCAATGTTTTTAATTCTTGAATTCGGGAGGATTGACGCAAACTGAGTGATTTACTTCTGTCTTCCCAAATTTGGCCCCTTCTGTTGTCATTACAGTTAACAGGTGCAGAAGGGAGGGAAAGTTCAAGGTCTCCCTCTGAAACATTCTCATGAACACTGGTACTTTCATTTTCCAAATCTACAGAAGTTCCTTCCTCACTAATTTCAGGAACATTGGCATTTTCCAAACCTACAGCAGTTTCTTTCTCACTAATTTCAGGAGCATTGGCATCAAAAGGTACATTTCCATTAGCATCAGTAAATATACTTTCATTAGCATCAGGAGGAACAAACAGAGAATCAGGTTCAAGTTCAAACTCAGGCTGAACCCCAACAGGGTGAGCAGATGACAAGTGTTAGGGCCCTTTCGCACAGTCATATAACCCAGAATATCAAGGCAGAAAATTCCACAATATTTGCTTTGAACTGTGTCCATACTCAGATAATGTGGGATTTTCTGCCTTGATATTCTGAAATATAGGGCTGTGTGAAAGGGCCCTAACACTTGTCATCTGCTCACCCATAGAAAACCAGGTCAACCCTATCTGAGGGCCCTTCTATACAGCCATATGACCCAGAACATCAAGGCATATAATCCACAGTATCTGATTTGAAGTGGAATATCTGAGCCCACATTGCCAGGTAACACAGTTTGATTTGGATTTTATACAGCTGTGTGGAAGGGGCCTGAGGCCTCTACTACACTGCCATATAACATGGGTTCACACTGCCATATATCCCAGTTCAAAGCAGAAAATGTGGGATTTTATTCAGCTGTGTCACCTTCTACCTTTTATTTTTCAGTGATTGTTTTGGGGGGTGCGCCAAAATACTGTTTGCTTACACTTGAAAATTACCTAGAATCATAGAATCATAGAATCAAAGAGTTGGAAGAGACCTCATGGGCCATCCAGTCCAACCCCCTGCCAAGAAGCAGGAGTATTGCATTCAAATCACCCCTGACAAATGGCCATCCAGCCTCTGCTTAAAAGCTTCCAAAGAAGGAGCCTCCACCACACTCCGGGGCAGAGAGTTCCACTGCTGAACGGCTCTCACAGTCAGGAAGTTCTTCCTAATGTTCAGATGGAATCTCCTCTCTTGTAGTTTGAAGCCATTGTTCCATGTCCTAGTCTCCAAGGAAGCAGAAAACAAGCTTGCTCCCTCCTCCCTGTGGCTTCCTCTCACATATTTATACATGGCTATCATATCTCCTCTCAGCCTTCTCTTCTTCAGGCTAAACATGCCCAGTTCCCTAAGCCGCTCCTCATAGGGCTTGTTCTCCAGACCCTTGATCATTTTAGTCGCCCTCCTCTGGACACCTAGGGCCGGCCCTGCCTGGGACAGTCTAAACAGAGGGGAGGGAAGGAAAGCATGTGTTTTTTGAGAGTGTAGGGATAAACAGTGATGCAGATATGCGCATTTTTCAGCTGGAATCAGGAGATAAATGGACCTTTTTACACCTTAGTTTTCATCCATGGCAGTGAATCAGTGCATATTTACTGCTGGCATCATGTAGCCACCCCCCACCGCCTTAACTTGGGAAACCCCATGTTTTTGGTACTGTGTAAATAGGCCCTTAGAGATTCTGGGAACTATGGTCCAAAAAACTAACCTTTCCCAAGCTGTGAGCAACGGAATTCTATCCAGTAGGGCTGGTCAATTCGTTTCGTTAATTCGTAATTCGTTAAAAAATTCGTTAATTTTTGAATTACGAAACGATTACAAAACATTTTTTTTAACCTGGAAGTGTTTTTAAATATCGAAACGGCAGGCGCCAAAAAATTTTGTATTTCCGTCCATTTCGGAAATACGTAAGATGGCCGCCTGCCGATGCTTGCTGAGAGGGGCGAGCGAGAGGGGCGAGCGAGCGGCGAGCGAGAGGGGCGGAAGCACTCTCTCCTGACATTTCACCCACATCTATGGCAGGCATCCTCAGAGGTTGTGAGGTCTGTTGGAAACTAGGCAAGTGGGTTGATATATCTGTGGAATAATGTTCAGGGTGGGAGGAAGAACTCTTGTCTGCTGGAGGCAAGCGTGAATGTTGCAGCTGGCCAGCTTGATGAGCATCGAATGGCCTTGCAGCTTCATGGTCTGGCTGCTTCCTGCCTGAATGTTGCAATTGGCCAGCTTGCTTAGCATTGCCTATTAATAATAATAGCGAGCGGCGAGCGAGAGGGGCGAGCGAGCGGCGAGCGAGAGGGGCGAGCAAGCGGCGAGCGAGAGGGGCGAGCGAGCGGCGAGCGAGAGGGGCGAGCGAGCGGCGAGCGAGAGGGGCAAGCGAGCGGCGAGCGAGAGGGCCCGCCAGAGTGAGTGCCTGCCTTCCCTCCTTAATAATAATTAATAATAATTAATCCCTATTCTACTAAATTAATAATTAAATTTAAAACATATTTTAAAAATGTTGAAAAAAAAAGGGCGCCATCTTTACAAAATGTTTTGTAAATATTTACGAAATTTCGTAAATACCGAAACTTTTTTTTGGGAAAGTTTTGTAATTATTTTAAATATCGAAACAAAAAAAAACCCCAATTACAAATCGATTTTAGAAACAAATTTTTGCGTTGTTACCCAGGCCTACTATCCAGTCTTTGGATGGAAATGTATGTCAAGCGATGTGAATGCTTTCTTCAGTGCACTGTATGGAAGAGATCTGGGCAGATCGAAAGCAGCCTCTCTCCACACTTAGGTGCCTGAGAAAGAGCACTTTGCCACATCTGTCAGCCTCTGCTAATTAACCGAGTTGCTATCACCTTCCATGCTGATATGAAGGAGAGAAAAAGGGGAGGGGGAGACCTCGTCAGTGCGGGAAGGGGAGGCAAAGACAGTCTACCATTATAAATTATGTCTGGCAGAGAACAGTTCCATATCATGTATTATAAGCACTTAGAAAGCTCACCCTTTCTGTCTTAGTTCCTTGGCATAAATAATGGCCTTTTTATGAATTAATCATGCAGACAAGGTCTCTGGAAATAGCAGGAACCTCAAGTATCATCTCTTCAACTGCTTTCATTGTTTTATATTTGCAAAGACAGCAGAGAACTCAAGCAATCTACTTCAGCATAGGCAGCTGATATAGTTCCTTGCGAAGTTTGCGATGAAATGGGGAGAAGGAGTTTAGGAGTCGAGGGCTATGGGCAGGGAGAGGCGTTCCCCATTGCCAATGTGTGGATTAAGCCAATGCTCCTCTGAAGACAACATAAGGGGTCCTTCAGGCTGAGAGGAGATATGATAGCCAGCCATGTATAAATATTTAGGCCTGGGTAACAACGCAAAAATTTGTTTCTAAAATCGATTTGTATTTGGGGTTTTTTTTTTGTTTCGATATTTAAAATAATTACAAAATTTTCCCTTAAAAAAGTTCGGTATTTACGAAATTTCGTTAATATTTACAAAACATTTTGTAAAGATGGCGCCCTTTTTTTTCCAATATTTTTTCAATATTTTTTTAATTTAATTATTAATTTAGTAGAATAGGGAGGAGAAATTATTATTAAGGAGGGAAGGCAGGCACTCACTCTGGCGGGCCCTCAAGCGCTGCCGCCGAGTCAGGCCCGGCTCCTCCGAAGCTAAGGTTTCAGTGCGGAATTGGGAGAAGGGGGTCCCCAAAGGCCATCTAGTCCAGCCCTCTGCTAAGGTTTGAATGCGTAATTGGAGGAAGGGGCTCCCCAAAGGCCATACATTCCAGCCCTCTGCTAAAGTTTCAATGTGGAATTGGGAGAAGGGGCTCCCCAAAGGCCATCTAGTCCCGCCCTCTGCTATGGTCTCAATGCGAAATTGGGAGAAGGGCTCCCCAAAGACCAACTAGCCCAGCCCTCCGCTAAGGTTTCAGTGCGGAATTGGGAGAATGAAGCACACCCACCGCAAAGATGAGGAAGGAGGGACGGGCCGCCTTCCCGCTGAGGGTCGCTCGCCCTCTCTCTCGCTTGCTCAGCCGGCGCCTTCCCTGCCCTCTCCTCCTCCTCCTCCTCCTCTTTCAGGCTCTGACTGGCTAAGGAGAGGAGAGAGAGGAGAGCTCCCAGCAAGCATCTAGCCATCTTACGTATTTCCGAAATGGACGGAAATACAAAAATATTTGGCGCATGCCGTTTCGATATTTAAAAACACTTCCGGGTTTAAAAATAAGTTTTGTAATCGTTTTGTAATTGCTAAAATTAACGAATATTTAACGAATTACAAAATTAACGAACGAAACCGCCCAGGCCTAATAAATATGTGAGAGGAAGCCACAGGGAGGGAGGAGCAAGCTTGTTTTCTGCTACCCTGGAGACTAGGACACGGAACAATGGCTTCAAACTACAAGAAAGGAGATTCCATCTGAACACGAGGAAGAACTTCCTGACTGTGAGAGCCGTTCAGCAGTGGAACTCTCTGCCCTGGAGTGTGGTGGAGGCTCCTTCTTTATTTATTTATTTATTTACTTACTTTGCTTGTATACCGCAGTTTCTCAGCCCGCAGGCGACTCAATGCGGTTCACAACAAGAGCAAAAGTCAATGAAACAACATACAATCTTTAAAACCATTAACAGCACAATATACAAAATAATGACACATCAATATAACACATTAGCATCTCATAACTAAAATCGTGATCCAATTCGTCATCCATAAATTCCGTTTCCTATATTCATCGTTCATTGCACTATTTATCCGAACGCCTGTTCAAACAGCCAGGTTTTTAGTTTTCTTCAAAACACCATTAACGAAGGGGCTGATCTAATGTCCCTGGGAAGGGCGTTCCACAGTCGAGGGGCCACCACAGAGAAGGCCCTGTCCCTCGTCCCCGCCAGCCATGCTTGTGATGCAGGTGGGATCGAGAGCAGGGCCTCCCCAGAAGATCTTAGAGTCCTGGTGGGTTCGTAGGCAGAGATACGTTCAGATAGGTAGCTTGGGCCAGAACCGTTTAGGGCTTTATAGGCCAACGCCAGCACTTTGAATTGAGCCCGGTAGCAAATCGGCAGCCAGTGGAGCTGGTACAGCAAGGGAGTTGTATGCTCCCTGCGCTCCGCTCCTGTTAGTATCATGGCTGCCAAACGTTGGACTAGTTGAAGCTTCCGAGCCGTCTTCAAAGGCAACCCCATGTAGAGAGTGTTGCAGTAGTCTAAACAGGATGTAACCAGAGCGTGGACTACCGTGGCCAAGTCAGACTTCCCAAGGTACGGGCGCAGCTGGCGCACAAGCTTTAACTGTGCAAATGCTCCCCGGGTCACCTCCGAAACCTGGGGTTCCAGGCTCAGCGATGAGTCCAGGATCACACCCAAGCTGCGAACCTGCGCCTTCAGGGGGAGTGCAACCCCATCCAACACAGGCTGTAACCCTATACCCTGTTCGGCCTTGCGACTAACCAGGAGTACCTCTGTCTTGTCTGGATTCAGTTTCAGTTTGTTCGCCCTCATCCAGACCATCACAGTGGCCAAGCACCGGTTCAGGACCTGGACAGCCTCCTTAGTAGCAGGTGGAAAGGAGTGACAGAGTTGGACATCATCTGCGTACAGATGACATTGCATGGCTGGCCATCTGTCGGGGATGCTTTGAATGCAATATTCCTGCTTTTTTGCAGGGGGTTGGACTGGATGGCCCATGAGGTCCCTTCCAACTCTGTGATTCTATGATTCTATGACCTGCATTTTCCTCAGCCTGACCTGTGCATGCAAGGAAGCCTTCACAATTCACAGTGAGAGGCAAGTGCGGCTGTTTAGTCAATGGTTCTGCTTCAGTGCTGCCTTGAAGTGGACCGGACAAGGCTGGAAAGCAGCTACATTCATTGAAAAAGAACACTGACACTCATAGCCACTCTGATCCCGACACATGACTTTCTTTATCATTTGCATGTGATGTGGTTCTTTCAACTTCAATTCACCTTTGTATTTTTAAAAACTTGCCTTTTCATCTACAGTTTTGCAGATGATCTAATTGGAGCCGAGGAGAGGAGTTAGTGTGCACCCAAACACATTTGTGGGAGACAGCACTCATGTGTTCCACTGTGCATGAGCTAATAAAATGTGGGGGATTTTTTTTTCAAAAAAAAGGAAACCTAAAAAGCCAAAGAAAACAGAGTGGATCATGTTGGGTTTGTTGGGCTTGGACTTGGAGAGGCCTGCTGCCATATTTAAAGGAATGAATTATCCCCCTATTACGGTTGCCATATTTCCGTTTCTCCAACCTGGGCATTTAATTTGCACATTATGCAAATCATTCTAATTATGCAGTTTATTATAATCACATGCATTCATCACATTCTTTTCTCACTTTTTTGCATTTTTTCTTCCATTAAGTGTGAACCTTCCTACCATTTTTACAGTTATAATTCGTCTGCGTGAAGCAGTGCTTTGGCGTGTTTGGAGTGCTGGTTTTGGAGCAGAGAGATTCGGGTTGAAATCTCTGCTTTGTCATGGGATTTACCAGGTGATCCTGGGAAACCATGCCTTGAATTCACCTTGCTTCTTTTACTCACCATTTGTATTACTTGCTTTTACTGCCTCTTCCTCCCTTTCTCAGTCCATCTTTACACCTGCACAACATGCCACTTTCCTTGCTTCCTGCACTCTGCCAATTCCACGGTTCACTCTTCCTTTCCCTGACACCGTACATATTTCCAATGCTCCTTACATGGCAGCGCTCACTCCATTCACTCACCTCTCTCCCTCCATCTACTTGTATCCTCACAGTTCAACTCCCTTGCTTCTTATCCGCTGCCTCTTATATCACTTCCACTGGTCACTCCTTTTTCTTCTTCATTGTTTCTCATCTCCTGCTCCCTTGTTGCACTCTTTGTGGGCTTGGAAGATGAATACCAAACACCTCCATTAAGACCCGTCGCAAACTCTGTTCCTGCGGGAGCAAACCTTGCTAGCATGTCCCTGACGTCATGAGACTCCGCCTCTCGCCCCGCCCCTTTCTCCGCCTCTTTCTCCTTGCGAGAGTGGTTTTTCCTTTGCTAGGGCAGCATTGCCAGCATGCCAGCAGAATTCAACTGAGAGAACATGCGGGCAATGCTGCCCTAGCAAAGGAAAAACCACGCTGGCAAAGAGAAAGGGGCGGAGAAAGGGGCGGGGCGAGAGGCGCAGGCTCATGACGTCAGGGACGTGCTAGCAAGGTTTGCTCCCACAGGAACAGAGTTTGCGACGGCTCTAACTATGAATGGTACAGAAAATAGTACAGACAGACATATCCTCCCGCCAGGCCTGTAGCTGGGGGGGGGGGGGGGGTAGGGGTTCAACCCCCCCCCCCCAAATTTTCAGGTTAAAAAAAACCTGGTTTACTCATGAATTTTAACTGGTTAACCAAATCCCCATGCTAAGTCTATGAGACGCAAAAAATTAAGAGTCCCTCCAGAACTGCAAGCACTATCTCAAGCAAATATTGACAATTTATTCACACTGTCATTACTTGCAGCAATAGCCGATGTAGCGAAGCAACCAAGTTGGAGGGGGGGTTGAATGTTCTCATTAAGGAGGCCAGACTTGGTGGGGGTGGTTGACGGGGGCGGAGCTGCAGGCTATTGAATTTTCAACCCCTCCCGAAATTTTCAACCCCCCCCCCCCCCCCCCAAATTTTTTTCTGGCTATGGCCCTGTCTCCCGCTGCCTTCCAGGGGAGAGGAACACAAAAGTGCTTGGGCTGAACATTATCTAAGATCATAATGTAAGATTCTGACCAACAAATGACTCCACTTCATTGTATGTTTGAAGAGTACTACTTGTTGGAGGCTATGCAGATTCAGAAACTTTATATGACCCAATCACTACAGAATGGGAACCATGTGCATGTGAATAAGTACTTGTTGTCGCTTTTGACTCTTCGTGACCTCATAGACCAGCCCATGCCAGAGCTCCCTGTTGGCCGTCACCACCCCCAGCTTCTTCAGAATCAAGCCCAGTCACCTCAAGGTCAGCCCCTCTTCCTTTTTCCTTCAATTTTCCCCAGCATAATTGTCTTCTCTAAGCTTTCCTGTCTTCTCATGATGTGGCCAAAGTTCTTCATCTTTGACTCTAATATCCTGCCCTACAATGAGCAATAGAGCTTTATTTCCTGGACTGGTTGGATCTTCTCACGGTCCAAGGCACTCTCAGAATTTTCCTCCAGCACCACAGTTCAAAAGCGTCTATCATCCTTCGCTCAGCCTTCCTTATGGTCCAGCTCTCACATTCATAGGTTACTACAGGGCATACAATTGCTTTGACTATGTGGGTCTTCATTGTCAGTGTGATGTCTCTACTCTTTACTAGTTTATCGAGATGGATCATTGCTCTCTTCCCAAGAAGTAAAAGTCTTCTAATTTCCTGGCTGCAGTCTGCGTCTGCACCTAGAAATACAAAGTCTGTCACTGCCTCCACGTTTTCTCCCTCTATTTGCCAGTTATCAATCTGTCTTGTTGCTATAATCTTGGGTTTTTTGATGTTTAACTGCAACCCAACTTTTGCACTTTCTTCTTTCACCTTGGTTAGAAGGCTCCTCGGCTCCTCCTCGCTTTTGGCCATCAAAGTGGTATCATCCACACATCTAAGGTTGTTAATGTTTCTTCCAGCAATTTTATCTCCAGCCTTGGATTCATCAAGCCCCGCACATCTCATTATGTGTTCTACGTACAAGTTGATAGGTTGGGTGAGAGTATACAACCCTGCCATACGCCTTTCCCAATCTTGAACCTGTCTGTTATTCCATGGTCAGTTCTTACTGTTCCTACTTGGTCATTATACAGATTCCTCAGGAGACAGACAAGGTGATTACCGCCTTCCATTTTTGCCTTGGGCATCCCTAAAATGTATGGTTGGTCATTGCAGGAAATAAGACGTCCATCTTGGAATTTTAGGAAAATGTGGAAAATTAATCAATGCTGTGCCATTGAAATAGCATGTAAGGCCAGGCCTTCATGCCCAAGACTGTATTGTTGGTTGGGTTCTTAAATTATTCTTTTCAAAACTTCCACAACAGCGTCTGTTTTTTTCCTTCTTTCCAGTTTTTAGCAGCTGAAATATCAATTCCAGATGGTAGGACATACTAAAAATAACAAATCTTCAGGAACCACGAAACCTGCTGAAATTAATGAACCTCCTTGTGTTATACACAGACTGCTTCCCAGATTAACAAATGCCAATTCCCTATTAATTCCTCCTCCATCCTTTGGAATATCTCTAGAAAGGACACTCAATTGACATCCTCTTGCTCTCTTTTAGTGTGGCAGAGTTATATACTGTCTCCCTCCAGTTCAAGAAATAAGCTCACCTTAAATCATAGAATAACCCATGGGCCATCTAGTCCATCCCTTTTCTGCCATACAGGACAGATGACCACGCAGCCTCTGTTTCAAAACCTCCAAGGAAGGATCCTCCACCGGACTCCGAGGCAGAGAGATCCACTATTGAACTGCTCCAAAAAGTTCTTAATAGTCAGTGGAATCTCCTTCCCTGCCATTTGAACCTATGTCTCAATCACGGAGTCCTTGTTTCAAGGGCAGCAGAAAGGAAGCCCCTCCCTCTTCCTTATTACAACCTTTCACATATTCATACATGACTCTCTTGTTTTCTCTCAGCCTTCTCTTCTGCAGGCTAAAAATGCCCAGTTCTTTAAGACACTCCTCAGAGGGATCATTCATGATCTCCAGATCTTTGATTTTTTTAGTTGCCCTCAAATGGACTCCTTCCAGCTTAGAATTAGTATCTCTCTTAAACTGTGTTGCCCAGAATTGGACACAGGATGATTTCAGGTAAAGAGGTCTGACCAAAGTGGAATAGAGAGGCCCCAGGACTTCCTTCAATCTAGACACTAAGCTGCTATGTATGCAGCCCAAAATCCCATTGGCTTTTTCAGCTGCTTCATCACAATCTTGGCTCATGTTCACCTTCCTACCCACGAGGACTGCTGTGGAGCCAGGTGTCCCCCATCCTGTATCTTTGCATTTCATTTCTTTCTGCCTAAATGTCATACCTTACATTTGTCCTTGTTTAAGTTCATTTTGTTAGTTTTGGCCAATGCACTCTCTAATCTGTTGAGGTCATTTTGCATTCTGATCTTGTCCTCTGGGGTATTAGGTCTCCCTCCCAATTTGGTCCCATCTGCACCCTTGATCAGTACCCACTCTAAACCCTCATCCAAGTCATTAATAAAGATGTTTTTATTTATTTATTTATTATTTAAACTTATATGCCGCCACTCCCCTGGGGCTCGGAGCGGCTTACAAGAATAGCTAAAATCTAACAAAGTTTAAAAGCAATTTAAAACAATTTAAAAACAACAGTATCAAACATTAAAAGCCTGTTGGAACAGGTATGTCTTACATGCCCTGCGGAAAGCTGGTAAGTCCCGCAGGGCACGAACTTCAGGTGGCAGAGCATTCCAGAGTGATGGCGCCACTGCTGTGAAGGCTCTGCGTCTGGTTGCCGTTAGACGCAAGGCCTTGACACTGTGGACTTCCAATAGATCTTGGTCCTCAGAATGGAGGGATCTCTGGGGTTGGTAGGGGGTGAGACGATCCCTCAGATACATTGGCCCCAGACCATGCAAGGCCTTAAAGGTGAGTACCATCACTTTGAAAGTGATCCGGTGCTCAATTGGTAACCAATGCAGCTGTAGTAAGATTGGTGTTATGTGGCATCTCATCGGAATTCCCGCAAGAAGCCGAGCAGCTGCGTTTTGTACCAACTTGAGCTTCCAAATCACCGACAGAGGGAGGCCAATGTAGAGGGCGTTACAGTAGTCCAGCCTTGAGATGACCGTGGCCTGGATCACCGTAGCTAGGTCGTCCCTGGACAGGTAGGGGGCCAGCCGTCTAGCCTGCCGCAGATGAAAGAAGGCGGTTTTGCTCACGGTGGAGACCTGGGCCTCCATTGTCAGCAGAGGGTCCAAAAGGACTCCCAGACTCTTTACCAATGATGACGGGCGTAACGCCTCGCCATCCAGGGTGGGCAGATGGATCCACCCAGCCATAGGATCTCCGTCTTTGCTGGATTCACCCTCAACCTGCTGGCACGCAGCCATCCAGTAACGGCCTCGAGGCACTGATGGAAACAATCGGGTACAGAGTCCGGTCGGCCTTCCATCTTCAGCACCAGCTGAGTGTCATCAGCATACTGATAACACTCAAGCCCAAAACCTCGAACCAGCTGAGCAAGTGGTTTCATATAGATGTTAAACAACAGAGGGGAAAGAATGGCCCCCTGAGGAACCCCATAAGATAGAGGGGACCTCTCAGAGACCAGGCCTCCCCTCTCCACTCGCTGTCCACGGTTGTGAAGAAAGGAGGACAGCCAATTTAAAGCTGTCCCCCTGATTCCAGCAACAGCAAGGCGAACAGAACTGGGCCCAGGATCGAACCCTTGAGGTAGTTAAGATGTTTTTAAGAGAACAGAAGCAAGAAGACACTATATCCTAGTAATAGTCAGAACTGCTAAATATCACAAGCATCATATATACAGGTAATACAATTCAACCATTCCAATTAGTCAAAATGCAGTATATACACAGTCTTTTCCCTCATTGCCAAGATACTCAAAACAACTTCTCATTTCCACTCTCTCTCACTATCACACGAGAAGCCAAATGGGCAAAACTGTTTCCAGCACTGTGAGGTACATGCTATGCTCACTTGCCATGTAAATATTAAAATGTGGACAAAAAAGATGCTAAGCCTAGGAAGGAATTAAAATCCACACTCAAAGACCCAGGCTTGGACAGATACATTTATCAGGTTTTGGTTTTGCTCAATTTCAGTCTTTTGAAATCCTATGCTCTTTCTATCCAGATGACAGAGCAATGTGACACTTCTGATCACTACATGGCAGTGGAAGTCATCAGATGACAAGCTATTTGACCTCAGCAGACTGAAAGCCAAAACTAAGATCACAACAACATCTGTTATAGAACTCCAATATGCCAATGACAATGTAGTCTATGTGCATTCAGAAGTAGACCTGCAAGCCACTCTCAACACCTTTGCAGAACCATACGAGGCTAGCCTTTCATTGAACATCGAGAAAACCAAAGTGCTCTTCCAGCAGTCACCAGTCAATCCTTCTGCAATGCCAGAAATACAGCTTCATGGTGTAACATTAGAAATGTTGCTCATTTCTGCTCCCTTGGTAGCCACCTCTCCACAAAAGTCAACATTGACACTGAAATACAGCACCGCCTGAGTTCTGCGAGTGCAGCATTTTTCCAAATGAAGCAGAGAGTATTTGAGGACCAGGACATCCGAAGGGAGACCAAGGTGCTTATATACAAAGCTATTGTCCTCTCAACTCTGCTATATGTCTGCGAAATGTGGACTGTCTACAGGCATCACACTCAACTCCTGGAATGATTCCATCAGCATTGCCTCTGAAAAATCCTGCAAATATCTTGGGAAGACAGACAGACAAATGTCAGCATGCTGGAAGAAGCAAAGACCACCAGCTTGGAGCAATGCTCCTACGCCATCAACTTCGCTGGACTGGCCACATTGTCTGAATGCCTGATCTCCCAAAGCAGTTACTATACTCCCAGCTCAAGAATGGGAAACGTAATGTTGGTGGTCAGGAAAAGAGATGTAAAGATGGGCTTAAAGCCAACCTTAAAAACTGTGGCAGAGACACCAAGAGAGTACTGGGAAACCCTGGCCAGTGAGCGCCCTAACTGAAGGTCAGCTGTGACCAGCAGGCTGTGGAATTCGAAGGGGCGCAAATAGAGGGCGAAAGGGAGAAACATGCCAAGAGGAAGAAGGCACATCAGACCAACCCTGACTGAGACCACCTTCCAGCTGGAAACTGATATCCTCACTGATTGAGAACATGCAGCTCAAGAATAAGGCTCTACAGCCACCTAGGGACCCACCGCCAAAACACTACACTTGGAGGACCATCATCCTTGGGCTAGGAGGGATCGCTTAATGACATGGCATGTACTCTTGCCAGGACATCCCGCAGTACTCGCTCTCATTGAGGCAGCCTCTGTGTGGCACTTCCATGCTTCCAAATACTGGGGAGAACCAGAGACTGGATGTCTGCCAGGCTTGCTTCAGAGCAGGAGCGACCTCACGGCTTCCGCTGATCTCACGAGGCTGGCTGTTCATTTCCAACCCAGTAAGACAATGCTCTCCTTGCACAAACAAAGAAAGTATCAAATACATAGGACCATATGGTAACATATAGCCAAAGCAGCCTATGTGGCCAATTTTCTGTATGTTACCATATGGTGCTGTGTATTTAGCAAAAATATAACTTGACTGTTTCTCTTTCCATATGGGGATTCTTTTGCCTTAATTAATAACACGGGGGAGGGGGAAACTCTTTCAAAGGCTTCCAAGATTCCTGCAAGTGACATATTTTATGATAGAAACAAGCCCCGTGAAGGTCCCCCAAGCTACTTCAACATGCCTTACTAGCTGCGACCACCTCTGCCCCTATTTTGCCTGACAGTTTATTATAAGGTCACTACAAAGTTTGTGGAGCGAGAGTTGCCAGATGTTCAAGCTGGGTTCAGAAAAGGCAGAGGAACGAGAGACCAGATTGCCAATATCCGCTGGATAATAGAGAAAGGCAGGGAGTTTCAGAAAAACATCTATTTCTTCTTCATTGACTATTCTAAAGCCTTTGACTGTGTGGATCATAATAAATTGTGGCAAGTTCTTGGTGGGATGGGCATACGAAGCCACCTTGTCTCTCTCCTGAGGAATCTGTACAAGGACCAAGTAGCAACAGTAAGAACTGACCACGGAACAACAGATTGGTTCAAGATTGGGAAAGGCGTACGGCAAGGCTGCATACTCTCACCCAACCTTTTTAACTTGTATGCAGAATACATCATGCGATGTGTGGGGCTTGACGAATGCAAAGCTGGGGTGAAAATTGCTGGAAGAAATATTATCAACCTCAGATATGCAGATGACACCACTCTGATGGCCGAAAGCGAGGAGGAGCCGAGGAGCCTTCTAATCAAGGTGAAAGAAGAAAGCACCAAATCTGGGTTGCAGCTATTTAATGTCCCTGGCAAGCCTGAGCTCATTTTGAGCTTTAGCCTTGCAAACCTTCTCCCTACATGAGTTGGTTATTCGTTTGAATTCTTCTTTAGTGATTTCTCCCTTTTTCCACTTCTTGTGCATGTCTCTTTTGAATCTTAGGCCAGTTAGAAGTTCTTTGGACATCCATTCTGGCTTCTTTGCATTTGTTTTATTTTTTTCTTTTTGTTGGCACTGTTTGCAATTGCGCCTTTTCAAAGGGGACAGGGGAGGGTGGGCCTGGAGAAGACAAGCTCTGCCTTGCAGAGGACAATTAATAACTTAACATCTGAGTCTTCTGGAAATCTGTGGACACTCCACACCATCTCCAACTTCTGCTACGAACTAACAACTTGGTGATGGAAGTGTCGGACTCATTTTTGAACAGAGGCAGATGGACTTCGAGGAGAGTGGTTCAGACATATCTAGCTCAAATTCTGTCAAAAAGCTGGTCGGAGGTGAAGATTAAATCTATCGACTGGCTTTATAGAGATTTCCAATTCCGGGACTACTCCTCATGCCTCCTTATCTCATTGGAAGACAGACACTTAGTGGAGGAACTATTCTCACTTGGGCCTCGATTAAAGGTTTGGGGCATCACTCTTAGATGGATTCTGGTAGATCCGGTGATTTGCCCTTTGGTCACTGGATTGAAGTCACATTCGCAGGCCCCTCCAAGTCTGAATAATAAGATAGATAGCCCTTCCATCAGAGCCCCCGTCAGAGTTCTATTTTGAGACCCCCTCCCTAATTTCCATAGCTGCCCTTCCAAATTCCCATTCCCGCACACAGACGCTCCCCTTATTCAGTCCCCCCTCCCCCCCAGCATGCCAGATGATTCCTTCTCCCTTTCCCAATTGGAGATTTCCTCCACCACTAGCCAAGGAAACATATTAGATGGCTCTCCAGTTTTGGGGAGCTGACTAATTCCTTCCGCGCTCAATCTTAATCTACCTATCAACCAGGGGGGAGGGGATCTGAGTGGGTTGAGTGCCATTGAGGTTGTGTTGGAAGGAGGAAGGTCAGTCACTCTTTGCCCAGGGAGAAGTGCAACGGAGTTCTTGCGACCCTGGAGAAGGATAGGTGTGGTAGTCTTCATGACAGACCTCCCCCCCCCCCCCCAGACTTAAGATCCTGCTTCTGAATGCCAGATCAGTCAACAGGAAGACATCTATCATCCAGGATTTGATCATGGCATGCATCACCGAGACATGGTTGGATGAGCTGGGTGGGGTAAATCTGGGTGGGGTTTTGGGGTGTATCAATAGGCTCGGTCGGGGGGCGGGAAGGAGGGGTCGCGGTGATCTTTCGGCAGTCCATTGCCCTGATCAAATGCACCATCCCACAATCTTCAAGGTTTGAGTGTGCTTACCTGAAGGTGAGTAGTCAAGACAGCTTGGGGATTCTGCTGGTGTACCATCCACCCTGTGACCCAGCAGTTTCCCTACCTGAGCTAGTAGAAGTGGTCTCAAATTTGGCCATGGGGCTGTCTCAAGTAATTTCTGGCCCCATACATCAGGCAGGTCACATGCTCAACCTTGTTTTCATCACGGATGGTGGCGCAGTCAGAGTAGAAGAGCAAAATATTATTCCATTGTCATGGTCTGACCACCATTTGATCTGTTTAAGATTCGCCGTGACCTCTAACCTCCGCAGGGGTGGTGGACCCACTAAGATCATAGAATCATAGAATCATAGAATCAAAGAGTTGGAAGAGACCTCATGGGCCATCCAGTCCAACCCCCTGCCAAGAAGCAGGAATATTGCATTCAAATCACTACTGGCAGATGGCCATCCAGCCTCTGTTTAAAAGCTTCCAAAGAAGGAGCCTTCACCACACTCCGGGCAGAGAGTTCCACTGCTGAATGGCTCTCACAGTCAGGAAGTTCTTCCTCATGTTCAGATGGAATCTCCTCTCTTGTAGTTTGAAGCCATTGTTTCGCGTCCTAGTCTCCAAGGAAGCAGAAAACAAGCTTGCTCCCTCCTCCCTGTGGCTTCCTCTCACATATTTATACATGGCTATCATATCACCTCTCAGCCTTCTCTTCTTCATGCTAAACATGTCCAGCCACTCATAAGGCTTGTTCTCCAGACCCTTGATCATTTTAGTTGCCCTCCTCTGGACACATTCCAGCTTGTCAATTGAATATTGGACACAATATTCCAGGTGTGGTCTAACCAAAGCAGAATAGAGGGGTAGCATTACTTCCCTAGATATAGACACTATGCTCCTATTGATGCAGGCCAAAATCCCATTGGCTTTTTTTGCCGCCACATCACATTGTCAAGATTGTTTTGAATTCTGCTCCTGTATTGGCTATCCCTCCCAATTTGGTGTCGTCTGCAAACTTGATGATCATGCCTTCTAGCCCTTCATCTAAGTCATTAATAAAGATGTTGAACAGGACTGGGCCCAGGAGGGAAACCTGCGGGACTCCGCTCATCACTTCTTTCCAGGATGAAGAGGAAGCATTGGTGAGCACCCTCTGGGTTTGTCTATTTAACCAATTACAGATCCACCTCACCGTAGTTTTGGCTAGCCCACATTGGACTAGTTTGTTTCCCAGAAGGTCATGGGGGACCTTGTCGAAGGCCTTACTGAAATCCAGGTACACTACAACTACAGGCCAATTTCTAACCTCCCTTTCCTGGGCAAGGTTTTAGAGCGGGTGGTCGCCTCCCAGCTTCAGGGTTTCCTTGATGACACCGATTTTCTGGACCATTTGCAGTCTGGTTTCAGACCTGGACACAGTACTGAGATGGCTTTGGTCGGTTTGGTGGATGACCTCCGCAGGGAACTGGACAGGGGGAGTATGACCCTGCTGGTTCTATTGGATATCTCATTGGCTTTTGACACCATCGAACATGGTATCCTTCTGGGGAGACTCACTGGGATGGGACTCAGAAGCACAGTTCTGCTGTGGCTATGGTCCTTCGTGGAGGGTCGTTCCCAGTTGGTGAAGCTGGAGGACACCTGCTCAGACTCCTGGCCTTTGACCGCAAGGTTCTATTTTGTCTCCTATGCTATTCAACATCTACATGAAACCGCTGGGAGAGGTCATCCAGAGTTTTGGAGTATAGTGCCACCTCTACGCAGATGACACTCAACTCCACTACACTTTTCCACCAGATTCCAAGGAAGCCCCTCGGATACTGGACCAGTGTCTGGCTGTTGTGTCAATCTGGATGAGGAAAAACAAGCTGAAAATTAATCCTGACAAGACAGAGGTCCTCCAAGTCAGTTGCAAGTCTGACCAGGTTATTGGGTAGCAACCTGTGCTGGACAGGGTTGCACTCACCTTGAAGTTGCAAGTCTGCAACTTGGGGGTCCTCCTGGACTCAGAGTTGACGCTTGATGCGCAGGTGTCGGCGGTGGCTGGGAGGGCCTTTGCACAATTAAAACTCGTGCGCCAGCTGCGACCATACCTCATGAAGTCTGACTTGACTAGACTGGACTATTGTAATGCACTCTATGTGGGGCTACCCTTGAAAATGGCCCAGAAACTTCGATTGCTCCAACGCGCAGCAGCCAGATTAATAACGGGGGCGAATTACAGGGAGCGGTTAACCCCCCTGTTTAAGGAGCTCCATTAGCTGCTGTTTATTTTCTGGCCCCAATTGAAGGTACAGGTCATCACCTATAAAGCCCTAAACAGTTTGGGACCCGCCTACCTTCGTGACAGTATCTCTCCCCCCCCCCAACCTTCATTCTTCAGGGGAGGCCTTCATTTCGCCCCTTCCACGATCACAGACCCAACTTATGGGAACAAGGGAGAGAGCCTTTTCCTCTGTGGGCCCCCACCTCTGGAACGCATTGCCCTGCGAGATTAGGCAAGCCCCCACCTTAGAAACTTTTAAGAAGAACCTCAAAACTTGGCTATTCCGGAGTGCCTTTGGAGAGTGATCTTACACCTCCTTCAATTACTCGCCGCAAAATGGGTGTCCTCATATTGCACTGCCTCCTGTGCCGCATGAAGGACTGTCTCCATTACTCCGTTCATGAGTCTCCCTTAAAAATATGTTTTATTCCTATTTCATCCTGGGTTTTTATCATTGTATCTTTCACATGTGGCCCGCTCATTGTGATGGTGTTTGATCTTTTATTGTATTACTTTGTACTGTTTATTGTTTTTATGTTTGATTCATTTTATTGCGATGTTGTTTTATGCTTTTTATGTTATTGTATTGTAATTGCACTACTGGGCTTGGCTTCATGTAAGCCGCCCCAAGTCCCCTTTGGGGAGATGGTGGTGGGGTATAAATAAAGATTATTATTATTATTATTATTATTATTATTATTATTATTATTAGGCTTTATCAAGTTCTTCATCCTGGCTTCTTATCCAGATGCTTTCAAACTGGTTTCCCAGATGGCAATATTGCATCTCTTCTGCAGCATAAGTTTTTGACATATAAGGCTGCTCCACCTCCTCTCCCCTTGGTTCTGTTCCTGTGAAAGAGGTTATAGGCCACATGTCTACATTCAAGGGATAGGAGTCATCCCACCAGGTTTCCGTGATGCCTATGACATTGTAAGTAGGGTGTTGTGCTGAAAGTTGGAGTTTGTCTTATTTCCCATGCTCTATGCATCAGTGTAAAGACATGTAAGCCCCTGGGACCTTCCCTGCTCTCGCTACTTGGTCCTTCTTGTGCTTGTGCAACTCTCCGTTTAGCCTTATGGCAGTGCCCTGCAGTCATGGAAAAAGTACTGTTCACAAGGCTGTTGTCCCCCTCCCCCGGTGGTCCTAGTTTAAAGTGTGCCTTATGTGGTTTGCGAGTCTTGTGAGCAAAAAGATGTTTTCTTACTTATGTGAAATGCACCCCATTCCTTGCCTGTAGGCCATCCTCCTGAAAAAGCAGGCCATGATCATGGAAGCCAAAGTGTTCCTCCTGCCACCATTTTCTGAGCCAGTTATTGACCTGTACTATTTTTCTGGCTCTTGTAGGCCGTGTTTTACAACTGGGAGGAGGGATGAAAAGACCTGAGTGCAGGACAATCAAATGTGGCAAACACATTTCTTTGAGAGTGATACAAAATGTCAGTGACCCACACAGCCACAACTTTTGCTATCTATGTATATAATAAAAGTCAAAGTTTGTATGTGGAGGACAAAAGTGTGGCGGTATGTGCCAGCATTCTGATTGGCCAGCCTGAAAGTTCCAAGATTCTGATTGGCTGCCGCTGTGGTGCTATTTGCATATGGTCTCTGATTGGCCAGCTTTACAGGAGCCCCTGGTGGAGAAAAGTGTTCATGACAGAAACAGAGACATGAGAGAAAGAGATTTGCATATGGTCTCTGATTGACCAGCCTCAATACCAAGATTCCGAGATGACAAAGAGAGGAAAGGAAAAGGCCAGGGGCTCTGTCAAAAAATTACCAATACAGACCAAACTTGGCACACAAAGCCCCCATTACCCACTCGACATCCCACTGCAGTTTGGAGGAGGATGAACCATGGATGATGGGACTTGCAGTACCATCACTCACATTCTGAGACCGCTGTTAACCTCATCCAATGACAGATCAGGCCCAAACTTGGCACATAGACCTCTCATGATCCACTTTACGTCCTGGTGTGGTTTGGCCAGGCATGGACCATGGATTATGGGACTTGCAGTACCTTTGCTCAATTCCTGAGACCACTGCAACCCACATCCAATTACCGAAAAAGACCAAACTTGGCACACTGAGTCTCCATGATGCACTCTACATCCTGGTGCTGCTTGGAGGAGGATGGAACATGGATGATGGGACTTGCAGTACCTTCACTCACGTTCTGAGACCTCTGCGAACCTCATCCAATGACTGATCAAGACCAAACTTGGCACATAGACCTCTCATGACCTACGTTACGTCTTGGTGTCATTTGGAAAAATTTGGAGACAGATGATGGGACTTGCAGTAACTTCACTCACTTTCTGAGACCACTGAGACCATCGCCAATGACTGATCAAGACCAAATTTGGCACACGAAGCCCCAGTGACCCACTCTACACCCTGGTGCAGTTTGGAGGACAGACCATGGATGATGGGACTTCAAGTACCTCCACTCCCATCCCAAGACTTCTGCAACCCTCATCTAATGACCAATCAAGACCAAACTTGGCACACAGAGCCCCAATGACCCATCCTACAGCCTGGTGCTGTTTGGAGGAGGATGGACCACAGATGATGGGACTCGCAGTACCTTCACTAACTTCCTGAGACCACTGCAAGCCATATAAATAACTGATAAAGACCAACCTTGATACACAATTCCTTTCTCAAATAACCCGGGCAGCGCCGGGTCCCCAAGCTAGTAGCCTATAAAACACAGGTTGACATCCTTCTGAAATTGTTCCTATTTTTGCAATATGATCCCCACTGCCTCATCCTTTCCTGAACTGAGCTTGGATATTTGGTATTTCTGACTACATTTATGGTAAAAATCTAAAGTATGGAATTTTGAGCACCACTTTGCTTGAATGGAAGATTACTGCAATGTTCCAATTGTTGCTGCAATCTCTGCTGTCTCCTTTCTTGGGGATTGGAAGATATACGGAGCATTTCCAATCTGTGCCCTGTTGTTTTGTTGTCCACATTACTTAGATCCAAAGTAAATTCTGTCTCTGTAGTTTAAAGCAACTCTCTTGGTATACAATCAGTTCTTGGCAATTTGTGTCTCCCAAGTTCTCTGACTGCAGCTTCTACTTCATCTTCAAATTGTTCTTCCTTGGATGAATCCCTCATCCTTTCATCTCTTTGATAAATTCCTTCAGGAGAAAGCAAGACCCATTGCCTTTTGGGACCTCTGGTGATACTTCAAGGAAGTCATTAACCAAGTCACATCAGATTGGTAGCATGAAATTAACACAAGGCTTTCTTCTTCAACATAGAACCCTGAGCACATAGACCTTAGATCTAATTGAGTAAACTTGTTGTGTTCTATCTCTAAAGGTAGGGTTCATATTGTTAGCTGAATTGCATTAGTGAAGCTCCATTGGGTATATATTGGAATCTTTTGGATATGAATCTTTGATCTTGCAGATATTTTGAACAACAGTTCCTTTAATCTCTTATTATTGGCATTGATGACTTGGGCTGGTGGGAACTATACCCCACAAAATAGTAAAAGCTAATAATTTTTCATCCTCTAGTCTAGCTACATCCCTAAATCTTGACAGTATTTCTGAAAAATGCTTCACTGGATATACAGAATGCTGCACAAACACATACACACATTTGTCATCATATTTAAAACAAATTTTATTCATGAAAATATGCTGTACAATGCACTATACACAGTTCTTTACATTGCCACATACACAAAAACTAGAATAGCACAATCAAGAAGGTTACATTGCGTACAATATGTGTGTGGTGAGAGATAACAGCCTGTTGAAAACCCCTTGCCCCACAGAATCTAAACAGGTACAAATATGAGGAGAAAAAAAGACTGTTTAAAAAAACTTTTGATTTTCGCCCATTCTTTTTACTGAACCTCCAGGCATAGAACGACACTCCTTTCTGAAGGCCTGGTGTTTGTACAAGAGCAACGATCGCAACCTGTTGTGTGACTCCACCCTGTTGTGCACTCACACACTCGTAGGCAGTGTGAATACAATCTTCTTCCCAGGACTGGGAAGGTGAGCACTGGGATGAAATGGAGGGTGAAATGGAGAGTGGGAATGCTTGCCTATAACAACTGTGCATAGTTCAGAGATCAGGACAAACCACCATTTTTTCTGCAAGATGGGCTCAGCTTTACTCAGTGTTGCTTATGGTAAAAGCTCAAGAGACCCATGAGCCACAGTCAGATGTTCCTTACATTAAAACTATACCTGGGTGTGCAAAGAATACCAGCAAAAACAATATTTTGCAAACTTTGCGATGGTTGCCTTTGCCAATGATGGCCTTGCATGAGATGTGTTAGATCACAAAATCGGATTTCAGGATTTACAGAATGTTATTGTGCAGACCACTGGCCAGGCAGCTGAACAACCGAGGTGTGTGCTTAGCCATTCATGCAAAGCAGTTAATTCCCTTTTCTTAACATCTAAGCTTGACATTAAGCTTGACTAGAAGTGCATCAAAAGGTTCAGTCATGATATCTATCTAGCACGCTGCATGGAGGAAGAGATTTAGCACATGCCTAGAAACATTATTTACTTTCCTCTTTTTGAGTGTCTTCAGCTGAGACGTCAGCATGAAACAAAACGGTAGGCAGAGTTTTCAGGAATGGGGGAAGAAACGGGAGGTAATTGGAAACCCCATATCATTTATACTAGGTGTAAAAGTGATCACTATTAAGGGAATGATAGAATCACTTCTGTGCACAAGGACAGGTGAATACATTCAAGGAAGACATTAACCAAGTCACGTCAGATCGGTGGCATGAATGGTGGCTGCTCTAATGATAAGTCATCATCTCTCAGTCTAAGGACACATTTTCATTGGCCAAACTTGCAAATGAAATTAGGATTCTGAAAAGTAAGATTCCCTGCCTCCTCATCGAGGCTGTGTTTTTGGACATGTTTAACAAAAGAATAGGTAAATTGTGACTGAGTATAACGAAAACAACAACTATTGTTGTTGTTTTGGCTTAGTTGGAAGCCCCATCTATCAGTGGAATGATGGTCACCTTGGTGTTCAGTCCACACCAGGATTAAAGGCACCTCAGAGCATGCAACTGCCATGTCTGGCTCCACCTGCATGACAAAGACTCACCGCATAATTCAAGGGCAGACAATTCAGGATTGTCATCAGCTGCTCATTGTCTGAGATGTGCACAACTGAGGGTGGAAGACCAATATACCGCCAGTGACTTTTAGAAATGGTAAATGAGAAGATCCTCTACTTCAGGAGATAAGTAAAGAACAGAAGAAATTGATGGACTATCAATTGGGTTGAAGCTGCATCTGTTAGCCAGCATGGCTGTAGGTCCTCAGGTGGCCCTTGAGGCCAATGGGGTGTTGTCAACAAATCGCCGTTTCCGTTTTCAAGAGAACAGTTAAATATCACTTGTCCAAAACACACCTCTCCCCAATTGTTGAATCGGATTGTATGACTACCTTCCTTTCCTTTAGAAAAAGCTACCACTGCATTTGCCGTTTTCATCAGCAAAGGGAGCACAGGCACATGTTGCCATGTGCATTCCTGTTTCACACAGGAGACCCCTTGCCTTCCCTGTCCCTCACGTTACCGCCTCCATGAATGGCTGGAAATGGATCCTTGGCCCACTCCTTGCTCAATACCTCCTGGCTCCTCAGCACTGCACTGCACTGCACTGCACTTTCATACAAGACAGTAAACACAACGCTTAGCAAATATGCACACATTGCATATTTCACACATGACAACCCCACACATTGCATATTGCACACATGACAACCCCACAGTTAACACCACAAAGATGGCTGAGCAAAGAGGACACTTCCTGGGCTGGACTGGGGAACAGCCCTCTTTCTGCGGCCACAAAGGGGCGGTTGGAGCAGCGTGGCCTTTAGGGGAAGGGGAGTGGAGGAGCTGCCGGTTCCTTTGGCCTTTTCGTGATTCAAGAGCAAACTCCAAGGGTGCTTACTTTTCACACCATACGCTTAATAGCCCTGTACCTTGGCTTTACTGACCTCAGTGGTATTCTATGAAATCCTGGACCTTGCCTTTTGGGGTGGCATCAGAATTCACTAATTGAGATTTCTAAGCATCCCTTCCTAAACTGCAAATCCCGGGAGTCCATCAGGTGGAACCATGGCAGTCAAAGCGGAAGCGTTACAACCAGATCGTGCCTCTTTGCAGCTTCTTTTCTTCATAACACTCCAAGATTGTGTATGTATGTGTGTGTGAGAGAGATTGAGAACGGGAGAGAGAACAGGTAGGCTGTCAGGAATTATGTGAGTTGAAGTCCAAAACACCTGGAGGGAGGGCCAAAGTTGGCCCATGCCTGCTCTAAAGGGAGAAAACTCTTTTCCAAGTTCCCACAAGCATTGCATTGGAATGTAGAGCTGAAACAGAATGATGATCCAGACAACAGCCAAATATCCAATTTCTGGGGCTTTTTTTCACCACAGACTGTCCTGGTCTACTCATATTGCTTCCATTGCACTCCAAGATCAAGTAAGCAGTCCTGTCATTTTGCGTTTTACTGCTACTAAAGGGGGGCAGTTCATACTTTCGGCAATTAAAGCTGCTGTGCTTCCAGCATCTGGTTTGAGGGCCTAACATCAAAATTATACCAACAGCAAACACAGTTTTTGAGGGGCCCTTTCCAGCTCCCCAGATGTGTACCATCTGGGGAACAGTGACAAATGTAAGATACTCCACTTTGGCAGAAAAAAATGAAATGCAAAGATACAGAATGGGTGACGCCTGGCTCGAGAGCAGTACGTGTGAAAAAGATCTTGGAGTCCTCGTGGACAACAAGTTAAACATGAGCCAACAATGTGATGTGGCGGCAAAAAAAGCCAATGGGATTTTGGCCTGCATCAATAGGAGCATAGTGTCTAGATCTAAGGAAGTAATGCTACCCCTCTATTCTGCTTTGGTTAGACCACATCTGGAATATTGTGTCCAATTCTGGGCACCACAATTCAAGAGAGATATTGACAAGCTGGAATGTGTCCAGAGGAGGGCGACTAAAATGATCAAGGGTCTGGAGAACAAGCCCTATGAGGAGCGGCTTAGGGAACTGGGCATGTTTAGCCTGAAGAAGAGAAGGCTGAGAGGAGATATGATAGCCATGTATAAATATGTGAGAGGAAGCCACAGGGAGGAGGGAGCAAGCTTGTTTTCTGCTTCCTTGGAGACTAGGACGCGGAACAATGGCTTCAAACTACAAGAGAGGAGATTCCATCTGAACATTAGGAAGAACTTCCTGACTGTGAGAACCGTTCAGCAGTGGAACTCTCTGCCCCAGAGTGTGGTGGAGGCTCCTTCTTTGGAAGCTTTTAAAAGCAGAGGCTGGATGGCCATCTGTCAGGGGTGATTTGAATGCAATATTCCTGCTTCTTGGCAGGGGGTTGGACTGGATGGCCCATGAGGTCTCTTCCAACTCTTTGATTCTATGATTCTATGATCCTGTGTCTTATTACTTGAATCCAGGGAAGCACCCCTGTCAATAAGAGCCTGGTGGTGAGCACTTAAATATTGGCTCAAGATCCAAGTTTTTAGTTTAGGGTCTGGTTTGATGTTTCACTTAGCTCAAGATGAGTACATAAGCAGTTCATTTAAGATCAATTCGAAGAAAGCCCCCTCCATTGGCCTTTCTACATCCCCTCTAACTCATCTGGGTTTTGACATGGCTCTCAAATCAATCAAGACCAAGATATTGCCTTTTGTGAGCTGCGCTCTTGCTCTTATGTATCTTATTCTCCTAGTGCCCTGTCCATCCATTATGTTGGGCCTTTTCATGCCGCAAACTATCTAAAGAACTTGACTGTAGTCAAATATTACTGCTTATTTTCCAAAGCAAGGTGCAATCTGCTCCCATCGGAATTGATTTGCAAGTACCCCATATAACGAAAGACTCTGCCCATGTAACAAACAGGAAGTAGAATGCATCTACCACATTCTACTGTCATGCAGTTTCTATGAACAGGCCTGAGCACACATAATCAACCCCTACTAAGGAATTTATCAGCAAGTCCAGTGAAATTTTATGTGACATTTCTACTTAGTGATAACCTTCCTCACGTGACCTTGGCAGTTGCCAAGTTTCTTTCTGAGACAGCCAGAATTAGACAATTCCCAATTTTAAACACAGGCTGAAACACGCCTGCAATTATTGTAGTCTTTTACCTATGTTTTTAGCCAACATGTATTTTAAGCAGTTTTTAACTATTGTAAATTTTATCCATTTGTGTGTTCAATCAACTGGTTGTTCTTAATCTCATTACCTGCATACTTTGTATGTCTACAGTGCAATAACAGTCTTTGGACCATAATAAAATGTTGTTGTTGAACAGACAAAAGGACTGTCTGCATCACTTGCTTGTAAATATAAAAAAGAAGCTCAGCTTCACACCCAATTAATGTAGCTTGCATTTAAGCCCTAGGAGTAACTTTCTTCACTAGGAATTTCAGCCAAAATGAAGTCCACAACTGCAGAAGTTCTCTTCCCCTGCTCAGAAAACACTTTGGGAGAAACAGTATAGCTTATGTATTCAGCTCTGAGATAGTTCCACATTTATGACTGTTTTAGTTCACCGAATTTAAGAAACTGGAGTTGAAATTATATCAAATAAATGAAACAGTTAAAATCACAATAATAATAGTTCCAAAAAATATATTAGCTTGACCCAGCAATGTAAACATTTATATCTGGTGAGCCCATCTGATGTTGTAGCTTGCAGCTGATAAAGATCAAAAGCAAAAAGTAATACTGTATGTAATCTAATCTATATCCAGCTGCTCTCATAGATAAAGGGAGTGACCACTCCCCTTTCTCCAGAAGTAAATACCCTGATGCATTTCAGCAGGATAGGCTGCCCTACTGCCGGTGCGTGGCCAAAAGGAATCATAGAATCATAGAATCGAAGAGTTGGAAGAGATCTCATGGGCCATCCAGTCCAACCCCCTGCCAAGAAGCAGGAATATTGCATTCAAATCACCCCTGACAAATGGCCATCCAGCCTCTGCTTAAAAGCTTCCAAAGAAGGAGCCTCCACCACACTCCAGGGCAGAGAGTTCCACTGCTGAACGGCTCTCACAGTCAGGAAGTTCTTCCTAATGTTCAGATGGAATCTCCTCTCTTGTAGTTTGAAGCCATTGTTCCGCGTCCTAGTCTGCAAGGAAGCAGAAAACAAGCTTGCTCCCTCCTCCCTGTGGCTTCCTCTCACATATAATCATATCTATCATATCTCCTCTCAGATGGGAAAAGGAACAGAATGAACTGCAGTGCAAAGTAATTACGTTAAATGTGGGAAGCAGAAAAATTAACCATGTTTCTCAAAGCGCCCATCTCTCCATATATATATATATGACTTTCAAGATCTTGGGTTGTAGCGTTTGCACAAAGTTGGAATTCCTCAACATACACCCGCTCTCTGGGCCCATTTCACTTCACTATCAGTAATGTTTACCGTGGCACAGGGTTCTCCTTTAGTTCCATTCCAGGTACTTGGGCCCCATCCAGACTGCCATGTAATGCAGTTTCAGAATTCTGTTTAACTGCACTAAACCGAATTATATGTGTCTACACTGCCATTTAATACTAATCAATGCAGTTAACTGCCTAAGGCTACATGAGGACACACAATGGGGGGAAAGTTAGAAATTTAGTAGGTGAGATGGGCAGAATACCACTTTCTCCTTCAGAATGCTTAATGAGATTGTGCAGCTACATCTCAGCTTGCTGCCAACAAAAGCAGACATCATTGGCATAAATAAACAACCTGATCCTTCAGCTATGGGCCACTTTCTGGTATTAGAACCAGGTGCTTTATCGAGAAGGAGCATGGAGTCCTTTCCCTTTCTGCCACTTATCTCCTTGTAGCCCCTCTTCCCCAACATCATGGATGGGGAAAAGATGGACTGGATTAGATGGACAGTAATCCACTTCCATGGAAAGCGCATACATATATTCACGCCCCACATAATGTACCACCTGAACAATGGAAACCTGATTGAGTCATATTTCCAGGCATTGAGATCTTTGCAGGACACAAGTCATTTTGACTTATGGAAACCCAAAAGCCACATGGTTCCCTTGGCATGATTTGTCTGGAGGCTGAGAGAGTGTGACCTGCCCAAGGTCATCTGGTGGATTTCCGTGCCTCAGCAGAGACCCGAGTCATAGTCCAAAGCCAAATTACTGCACCACACTGGCTGCCACAAATATTATTATTATTATTATTATTATTATTATTATTATTATTATAGCATTCCAGGAATTTTTTCTGCCATGTAATTAGAGCATCTCGATTCCACTTTAACTGCCATGGTGGTGTCCTCTGGGAAGGTGGGGCTTGTAGTCTGGAAAGGCACAAATTCCACCCACAAAGTCTAAACTTGACTCCCTACCCTGCAAACCCCAGGATTCCATAGGATGGAAGTACGGAAGTTAAAGTCGGATAGTTTAGTGCTATAACTGTGTAGTGCAGAAAGGCTCCATGTCTTGACAAACACTAGGCTGGAAGACGGTGTATATTCGATTTTAGTATGACGACTGACCACTGTAGTTTTAAATATATGTGCTTTTTTAATGTTTTATTGTAATGTGTATTTTGATATTTTACCGATTGTATGTGTTTTTATGGTTGGGTCCCTCTTATGAGGTGAGAAGCTCGGTATATAAAACTTTGAAATAAATAAATAAATAGGCTGAGGCAGATGGAGAGGAAATGGAGGCTGACAGCGACTCAGCTCAGCAGGCCCTTGAGTTGTTCTCTGGTGCTTTCAACTCTATCTTGCTCTAGCATCTTCCGTTCCAGAAGCATCGCACCCACTGCCACCACCTCCATAGCCTATCCAGCAATGCCTTAAGGTGGCTCAGGCATTTCTAATGACAGAGAGATGGATATGTAATTTTTGCATCCTTTACCTTTCAGCCTTCCAAGCCAGTTTTCAGACTACATTTACTTTGATGGGTCCTAATGTTTGGACGTAGCCCCTTTCTTGTCTTCTCCTAACTACATACCAATGCTTATGTTTGCTGTGGCTTCCTCTACCCAGTCCCTCTAGCCTTCCAGAGATCTTCTTCTTCTATAGGGCAAGCTCCCTTTACCTGATCAAAACAGATCCTGGTCCTGCCTTCACAAAGCTAGGTATTTTTGGCAAGGGTGTACGCTAAACCAAAATAAAAAGTCACCATAGTTTCGTCCTTCCTGTTCAATCCTGCCAATTTTCCAGACCAGCAGTGAGCCCCTAGGACTTGATGTCATATCAAATACTATGTGGACAAAATCACAAACATGCGTGAGGTGTGGCAGGCACCTAGCCTGAGGACAAAGCAAGTCTGAAAGGAGTGGAAGATATTATTCTCCTTGCTAAACATCAAGTCCTAGTGCTCCAGTCCTATGAGCCCTGGTTCACTACAGAAAGGGAAAACTGAGCCTTTTTTGCTTCTACATAAGCACAAGTTCGACCACCCTCTCACTCCAAAAACTAACACAGAAAATTCATATATGGAACAACTGGAAAATGATGAACCAGACCCGGATTAACATTGGTTTTAGTATGGCAAGTGCCTCCCCTGCTGCTCTTGTTCCCAGTGGCCAATGAACATGCAAAATGCATTGCAAGTCTGAAAATGGAGAGGATCTTAGGCAACTGTTTGTTTGTTGTTGTTGTTGTTGTTTTTTTTTTTTTTTACTGTAGGAAGCCAGAGATGAACTTACATAGAGTATCAGTGTAGGGAAGTGACTGGGAAATAGGCTAAAAAACCAGAACAGTCATAATTATCACCAAGGTTATCTAAACCAGACTGGAAGCTTGGCAAGAATTCTAAAAGGTTCTTCAGACCACACATCACCTATATTTCTGTGCAATAGTGTAGGTGCCCAAATTAGGAGAGAGGGTTAAGAAAGAGTCAGCAACTCTGCAATGCCATGGCTAACTTGTGCCTATTGCACACATCAAAGACAGATCCAACTTACTGCACAATACACCTGGCACAAGCGGGAAGCCGCCGGTACCTGTCAAGACATTTTTCCCTACATTGTGTGTGTGTATGTGTGTGTGTTTAGTGTCATTGTCAAGTTTAAACAGATGGCTCTAGCCTGGCTGAACAAATGAAGGCAAGGAAAACAAGGAAGGCAGCGGAGCGGAGAGAGCTCCCGCAACCCACCAATGGGGCCTGAGCTGGTCTCACCCAGGCACCCAACTCTGGTTGGTGGCCTGCGGAGTGCTAGGCAACGTGGCCATGTTGAGGCCATTTTGTGGTGGAAGAGCAGAGTCAAAGTTGAAGTCCATTTCATCACTGTCCATGAAGTCATTCAAGATGATGGACTCCACGTCACACTCCAAACTACCATTGAACATGTCCAAGTCCAAGTCTGCTGGGAATCTCTCCTGACCCAAAACAGGGGTGTGCATGGCTTCTGGGTAGGGTCCCTGTAAAGAATCCAACAAACTCATGTGCGCCCCTGGATTGTTGACATAGGAATGGATGTGCCCATGGTGGGGCATGGCCGCCATGCTGCAAGTGTCGCTGGGCAGGCTCATAAGGCTGATGGGAGTGGGTAAGGCACTGTTGTTGACAGAAGGGTGGTGGCTGGCTGATGACGGATGGTACAATGCACCACTCTTCATAAGGGAGGGTGAGTGGGGGTGGTAGGAAACCAGGCCAATCTCCCCGCTGCAACTGCTACCACCATTGCCACTGCACATGAGAACATTTGGTCTGTGGCTGCGAGGTGGCGGACCCATGCTGTTGGCCTGTGGCAAGTGAGAGTCACTCTCTTTGTATGTGTAGGAGATCGAGGAAAGCAGATCCTGCAACAAAGAGTTGCGGTAAGAGTGCATGGGAGCAAAAGTGGCCTGTTTGTTCTCCTGGATGGTCTGCATGGGCAAGCGGCGCATGAGGCTCATGGCAGGCTGGCTGTAGATGGTCCCACAGTAGGTGCTGCTGCTGCCACCTCCCCCTCCTCCAGTGCCCACAGCAGAGCACTTGGTGTTGAAGCTGAAGCTGGAATTCCTCTGCCGGAGAGCGCCTGCAGAGAGCGGCTGGCCAGGGCTCAGGCTGTAGTTGTCCTGCAGGTCATCCAGCAGGCTCTCACCGAGGCTCTCGTTCAGATTGATGGTGCCGGTGAGGTCAGCTAGCCTGGGCATCTCGACAGAGCAACGGGCATTCAGGGAGGGGGACATGGTGCTGGATGGGCTTGGGTACATCAGCGGGGAAGATGGAGTCCCATCCTCCTCTTCCAACTCATCCGGCTCATGGTTGGCCATAATGGGAGAAAGGTGTCCACTCAGTGTGCTGGCTGAGGAATTGGCTCGTGTCCGAAAGTCAGCCCAAGCATCGTACTCCTCGCTGGTGTGCGAGGAGGGGCTCCCAGACCACTTGGCTGGTGGCCCAGCTGGGCTCTCCTCCCCGCTGCGCTCCTGGGAGGCTTGGAGCTGCTTCTTCTTGCTGGCTTTGCCCTTGATCCGCAGGAACTTGCTGTTATTGTCCATGGAGACAGCTCGCCGGCGTGGCGTCTTTCCCGTTTTCCCACCCTCAGGGTTCAGCATCCACCAGGAGCTCTTGCCAGTGCCTTCGTTTTGCACGCGGATGAATCGGGTGTGTAGGGACAGGTTGTGGCGGATGGAATTCTGCAGGCAAAACACAAGAAAAGGAGATCTCCATCATTGCTAGTTAGCAGATTTGCCATTTACAAAGCCCGCCACACAGAGCCCCTTCCATCCCCATACTATCACATAAACAAAGCTTCCAAGAGTTGCCTTTTCTAACCACACCTCCCCGAATCCTCCTGCCATTGGCCATGTTAACTGGGCATTTCTGGGAGTGAAAATGTAATTCTCCGAAGTTTTACACACAAGACTACCCACCTGGCTTCAAAGCCTCCATGGGGCACATACTTTCTGCACTACCACTTTTGTATGAAAACAGGAATGGGAATCCTGTGGGTTTGTGGGTGTTGTTGGACTCCATCCTATAAGATAGCCAATTATCAAGGATAATGGGACCTGGGAGCCAATGATGTTGGAAAGGCCACAAGCTTCTCCTCTCATTATAGAAAACAAGTTGAAGTTTACCAGAAGGCCAAATTCTCTATTCTATTCCAATTTCAGGGGATGGTAGAAGGTACATCTCATGTACAGATAGATACCATGACTCTCCTTGTGACCTAAATTATATGCGTAAAAGAAGAAAGTCTGTGGTAATTAGAGGGAGGTATTGAATGAAAGGACTGTGAGGTCCACTCATGATCACTACTTAATTTTTCGACTTCAACATTTTACTTTCATATGTTCCACCAGCAAACAACCAATATAGTCACCACACCACAAACTTGTATGCTACTGAAGGATTATAAGGAGAGGAACAGTCAGGAATCGAGTCAATCCTTTTTGACCCCCAAATACTGGTACACTGAGCACAACTGAGCAGCCAGACATGGCATCCGCTGCAAAGACAAAACTAGAATCAAAACTTCATTTGAATTCATTTAGACCTACTGAACTGCAACTCCCAGGATTCCATAGCAGGTGTCAAACTGCAAATCCCATTGAAATCCAAATGAGGTTTTAATTTCAGTGGGATTTACTCTTGAGTAAGCCTGCCTCCAGCTTCCCAGTGTAGTTCCACTTCAAAATCTGTGCAATTTGACACCTCTTTAACTGCCATGGCTAATGCTATGGAATCATGGGAGTTATCGTTTCACAAGGTCTTTCGGCAGAGTGCTGGTGCCTCCACAAACTACAATTCCCAGGATTAAGTTTAGCATTGCTTTAACTACCATGACTTGAAGGTTATGGGATCCTGGGAGTTGTAGTTTGGGAAGGCCCTGGCAGATCAGGCTCAACATTGTAGAATGGATGCAGTTTGACGCCATTTGACTCAAATTCTTAGGGTTTCTCTGTGTCAAAAAAGAGAGACACCAAACCAAAAATTATCCCCTTCTTTTCAGTTTTGTCTTTGTAGCTTGAAAGGAAAGGGTTTGGGGTTGAAAGCTTAACCTGAAATGGGCTTCTTTACCCTGTTGCAGAGCCACCGTTTGTTTCATCGTATGGCTAACAGAACTAAATAGATGCAGGTTCAGAAGCCAAGGTTAAATTGTGATGAGCAAGAAATTATGCTTTTAGGGAGCACCCTAAAGGCAGCTTAAACTGTGGTGTGATACCACTATGTAACACATTTTTTGTTCCTTTATTATAAGTGTCATTCTCTAATTAGTTCTACCACAAAAACATGGGAAAAGTTTATTAAACAGCAAAAACTTTGTTTTGGCGGGACATCCTGCAGCACATTTTGCTACAGTTTTCAATGAGTATCTCATCAGAGAGTTTCAATCAATTAGACACAGTTGGTGGCAGGCACAAAAACAGAGTTTCTGGAGTAGAACAACTACTTTCAAAGCTAGGACCACACAATTAAACAGGAAATAACAATTTCAAACCAGAAACCCCTTTTTAACATTTTCTTACATAGTGTAATCTCTTCCATTTGTTTTGTACCACAGTCCAACAGGTTGCAACATTTGGCTAATTTAGAAACAATTTAAGGTATCTTCAGTTACTTTTGTACCTTGACTTTTTTCCAAAATGGTTATTAGAACAGTAATTATTAATATTACAGGGCTTGGGGCTGCAATGGAAACACATTACTTTTAAAAGGAATTGTTGAACTCTAGTTCTGAAATCATCCAGAGCACCGGGCTGGTCACTATGGGAAATGGGAGGTTGCCATTTGGTTTGCCTTATACTTCTCACCAGAAAGACCACACACACACTCACAGCCCAATTCTGCACAGCGCCTATTTATGCGCTCCCCCCCCCCCCAAAGACATTTATCACCAAAAAAGCTGAAAAGAGAAGGTTACGGTTTGCATACAAATTTCCTGAATGAATTCATATGGACAGATGACAACTGACCAGGAGTACCTCTGTCTTGTCTGGAATCAATTTCAATTTGTTCGTCCTCATCCAGACTGTCAGAAGCCCCTGGTGGCGCAATGGGTAAAGCCCCTGTGCTGGCAGGACTGAAGACTGAAGACCGATAGGTCGCAGGTTCGAATCCGAGAGATGGATGAGCTCCCTCTATCAGCTCCAGCTCCTCATGCGGGGACATGAAAGAAGCCTCCCAAAAGGATGATAAAAACATCAAATCATCCAGGCGTCCCCTGGGCAACGTCCTTGCAGACGGCCAATTCTCTCACACCAGAAGCAACTTGCTCCTGACACGACAAAGAAAAATCCAGACTGTCACAGCGGCCAATCACCGGTTCATCCGAAACTCTGGATGATCTCCCCCAATGGTTTCATGTAGATGTTAAACAACATGGGAGACAGTAGTGAACCCTGCGGAACCCCACAAGACAATGGTTGTGGGGTCAAGCAGGAGTCTCCCAACAACACCTTCTGGGAATTATCCTCTAGAAAGGACCGGAGCCACTGTAAAACAGTGCCTCCAAGGCCCGTTCCCATGAGACGTCCCAGAAGGATATCGTGGTCGACGGTATCGAAGGCCTCTGAGAGGTCCAGCAGAACCAACAGGGACACACTCCCCCTGTCTAGCTCCCGGTGCAGATCATCCACTAAGGCAACCAAGGCTGTCTCGGTACCATGGAGACCAAAATCCACTGATTGTGGTAATGTAAAAATAATTACATAAACTATACATCACAAATACACATATCAAAAAATCAGAACTGCCACATTCATTAAGTAGAAACAACTGGTTCTTCTCTTAAAGTATGAGTAGTTCTTCTCTTAAAGTATGGAGTCAACATGAGTTGACTCCAACCTGCAACCGGTTTTGACTCACAAGAGCCTTCGTCAGGCAGTTGGGTCTACAAACAACACATATCATGAATACACACATACAGTTGAACAATTTGTTATATCAAGTTTGTAAGAATATATACAGACACTCTACTTACTCATATTATCGAAAAAGGCTAAAAAAAAGCTCAACTATTGAGGTGAGAAATTCACCAACAGTCTTCTGGAGGGGTGGATCCTAAAGGGACATACATAGTGGCTAAAAGTAGTGTTGCATTGTGACATAAATTATAAGCCATACATAGAGAAATATAATATCTATGAAACAAAAATAATATAATACTCACAGCTAATCTTTGTTGACCAATATACTCTGCAAGGCGTTTTATTCTGTGGCGAGTATAAGATCAAAATAACTCAACCCATTACTAATATAGGAAGTCCATTGGTCAGGTGATAGTGACATCATTATCAGTTCAGAATACATTGGGGTAAAACTTATTCTGTTACAAAAAACAGTCATATGAATTGGTGTTGTTTAACCCTTTTGGATGTTCTGTTTGCAGGGTAAAGATCCAGAAAGATTCCCATTGTAAAAGTTTAGTTTGGAAGTCATTGTCTCTGGGTGGAATAACCACCTCTAAAATCTGTACTTGAAATTATTCAGGGCTGTGGTTCAGGTATACAAAATGTTTATACAGAATAGAATCGGTAGAATGTTTCCTGATTTTACTTTTGTGCTCAATGATCCTGAGCTTGACTTCTCTGCTTGTTTGACCAATGTAAATAAGTGAGCAGGGACAGGTGATGGCATATACTACACTTTCAGTGGAGCAGGTAGCAAAGTGATTGATTCTATCTTGAGTTTTAGTGTGCTGGTTCTGAAAGAACTTAGTTTGTACGAACTGTGAACATATAGAACAGTGATGACAAGCAAAGTTTCCTATTAAAATAGGTTTAGTGATCAATGGCTTAGGGTCTATATCTGAGTGAATCAAAATATCCCTGATGTTTTGTGTTCTCCTATGAGCAATGGGGGGGGGGGGGGGGGTCTCTCACAACCCGGTACATCGCTCACCAAGTTCCAATACTTTTTCACTGTTTTATAGTGTGTTTAGATAGGTTGGTCAAAGTGAGAGGCCATACTACTCTGTTATCCCTGTGTTTGATCTTATCCTCTAGTATAGCAGATCTCGAAACACTGGAAGCTTTAGTACTAGCCTTATGAATCACATGTTCAGGATAGCCCTTGTCTCTAAACTGATTTTGCAGTATTTACATGTTATGTTTGAAGTCCTGTGGTAAGGTGCAGTTATGTTTGATTCTCAGCATCTGTGCATATGGTAGATTATTTTTAAGGGGTATGCTGTAATAACTATTGTAATTCAGAAATGCATTTCTGTCTGAGGGTTTGCGATAATTGTTAACTAGGAGCTTATTGTTGTCTTTCATTACTTTTACATCCAGATATGCTACACTATTGGGATTGATGTTGCCTGTAAATTTAATGCAAGGATGAAGAGTATTGATCCATGTTAGTAATTCCTGAGCTGTCTGTTCATTCTGCATGATCAAAAAAATATCATCTATATATCTGCAATATTTTACCATGTGGTTGTGAAGGGGATTTTTTTCGTGATTCAAAATAAATTTAACTTCCAAATCATTCATGAATAAATTGGCTATGGATGGAGCAACTGCGCTCCCCATAGCCACGCCCTGAGTTTGAAAATAGAACATTGGTCAAATCTGAAATAATTTTCCTCAAGAATTACATCAATCAAATCTAATAGAAACTGAGTAGGAGGATGTAAGGTGGGACTCAAATCAAGTGTGTTTGCACAGAATACCTGGCCGTTCTAAATGAGTTCAAGTCCCCAGGGCCAGATCAACTACACCCAAGAGTACTGAAGGAACTAGCGGAAGTCATCTCGGAACCATTGGCAATCATCTTTGAGAGTTCTTGGAGAATGGGAGAAGTTCCAGCAGATTGGAGGAGGGCCAATGTGGTCCCAATCTTCAAGAAGGGAAAAAAGGATGACCCAAACAACTACCGTCCGGTCAGCCTCACGTCAATGCCAGGCAAGATTCTGGAAAAGATTGTTAAGGAAGTGGTCTTCAAACACTTAGAAACAAATGCGGTCATCGCTAATAGTCAACATGGATTTATCAAAAACAAGTCATGCCAAACTAATCTGATCTCTTTTTTCAATAGAGTTACAAGCTGGGTAGATGCGGGGAATGCCGTGGATGTAGCGTACCTGGATTTCAGTAAGGCCTTCAACAAGGTCCCCCATGACCTTCTGGCAAGGAAACTAGTCCAATGTGGGCTAGGCAAAACTACGGTGAGGTGGATCTGTAATTGGTTAAATGGACGAACCCAGAGGGTGCTCACCAATGCTTCCTCTTCATCCTGGAAAGAAGTGACGAGCGGAGTGCCGCAGGGTTCTGTCCAGGGCCCGGTCCTGTTCAACATCTTTATTAATGACTTAGATAAAGGCTTAGAAGATAGGATCAAGTTTGCAGATGACACCAAATTGGGAGGGATAGCCAATACTCCAGAGGACAGGAGCAGGATTCAAGACGATCTTGACAGATTAGAGAGATGGGCCAAAACTAATAAAATGAAGGTCAACAGTGACAAATGCAAGATACTCCACTTAGGCAGGAAAAACGAAATGCGAAGATACAGAATGGGCTATGCCTGGCTTGAGAGCAGTACGTGTGAAAAAGATCTTGGAGTCTTTGTGGACAACAAGTTAAACATGAGCCAACAATGTGATGTGGCAGCAAAAAAGGCCAATGGGATTTTGGCCTGCATTAATAGGAGCATAGTGTCTAGATCTAGGGAAGTAATGCTACCCCTCTATTCCGCTTTGGTTAGACCACACCTGGAATATTGTGTCCAATTCTGGGCACCACAATTCAAGAGAGATATTGACAAGCTGGAATGTGTCCAGAGGAGGGCGACTAAATTGATCAAGGGTCTGGAGAACAAGCCCTATGAGGAGCGGCTGAAGGAGCTGGACATGTTTAGCCTGAAGAAGGGAAGGCTGAGAGGAGATATGATAGCCATGTATAAATATGTGAGAGGAAGCCACAGCGAGGAGGGAGCAAGCTTGTTTTCTGCTTCCTTGGAGACTAGAACGCGGAACAATGGCTTCAAACTACAAGAGAGGAGATTCCATCTGAACATGAGGAAGAACTTCCTGACTGTGAGAGCCGTTCAGCAGTGGAACTCTCTGCCCTGGAGTGTGGTGGAGGCTCCTTCTTTGGAAGCTTTTAAACAGAGGCTAGATGGCCATCTGTCAGGGGTGATTTGAGTGCAATATTCCTTCTCCTTGGCAGGGGCTTGCACTGGATGGCCCATGAGGTCTCTTCCAACTCTTTGATTCTATGATTCTATGAACTCTCAAGCTTCTGCTAAAGGAATGCTAGTATATAAGGAAGTCACGTCCATGGTCATTAAGACTGCACCAGTGGGAACACAAAGATTTTCTACGATGTTAATGAAATGTTTAGTGTCTTTGACGTATGACATGGTTTGTTTGACAAGGGCCTGTAGAAAAAAATCAACAAATTTAGATAATGGTTCAAGAACTGAGCCGGACCCAGAGACAATGGGCAGGCCTAGAAGTGGCCTAATGTCTTTATGAATGTCTCGGTACCATGTCCCAGCCTAAAACCAGACTGTGCCAGGTCCAGATAATCCATGTCTTCCAAGAATAACTGGAGCTGAGAAGCCACCACATGTTCCAGGACTTTGCCCAAAAAGGGGAGATTGGAAACAGGCCAAGAGTTATCCAATTGAGTGGGGTCCAGTGATGGTTTTTTCAACAGCGGTTTTATTACAGCTTGTTTTAAGCTGGCTGGAATATTGCCTTCCCGGAGGGAGGCATTAACCACCACCTTTACCCACTCGGCCAATCCCCCTCTGGCTTCTTTTAACAGCCAGCATGGGCAGGGGTTTAGGATGCATGTGGTCGCTCTCATCCCTCCAAGTATCTTGTCCACATCCTCGGGTTTGACCAATTGAAATGAATCCATCAAAATCGGAAAAGCAGGTGCTCCAGCTACATCCAAATTCTGTGCCTCTATGAATTATGTATGAGTATATAGATGCCTCTGCTTGTTTTGCATTAATTTATTCACTATTTCTGAATCATAACAAGAAGTTATGGATAGCACCCAAGCCCCAAGCCCTAGCTGATGCTGTAGTGTCTTACGTTTCATCTTCTCAGATTATGTCAATCTTCCTCTCCTCCTATGTTTTTCAGCTCTACATTCTTGAGGATTAAATGTGCGCGCACATGTGTGTGTGTGTAGCACAGGACCCTCATGAACATGAAAATCCACAACAACAAAATTGCTATTGTTTTACCTCAAAGAAAACTTCCCTAGGAATTTCTAGGTCCACCAGCATGACTTTATATATGACCAACTTCTGGCATGGGTTTTCTTTCAGGATCCCTAAAGACCAAATCCACGAATAATAAAACCCACAAATGTTGTAAATGTGAAGGTCTGACTTGTGTATGTGCGTGTGTGAATAGGTTTCTTGAAATGTGGCATTTTGTTTTGTAAAATTGAGCAATTTTACTCAGAGAGTTCCACTGCTGAACGGCTCTCACAGTCTGAACATTAGGAAGAACTTCCTGACTGTGAGAGCCGTTCAGCAGTGGAACTCTCTGCCCCGGAGTGTGGTGGAGGCTCCTTCTTTGGAAGCTTTTAAGCAGAGGCTGGATGGCCATTTGTCAGGGGTGATTTGAATGCAATATTCCTGCTTCTTGGCAGGGGGTTGGACTGGATGGCCCATGAGATCTCTTCCAACTCTTTGATTCTATGATTCTATGATTCTAATTGTGTAATATAATCTACATCCCATCTCGAAGTTTAAGATCTTCTGGGGAGGCCCTGCTCTCGACCCCGCCAGTGGCACAAGTGAGGCTGGCGGGGACGAGAAGCAGGGCCTTCTCAGTGGTGGCCCCCCGCCTGTGGAACTCACTCCCCGGGGAGATTAGATCGGCGACTTCCCTTCTGGCGTTTAGGAAAAAACTGAAGACCTGGGTGTGGGACCAAGCCTTTGGTCATTCGGACAACTAACTTAAGGATCTAACGATAGACAAGGACAAATGGAATGGAATGGATATATGGACTCTGAACCCTGAGCATGAGATTGTTTTATTATTTTATTATGTATTATGTTTTAATTTAACTGTTGAATTGTTTTGTATTTTACATTGCTTGTCAATTGATTTGGGCATCTAACTGTGCCTCCTCTGTAAGCCGCCCTGAGTCCCCCCCGGGGTGAGAAGGGCAGGGTATAAGTAAGAGAAATAAATAAATAAATATACTGAGGGAAGGCACTCAGAGAGCAAAGCAAACTGACAAAATGGGTATAGAGATACCTTGGGAAAGTTATTTTGGACCATATATTCCATCAAGCACGTAATCTTTGTGTCTCTTTTAAGAGAGGAGAGTGGGCTGCTGCTAATAATAATAATACCTACAAAACCCTATACGGTTCCGGCCCAGTGTATTTGTCCGAACGGATCTCCCTCTACATCCCACCTCGAAGTTTAAGATCTTCTGGGGAGGCCCTGCTCTCGACCCCGCCAGTGGCACAAGTGAGGCTGGCGGGTATGAGGAGCAGGGCCTTCTCAGTGGTGGCCCCCCACCTGTGGAACTCACTCCCCGGGGAGATCAGATCGACGACTTCCCTTCTAGCGTTTAGGAAAAAACTAAAGACCTGGATGTGGGACCAAGCTTTTGGCCATGCTGACAACTAACTAAAGGACCTGTCGATAGACAATGGAATGGATATATGGACTCTGATATATGGACTCTGACATGAGATAGTTTTTATGATTTTATTAGGTATTGATGTTTTATTTTAATTGTTGAATTGTTATATTTTGTATTGTTTGTTGTGTGTTTTGGGCATCTAATTGTGCCTTTCCTCTAAGCCGCCCTGAGTCGTCCCCCCCGGGGTGAGAAGGGCGGGGTATAAGTAGATGAAATAATAAATAATAATAATAATAATATTCAACCATGCTCGGAGGGAACTATAGTATAATTAAATAAGGCAGAAAAAGCCTGTTGTTGCGTCCAGTGGGTTTTCAAAGGTGAACTATAGCAGCTTCTTAATAAATGCTGGTGCTTTTGATCCAGGGCTGGAAAGCATTCCATGAGGTCAGGGCTGCATTTACCAATCAAGTGCCTGCACACACGCCAGGGGGTTAAAGAAGAGGCATCCCCCATATTGCCATGAAAGACTTTCGGAGTTTGCAAAGCATCAGCGCCATGCCTCTGACCCAAGGCATACTAACGCGAGGCAAGCAAGTTATAGGCCCTGTATATCATATTATGTAATGGCATACTTCTCTGCACTTCATTTATTTGGCAATTGCTCACAGGCTGGCACCTTGCCAGTAGCCACCAAACCCAAGTCTGCAGAAATCAATCTTGTGCTGACTGATTAAGCCATGGTTAGAACTAATTGCTCCTTCGTGTGTGGGGAGAATAAATTATGGGCTTTCATCTCAGCATGCTCAAAAATGTAATGGCTGGGCTTGGGTCTTAACTCCTTCTTTCCCAACACGCTTGCCTGGGATGAGGGGAGGGATGGGCAGGAAGTTCGGCTGCAGCATGGGATCCAGTCTCACTCTGGGACTACCGGACCTTTAATTCTGGGGCTATTAAAACTTGTGCGCCAGCTGCGCGCGTACCTTGGGACGCAGGGAGCATACAACGCCCTTGTTGTACCAGCTCCACTGGCTGCCGATTTGCTACCGGGCCTAATTCAAGGTGCTGGTGTTGGCCTACAAAGCCCTAAACGGTTCCAGCCCAAAATACCTGTCTGACCGCATCTCGGCCTATGAGCCCACAAGGACTTTGAGATCGTCCGGGGAGGCCCTTCTCTCGATCCCGCCTGCCTCACAGGCATGCCTGGCGGGGACTAGGGACAGGGCCTTCTCGGTGGTGGCCCCCCGGCTGTGGAACACCCTCCCTGTGGACATCAGACTGGCGCCCTCCCTTATGACATTCCGCAAGAGACTAAAGACGTGGTTGTTTGAGAAGGCGTTTGACAAAAATAAGAAAAGAAGGACGGACTGGGAACCGATGAGGTCATACCTAAAAGAAAAGAAAAAAATTCTACAAGAATACGAACCATAAGGTAGTGGAAACCAAACAAGAAGGAAAGAAGAGAAGTATCTATAAAAGGAAGAACATCTTCCGCCAACTATTCTGGAAGTCAAGCTTTTTTTTAAGCAGCCGCACTGTCCCCCCCCCCCCCTTCCCATTTCCCCGGGATCCCGTACCCCCCAAACCCCTGGTGACCTTGCACCCACCCCCTCCCCTCCTGCTTGTTCCCTCCTATCCAAGCCCCGCAAACCTCCCCAACACCCTATTCTATGTATATATTCAATTGAAAAATGCTAATAAAAATATATTTTAAAAAAAAAAGAGAAGGCGTTTGAGTAAGTGCTGCAACAATTGGCAATGACGATTGGAACGGAACATGGATAACGAGATTTGGATTGTGATTCAATGATGAGACGTCGCGAATGATTTAGTGTAATTGTATTATTGATAGTGATGTTGTTTACTGTTGTTGTGATATTGCTTATGTTGTAAATTGTACCTGGTTTTATATGTTGTACACCGCCGTGAGTCGCCCTAGGGCTGAGAACGGCGGTCTACAAGTGCAGTAAATAAATAAATAATAAATAAAATAAAGTTGGATCTGGCCACGGTGGTCCACGCTCTTGTTACATCCCGATTAGATTACTGCAACACACTCTACGTGGGGTTGTCTTTGAAGACTGCTCGGAAACTTCAGCTAGTTCAGCGAGAGGCAGCCAGATTGCTCACCGGAGCGGCATACAGGGAGCATACCACCCCCCTGTTGTGCCAGCTCCACTGGCTGCCGATCCAATTCCGAGCACAATTCAAAGTGCTGGTTTTGACCTACAAAACCCTATACGGCTCTGGCCCAGTGTACTTGTCCGAACGGATCTCCCTTTACGTCCCACCCCGGAGTTTAAGATCGGCCGGGGGGGCCCTGCTCTCGACCCCACCAGTGTCACAAGTGAGGTTGGCGGGGATGAGGAGCAGGGCCTTCTCGGTGGCAGCCCCCTGCCTGTGGAATTCGCTCCCCGGGGAAATCAGAACAGCAACCTCACTCCTCTCCTTTAGGAGAAAACTCAAAACATGGATGTGGGACTAAGCGTTTGGCAAATGAGCAGGTAAAGAATTGACACTATCTAGGAAGGGTATAATGGAATGGGACCTGGAACCCGGAAAGACGAATGCTGAACAGGTGAATTGTTCTATAGGTTGTTATTGATTGTTAATTGCATTGTGGTTTTATCTATGATAACTGTTTTAATTGTTTCAATTATGATTGTCATTTTGTATAACTGTAATTGTATAGGCGCGGAATGGTGCCTCATTGTGTAAGCCGCCCTGAGTCCCCCCTTGGGGGTGAGAAGGGCGGGGTATAAGTGCCGGAAATAAATAAATAAATAAATAAATAAATAAATGAAAGCCCAAATAGCCCAGAAACTCAAATCAACACATTAGATAAAGGGAGTGGGGGAAACAGTGCAATATAGATGGAGGGCTATAGATTTCCCCGATCCTGCTGTCCAAGGTTTTCAATTATCCCTATTTATTTATTTATTTATTTATTACTGCGCTTGTATACCGCCGTTTCTCAGCCTAAATTGGCGACTCAACGCGGTTTACAACTCTACAACATCAATCAACAATATTCAGTTTAAAAAGCATAAAAACAACATACAATACATGATATTGGGCCACCAATACAATCCAGTGCATCTCTTAACTAGAATCGCAATCCAATTTCATCGTCCATGATTACCAATCCTTAATCATCACCTCATTGCACCGGATTAACCGAATGCTTGTTCGAACATCCATGTCTTCAATCTTTTTCGAAACACCATCAGCGAGGGGGCTGATCTTACCTCTATGGGGAGGGCGTTCCAAAGCCGAGGGGCCACCACAGAAAAGGCCCTGTCTCTCGTTCCCGCAAGCCGCACCTGTGAAGCAGGCGGGATAGAGAGCAGAGCCTCCCCAGAAGATCTTAGGGTCCTGGTGGGCTGATAGGCCGAGATACGTTCGGATAGGTAGGTTGGGCCAGAACCGTTTAGGGCTTTAAAGGCCAACGCCAGCACTTTGAATTGAGCCCGGTAGCAAATCGGCAGCCAGTGGAGCTGGTACAGCAGAGGAGTTGTATGCTCCCTGCGCCCCGCTCCGGTTAGTATCATGGCTGCCGCTCGTTGGACTAATTGGAGCTTCCGAGCCGTCTTCAAAGGCAACCCCACGTATCATACAAATTCTCCGAACTGCCAACATTTCTTTTGGCTGACCTCAGGTAAAACCTGACATTTATTCCAGATTAGATTGTTTGACTAATCCAGTACTCCACCTTGATCCACCACGATCCACTCAATTCGGACCTTTAACTCCAGCGATAGGTATTAAGGTCAATCCGTTTGGGCCACTCCCAAAGGGGTACAACTGGGGAGTGTTTGTTCCATGATTTGGGCTTATTGATCATTTGCTCCTGGGCTTGATGAATCCTTGCTACTCGGCATAAGCTCCTGCCTTGCAGCCCATTTGATGCTGGCAAGTATATCTTCTCTGCTTGTCTCCACATCCAAGGAAGGAAAATTGGAAGAAACATATTTTCTACTGTAAGAACTGCATGAGTCAAATGCATGGACTCCATGGACTTCACTTCATTAGTTAAACTCCACTTAGTTCTGCACTTAAAATCTGGGAATCCACTGGGGTCACTACATTAGTTTGGGTTAAAGTGTAGAACTGACCACGGAACAACAGACTGGTTCAAGATTGGGAAAGGCGTACGGCAAGGCTGCATCCTCTCACCCAACCTTTTTAACTTGTATGCAGAACACATCATGCGATGTGCGGGGCTTGATGAATGCAAAGCTGGGGTGAAAATTGCTGGAAGAAACATTAACAACCTCAGATATGCAGATGACACCACTCTGATGGCCGAAAGCGAGGAGGAGCCGAGGAGCCTTCTAATCAAGGTGAAAGAAGAAAGCGCAAAAGCTGGGTTGCAGCTAAACATCAAAAAAACCAAGATTATGGCAACAAGAATGATTGACAACTGGAAAATAGAGGGAGAAAACGTGGAGGCCGTGACAGACTTTGTATTTCTAGGTGCAAAGATTACGGCAGATGCAGACTGTGGCCAGGAAATCAGGAGACACTTACTTCTTGGGAGGAGAGCAATGTCCAGTCTCGACAAAATAGTAAAGAGTAGAGACATCAGACTGGCAACAAAGATCCGCCTAGTCAAAGCCATGGTATTCCCTGTAGTAACCTACGGATGTGAGAGCTGGACCTTAGGGAAGGCTGAGCGAAGGAAGATCGATGCTTTTGAGCTGTGGTGTTGGAGGAAAGTTCTGAGAGTGCCTTGGACTGCGAGAAGATCCAACCAGTCCATCCTCCAGGAAATAAAGCCCGACTGCTCACTGGAGGGAAGGATACTAGAGACAAAGTTGAAGTACTTTGGCCACATCATGAGGAGACAGCAAAGCCTAGAGAAGACAATTATGCTGGAGAAAGTGAAAGGCAAAAGGAAGAGGAGCCGACCAAGGGCAAGATGGATGAATGGCATCCTTGAAGTGACTGGACTGACCTTGAAGGAGCTGGGGGTGGTGACGGCCGACAGGGAGCTCTGGCGTGGGCTGGTCCATGAGGTCACGAAGAGTCGGAGACGACTGAACGAATGAACAACAACAAAAGTGTAGTTTTTCAGTCTTTTAAATGTAGGGGGCAGCAGTCTTTTTCAATGTATCAATTGATTTTTCTCAATTCTCCATTTTTGTTTTGTTTTTTGCCAGATTTCTAATGAAGTAGCATTCCTTGCTGCCAGTTGAAAATGTGGGAGGGAAAGTTGTTGGAGGAGCTAAAACACCCACCACGGTTAGGAAGAGATCCCTTGATGCCATTTCCTCAGTTTTGAGAAAACATTTTTTTAAAAAGCCTTGGAAATCAGCCCCACTGAGTTCAGTTAAACTCTAGTGCCTTTTAGGATTGTCTGGCCATGTTCCAGAATATTATCTCATTATTATCAGAGGCATCACACCAACACCAGCATTATGGGGACCCAAGTGGGGAAATCACTTCAGATATGGAGGAATGTCACTCTTAGAAAGAGACACAGGATCAGGAAGCCTCTTCAGAATACTTCTACTCAGCTGCAGTTACACAATAGATTGTAGATTCTTACACAACTCTACCTGATCAGGAAACGCAACATCTTGGAGAGGAACACCATGACTTAGATTCTGCTCAGTGGATCATCCTTGATCAGCGCGGGGGATAGCCCTGACTGGTACAACACTTCACCACATTCACACTATACAGTCATGGAGATGTTCCATCCCCAGTCATAGACCAGGTGCAACAGGAACACACTCAGGAGAATGATGGGCTCTTGGACAAATCTCAATGGATTGTCCTTGATGAATGCACCGGGGATGTCGAGGAGGAGGACAACACTTTATACCTACACAATCCACTTCAGAAGAATCACTTTTCTGGGGACCTACACACTATCTTGCACAAAATGGACCCTGCGAATCCTCAAAGGAAACAGGTCTTGGAAGTAGGCGACTCCTTCCTTAGAGGATGGAAGCCATTATTTATGGATGGAATGGCTCGAGAAATACGCCTCCTCCCAGGGGCAAAAATACACCATGTCACTCAGAGGCTCACCAAGCTCATCAAGCCCCATCACCCTCCCGCCCCCCCATGTTGATTCATGTAGGAACCAATGATACTGCTAGGCATACTTTTCAAAAGATCATAAATGATTTTCAAGCTCTCGGAACAAAGCTAAAACAGTGTAATATACAGGTGGCCTTTTCATCCCTCCTCCCAGTTGTAAGACATGACCCTATAAGGGCCAGAAAAATAGTATAGGCCAATAACTGGCTTTAAAAAATTGTGTCAGGAGTAACGCTTTGGCTCCCTCGACCATGGCCTGCTTTTCCAGGAGGATGGCCTACTGGCAAGGGATGGGATGCATCTCAGACAAGTGGGAATACACCTTTTTGCTCACAGACTCGCAAACCTCATTAGGCGCACTTTAAACTAGGTCCACCGGGGGAGGGGAACAGCCTTGCAAACAGTATTTTACCCACAATGTCAGAGAACCACAAAAAGGCTAAATGGAGAATTGCACAAGCACAACAAGGACCAAGTACTAAAAGCACAATAATCCCAAATAAACAGCTCAGGGGAAGATCTCGGGGGTTCACATGTCTTTACATTAATGCACAGAGCATGGAAAATAAGACAAACTCCAACTTTTAGCACAACACCACACTTACGATGTCATTGGCATCACTGAAACCTGGTGGGGTGACTCCTATCACTGGAATGTAGACATCAAGGGCTATAACCTCTTTCACAGAAACAGAAAAAAGGAGAGAGGAGGGGGAGTAGCCTTATATGTGAAAAATGGTTATGTTGCAGAAGAGATGCAAAACTGCAATCCAGGAAACCAGCTTGAAAGCATCTGGATAAGAATCAAGGGAACCAATACTCAAAAAGATCACGTCATAGGCGTCTACTACAGACCTCCAAGCCAGGATTAAAAACTTGTTGAAGCTTCCTGTCAACAGTTGACCAAACAGGCACAAAGAAGAGATCTAGTAGTCATGGGCAATTTCAACTATCCCGATATATGCTGGAAAACAAACTCAGCCAAGAGTACAAATACCAACAAATTCCTCACTTGCCTTGCAGACAATTTTATGGTCCAGAAGGTAGAGGAGGCAACAAGGCTACTCTTGATCTTGTCCTAACAAACACGGAGGACCTGATCAGTGCAATTGAAGTGGTTGGATCCTTAGGGGCAAGTGACCATGTGCTCCTGCAGTTTGCGATATGAAGGAAGGCTAAAATCAAGACAAGTCAGACTCACATTCTGGACTTTAGCAGAGCTGACTTCCAAAAAATGAAGGAAATACTGAGTGGCATTCCATGGACTCGGATACTAAAAGACAAGGGAGTTCAGGATGGATGGGAGTTTTTCAAGAGTGAAATACTCAAGACTCAATTGCAAACAATGCCCACAAAGAGGAAAAAATAAGACAAGTGCAAAGAAGCCAGAATGGATGTCCAAAGAACTTTTGACTGGGTTAAGACTCAAAAGAGACATACACAAGAAGTGGAAAAGGGGAGAAATCACCAAAGAAGAATTCAAACAATTAACCAACTCCTGTAGGGAAAAGGTTCTCAAGGCTAAAACGCAAAATGAGCTCAGGCTTGCCAGGGATATTAAAAACAACAAAAAGAGCTTCTTTGCCTATGTCAGTAGAAAAAGGAAAAACAAGGAGATGATAGGGCCTCTGCAAGGAGAAGATGGGGCAATGCTGACAGGGGATAGGGAAAAGGCAGAATTTCTTAATGCCTTCTTTGCCTCAGTCTTCTCACAAAAATAAAGTCATCCTTAACTTCAGCAAGATGGATTGGATGAGAGATTAGGGGAAATCCAACCCCAAACTGGGAAACAAATTGTCCAGGAATACCTGCCCGCTCAAACGAATTCAAGTCCCCAGGGCCAGATCAACTACACCCAAGAGTATTGAAGGAACTAACAGAAGTCATTTTGGAACCATTGGCAACCATCTTTGAGAGTTCTTGGAGAACGGGACAAGTCCCAGCAGATTGAAGGAGAGCAAATGTGGTCCCAATCTTCAAGAAGGGGAAAAAAGGATGACCCAACAATTACTGTCGATACCAGACAAGATTCTGGTGTGGTCTGCAAACACTTAGAAACAAATGCTTTCATCGGTAATAGTCAACATGGATTTATCAAAAACAAGTCATGCCAGATTAATCTGATCTCTTTTTTCGATAGAGTTACAAGCTGGGTAGATGTGGGGAATGCTGTGAATGTTGTGTATCTGGATTTCAGTAAGGTCTTCGACAAGGTCCCCCACGACCTTCTGGCAAGGAAACTGGTCAAATGTGGACTAGGCAAAACTACGGTTAGGTGGATCTGTAATTGGTTAAGTGAACAAACCCATAGGGTGCTCACCAATGCTTCCTCTTCATCCTGTAAATAAGTGATGACTGGAGTACCACAAAGTTCCATCCTGGGCCTGGGCCTGGGCCTGTTCAACATCTTTATTAATGACTTAGATCAGTGTTTCTCAACCTTCCTAATGCCGTGACCCCTTAATCCAGTTCCTCATGTTGTGGTGACCTCCAACCATAACATTATTTTTGTTACTACTTCATAACTATAATTTTGCTACTGTGATGAATTGTCGTGTAAATATCCGATATGCAGGATGTATTTTCATTCACTGGACCAAATTTAGCACAAATACCCAATATGCCCAAATTTGAATACTGGTGGGGTTGGGGGGGGGGGGGTTGATTTTGTCATTTGGGAGTTGTACTTGCTGGTATGTATAGTTAGCCTACAATCAATGAGCATTCTGAACTCCACCAATGATGGAACTGAACCAAAGCTGGCACACAGAACTCCCATGACCAACAGAAAACATGAGAAAGGTTTGGTGGGCATTGACCATGAGTTTTGGTGTTATAGTTCACCTACATCCAGAGAGCATTGTGGACTCAAACAAAGATTGATCTGGACCTAACTTGGTACAAATACTCAATATGCCCAGATGTGAACACTGGTGGGAAAATAGACCTTAACATTTTGGAGTTGTAGTTGCTGGGATTTATAGTTCACCTACAATCAAAGAGCCCCTTGAAGCCCATCAACAATAGAATTGGACCTAACATCCCACACAGAACCCCCATTAATAACAAAAAATACTGTGTTTTCTGATGGTCTTTGGTGACCTCTCTGGCACCCCCTCTTGACCCCCCCCCAGGGGTCCTGACCCCCCAGGTTGAGAAACACTGACTTAGATGAAGGATTAGAAGGCATGATCATCAAGTTTGCAGATGACATCAAATTGGGAGAGATAACAAATACTCCAGAAGACAGGAGCAGAATGAATAATGATAAAGTGGTGTTTAAATACAACAACAACAACAATTCTGCCAGAGAAGGCGAAGTAAAGGCAGGGCTGCAGGCACCAAAAGCTTGGCAAGACCACCTAGAACCAGAGGCAGAAGGGAGCTGCAGGTCAAAATGGCTTCATAACAATGCCTCAAATGCCTAAACCCACACATGTTGGCCTTTGTAAGCCATTCTTACAAATAAAATCATTAATTCGTTCCAAAGGAATTGCAGGCTTCATTTGGCACAAGCAGGGATGGAAACATTTCTCCAAGAAAGACTCAAGGAATGGAGGTATGTATTCCATCTAAATGCATGTCAGATGTGCCTTCCCCATTTCATGGTCTACATATTTGTAGGTCAAGAAGGGTTGCTGCCCTGTATTCACCAGTTTACACTGGGAGAGAGGCCACAGCCCTTTCTGCAGGGAAGATTAATTAAAACAAGTCAAGAGTGGCAATTAAGGCGGATGGGCATTGGTGGTTGAGCCAGAAGAGCATATGCTGAAGTGGGTGAGGAGGACAGCAGGCTTAATTAATGGAATGGAAGCAGCCAATTTGTGCTGCTTGGCACTGTGTCTGCCACCCCGAGAAATCTGTGACTCTGGCTCTCGAACGAAGCGCTGGAAAGGCACTCGGCCTGGGGAACATTGCAACTCTGCATTCCCAGAGTCAGAACACAGTTATTTTTTATTTGTGGATCTAGTTGGCAGGTTGTTACTATAGACTGACAAGAGAAGGAGAGGGTAAAGGTGGGGGTGCCTCTATAAATGCCAATACAGTGGAGTTTCTGCATCATCCTCTCTCTACCAATTAATTTTCTTCTGTCATTTGTTATGCACACAAATGCATGTACCAAACACCAAATCCACTCTGTGGATCATTGCTAGATTCAAGGAGAATCCATGCAGCAAATCAGGAGGAGATTGTGGAAGAACCCTGTGTGACTAAGCTACTTTAATGCCTTGGAAGCTGTTGAGAGCTTTATGGCCATAAGAGATATGTTGCAGCAGAACCAGAGCTCACAAGATCAAAGTGTCAGGATTTTTAGGATTAGCCTAGATTATAACATCCTCAGCCACCCCTGCCAAGATTTCCTGTTCCCTCTGTTCCCTCTCCTTTAACAGAAATCCACAATGCCTGGAGGTTTGGGGTAAGAATGGAAGGCACTTCCACCACAGCCTTTTGACCTGAGAACATTCGCGTTTAAAAAATGCGAATGTTCTCAGGTCCCCATCCACACACACCCCAGAAAGTGTGTGCTTTCTGGGGTGAGTGTCCAGCTGTGCTCCCAGGCACTGGGACCCTCCCCCCAAAAGCCCCCAAAACACCTTGTAAAAGTAAGAGAACTTACCTGGTCTCCATTAGTGTGGTGCTGGAGCTCTCCTGGCATGTAGAAATGATGCACCAGCCCCAGAAGAAGGGAGGAAATCGTCGTCCCCGCCCTCCCCCCCCCCCCCAGCGCATCATTTTTACACGCCGGGAGAACTCTGGCACCACTCTAATAAAGGTTGGGTAAGGGTTTTTTACTTTTAAAGGGGTTTGGGGGTCTTTTGAGGAGGGGGTTTGTGTCCTTGCAGTTTTTTGGGCTAATTTAGCCCGGAAAACCACAGGAGTACTGTCTGGGCTGCCCCCTCAAAAGCCCAGAACTTTTGAGGGACAGTCCAGACAGCGGAAGTAGTGGAATAAATCTACTAACAAATTCATTCACCACAAACCAAATAAATTTTCCTGGTTTGTGGCGAATTATTTCGAGTTTGCCTAGGACGTCAGCTCCTCTTTAATTGTGGGAACTCCCGCATTAAAGGCCTGTCTGCAAGCACCAAATTCTCCCAGACCCAGAATTATGTATGCAACACGAAGATCGTTCAGGCCACATCTCCTCCATCAGCTTTGCCCCAAAACCACCTTTCAGTTGCTGGCCAGGGGAGAGCACATGAGCAGCAGGGAAGTGTCTAACTATGTTCTGTAGCGCAGACATGCCCAAAGTCTGGCCCGGGGGCCAATTGTGGCTCTTGTTCAATTTCCCATGGGCCCCCGACCTATGTCATAAAATCAATATCATGTGGCTCGTCAGCACTGTTGGCCACAGTATATAATTGTTGTTGTTCATTCGTTCAGTCGTCTCCGACTCTTCGTGACCTCATGGACCAGCCTACGCCAGAGCTCCCTGTCGGCCGTTACCACCCCCAGCTCCCTCAAGGTCAGTCCAGTCACTTCAAGGATGCCATCCTTCCATCTTGCCCTTGGTCGGCCCCTCTTCCTTTTGCCTTCCACTTTCCCCAGCATAATTGTCTTCTCTAGGCTTTCCTGTCTCCTCATGATGTGGCCAAAGTACTTCAACTTTGTCTCTAGTATCTTTCCCTCCAGTGAGCAGTCGGGCTTTATTTCCTGGAGGATGGACTGGTTGGATCTTCTCGCAGTCCAAGGCACTCTCAGCACTTTCCTCCAACACCACAGCTCAAAAGCATCGATCTTCCTTCGCTCAGCCTTCCCTAAGGTCCAGTTCTCACATCCGTAGGTGACTACAGGGAATACCATGGCTTTGACTAGGCGGATCTTTGTTGCCAGTCTGATGTCTCTACTCTTTACTATTTTATCGAGACTGGACATTGCTCGCCTCCCAAGAAGTAAGCGTCTATAATATAATACAGTATATAATACGTGTGTACAAAAAAGCTATTGTACATTTCACCAGAAGATGGCATTCAAGCCGGTCAGTGCCTCACAGCCCACAGCATCCTTTTCCTTGTCTCCTCAACTAACCAACTAACCATCTTCGCTCTCTTTCTTTCTCTCTTGTGTGCACACTCCCTCAGCCACCCTTGTGCATGTGCTCTGGCGGAACCTAGCATAGCTGCTCCTAATTCACTTGCTCACTCGCAGCCCCGCCTTCTGCTATGTTGCAGGACCTCAGATTTGATTTCCTTCTGGTTTCTTCTTTTCTCTCTCTGTCTCTCTTTACCACCACCCCCTCCCCCCCCCCCCCATTATGTCACAGAGCCAATGGGAATGTATGGAGCTCTATGGTGGGCAAATTTGGAGTTCTGGAGACAAGGTTCAAAATGGGGAGGGACGGGGTCATGCACCCATGCATAGGGGGAAAGAGCGAACCTACAGGTGCAACAAGTGGATTCTCCCCAAAGAAGTTAGTCTTCCAGGGAAATCTCTCTAGGTGTGCAGATTGGTTAGCTATTTTCAGATTTTGAGATTACTCAAAGCTCAATATAGCTATGTTTCAAACAAGTATTTGATGTTTTCAGCATGACCACAGTTTGTGTCTTTCTGTATGCTATAATAATAATAATAATAATAATAATAATAATAATAATTATAATTATTATTATTATTATAGGATTATGCTCCTATCACACATGGTGCTTTAGCATTAAGTCCACCAATATGTCCAAGGATTGGCATGAAATCCATGAAAGCACAGGCCGAAATTAATGAGTTTCAAAGGTGGTGCTTGATTCCTATTCCACTTGTTTTAAGATACAACTCAAAAATTCACACATACACACTACTCTTGGGTATAGTTGATCTGGCCCTGGGGACATGCACTTGTTTAGAGCGGCCAGGTATTCCTGGACAACTTGTTTCCCTATTTGGGTTTGGATTTCCCCTATTCCAGTGGTTCTCAACCTTCCTAATGCCGCGACCCCTTAATACAGTTCCTCATGTTGGGATGACCCCTAACCATAAAATTATTTTCGTTGCTAATTAATAACTGTAATTTTGCTATTGTTATGAATCGTAATGTAAATATCTAATTTGCAGGATGTATTTTCATTCACTGGACCAAATTTGGCACAAATACCCAATACACCCAAATGGGGTTGAGGGGGGTTGATTTTGTCATTTGGGAGTTGTAGTTGCTGGGATTTATAGTTCACCTACAATCAAAGAGTATCCTGAACTCCACCAGTGATGGAATTGAATCAAACTTGACACACAGAATTCCCATGACTAACAGAAAATACTGGAAGGGTTTGGTGGGCATTGACCTTGAGTTTTGGAGTTGTAGTTCACCTACATCCAGAGAGCACTGTGGACTCAAACAATGATGGATATGGGCCAAACCAGGCACGAATACTCAACATGCCCAAATGCAAACACTGGTAGAGTTTTGGGGAAATAGACCTTGACATTTGGGAGTTGTAGTTACTGGAATTTATAGTTCACCTGCAATCAAAGAGCAATGTGAATCCTACCAACGATAGAAATAGACCAAACTTCCCACACAGAACCCCCATGACCAACGGAAAACATTGTTTTCTCTGATGGTCTTTGGCGACCCCTTTGACACCACCTTGCGACCCCCGCAGGGGTCCCGACCCCCAGATTAAGAAACACTGCCCTATTCCTTCATCCATTCCATGTCGCTGTGGTTGAGGATGGCTTTCTTAAAGGCTGATCTGGCCGGGGTGGTCCATACCTTGGTCACCTCTAGATTGGACTACTGTAATGCGCTCTACGTGTGGCTGCCCTTGAAAACAGCTCGGAAATTTCAGTTAGTCCAGCGGGTGGCAGCCAGGATGTTAACTGGTGCTCCTTACAGAGAGAGGTCAACCCTCCTGTTCAAGGAGTTCCACTGGCTGCCGTTCATTTTCCGGTCCCAATTCAAGGTGCAGGTGCTCACCTTTAAAGCCCTAAACGGTTTGGGACCTGCCTACCTGCGTGACCGCATCTCCGTTTATGAACCTACGCATTCTCTTCGTTCATCTGGAGAGGCCCTGCTCGTGATCCCACCTGCGTTGCAGGCGCATCTGGTGGGGACGAGGGACAGGGCCTTTTCTGTGGTTGCCCCCCGACTTTGGAACACCTTCCCCAAGGACATCAGACAAGCCCCTACACTGGCAGTCTTTAGGAAGAGTTTGAAGACCTGGGTGTTCCGGTGTGCCTTTCCAGAATAGGAAACTCCAGCAATATGTCCCAGAAGCACTTTATCAGAGATTTATGAAATTGTCTGCACTTTGCACTTACCCTAAAATCCTATATTTCACCATCATACTCAGCACTTTTTAATCTGTACCCATTACATTCGGCCTGGCCCTAGTTTTATTGTGTTATGGTGTATTGTTTTTATTGCTTACTGTTATTGCTTAACGTTTTGATTTGCTTCATAATGTTATGTGTATTGTTGTGCTGTTGTTTTTATTGAGGCCTTGGCCTTTGTAAGCCACATCGAGTCCTTCGGGAGATGTTAGCGGGGTACAAATAAAGTTGTTAATAATAATAATAATAATAATGTACTTCACCATTCTGTTTATCCAGGTGCCGGTGGGACTTCTACAACAGTAGCAAACAGCACTCCTCTGTTTCGTTGGAAGGAGAAGGCCTTTCCTGTTCTGCTGTCACACTCATACTTTGTCACACCTTGGCTAAATAATTTTCATTTGCCCCCTTCTTCCTGGCCCTTTGGGGTGCCTCTAATGGCCTTTCACTTATAGAGGCCAGCATTATTTATTTCTTGTTTACTGGGGAGTTGTCCTTTTCCTCCCAGGATGCTTGTGACCCGCTTTGTGCTGGTCAGTGAACATAATAAAGTTTTGTTGTTGTTGCTTGTTTACTAATGATGCAGTGGAAAAAATGTAATTGCAGGAGTTCGCCATGATACGCCCTGCAGTCTATGCTTTCGTATATCTATGTATTAGGGCTGGGTAACCACGGAAAAATTTGTTTCTAAACTCAATTCGTTTCCAGGGAGCACTAGCGTTTCCAAATTCTAAATACTTCCGAAATTTTGAGATTTCAAAGTTTTGTTATTTACGAAATTTCGTTAATTTCGAATCGATTCGTTAATGGCAGACGCGATTGCGCAATATGCTAAAAAAAACCTCCAAATGGGACAGGGGGAACTTCTGAAGCTTCCCTCTCCCTCTGTTGTGTTGACTGTTGGTGTGATAATTTATTTTTTATCACTGATAAAACAAACAACAACCCTAAAACTTGCACCAGACATACAGAAATAATTTCAAAACAATTTCGAAACAATTACGAAACAATTACGAAATAAATTGAAAAAATTGTTTCGATTTTTAATTACTCCTGCATGGCTCAATATCGGATTGTAAGCTAATTTAAATACGAATTAATAACGAATTACGAAATTAACGAACGAAACCGCCCAGCCCTACTATGTATGTATTAGGGCTGGGCGGTTTCGTTCGTTAATTTCGTAATTCGTTAATAATTCGTATTTAAAGTAGCTTACGATCCGATATTGAACCATTCAGGAGCAACTAAAAATCGAAACGAATTTTTAAAATTTATTTCGTATTGTTTCGTAATTGTTTCGAAATCATTTCGAAATCGTTTCGTTATTATTTCCGTATGTCTGGTGCAAGTTTTATAGCTGTTGTTTGTTTTATCAGTGATAAAAAAATAAATTATCACACCAACAGTCAACAACAGAGGGAGAGGGAAGCTTCAGAAGTTCCCCCTGTCCCATTTGGAGGGTTTTTTAGCGTATTGCGCAATCGCGTCCGCCATTAACGAATCAATTCGTTATTGTTTCGAAATTGTTTCGTAATTTCCGAAATTTCGTAAATATCGAACTTTTTTAAAGAAAAAATTCGGAATTCTTTTAAAAAACAAAATGCAAACCCCCCTAAAAACGAATCGAGTTTAGAAACAATTTTTTCCGTGGTTGCCCAGCCCTAGTATGTATATATGTGTGTGTGTATGGGGGGCATACACATAAGATATTTTCTCTTTTCTCTTGATATAACTCAGTGGTTTAAATCTCCTCCATCATAAAACACAGGCATCCAAAAAATAAGCCAAACAACCAATGAGCCAATCACTAATAAAAGCTTGCCATTAAGTTTACGGGGCATGGCTGCAATTCTATACATAGTAACTTGGGAATAACCTTCATTGAAATTGGTGGGGCTTTCTTCTGCTGCATAAATTCACATTAAGTTTGAACAAAATACTTTCAACTCGCTATACTATAACCTGTTAGTCATTAATTGGAAATACATGCAATCTTGCAAAGAACTGATTCCACTTAAAGTACCAGCATGAAACAAGAATACAATCAAAAGATCTAGACCTGCTTGATTATTTTCCTCACTCTCCTCCTTCCCTTTTATTAATATGTTGCAAACAACAGGGACACTTTAAACTCTTGTTATCCCTTCATTCAACAGAGCCAAGAGAGTATTTCTGTTCCAAAAATAATTACTGGAGATTTGTTGAGTATCCCTTTGCTGAAATGCTTGGGACCAGAAGTGTTTGGAATTTCCGATTTTTGAATATGTGTATATGGATAGATGTACCTAATGAGATATCTTGGAGAGGGAACCCAACAAAACATGACATTCATTTATATTTGATATACACCTCAAACACATCACCTGAGGGTTATGAACAATATTTTAATAATAATGTGCAAGAAACAAAGTCTGTGTAGACCAGGGGTCCTCAAACTTTTTTAACAGAGGGCCAGATCACAGTTCCTCAAACTGTTGGAGGGCCGGATTATAATTTGAAAAAACATGAATGAATTCCTATGCAAATTCCACATATCTTATTTGTAGTGCAAAAAACTCTTAAAAACAACACAATAATTAAAATGAAGAACAATATTAACAAATATAAACTTATTAGAATTTCAATGGGAAGTGTGTGCCCGCTTTTGGCTGATGAGATAGGATTGTAGTTGTAGTTGTGTGCTTTCAAGTCGTTTCAGACTTAGGTTGACCCTGAGCGAGGGCCGGGTAAATGACCTTGGAGGGCCGCATCCGGCCCCCGGGCCTTAGTTTGAGGACCCCTGGTGTAGACTGAATGAACAGAAAGCAAAAGTATCATGGCGTCAGCCACCCATGTGAATAATATTGGCTTTTGGAGTATTTTCAGAATTAGTAATTCCAGCTAAGGGGTGCTTATTAGACTCCCCTGTGCTTGTCCTCCAAAACACAACAAATAAATAAGTGTTGCATTTGAGCGATGATGACCTACAATGCATCTGAAGTGAGCCAACATTCTCTCTCTCTTCAGTGCATTTCTCAGCTTCCTCCCTCTCTTCAAGAGAGATATTGACAAGCTGGAATGTGTCCAGAGGAGGGCGACGAAAATGATCAAGGGTCTGGAGAACAAGCCCTATGAGGAGCGGCTTAGGGAACTGGGCATGTTTAGCCTGAAGAAGAGAAGGCTGAGAGGAGATATGATAGCCATGTATAAATATGTGAGAGGAAGCCACAGGGAAGAGGGAGCAAGCTTGTTTTCTGCTTCCTTGGAGACTAGGACGCGGAACAATGGCTTCAAACTACAAGAGAAGAGATTCCATCTGAACATTAGGAAGAACTTCCTGACTGTGAGAGCCGTTCAGCAGTGGAACTCTCTGCCCCGGAGTGTGGTGGTGGCTCCTTCTTTGGAAGCTTTTAAGCAGAGGCTGGATGGCCATTTGTCAGGGGTGATTTGAATGCAATATTCCTGCTTCTTGGCAGGGGGTTGGACTGGATGGCCCATGAGGTCTCTTCCAACTCTTTGATTCTATGATTCTATGATTCTTGCCTCCTCCATGCTGAACATTAGATTAGATTATAATCTTTTGGGAAGCAGGGGGAAGGGACATCTCTCCTAGATTACAATCTGTACATGCCATGCAATTGATTCAGCTTCACAGATTCATATTTGCCACCTTCTTTGGTTACAAACAGGCCCAGAGAACGATGTGGATATAGGAGGGCTGATGTGGCCAGAGAGAGGATGTCACACATTAAAAATCATAGAATCATAGAGTTGAAAGAGAACTGGTGGGCCATCCAGTCCAACCCCATTCTGCCAAGAAGCAGGAAAATCGCATTCAAAGTACCCCTGATAGATGGCTTGAAACTGACTGCCTCTTCAGTTCTATTTGGGGTTTTTATGTGAGGCTATAAAAGTCTCGTGCAAGTTTCTGCAGCCAGGTTTTCAGAGAACGCACTTATATCATTCCTGTTGAATCTGTCTGCAATACAGAAAACAATGCTAGGAAGCTCTCAAGTGAAAGAAGGAAGTGCTCCACCATCCTCCTTCATGGATCCCTTAATATCAGTATCATCATCATCATCATCACTCCACTTTGGCAGGAAAAATGAAATGCAAAGATATAGAATGGGTGACGCCTGGCTCGAGAGCAGTACGTGTGAAAAAGATCTTGGAGTCCTCGTGGACAACAAGTTAAACATGAGCCAACAATGTGATGTGGCGGCAAAAAAAGCCAATGGGATTTTGGCCTGCATTAATAGGAGTATAGTGTCTAGATCTAGGGAAGTAATGCTACCCCTCTATTCTGCTTTGGTTAGACCACACCTGGAATATTGTGTCCAATTCTGGGCACCACAATTCAAGAGAGATATTGACAAGCTGGAATGTGTCCAGAGGAGGGCGACTAAAATGATCAAGGGTCTGGAGAACAAGTCCTATGAGGAGCGGCTTAAGGAGCTGGGCATGTTTAGCCTGAAGAAGAGAAGGCTGAGAGGAAACATGATAGCCATGTATAAATATGTGAGAGGAAGCCACAGGGAGGAGGGAGCAAGCTTGTTCCTTGGAGACTAGGACGCGGAGCAATGGCTTCAAACTACAAGAGAGGAGATTCCATCTGAACATGAGGAAGAACTTCCTGACTGTGAGAGCCGTTCAGCAGTGGAACTCTCTGCCCCGGAGTGTGGTGGAGGCTCCTTCTTTGGAAGCTTTTAAACAGGGGCTGGATAGCCATCTGTCAGGGGTGATTTGAATGCAATATTCCTGCTTCTTGGCAGGGGATTGGACTGGATGGCCCATGAGGTCTCTTCCAACTCTTTGATTCTATGATCATCACTACCACCACCACTTCTCATCATCACTAATGTTAGAGATGCATTCTATAATTGTACTATCATTTTTACACAAGCACAGTTGACACTGAAGAAACAGGAGCAAAGAACAGTAACAAAGAAACATTAGCAAAGATTCATTACACTGAGGTCGCTTCTGGTGTGAGAGAATCAGCCATCTACGAAGAGGTTGCCCAGGGGAAACCTGGATGTCTTAGAATCCTGCAGGGAAGCTTCTCTCATACCAAATGAAAGACTCCCTCCCAGAGCCCATCTGAATTCTATGGCCAGTTTCAGACCAACTGAAAGGAAGGTTGGGTTTTTGAACTTTTGAAAAACTCTCAATTTCTCCATGCCAGATGATACCTCCCCTCTTTTCTGGGGTTTGACTACATTATGCAAGAACTGAGCACCAGAAATATTATGTGTAAGGAAGTGTGTGTGTGTGTGTGGGGGGGGGGGGGGGGGGTCTGGGAGAAACCCCCATTAAACTGCATCAGATAAATGCCGCATCTATTCTATAATAAGGGAGAATAAGAACCAGCACCAAGAGGAGTGCTATCTTCTGGGAAAGGAATAACATTCTCCTATTTATCATGTGTAGCCTTAAACAAAATAGCTAAAAGGAAAAAAACAAGATTGAGAAAGTTACTTTTTCAAAGTACTTGAGCCTTGTTGGCTACATATTATAAGAAATATTATAATATTATAAGGAGGCTGTCCAGGTCCTGAACCGGTGCTTGGCCGCTGTGACGGTCTGGATGAGGGCGAACAAATTGAACAAATTGAAATTGAATCCAGACAAGACAGAGGTCCTCCTGGTCAGTCGCAAGGCCGAACAGGGCATAGGGTTACAGCCTGTGTTGGATGGGGCCGCACTCCCCCTGAAGACGCAGGTTCGCAGCTTGGGTGTGACCCTGGACTCATCGCTGAGCCTGGAACCCCAGGTTTTGGCGGTGACCAGGGGAGCATTTGCACAGCTAAAGCTTGTGCGCCAGCTGCGCCCGTACCTTGGGAAGTCTGACTTGGCCACGGTAGTCCACGCTCTGGTTACATCCCGTTTAGACTACTGCAACGCTCTCTACGTGGGGTTGCCTTTGAAGACAGCTCGGAAGCTCCAACTAGTCCAACGCTCAGCAGCCATGATTTTAACAGGAGCGGCGCGCAGGGAGCATACAACCCCCCTGTTGCGCCAACTCCACTGGCTACCGATCTGCTACCGGGCTCAATTCAAGGTGCTGGCGTTGGCCTTTAAAGCACTAAACGGTTCCGGCCCAAGCTACCTATCCGACCGCATCTCTGCCTATGAACCCACCAGGACTTTGAGATCTTCCGGGGAGGCCCTGCTCTCGATCCCGCCTGCTTCTCAAGCTCGGCTGGCGGGGATGAGAGATAGGGCCTTCTCGGTGGTGGCTCCTCGGCTGTGGACATTAGACTAGCACCATCTCTAATGATATTCCGCAAAAAGGTGAAGACCTGGCTGTTTGAGCAGGCATTCGAATAATTAGTGCAATGATTGGTTAATGAACACTGGAATGGAACAATGGATTACGAATCTGGAACATGTTTTTGATGATGAGACGACAGTGAATGGGTATTGTAGTAACTGTTTATTAATTGTGTAATGTGTTAGGTTGTTAACTGTTTCTATACTGTAGCACTGAATTTTTGCTGTTCGTATTTGTTGTGAGTCGCCTTCGGGCTGAGAACAGCGGTATATAAATAAGGTAAATAAATATTTGACAGTATTTGTTATCAGTGTTAGTGTGGGGAAAAAAACCAACTGACTGCTGCTGTTCCAACAGCAGATTGTTTTAATATCACCCTTATATCCTTCTCCAATATTTGCCTGGCTTGGGAAACTAAGTAGAATCAGGGCTGGAGCCAACCTGTCTTCATTGTTCCTAAAGGCCCTTCTATACAGGCCCTAAATTGTGGAAGAAACCACAATAAAAGGTGTGTGTGTGTGGCCAGATGGCGTTTGCCAGAAATGTGCACTGGGTCACATTAACGGCTGAAAACCATGTGTTAAAAAGGTGCACTTAAAATCCAATATTGGCCAAAAAAATGTGCATATTTTCTCATGACTGTATGTCCTTGCAGTCAAGAAAAAATATGTGACTTCATTTCTATATGCTGGCGTGGTCTGCTCCAGCACATGTGTGCATTTTTAAATTGCAAAACAGCTGATCAGGACTGTGAACAAATGGAGCCACAGAGACACATGTAGCTCAATGGAAGTACAATTGGAAAGCAATTCCCATAAGAGTGCTCTGCAACTATTCCTTTGTTCTCATGTTTATGAAATTAAACAGAGCTTGAGTTTGCACAGTGGGCGCCAGCATGGCAGGCAAGTGGCCCCAAAGGCAAGTGGGTTCAAGAGGGCAAATGTAAAGGCAGGACGAGGGTCAGGAGAGCGAATGACAAGAAATCTGCTTGTGTGCACATTAGTGTATTCGCATCAGTGCTTATGAGGTCCACCACATCTTGGAGAGTCAATTTTTAAAAGATCAAAAGTAAACTTCCAGTGGATGTCCTGTGCGCCCATCTTGTGGATTTCTAAAATCTGCTACAACCAAATGTGTCAGGATGGCAGGGGAGAATTGACTGGGACTGTCAGCTCAGTGTCTGGATTCCCCTTATGGTCCCACAATTTTTAAACCTACTTCTTTGTTTACAAGGCTGTCTGGAAGGGCCTAAGAGGGGAGACGACTAAATACCGGGGTGGGATTCTGGTTCATCCCCAACTTAGGTTAAGCCAAGGCCAGGCTGCACGGAGGTGGGCTTGTTCCAGGTTAGCCTGGATCAACTCCTTGTCCACATGGTCACTGATCTACATAGTGATCAGTGTAGAAATACCCTTTGTTCACATCATTACTGTCAAACAGCATATTGTCGCAGATAGGCAAGTTACTTTTAACTTCCTACTGCCAAGCTCTGGCTAGAAAATATTAGAAAATGACACAAATCTCTCATCAAAGGACCGGCTATAAATGACACCTTTCTCTCTCTCTCTCTCTCCTCAGCTGGCAAGACAAAGAAGACAAAAAAATCAGGTGATAAGAAAATGTGGCAGGAGAGAGAGAGAGAGAGAGAGGGAGGGAGAGAGGGAGAGAGGGAGAGAGGGGGGACCTGTCTCTCCAGACTGCTATATAAAAGGCTCTTCTCTGTTTGCCTATCTCCTCTATGCAGGAAATCTCAATGAGATGGCTTCCCTGTTCCAGCACAAACACACACACAGCAAAAGTCTGCAGGCTGCGCACAGCCAACTTGTGGCTTTTCAGCACCACATGCTTGTCCTGAGATGAACTGGTGTGAAGCAGCTGTTGGTCTAGACAGAGGGGCCCCCAGGCTGCCTTTCTCTTTGCCAGCCGGAAGAATGAGCACTGCAAACCTCACTGTCTAGGATTTTTCAGCTGCCGGGTGAATGAGAAAGGAGACGCTCTCTATGTGGCTGAAGCAGACTGAGACCTAGCCCTTCGGGTGCACCTCGGTCCTTGAGAACAGCCTGGAAACCCAAAGGAACGACATTCCCAAGCTGTGCTCTCTTAAGGAATCCGTGTAGGAAAATAGCAGGGCTCTACAACAGACTCAGGCAGTGGTTTGGGGGTGTCATTAAAGGTCAGCAAATGTCTTGAATTCTTGGATTTATTGTAATGGTATTTTCAAATGTCATTGGAGTGGAGAAGCACTGTGAAATTTTCCACCTCCTGTGCCAGAACAACTTGTCCAGCTTTAGGAACATTGAGATTTGATCTTGCTGCAGCCAGATTTCTTGGGCTGCCTGGGTGGCGGGGGGGGGGGGTGCAGCTCATGGCGCATGGGTAAAACATTCCTGCCCTGGAACTCCAAAATATGGAATGCTCCAGAACTGTCCACATGGGTGGCTAAGATAGTGAGGGACGCTTCTTTCTGACACTTCTGTGCATACTCAACTTCAAGCCCGTAGCCAGGATTTCGATTCGGGGGGGGGGGGGGCTGAGTTTGTTTCGGGGGGGGGGGCTGAGTCCGAGTGAAAGAGGGTCTACCCTAGCAAACCTTTTGTATCGTTACCCCAATACCCTCATGCATATGGGATATATTGAGTAGGGTGATCAAATCATGATATGAATAAATATAACAATTTAAATAATGCACCAGTAAGGCCTTTTAACGAACCACCATGAGAATTTGGGGGGGGGGGGGCTGAAGCCCCCCAAGCCCCTCCCCTGGCTACATGCCTGCTCAACTTGGTTTCATACACAACGTATTCCCAATATTGTATTAAATCACCTCCATCTTATATGTGTATATACATATAAGATGGAGGTGATTTATATTTCAGACATGCATGAATTAGGTTTGGATCCCGTCTCCAGGATACCTCATTATCTACCTATATGCAAACATGGGTATTTCCAAAATTTCCCAAAATCAAACCTCACTGTTTTAATTTTGAAAAATGTGGCTTGTTGTGGAAACAAGGATTGGGGATAAAGCTTCAGTGGAGGGCCCTTTTCCCCATGGTTGTAACAACTCTTCCAGGAATAGATTTCCCTTCCTAGGAGTAGATTTCTCTCACTACTTGTTGTCTCAGTCTCATTCTTAACAAGGGGCTGTTTGTAAGTCAGATGTTTGTAACTTGGGAATTGCCTATACAAAAAGGTTTGCTGTATACTGCAAAAACATTTAAGGCCAAGCAAAATGAGCAATAATGTTTAAGGACATGGCTAAAAAGTGTAAAAATGAAATGGCATTAGTCATGAAACATCACCATAGAATCATAGAATCTAAGAGTTGGAAGAGACCTCATGGGCCATCCAGTCCAACCCCCTGCCAAGAAGCAGGAACATCGCATTCAAATAACCCCCGACAGATGGCCATCCAGCCTCTGTTTAAAAGCTTCCAAAGAAGGAGCCTCCACCACACTCCGGGGCAGAGAGTTCCACTGCTGAACGGCTCTCACAGTCAGGAAGTTCTTCCTCATGTTCAGATGGAATCTCCTCTCTTGTAGTTTGAAGCCATTGTTCTGCGTCCTAGTCTCCAGGGAAGCAGAAAACAAGCTTGCTCCCTCCTCCCTGTGGCTTCCTCTCACATATTTATACATGGCTGTCATATCCCCTCTCAGCCTTCTCTTCTTTAGGCTAAACATGCCCAGCTCCTTAAGCCGTTCCTCATAGGGCTTGTTCTCCAGACCTTTTATCATTTTAGTCGCTCTCCTCTGGACACATTCCAGCTTGTCAATATCTCACTTCAGTTGTGGGGCCCAGAATTGGACACAATATTCCAGGTGTGCTCTAACCAAAGCGGAATAGAGGGGTAGCATTACTTCCTTAGATCTAGACACTATGCTCCTATTGATGCAGGCCAAAATCCCATTGGCTTTTTTTGCCGCCACATCACATTGTCGGCTCATGTTTAACTTGTTGTCCACAAGGACTCCAAGATCTTTTTCACACGTACTGCTCTCGAGCCAGGCATCCCCCATTCTGTATCTTTGCATTTCGTTTTTCCTGCCAAAGTGGAGTATCTTGCATTTGTCACTGTTGAACTTCATTTTGTTAGTTTTGGCCAATCATCTCTCTAATCTGTCAAGATCGTTTTGAATCCTGCTCCTGTCCTCTGGAGTATTGGCTATTTGGTGTCGACCTTCCAATTTGGTGTCGTCTGCAAACTTGATGATCCTGCCTTCTAACCCTTCATCTAAGTCATTAATATAGATGTTGAACAGGACCGGGCCCAGGACGAAACCCTGTGGCACTCCGCTCGTCACTTCTTTCCAGGATGCAGAGGACTCCTGCAACAAGATCTTTTTGAGTCCCAGTTCCCTTGATTCTTATCCAGATGCTTTCAAGTTGGTTTCCCGGATTGCTGTCATGCATTTCTTCTGCAGCATAAGAGTTTTTGACATATAAGGCTACTCCGCCTCCATGCAAAAGAAATGACAAATTAAATGGGAAGCCACTACCCAGAACAAGCAGGACAGCAAGAGACAACTGGCAAGTGACCTGGAAGTTCAGAAGATGCACACCCATGTGCACACATGTCTCTCTTGGCAGACGCTTATACCAAAGTAATTCAGCAACAAGTACAAATAATTAGAAAGATTCTGCATACCCTTGCTAGGGCAGTCAATATATTTGCAAACAAACAGATTATATTGGAAAGAATTATTAAACCAGCAGTTCTTTCCTCCAAATGTAATCAAAAATTGCACTGAAAGGTTGCCCTGAATTCCCTACTTGAAAAAAGGGAGAGCACAGCAGCAGGAAAAACCGAGAAAGGCCTATTTGAAATTGCACAAAAGCAATTGTTATTCTTGCATTTCTTGAATTGGGCCAGAACTTCCAACATGGTATGAGCTGGAGACCAGGCAGTGGGTAGGTGGCCTCTTTCTGGTGGTGCGTGGGGGGGGGGGAGCCTCCTGGGATGCATCTGACCCATCACACTGATGCCCACTCTGAGGCTCTCTACACCAGCAGCTCTGCAATCTGTACCTGGTTACATCTGGTGTGGTAACTAGTACCCATCATGTGTCATCCCTCCAAGGTACTATTGGAATTCAAATGTCAATTATGGCCAGGGGATTATGAATAATATTAAAAGCAAGGAAATCACAACACAGGTCAAGGGTCACAGGGCCCAAGGTTGTCAGTTTTAGTGAGCTCTCTAGCTGGATACTCAGGGCCCTTCCACACAGCTATAGAACCCAGAATATCAAGTCAGATAATCCACAATCTCTGCTCTGAAGTGGGTTATCTGAGTCCACGCCACCAGATAATCCAGTTCAATGTGGATTTTATACAACTGTGTGGAAGGGACTAAATAATAGCTCAAACAAGCCAAGTGGTGGACTTGAATCTTTCACACTATCCAATAATGATGGTGCTGTGATTCCATTTAACTGCTATAGCAACACCCTACAGCGGTGTTTCTCAACCTGGGGGTTGGGAACCTTAGGGGGGTCATGAGAGCGTGTCAGAGGGGTCACCAAAGACCATCAGAAAGCACAGTATTTTCTGTTGGTCATTGGGGTTCTGTGTGGGAAGTTTGGCCCAATTCTCTCATCAAGTGAGGTTCAGAATGCTCTTTGACTATAGGTGAACTATAAATCCAGCAACTACAACTCCAAATGTCAAGGTTTATTTTCCCCCAAACTCCACCAGTATTCACATGTGGGCACATTGAGGATTCGTACCAAGTTTGGTCCAGATCCACCATTGTTTGAGTCCACAGTGTTCTCTGGATGTAGGTGAACTACAACTCCAAAACTTAAGGTAAATGTCCACCAAATCCTTCCAGTATTTTCTGTTGGTCATGGAGTTCTTTGTGCCAAGTTTTGTTCAATTTCATCATTGGTGGAGTTCAGAATGCTTTTTGATTGTAGGTTAACTATAAATCCTAGCAACTACAACTCCCAAATGACAATATCAAACACGCCCCCCCAACTCCGCCAATATTCAAATTTGGGCCTATCAGGTATTTGTGCCAAATTTGGTCCAGTGAATGAAAATACATCCTGCATATCAGGTATTTACACGACAATTCACAACAGTAGCAAAATTACCGTTATAAGTAGCAATGAAAATAATGTTATGGTTGGGGGTCACCATAACAGGAAGAACTGTATTAAGGGGTCGTGGCATTAGGAAGGTTGAGAAACACTGCCCTACAGAATCTAAATGTGCAATTTGATGAGGGTTATTTAGAATTCTCAGCCAAAAAACCCTAACACTTCACCAAACTACACATCTCCAAATTCTATAGAATGTTGCCATGGCTGCTAACATTGAATCAGAGTGCCATAATTGTGTAATATGAAAGGGACCTAGGTTTGTTCCTTCAAATATACGTAGTCAATGCTGATAGGCAGCTTTGAACCACAACTGAGATCCCTGGCAACTAGATAGTGTTAACAAGTATCCTCTGTTCTAACCCTTCCCTTGCAGCACAGGAAAGATAACATAAATCAGGAGCAGGCAACTATTTGGCCTTTCTATATTGTTGAAATACAGCTCTTTCTCAGTTCCAGCAAGTATAGGAAACCTCTGAAAGCTACAGATTTTAGCTACGGACCACATCTGGAGAGCTACAAGTAGCTTACCCAGACATAAGAGACTGGCAAGAGCACAGAAATACTTTGTGTGTTTTTGTGTCAAAGAAAATTCCAAGTCATACAGAATGTGGGACGCCTGGCTCGAGAGCAGTACGTGTGAAAAAGATCTTGGAGTCCTCATGGGGAAGAATGGGAACATGAGCCAACAATGTCATGCAGCCAATGGGATTTTGGCCTGCATCAATAGAAATATAGTGTCTAGATCCAGGAAACCATTGCTACCCCTCTATTCTGCCTTGGTCATACCACATCTGGAATTCTCTGGTTGCTTCTGGAGAAATTACACTGCTTGCACCACCTGACATCCGCTGGGAAGTAGCAGCCAATAGTGAAAGGACCAAGGCAGAGACATCTCCAGCTCATCCCCTGTTTGGGTATCAGCCAGCACGTCAACGACTTAAATCAAGACATAGTTTTCTTAGTTCTACAGAGACACTTGCTGGAACACCCCAGCAAGCGAGAGTCCAAAAGTGGCAGGCCCAAACCCAGCACCTCAATCCATGGGTGATACCAGATGAGAGACTCCCCCCGGGCACACAGAAGACTGGGTGACTTGGAAGGCGCTGAACAGACTGCGCTCTGGCACCACGAGATGCAGAGCCAATCTAAAGAAATGGGGCTACAGGGTGGAATCCTCGGCATGCGAGTGCGGAGAAGAACAAACCACTGACCACCTGCTGCAATGCAACCTGAGCCCTGCCACATGCACCATGGAGGACCTTCTTGCGGCAACACCAGAGGCACTCCAAGTGGCCAGATACTGGTCAAAGGACATTTAACCAACTACCAAGTTGGAAAATCTGTGTGTTTTTTCTTTTCTTTTCTTTTTAATCTGTGTGTTTGTTTGTTTTGTTCTGTTAGAATTGAAATACAATGGTATGGTTGCTGATGACATGATAAATAAAATCTGGAATTCTCTGTCCAATTCTGGACACCACAATTGAAGGGTGATGTTGACTCTAAGGTGCAATGTGTCCGGAGGAGGGCGACTAAAACGATCAAGGGCTTGGAGAACAAGCTCTTTGAGGCTTAAAGAGCTGGGCAAATTGAGCCTTCAAAAGAGAAGGCTGAGAGGAGACATGATGAGGGCCAGGGATCAAGAGGTGAGGGGAAGTCATAGGGAGGAGGGAGCAAGCATGTTTTCTGCTGCCCTGGAGACTAGGATGCAGAACAATGGCTTCAAACTACAGGAAAGAAGATTCCACCTGAACATGAGAAAGAACTTCCTGACTGTGAGAGTAGTTCAGCAGTGGAACTCTCTGCCTTGTAGTGTGACGGAGGTTCCTTCTTTGGAGGCTTTAAGCAGAGGCTGGATGGCCATCTGTCAGGGGTAATGTGAAGGCAATTTTCCTGCTTCTTGGCAGAATAGGATTGGACTGGATGACCCACCAGATCTCTTCCAACTCTAGGATTCTATGATTCTCCCTAGATCCTAGAAATGCACTGAAGGAATTTGTTTTACCTTTAATTTAGAAAGTAGCTGGAGGAACAGTGCCGCAACAGGGGGCATTAGCACTGTCAGCATCTGTCTGTGATTTCTGGCCATGGGTTTAACAAGCATATTCTGCGGGGGGGGGGGGGGGGGGGGGAGTCCCACAACAGTTGTGCCGGCTAATAAGAGCAAAAGGTGACAAGTTGCTAATGAGATGTTATGATGAAAAACCCAGCCAAGTCATCAAGAGTGGACTAATCACATGCATCACTGTGGGGTTAATTGCTGTTTGTTTATCTTGCACTTCATACACTCACTCCCACACATAATGGGAAATGCTGGAGACACTAGTGAGGCCAACACAGATGTACATTCAGAATGAAGAGTTTTAAAGGTCAGACATGATGCAGTGAAGGAACAGTAGAACACAAGACTGGTGTAGACAGAAAGCATCAGTGCTTGGGAATCTATGTAATTTGGGTGCATGAGGAGATACTGTGGCAACATAGTTAAACAACTTGGTTACACTTGACTCTCCCAACAGATTGAGGTTTCTGTTCTCACATCTTCTGGGGAGGAAAATTAGGAATCATGGAGGGAAATATACTCTGTTTTGTGTGGACTGTGAACAGCTAGCTGGTAAGTGGAGCAATCACTTTATTTGATTCAATTATGTTATTTATTTATTTATTTATTTATTTATTTGCTTTATTTTTTATACCGCATTTTTCAGCCTAAATCGGCGACTCAATGCGGTTTACAGTGCAATTTATATAACAATCACAATTAGTTAAAACACAACATGCACAACAGACAATACAAGACAAAACAACGTGGTCATCAACGCCTCAGTAAAATCAGATTCCGTTCTCATAATCCTTCTACCATTCCTTTGTTCATTTATGCCGTCTTCATAAGTTCAGTTGCCTTGTTGACCGAACGCCTGTTCATAGAGCCACGTCTTGACCCTCCTCCGGAACTCCAGCAACGAAGGGGCCTGCCTGATGTCTACGGGTAGGGCATTCCATAGCCGAGGGGCCACCACCGAGAAGGCCCTGTCTCTCGTCCCCGCCAGCCGCGCCTGCGATGCAGGCGGGACCGAGAGCAGGGCCTCCCCGGACGATCTTAACATCCTCGTCGGTTCATAGGTGGAGATGCGTTCGGAGAGGTAAGCAGGGCCAGAACCGTTTAGGGCTTTATGTTCCATCACCAGTGCATTTCCTCACTGACTAAAGACTTTCCCTAATAAACATCCACTTGGGTTACTTGCACACAGCCAATTAAATCAGGTCAGGAGGTGCATTTAAGAGAGCCAGTTCACGCCAGAGTGCCTGCACAGGCACACCATGGACCAGCTGCAAGCTGCAAAGAAGTCCACAAGGCTGCATTGTTTTGGAATCCATCTGAATTTTTTCTTTGCTCCTCCAGCAAGAAGCACTTTTCAAAAACAGCTGATCAGTGCTTGATGAAAGCAGGGGAAAGGCACTGAAATTGAGCATTCCAATAGGAATGACGAGCTTTCCTTGCCAGGGAGAAGCATTTAGTTTTCCTTGGAGCTGTGTATCAGGCTCCTCTCTATGACTCCTGACACATCGAAGTCAGCTTTCGAAATATATCGAAAAATCTATGAAGCAGCCACCATAGAGGCCAAAAAAGAATACAATTCCTCATTGATAGCTTCCGCCAGATCTCGACCTGCTCAAATATTTAAAATTGTTCGTAACATCACAAATCCAACCCATCCAGCCAAAGATGTGGCTAGTCAAGATATTACAGCAGAGACTTTCCAGAGCCACTTCATAAATAAGATCAATCTGCTCCGCGAAGGGCTACCTCCCACAGAGGACACATTGAGGGAACTAGAAGCCTCCTAGCCACTTAGTGGCCAATTTCTCGAACATTTTGTGTCATTAGAAATGGAAGACCTGGAGAAGACTCTAGCTGCCGCAAGACCAACCACCTGCTCCCTCGATCCTTGCCCCTCCCGGTTGATTAAGGAGTGCCAGGAGGGACTACGAGATCCCTTAAGGAGCATCATCAACAGCTCCTTGGAGCAAGGAATTTTTCCAGATTGCCTTAAAGAAGGAGTGGTCCACCCTCTCCTGAAAAAACCAAGCCTTGATGCTGCCATACCTAGTAACTATCGCCCAGTTTCAAACCTTCCGTTCCTGGGCAAGGTGATTGAACGGACAGTGGTGGGGCAGCTACAGCAATTCTTAGATGAGACTGCAGGTTTGGACCCCTTTCAATCAGGCTTTCGTTCAGGTCATGGGACAGAGATTGTCTTGGTAGCTATTACTGACGAAATTCGTCGTCAGTTAGACCGAGGTGGATCAGCGCTATTGGTACTCTTGGACCTCACAGCTGCATTTGACAACGTGGACCATGACTTGCTGATTCATCGATTGGCTCTGTCTGGTGTACGAGGTTTAGCCCTCAAATGGTTCAATTCATTCCTCCGGGACCAGAGACAGAGGGTGGAGTGGTCAGGCCAAAGCTCTGAGAGCTCCTGCCTTTGCTGTGGAGTTCCCCAGGGTGCTATCCTCTTGCCCATGTTATTTAACATCTACGTCCGACCACTTGCTGGACTGGTGCGGAGCTTTGGCATAGAGTGCTACCAGTATGCAGATGATACCCAGCTACTCTTGCGTCTCGAACCTGAGACAACCGTGATTCCTGAGAACTTTAAGCTGTGTTTGGAAGCAGTGATGAGTTGGTTACGAGCAAGCAGACTAAAAGTCAATCCTGCAAAAACTGAGATACTCTGGCCCGGCCAGCCGCCAGAATTAACCCAGTCTCCGCCTGATTTCGATGGGGAAGCTCTGGTTCCGTCTGCCACTGTTAAAAGCCTTGGGGTTGTGTTGGATTCATCGCTGACGATGGAGGCCCAGATCACTGCCATAAGTAAGCAGGCCATTTTTCATCTTCGCCAGGCAAGGAAATTGGCATCCTACCTTTCGGTAGAAGCATTGGCAACAGTAATCCACGCAACAGTCACCACTAGATTGGACTATTGCAATGCCTTATATGCTGGCCTTCCGAAGTCAATGACCCAGAAGATTTGGATGGTCCAAAATGCGGCAGCCAGGCTGCTAGCGGGATCATCTATAAGATCCCATATTACACCGATTCTGCAACAACTGCATTGGCTACCAATAGAACATCGGATCTCTTACAAGATCCTGATCCTGACATTTAGAGCTCAAAATGGCCAAGGCACTTTATATCTTAGGGACCGCCTCATTCCTTTTCCCCATCAGTGGTCACCTCGATCCACCCAGGAAAATCTCCTATACATACCGGGTCCTAGGGAGGCACATTTGGAAGCTACAAGGCGTAGAGCTTTTTCGATCTATGCTCCAATTCTGTGGAATTCATTGCCTCCATATATTAGAGCAATGTCGGAGTTGCGACCTTTTGTAAAGGTGCTCAAGACTTGGCTGTTTGGTTGTGCATTTAAGTAATCAGATCAAATTTTGCCATAGTCACTGCTGAATGTTTTTATGTTAAATGTTTTTACGTTGAATGTTTTTATGTTGAATGTTTTTATGTTGAATATTTTTATATTTAATGTTTTATATTGTGTATAAGCTATTTTAAATTGTAAGTCACTCGGAGCACTTTGGTGGAGAGCAATAGGCCTGGGTAACAACGCAAAAATTTGTTTCTAAAATCGATTTGTAATTGGGGGTTTTTTTTGTTTCGATATTTAAAATAATTACAAAATTTTCCAAAAAAAAAGTTCGGTATTTACGAAATTTTGTAAATATTTACAAAACATTTTGTAAAGATGGCGCCCTTTTTTTTCAGTATTTTTTAAATATTTTTTAAATTTAATTATTAATTTAGTAGAATAGGGAGGAGAAATTAAAATTATTATTAAGGAGGGAAGGCAGGCACTCACTCTGGCGGGCCCTCTAATCAAGGTGGTCAGTTGAAACATTCACACCTCGCTCCAGCAGACAAGAGTCCTTTGTCCCACCCTGGTCATTATTCCACATAAATATAAACCCTTTTTCCTACTTCCAACAGACCTCACTACCTCTGAGGATGCTTGCCATAGATGCAGGCAAAACGTCAGGAGAGAATGCCTCGCTAGCCCCTCTCGCTCGCCGCTCGCTCGCCCCTCTCACTCGCCATAGATGCAGGCGAAAAGTCCGGAGAAAATGCCTCTAGGCCATGGCCATATAGCCTGAAAAAACCTACAACAACCCAATCAGGGACATCTAATCACCTCTCAACAAAAGATTGCTCCAGGCACTGCCAAGCCATCAAATGCTAATCAAGGTGGTCAGTTGAAACATTCACACCTTGCTCCAGCAGACAAGAGTCCTTTGTCCCACCCTGGTCATTATTCCACATAAATATAAACCCTTTTTCCTACTTCCAACAGACCTCACCTCTGAGGATGCTTGCCATAGATGCAGGCAAAACATCAGGAGAGAATGCCTCGCTCGCCCCTCTCGCTCGCCGCTCGCTCGCCCCTCTCGCTCGCCGCTCGCTCGCCCCTCTCGCTCGCCCTCTCGCTCGCTTGCTCAGCCGGCGCCGAGAGAGGAGAGCTCCCAGCAAGCATCGGCAGGCGGCCATCTTACGTATTTCCGAAATGGACGGAAATACAAAAATTTTTGGCGCCTGCCGTTTCGATATTTAAAAACACTTCCAGGTTAAAAAAAAAGTTTTGTAATCGTTTCGTAATTCAAAAATTAACGATTTTTTTAACGAATTACGAATTAACGAAACGAATTGACCAGCCCTAGAGAGCAACTAATGAAGAAATAAAGTGATGATGATGATGATGACATTAGCCCCGTCTGCATGCTTCTTCCAATTTGCAGCACTGCACGGTTTTTACCTTGATGAGTAGATTTTATGGCTTGATCCAGTACTTCCAGTGAGTTTTTGACATGCAGTTTCCAGCTGGACGAGAGTTAAAGATCACATTAGGGGTGTACATTTTGTAGACCTTGAGCTGGCTTCAAGCTGGATTTTAGTACCTATGTCGAAGGGGCCGTAGTATGTAATAGTTTTCAGTGCTCTTTCCTCACCAAAAATACATTTTTGAAAATATTTGGATTTCTGAGAAAGGTTGTTCCTTATCCTGTTACCAGTCTGAGGAGATGTAAAATGGTTATTCTCAAAAGAAATTAAAGTTCAAGAATTTTTCCCCATGCTTATTCTGGTCCATTAGCCAGCACAACCAATGCCACTGGGAGGTAATGCACGCTGCATCATAGAAGGAACACACATACATTAATTGGTTTGAAGAGGCATTCAAAAAATAGCTGGGCTTTACATCACTGCCCATCCTTTCTCTAAGGCCCATGAGGACCACTACATGATCCCAACAACAATTGCATACTACCACTACAATTTTTCTTCCTCCATCCAAGGGAAAGTATAGATATGCTGCCACCACTGCTCCCTACCCGCCTCCTGTGAGTGTGTGTGTGTTTGTGTGTTTGCATCTGTAAAAAAGAGAGCTGATTGCCTGTTGCACTCCCAAGCACACCACTGGTTTTGTTGCAGGGATGTTTAGGGAGGGGAGGCAGTGTGAGGCATCTGATAGCACCATTGGGCTGGCAACTTTGCCAGTCTAATCCCACTGCTCTGCTGGGAATCTGTTGTGAGACAGACTCCTGTACTAATCTCCAAAGTTCCTATGGGCGAAAAAATAATCTTGCTGCAATTGAATAGTGATGATGTGCTATCTAAGATGATGAGGATGCATCAGCAGAGTGGAACTAAATTCACTCCAAATAACTTTCAGTTTTCTTCCCTATTTATTTATTTACAGCATTTGTACCCCACCCTTCTCACCCCAAAGGTGACTCAGGGTGACCTTACAATAGGCAACAATTCGATGCCTTTTCAAACAATAAGTAATAAAATAAACATACACATTAAAAACTTAAAAATTTTAAAAAACCATATAAACATTAAAAGCAAGTATTAAAAACCACACAATCTGTAATTGTAGTCAAGGCTGTTCCAGTCATAGAATCATAGAATCATAGAGGTGGAAGGGACCTTGTGGGCCATCCAGTCCAACCCCATTCTGTCAAGAAGAAGGAAAATTGCGTTCAAATATGATTGCACATATTCCCTCTTCTCTTATTGCACTGCATTTCTACCCAAAGGCTTGGTCCAAGAGCTATGTCTTCAATTTCTAAATCATAGAATCATAGAATCAAAGAGTTGGAAGAGACCTCATGGGCCATCCAGTCCAACCCCCTGCTAAGAAGCAGGAATATTGCATTCAAATCACCCCTGACAGATGGCCATCCAGCCTCTGTTTAAAAGCTTCCAAAGAAGGAGCTTCCACCACACTCCGGGGCAGAGAGTTCCACTGCTGAACGGCTCTCACAGTCAGGAAGTTCTTCCTAATGTTCAGATGGAATCTCCTCTCTTGTAGTTTGAAGCCATTGTTCCGCGTCCTAGTCTCCAAGGAAGCAGAAAACAAGCTTGCTCCCTCCTTCCTGTGGCTTCCTCTCACATATTTATACATGGCTATCATATCTCCTCTCAGCCTTCTCTTCTTCAGGCTAAACATGCCCAGTTCCCTAAGCCGCTCCTCATAGGGCTTGTTCTCCAGATCCTTGATCATTTTAGTCGCCCTCCTCTGGACACATTCCAGCTTGTCAATATCTCTCTTGAATTGTGGTGCCCAGAATTGGACACAATATTCCAGATGTGGTCTAACCAAAGCAGAATAGAGGGGTAGCATGACTTCCCTAGATCTAGACACTATGCTCCTATTGATGCAGGCCAAAATCCCATTGGCTTTTTTTGCCGCCAGGAGGGAGGGTGCTGACCTGATTTCATTGGGGAGGGAGTTCCATAGCCAAGGGGCCACCACTGAGAATGTCCGTCTGTCGTCCCCACCAACCACACCTGTGAAGGAGGTGGGACCGAGAGCAGGGCCTCCCCATTTATTTATTTATTTATTTCACAGTTTTGTATACCGAGCTTCTCAACCTCGTCGAGGGACTCAGCCCGGTTTACAGCCATAAAAACATATACATTCATTAAAATATCATATATCACAAATTACAAAACAACTTTAAAAACACTAAATATAAAACTACAATGGTCAGTCGTCCTAATAAGATGGATCTATATCCACTTCCATCCAGAGTCCTATGGTGTTGTCTCATTCCTCGAAGGCCTGACTCCACAGCCACGTCTTCACCCGTTTCCTAAATGTTAGGATGGATGGGGCGGTTCTGGCCTCCAGAGGGAGAGAGTTCCAGAGTCATGGGGCCACCACCGAGAAGATCTTAATCTCCGAGAAAATCTTAATCTCCCAAAAGATCTTAATCTCTGAGATGGTTCATAAATGTGTTTAGACAGGTAAGCTGGGCCGGAATTGTTTCAGACTTTATAGGCTAAAACCAGCATTTTGAATGGTGCTCGGAAGCGGACTGGCAGCTAGTGGAGCTGCCGTGACAGGGGGGGTTGTATGCTGCTTCAGTGAGCAACCTGGCTGCCGCCCGTTGAACCACTTGAAGCTTCCAGGCCATCTTCAAAGGCAACCCCACGTAGAGCACATTTCCGTAGTTTATTTGGGATGCAACCAGAGCGTGGACTATTGTGGCCAAGTCTGACTTCCCAAGGTACAGGCGCAACTGGCACACAAGTTTTAATTGTTTAAAAGCTCCCCTTACCACTGCCAAGACCTGGGGTTCCAGGCTCAGTGATTAATCCAGGCTCACTCCCAAGCCGCAAACTGTGGCTGGCCAACATTTTGCATTTGAACTTTTTGACACATTTCAAGCTGTGTTTATTTTCTATTTATTTTGCAGTCCTTGAAATAATGCATAAATCTGTGGGCAAATGATGTCATAATTTGCAATTCATGACTTTACAATTAGAGACTTGTGACTTGCCAATTTTGAAGTCGGCACTTCATTGACTTGAATGCACAAATCAGTTAATTCAGAGCTCTAAATGACTTGACTACATATTACTGTTAAGTAGGTATTAGATAGTGAAGATGAACATGAATCTTACATTCAGTTAGAGTTTCCTTTAGAAGCTTAACAAAAAAAACTGAAGCAACTCTAAAATGAAACTTACATAAACCCATTTTCTCTTCTCTAAATGTTGCAATGTCAACTGTACTGTGCAAAACCATTGGAGTCTTGTATTACGTTTATAGTATGTCGTGACATTTTATAAAAGACTAGTGGTTCCCTGCTACGCATTGCTGTGGCCCAATCTGGTGATCTGGAAAAATAAAGTAATGAGAAAGTGTTGGTTTCTAATGTATGTAATTTCTTGATGCTTGTGGGTAAACAGTATTTCTTGCTGTTTCTTTGCCACTGTTGATGTGGAGATTGTCTGGTTTGCCTACTCTGGAACATACAACATATCATTGCCCTTCTTTAGGGGTCCCTTTCAAATCTTTGATACTGCATCTGTCATATACGTATATGTGTGTGTGTGTGTGTGTGTGAATGGCTGGATGGCCCTTTGTCAGGAGGGCTTTGATTATGTTTTTTTTGCCCTAGTGAAGGGAGTTGGACTGGATGGCCTTCAGGCAGCATTTCTCAATCTGGGAAGTCAAGACCCGGGGGGGGGGGGGGGATGTCAGAAGGGTCACCAAAGACCACCAGAAAACACAGAATTTTCTGTTGGTCAGGTGGTTCTGAGTGGGATGTTTGGCCCAATTCCATAGTTGGTGTGGTTTGGAATGCTCTTTGATTATAGGTGAACTATACATCCTACTAACGACAACTCCCAAATATCAAGGTCTATTTCCCCCAAACTCCATCTGTATTCACATTTGGGCATATTGAGTATTCCTGTCAAGTTTGGTCTAGATCCATCATTGTTTGAGTCCACAGTGTTCTCTGGATGGAGGTGAACTACAATTCCAAACTTGAAGGTCAGTGCCCACCAAACCCTTTCAGTATTTTCTGTTGGTCATGGGAGTCCTGTGTGCCAAGTTTGGTTCAATTCCATTGTTGGTGGAGTTCAGAATGCTCTTTGATTATAAGTGAACTATAAATCCCAGCAACTACAACTCCCAAATGACAAAATCATAATTTTGGTCACTCCTTTGGTCACTCCATGTGTAGTGAGACATTTTGTTGCCAAATCTGGTGTGATTTCGTTCATTGGTTCTTTTGTTTTTAAGGTACTCATTATGCACAGAGCATTTAGATAGATAGATAGATAGATAGATAGATAGATAGATAGATAGATAGATAGATTAACAATGTAAAATAAAACAGTTACTCTTGAAAGTTCTGAAACGTTTCGAGTACTGTCTAAACCAGGGGTCCTCAAACTAAGGCCCGGGGGCCGAATGCGGCCCTCCAAGGTCATTTACCCGGCCTTCGCTCAGGGTCAAACTAAGTCAGAAATGACTTGAAAGCACACAACAACAATCCTATCTCATCAGCCAAAACTAGGCCCACACTTCCCATTGAAATACTAATAATTTTATATTTGTTGGAATTGTTCATTTTTATTATTGTATTGTTTTTAAGTGTTTTTGGCACTACAAATATGATATGTACAGTGTGCATAGGAATTCATTCATTTTTTTTTCAAATTATAATCCAGCCCTCCAACACTTTGAGGGTCTGTGACCTGGCCCTCTGTTTGAAATGTTTGAGGACCCCTGGTCTAAACTGATTGGAGTTTATGGATTGTTTGAAAGTAGGTATCTTGCAATAGCATGCCTACCACCTAAAATCCCTCCTGTCCGAAACGTCTTTCCCCTCAATTCCCCTTTCAAAATGGTGACAGTAAGAGCTCATGTACACTGAGACTGAGGCCAATGTAGATGTGCCCATAAGTCAGTGTGGAAAGTAATCAGCCCCATGGCAATGAAATTCCCCGCAGGGCTAATGTGAATTAACCTGGAACAGAAATCAAACATTTCCTGATAATAAATCAGCATTTGCAGGCTTGCTAAGCAGATTGATTATTCTTTTTATGAAGTACAATTGAAGCATTTTCTGCAGAGTCCACTGTAAACACTGCACTCAGTTGCTACTAACAAATTTGTGTAAATGTCTAAAACAGCCCCCAGGTTGCATTTAAAAATCTTTTACTGTTGCCAAATTGTTCATAGCTCAATGGTTGGGCTGAACCTGATGCTCAACAACTTAGAATCATAGAATCAACTTCCTGTATTCATTCATATAAAGGCCTCCCTTTGCTGTGAGATTATAGGTAGCCTCTTCTGTGGAGGAAGAAGTCAAACGGCAGTGGCATTGTGATCGAGCTTCTCCCAGCTTTCTCCAAATGAGATGCTTTCAGATTCTTCTCTGGGCAGAGGTTGCCTGCTATGTCCAGGCAGCCTCCTGCTCATTAAGCACACTAATGAGATGTTGACCAAGTTCCCGGAGCAAAGATGGGGCAAAGAAGGAAGCACACGGGAGGCCAGAATGCATTGCAAGCAGAAGTTAAGCCCTGGCCAAGTTGCCACTGACATGCACTGAGCTGCTAGCAGGGAGGCGCCAGGAGATGAGGTGTGTGCGTTAGCCACCTGCAACACCTTCTTAGGAGGCTTTTAAACAGAGGCTGGATGGCCATCTGTCAGGGTGCTTTGAATGCAATATTCCTGCTTCTTGGCAGGGGGTTGGACGGGATGACCCATGAGGTCTCTTCCAACCCTATGATTCTATGATTCTATGAACAGAGAACTCGGTGATGGATGTGCTCCATCAGGCCTCTAATGGGCACTTGGTTCAATTATCTGCTTGTCAGATTCTCTGTGAATCAAACAATGCACTGACCCTGATGCTCTAGCTTCCACTGAACAACTACAGAAACCCAAATGCTCTTGATTCCACTGAACATTTTAGAATAGGCAGAGTGTTTTAGAAGAGCCAGTGGGCTGCCTCTGTAGTGAGGAGGCATTTCATAATGTGCAGTTGCAGACAGGGGCGGTTCGTCCATTACGCAAAGTAAGCCGTTGCGGTACACTTTGTTTTGCCAGGGGCGCAGAGGCGCCTCTGTAAATGCCCCTCCACAGTTGCGAGTCGCAACCTTTCTCTGCCTCCCTCTCCCTCTTGAAGGTGACACGGAGACGGGGCCTCGCTTTGGCCTGGTGCTTGACTCATTCTGCCGCCTCCCTTCTGGCTCCGCGCATGCGCCCCGTGTGCTTGAACAGTTGGACGGGGAAGGCGGGCTCCTCTGTTTCCCTCCATTTAGTGCGTGTGCGAGGAGGCAAGAGCAGCTGTACAAGCAGCGCAGCTACTCTTTCTCTTTCCCTGCGCGTTTCCGTTCTTTGCATCAGGGCAATGAAGCCGAGCTCCCTCTGAAGGTGGTGCTGCTGCCTCCTCCAGGCATCAGGTGTCTTCCTGCTGTGCTCCCAAAGGGTGACTTGGGGGAAAGCAGCCCACCCGGCCGTCTCAGTGAGTTAGCCACTCGCCGCTCGTGTGTGTGTGTGTGGGGGAGAGCTCATCAGCCCAAGAGGGATGCGCCACCTCCAAATGGCTCCATTGTGAACCCCAGAGAGGAGACAACATGCAGGTGCCCCGGGGAAGGAGGGAAAGAGGGGCACTCTGTTCATGCTTTGCCTTTGAGTGCTTCTACACCAGGCATGGGCCAACTTCAGGCCCCACTTCCATATTAAACCCCTGGAGGGCCCAAGTTGGCCCATGCCTGAACTACACTATGGAATGAATGCAGTGCCACACTTTCAACTGCCCTGGCTCAGTGCTGTGCTATCCTGGGAGCTGTAGTTTGCTAGGCTTTGGCAGAGAAGGCCAAATAAAACCCCACATTTTCCGCATTGAACTGGAATATATGGCAGTGTGGACTCAGATAACCCAGTTCAAAGCAGACATTGTGGGATTTTCTGCCTTGATATTCTGGGTTATATGGCTGTGTGGAAGGGCCCTAAAACGACAACCTCCAGAATTCCCTAGCATTGAGCCCTGGCAGTTAAAGGGATGTTAAACTACAGTGCAAACTGTGAAGACATCCAGATTATCTGAAGAAATCCAGATTTTCCTCTTTGACCTGGATTATATGGCAGTGTAGAAGGAGGTTTAGGGTCCTTCTACACAACTATATAATCCAGAATATCAATAGCAGGGGTGTGTGCAAAAACAAAAACAAAACAAAAACAAGTTGAGTTTTTTTCTTTTTCTTAATTTTTTTTTCATCTGCTTTGAACTGGATTATCACAGGGCCCTTCCAGGCAGACCTTATATCCCAGGATCTGATCCCAGGTTTTCAGTGTATCCCAGATTATCTGGCAGTGCAGACTCATATAATCCAGTTTAAAGCAGAAAATCTGGGATCAGATCCTAGGATATAGGACCTGTCAGGGACCTTCCACACAAACATATAACCCAGAATATCAAGGCAGAAAATCCCACAATATCTGCTTTGAACTGGGTTACCTGAGTCCACACTCAGATAATGTGGGTTTTTCTGCCTTGATATTCTGAGATATGGGGCTATGTGGAAGGGCCCTGAGTCTACAGTGCCATATAGTTCAGTTCAAAGCAGAGAATCTGGATACAGCTGTGTAGAAGGGATTTTGGATCTACACTGCCCTATAACCCAGGATCTGAACCCAGATTATTTTCTTATCCCAGATTAATAAATAAAGATTATTATTATTATTATCTGGCAGTGTTTAACCCAGTTTAAAGCAAATAATCTCAGTTCAGATCCTGGGATATAAGGCAGTGTACAAAGGGTTTTCAGCCCCATCTACGCTGCCATATAAAATACGGATTCTCTTCTTTGAACTGGATTATATGGCAGTGTGAACTCAGATAATCCAGTTCAAAGAAGATAATGTGGATTATCTGCCTTGTTATTCTGGGTTACATTATTTATTTATTTATTTATTTATTTGCTTTATTCCTATACCGCATTTTTCAGCCCTTAACAGGCGACTCAATGCGGTTTACATGGTACAATTATCAAACAGTGTCAGTGCAATTAAAACATAACAATGCAACAAAAGGATCAACAGCATCAATCCACAACAGTTAACAATCAACAAGACAGATCAACAAAACAGACATAACATAACGCCTCAGTTGAAATCAGATCCGTTCTCATAATCCTTGTGCCATTCCTATGTTCCATTTACCGTCTTCCTATGATTGGTTGCACTGCTTAACCAAACGCTTGTTCATAAAGCCAGGTCTTAACCATTCTCCGAAACGTCAGCAGCGAAGGTGCCTGTCTGATGTCTGCCGGTAGGGCATTCCATAGCCGAGGGGCCACCACTGAGAAGGCCCTGTCTCTCGTCCCCGCCAAGCGCGCCTGTGACGCAGGCGGGATCGAGAGCAGCGCCTCCCCAGACGATCTTAATGTTCTGGTCGGTTCATAGGTGGAGATGCGTTCGGAGAGGTAAGCAGGGCCAGAACCGTTTAGGCAATGTGGAAGGGCCCTTTCATACCTGATGAATTGCACTTTGTTATGTGTGCCTTAGGTTACTCATAAATCGGAAATAACTTGAGGGCACACAACAACAACAATTTAAAACACTTTAATCTGAACAGAGGATAACCATGTTAGTCAGATAATGTAACATTGCTGCTTATTTGTGGTCCGGCTGCATTTACTTAGATGATTGTTAGCTAGGAAATTCTGCCTCAAAGGGGTATTTATGTACTGCATGGCCATCCAGACCAACTCCCTTCACCAGAGCAAGAAAACATAATCAAAGCCCTCCTGACAAAGAGCCATCCAGCCATAGATATAGATCTATATGATTCACACACACGCACACACACATATGGAAGATATAATATCATAGATTTGAAAGGGACCCCTAAAGAAGGACAATTCTATGTTGCATGTTCCAGAATAGGCAAACCAGACAATCTCCACATCAACACTGACAAAGAAACAACAAGAAAAACAAGAGGGATGCTCTCACCTCTGCAGGAGTCTACCGTATCCCATGCAGCTGTGGACAAGTCTACATAGGGACCACCAAACGCAGCATTGCCCAAACACGAATCAAGGAACATGAAAGGCACTGCAGACTACTTCAACCAGAGAAGTCAGCCATAGCAGAGCACCTGATGAACCAGCCTGGACACAGCATATTATCTGAGAACACAGAAATGCTGGACCACACCAACAACCACCATGTCAGACTACACAGAGAAGCCACTGAAATCCACAAGCATGTGGACAATTTCAACAGAAAGGAAGAGACCATGAAAATGAACAAAATCTGGCTACAAGTATTAAAAAACTCTAAAAGTATAACAGCTAAACAACAGAGAGGAAAAAACCAGGCACAGATTAACACCTCCCAGCAACAGATTTTCCCAGGCTCAAGCAGGCCTTCAAATGCTAATGAAGATGATCAGCTAAACATTCACACCTAACTGCAGCAGGGAAGAGCTCCTTGCCCCACCCCAGCCATTCCACAGATATATAAGCGCATTGTCCTAATTCCAACAGACCTCACACCTCTGAGGATGCTTGCCATAGATGCAGGCGAAACGTCAGGAGAAATGCCTCTAGAACATGGCTCTATAGCCCGAAAAAACCCACAAGAACCTAACAAGAAATACTGTTTACCCACAAGCATCAAGAAATTACATACATTAGAAACCAACTTTCTCATTACTTTCTTTTCAAGATCACCAGACTGGATCACAACAACACGTGGCAGGGGACGGCTAGTGTTTGCGTGTGTGTGTATGTATATATATATATGTATGTATGTGTGTGTGTGTGTGTATAGATAGATAGATAGATAGATAGATAGATAGATAGATAGATGGATGGTATAGGCCAACTTTGTCCCTCCGTGTGTTTTGGACTTCAACTCCCACAATTCCAAACAGCCAGTAGGAAGTCCAAAATACCTGGAGGGCCAAAATTTGTCCATGCGATATATATATATATATATATATATATATATATATATATATATATGATTGGTTGGGGGGGGGGGGCAAAATACTCTTTGCTTACCATTGAAAATTACTTAGGGCCGCCTCTGGTTGCAGAACAAATCTGGAGGAGAGCTCCAAGGACTGAGGAAAAGCCACTGCGCAGCAGTAAGAACCACTGTTTAGCACCATTCGGCACTGCCCGGTAGGGAATTTTCTCCACTGTGATTTAAAAAATCACCTTTCTGGACTACGGCTCCCAGAACACTCACCAGCAAATGTATTTGCTCTAACAATTGGGGGATATTGGGAATTGTTGTCCCAAAGTCAAGTTTCCTAAGGTGATCCAATTTCTCTCTTTACATATTTCTGCCACTAATTTTTTTAAATACCCCCAACTGTGCTTTTTCAGGAATGGACAGTTAGAGGAAAAACAAAAAATGGCTTCAAACTACAAGAAAGGAGATTCCATCTGAACATTAGGAAGAACTTCCTGACTGTGAGAGCTGTTCAGCAGTGGAACTCTCTGCCCCGGAGTGTGGTGGAGGCTCCTTCTTTGGAGACTTAAACAGAGGCTGAATGGCCATCTGTCAGGGGTGATTTGAATGCAATATTCCTGCTTCTTGGCAGGGGGTTGGACTGAATGGCCCATGAGGTCTCTTCCAACTCTATGATTCTATGATTCTTACCAGACATCTGATCACTCTTTCATTAGAAATAAGCAGGTGGATCAGTTGTTGTTGTTGTTGTTGCTGCTGTTGTTGTTTTTGTTGTTATAAAGAGGCTGTGGTGGCGCAATGGGTTAAACTTTGTGCTGCTGAACTGCTGACCTGAAGGTTGGCAGTTCAAATCCGTGGGACAAGGTGAGTTCCTGCTGTTAGCCTCAGCTCCTGCCAACCTAGCAGTTTGAAAACATGCAAATGTGAGTAGATCAATAGCCTTGGCAGGAAACGCAAAAAGACACTCCATGCAGTCATGCCAGCCACATGACTAGGAGGTCTCTAAGGACAACACAAGCTCCTCAACTTGAAAATGGAGATGAGCACTACCCCTAAGAGCTGGGGTTGAGCACCACCTCCAGAGTTGGAAATGAAAAGAAGCCTTTGCCTTGTCTGTGTTGTTTGTTTCATTGTATTCACTGTAACAAGGCATTGAATTTTTGCCTATCATAGAATCATAGAGTTGGAAGAGACCTCATGGGCCATCCAGTCCAACCCCCTCCCAAGAAGCAGGAATATTGCATTCAAATCACGCCCCCACAGATGGCCATCCAGCCCCTGTTTAAAAGCTTCCAAAGAAGGAGCCTCCACCACACTCCGGGGCAGAGAGTTCCACGGCTGAACGGCTCTCACAGTCAGGAAGTTCTTCCTCATGTTCAGATGGAATCTCCTCTCTTGTAGTTTGAAGCCATTGTTCCGCGTCCTAGTCTCCAAGGAAGCAGAAAACAAGCTTGCTCCCTCCTCCCTGTGACTTCCTCTCACATATTTATACATGGCTATCATATCTCCTCTCAGCCTTCTCTTCTTCAGGCTAAACATGCCCAGCTCCTTAAGCCGCTCCTCATAGGGCTTGTTCTCCAGACCCTTGATCATTTTAGTCGCCCTCCTATGTCTCTTTATATGTTGTAATCCCTTCTGAGTCCCCTTGGGGAGAAGGGCGGAATAGAAATAAATTGGAATTATTATGATTATGATTATGACTATTATTTATACCCCACCTTTTTCCCCATAGGGACTCAAGGTGGCTACCAATCCCACACTTAGTCAAGTTTAAAAAGTGCAGTTCAAAAGTGGAAAAAAAACTATAAAATAGTAACAGTGGTAAAAACAGATTAAAATACTATAAATATGATTAAATATTACTATCATATTTATTTTATGTCACTTTTTCTTTTAACATAGACTTAAGGCAGTGAACAATATTAAGGACAATGCAATAGTGATAAAACCGGAAGCATATGAACATTAAAACAGAACTAAACCAAACACTATTTAAAAATAAACAGTTTGAAACTCTTGGAAACCTATTTAAAATACATAAAACACTGCTCCTCCCTCGACTTTGTTCCATGACGGCAAGTCACCCTCTCCCAAAGGCACTTCCCCAGGAAGCTGTTTATTTTGGGGCCTGTGAGTAAACACATGCACATTGCCTAACCTGAGCATACATACGTTTTAGAAACATTTTAGATGAATGAATGAATCAAATAGTTTTTTGTACATGCCCAAGACCATGACAAAAAGGGTACAGGTTACGGCTGGGCGGTTTCGTTTCGCTAATTCGTAATTCGTTAAACATTCGTTATTTTTTTTGTTAACGAAGCGATAACGAACCATTCTGGAGCAACTTAAAAACGAAACGAATTTTTCAATTCGTTTCGTAAATGCTTCGTATTTCGTTATGTATTCGTTTAGTTATTGGTTTGAGGTCGTTTCGTTATTATTTCCGCATGTCTGGGGCAAGTTTTATAGTTGTTTTTTGTTTAATTAGTGAAAAAAATTATAATATCACACCAACAGTCAACAACAGAGGGAGAGGGAAGCTTCAGAAGTTCCCCCTGTCCCATTTGGAGGTTTTTTAGCGTATTGCGCGGTCGCGTCCGCCATTAACGAATCGATTCGTTATTAGGTTCTTGTGGGTTTTTTCGGGCTATAGAGCCATGTTCTAGAGGCATTTCTCCTGACGTTTCGCCTGCATCTATGGCAAGCATCCTCAGAGGTTGTGAGGTCTGTTGGAAGTAGGAAAATGGGTTTATATATCTGTGGAATGGCTGGGGTGGGGCAAGGAGCTCTTCCTTGCTGCAGTTAGGTGTGAATGTTTAGCTGATCACCTTCATTAGCATTTGAAGGCCTGCCTGAGCCTGGGAAAATCTGTTGCTGGGAGGTGTTAATCTGTGCCTGGTTTTTTCCTCTGTTGTTTAGCTGTTATAATTTTAGAGTTTTTTAATACTGGTAGCCAGATTTTGTTCATTTTCATGGTCTCTTCCTTATTAACACCTCCCACATTGCCATTACTTGCAGCAATAGCCAATGTAGTGAAGCAACCAAGTTGGGTGTGTGTGTGTTGAATGCTCTCATTAAGGAGGCCAGACTTGGTGGAGGTGGTTGACAGGGGCGGAGCTGCAGGCTATGGAAGGCTGCTCTGCCCCCTGCTGTGCTCTTTGCGGGGATTGTGGCACAGCTGGCTGAGTGTCAGCTGCATTAAGATCACTCTGACCAAAAGGCCATGAGTTCGAAGCCAGCCCGGGTTGGAGTGGGTTTCCAACCAATTGTGTGTAGCCTGTTGTCGACCTTTGCAACTCGAAAGACAGTTGCATCTGTCAAGTAGGAAAATAAGGTACCACCTTAAAGTGTGGGGAGGCTAAATTAACTGATTTATGAGGCCATAAACAAGACTCCGGCAAAGCATTCCAGCGGGGAAGCGTGCGGGGAATGCGGAGGTGCTTCATCAGCGTCGCAGATGGACGATGAAAGCGACAACTCCCCTGGCGGCCAAAAAAGTTAAATAGCCTCTGTGTATGTCTGTATATGTTTGTATGTCAAAAATTGGCATTGAATGTTTGCCATATATGTGCACACTGTAATCCGCCCTGAGTCCCCTGCGGGGTGAGAAGGGCGGAATATAAAAGCTGTAAATAAATAAATAAAATAAATAAGAGGCAGGTTTCAACCCCCCCCCCCCCCCCGGTGAAATTTTCAACCCCTCCCGAAATTTTTTTCTGGCTACGGCCCTGTCTCCATGGCATGGCATTTTAAGATACAAACATTACAGCTGAGCTAAAATGGGTACATTATATGAAAATATTCAAGCTGCTAGGAATCTACCTCCACTTCGTAATCTTAATTTCAAATGGGGCCTTAAAATAATGAAGGCGAGTAGCTTCATCTTGCTGCAACCTGGCATCATGATGTCACTTTGTGGTCAAATCGAACTGTCTGTATAACACTGAAGTCGACCCCCCCCCCCCCCAAATAAGGGTTAGTGACTTATAGTTCTGCAAAGGGCAAAGGTACCAGCCTGCACAGAAGGGGTGAAGTCTTGGTCAATTTGCCAAGACACTAACAACAACAAGGACCCCACAAGGCTTTTGGGGAATGGCTGGACCTTGGGACTTCTGCCCCCCCCCCCCCCCCCCCCCGGACCTGCTTCGTTCCCAGCTCTGCAAAACTCCATCCTTTGGCTCAGTGGAAGCCAACCAGCTTTTCTCTATGGCTTTGGACTTTCTGCCATATGTTTGGATTCGCAAGGACACATTTTCACTCATGAATTTCCCCCAATTCAACTATGGACTCAAGTTTCTTTCTGGAAGTATTTCTTTATTAAATATGAATTTCCTATGATTTCTATATACTTTCCTTCTATGTATTTCCTTCACAAGTCTGACCCAGCCATGAACTCTTTTGCCCTTTGGGAGGCTGATCAGGAAGCAGCCCGCTGGGCTGAAAAGGCAATCAGGAATCACAAAAACACCTATTTACTTAGAACTCACATCTGAACAATGGGACCTGGAGTTACTATTTGACTTCAGGATGGGGTCATCAGACTGTGATTTCCTCTGCCAAGTTTTCCTTCACAACAAGCATCCTTCCCAGCCTCACCTTTTACCTTATCTGATCCTGGAAGGGGAAAACCTGAATCAAATGATTATCCCTAATGACTGATCCATCACAAGAACAATAAAACTAGTTTCCTTGGCTGGCTGATCCCTCGAGCACAGGAAATCCAGGACAGTGGAATGTCATAATCCTCCCCGGATACATTGTTCCTAGGGCTGGGCGGTTTCGTTTCGTAATTTCGTAATTCGTTAAAAATTCGGGGTTTTTTTTGGTTACGAAGCGATAACGAACCATTCAGGAGCATCTAAAAAACGAAACGAATTTTTCAATTCGTTTTGTAATTGCTTCGTATTCGTTTCGTATTCGTTTCGTATTCGTTTCGAAATTGTTTCGAAATCGTTTCGTTATTATTTCCGCATGTCTGGGGCAAGTTTTATAGCTGTTGTTTGTTTAATCAGTGAAAAAAATTATGAATATCACACCAACAGTCAACAACAGAGGGAGAGGGAAGCTTCAGAAGTTCCCCCTGTCCCATATGGAGGTTTTTTAGCGTATTGCGCGGTCGCGTCCGCCATTAACGAATCGATTCGTATTCGTTTCGTATTCGTTTCGTATTGTTTCGTAATTTTATGAAATTTCGTAAATATCGAACTTTTTTAAAGAAAAATTTCGGAATTCTTTTAAATATTGAAATGCAAAAAAACCCAAAAAACGAATCGAGTTTAGAAACAAATTTTTCCGTGGTTGCCCAGCCCTAATTGTTCGTCTTCCATCCCGCCTCCCTCTCCCTGACATTGTTCCTCTTCCATCCCGCTTCCCTCTCCCTGATTTGCTAAGGAGCCGAAGCGAGGGGAGCTCCCTGATAGGCTCCTGCGAAGTGAGGGAGCCCTGTGATTGGCTCTGGTGGGAGGAGGGCGGCCAGGCCTCCTCCCAGCTGTTCCATGGCTAACCAATCCGCGGCAAGAAGGGCGGGAGGCGGGAGTTTTGAAACTTTCAAACCTGTATTTTGCTATAAATATGCCTCTGATCAATGTACTGGTATGGTTTGTGTGTGATTTATCACCACACTGCATCCTTTTCAGCTGAATCGCAAATAAAACACCTCGGTGCTTCTTCTTCGACTTTGGCGGGCTTTATTTTCAATTTTAATTTCAATAAAATTGCTGAAATCGGGCTTCTCTGGCTCGCCAAAGTAGCGTTCCCTCTTTGGTGGGAACCAAGGGTCCTCTCTCCCTGAGGCAGACCCTCCCAAAGTTCCTACCGACTTCAACACCATGATATCATCATGTTGGCCATGTGATCTCTGACTGAATGGGTCATGCATGCTGACAGAAAATTAGGAGATGCCATGAGATGAGAGGAGGGGGGAGAGTGCAAAACCAGTGAAACGAACTGAAAAGGGGATACGGAGGAGCCCTTGCCTTCTAGCCCCTTCTTCCCTAAAGCTTTTGCTGTAACAGATTAAGCAGAAAAGCTGGGCCCAGGCGGTGCAGCATTTCTGGGGAGTTAGACAATTAATTAAGGATGAAAGGACAGATTTATCAGCCCAAGAATGAATACTTTAGATGCTGCAGCTCTTCCATCTCACCTGCATTATTCCCTCCTGTTCCATGGCACAGAGATGGGTGGATACCTTGTGAGTAGTATGAGAAAGCAGTGCCTTAAGCTAGGGTTCTTCTTGTCATTAGGTTACACGAGATGTCACCCCCCCTCCAGGTGTTTTGGACTTCGACTCCCACAATTCCTAACAGCCGGTGAGAGTTGGAGTCCAAAACACCTGGAGGGCTGATGTTGGCCCAGGCCTGCTTTACAGGCTTTAGGATGAAATTCAGTCTGTTCCAATGATGACATAAAAGTAATATTTATATTCAAAGTAGCTTCAGAGTGGAGTCCGTGACATGCAACCGCAGAGAAAAGTTAACCACAGACCACCTACTGCGTCACAGGCACGGCTGGCGGGGACAAGAGATAGGGCCTTCTCGGTGGTGGCTCCTCGGTTGTGGAACACCCTTCCCGTGGACATCAAGCTAGCCCCCTCCCTGTTGATTTTCCGCAGAAAGTTAAAGACCTGGCTATTTAAGAAGGCATTTGACCAAGAAGTGCTCTGACTGGCTATTTGACCATAGGAATGGAACAACGGTAATGATATCGGATTGTGTGTTGACGATGAGACGATTTGGAATGCAGTAGAAATTTTGTAGTAATGTTGATATTTTGATATGATGTTTTTTTGATAATGATGATTTGTAGATTATTTTTGCATTATGTTTTGTAAATTGCACTTGTTTTTCATGTTGTACACCGCAATGAGTCGCCCTTGGGCTGAGAATTGCGGTATATAAGCGCAGTAAATAAATAAATAAATAAATAAATAAATAATACTACAACGCAGCCTGAGCCCTGCCACAGGCACAGTGGAGGACCTCCTTATAGCAACACAAGAGGCACTCCAAGTGGCCAGCTACTGGTCAAAGGACACCTAATATGATGCCAATAAATATTACAACTGCACCTTTGGTTTGCTTCTGATATTTATTTTTAAAGGATTTTTATCATAAAACAATGATATAACAATTATCTCAAGGCATATCTTTTCTAACTTTTGTCAAAGCAGTTTTTTCAATGACTTTTTTTTCGAGAGCAGTACGTGTGAAAAAGATCTTGGAGTCCTCGTGGACAACAAGTTAAACATGAGCCAACAATGTGATGTGGCGGCAAAAAAAGCCAATGGGATTTTGGCCTGCATCAATAGGAGCATAGTGTCTAGATCTAGGGAAGTAATGCTACCCCTCTATTCTGCTTTGGTTAGACCACACCTGGAATATTGTGTCCAATTCTGGGCACCACAATTCAAGAAAGATATTGACAAGCTGGAATGTGTCCAGAGGAGGGTGACTAAAATGATCAAGGGTCTGGAGAACAAGCCCTATGAGGAGCGGCTTAAGGAGCTGGGCATGTTTAGCCTGAAGAAGAGAAGGCTGAGAGGAGATATGATAGTCATGTATAAATATGTGAGAGGAAGCCACAGGGAGGAGGGAGCAAGCTTGTTTTCTGCTTCCTTGGAGACTAGGACGCGGAACAATGGCTTCAAACTACAAGAGAGGAGATTCCATCTGAACATGAGGAAGAACTTCCTGACTGTGAGAGCCGTTCAGCAGTGGAACTCTCTGCCCCGGAGTGTGGTGGAGGCTCCTTCTTTGGAAGCTTTTAAACAGGCTGGATGGCCATTTGTCAGGGGTGATTTGAATGCAATATTCCTGCTTCTTGGCAGGGGGTTGGACTGGATGGCCCATGAGGTCTCTTCCAACTCTTTGATTCTTTGATTCTATGACTTCAGTAAAAATCAACTTGCTTAACAAGCCAAATCTCTGAGAATGATTCTTCTTGTTTATAGGCTGTCTCCCTGGATAACAAGTGGAGGAAAAGATAGAACACCTCACACACACACAGGAAGAGACATGACTCGGTGACTTTGTGAATGGCAGAGTTGAGGCTTCCCTCTTCCTTATGGACCTTCCTCCCCTGGCCCTGCTCAACACACAGGTGGGCAACAAGGGGGTCCTTCCTGTTCCCTTCTGGGGATTCCATGCTATTCTTCAAGATCATTTGCACCTAGGGACTAGAGAGGTTAATGCCAAAGTCACAGAAGAGGATACCCAAGAATGAAGTACAGTGATACCTTGACTTTTGTTACCAAGCTCTTAACTCAAATTGCCCTTATCTCCCATTTTCCCAGTTAAACGCTTTTTTTTTGTCCGTGTCAGGAGCGACTTGAGAAACTACAAGTCACTTCTGGTGTGAGAGAATTGGCTGTCTGCAAGGATGCCTGATGTTTTGCCATCCTTGTGGGAGGTTTCTCTCGTGTCCCTGCATGGGGAGGTGGAGCTGACAGAGGAAGCTCAACCCACTCTCCTCGGATTCAAACTGTTGACCTGTCGGTCAGCAGTGCTGCTGGCACAAGGTTTAACCTATTTATTTATTTATTTATTTATTTAGCAGTTTTGTATACCGGTCTTCTCACGTCCGTTCGAGGGACTCAGGCCGGTTTCCAACATCAATATTACAGACAGTCATTAAAACATCATATTCTAAATCACACTAAAACATTAAAATAGCAAAATACAATCATATAATTACAGTGGTCAGTCGTCATCAAAAATCATTATTCGTCGTCATCCATCTATATCACAGGATCACGGCTCATTCGTCGAATGCCAATCCCCAAAGCCAAGTTTTCACCTGTTTCCTGAACGTTAAGATAGAAGGAGCAGTTCTGATCTCCAGTGGAAGGGAGTTCCAGAGTTGAGGGACCACCACCGAGAAGGCCCTGTCTCTCGTCCCCACCAGCCGTGCCTGTGAGGCTGGTGGGATCGAGAGCAGGACCCCTCCAGACGATCTTAGCAATCTTGATGGTTCATAGGGGAGGATACGTTCGGACAGGTAAATTGGGCCGCAATTAATCCATTCCACCCCCAACCCCCAACATTTTGTTACATGTTTCTAAATAAGAATATGTACTTCATAAATAACAAATAATATCTAAATGTACATTCACATGGAAGAATAAAGAAAGGAAGATCAACATAAAGATGGTAGAAGCACTAAGTGGTGGCAAGGAAGCACAAAGCACAAAGTGAAGAAGAGGCAGAAGCATCCTTCTTTTCCTCCTCCTGTTCTCTTTCCAGCCTCTTTCCCTCCCCCCACTTGCTCTCTCTTTCTCTCCCTCTTTCTTCATGAAGCCAAACACCCCAGGAATAAAAACCACATAAAACCAACTAACTCGAAGCCCCCGGTGGCACAATGGGTTAAACCCTTGTGCTGGCAGGACAGAAGACCAAAAGGTTGCAGGTTTGAATCCAGGGATGAGCTCCCTCTGTCAGCTCCAGCTTCCCATGAGGGGACATGAGAAAAAGCCTCCAACAAGGATGGCAAAACATCAGAACATCCAGGCGTCCCCTGAGCAACGTCCTTGCAGACGGCCAATTCTCTCACACCAGAAGCAATTTGCAGTTTCTCAAGTCGCTCCTGACATAAAAAAAAAACAACTAACTCAAAGTTCTTGTGGGTTTTTTCGGGCTATATGGCCATGTTCTAGAGGCATTTCTCCTGACGTTTTGCCTGCATCTATGGCAAGCATCCTCAGAGGTAAGGTCTGTTGGAACTGGGAAAAGGGTTTATATATCTGTGGAATGACCAGGGTGAGACAAAGGACAGTTGGGCTAGGAGTCAGTTGGGCTAGGTGTGAATCTTTCAACTGACCACCTTGATTAGCATACAATGGGCTGACTGTGCCTGGAGCAAACACTTCTTGAAAGGTAATTGGATGTCCCTGCCTGTTTCCTCTTTGCGGTTTTTGCTGTTGCAATTTTAGAATTTTTTAATACTGGTAGCCAGATCTTGTTCATTTTCATGGTTTCTTCCTTTCTGTTGAAATTGTCCACATGTTTGTGTATTTCAATGGCTTCTCTGTGTACTCTGACATTGTGGTTGTGAGAGTGGTCCAGCATTTTTGTGTTCTCAAATAAAATGCTGTGTCCAGGTTGGTTCATCAGGTGCTCTGCTATGGCTGATTTCTCTGGCTGAAGTAGTCTGCAGTGCCTTTCATGTTCCTTGATGCGTGTCTGGGCGCTGCGTTTGGTGGTCCCTATGTAGACTTGTCCACAGCTGCATGGTACACGGTAGACTCCTGCAGAGGTGAGAGGATCCCTCTTGTCCTTTGCTGAACGTAGCATTTGCTGGATTTTCTTAGTAGGTCTGTAGATTGTTTGTATGTTGTGTTTCCTCATCAGCTTCCCTATGCGGTCAGTGGTTCTCTTGATGTTGAAATACACAAACATGTGGATAATTTCAACAGAAAGGAAGAGACCATGAAAATGAACAAAATCTGGCTACCAGTATTAAAAAATTCTAAAATTGCAACAGCAAAAACAGCAGAGAGGAAATAGGCAGGGACATCTAATTACCTTTAAAGAAGAGTTTGCTCCAGGCACAGTCAGCCCATTGTATGCTAATCAAGGTGGTCAGTTGAAATATTCACACCTAGCCCAACTGACAAAAGTCCTTTGTCTCACCCTGGTCATTCCACAGATATATAAACTCTTTTCCCAGTTCCAACAGACCTCACCTCTGAGGATGCTTGCCATAGATGCAGGCGAAACGTCAGGAGAAATGCCTCTAGAACATGGCCATATAGCCCGAAAAAACCCACAAGAACTTAGTGATTCCAGCCATGAAAGCCTTTGACAATACAACTAACTCAAAGTTCCTCAAGAGTAAAGCAGATAGCAATCTCCCAAAGCAGACCAGAACACAAGCCCAGACCAGAACACAAGCTGCTCCTTCAAAGCTCTGAAGCCCTGTCCTCCCATGCTGGCGCTCCCTCTTAACTCAAAACACTGCTCTACACCTACTACAATGCAACCTGATGGGTTTTTTTAACGTCATTGGGATTTTTAAAAATCACTTCTGGTTATTACAAATCACTCATCCCTCTTCTGCAATATTGGCACTGATCATGCAATTAAATTGATTGATTGCATGTTCATTCATGATGGCACTAGATCCAACAAGAACCGTAAATAAGGTATGGGATTTATCAGAAGTTAGAAATGGGTATTACAATTTACGTATGTAATGTATCCATATCTTTTATAGAGAGCTAGTCTAACCTCCAGTTTGCTAGGAAAACTGAATGACAGTGTTCCGGAAGGATGCGTACCTACGAAGTGTGTCACCAACATGGAATATTTGACAAGCCCTACTCTAGGGAATTAGTGGATAATATAATCCTGGCCATCCTCATGGGGAGTCTCCTCTCCCAGCTTGCTGCCCCTCAACCTTCCAGAGCCGGCTGGCATGTCTGAACAACCTGGGGTTAATGGTTGGCTAGCAGCTGTTGCCGTCGCTGCCGCAACTCCCTTGCATTGCCCGCTGCCAGCACGGCTTCTGATGAGGGGCTCTTCAGGCAAGCAGGCTGGCAGGCAGGCAATTGACTGGAGGCTGATTAGAGGCTTGAGCACAGCCTCCTTGTAGCTATTTTTAACCCAGCTGTCACAGGGCTCTCCCCACCGCCGCCGAGTCTCAAAATGTGACTCTAAAAGCAGAGCTTCCCAGGTGCAATGGCTGGAAATATTAGCTGAGAAAGATCATGGAGTAAGAACGGTGGGAAAACCAAGTGCACTGCAATTCGCCCTTGCCCCTGCAGCAGTGACTTACACATGGGCTGAACCAGTAGGAGAGAGCAGTGACTCCATGAAGATATTTCTTACAGTTACACTATTGTTGTTGTCGTTGATGCTGCTGCAGTTGTTCCAATAAAAAAGAGAGACCTCAAAGTGCCTTTCAGTCAGGTCTGTCTGATTGTCCGTCTGTGTCTGTATTGTCTAATCCCGGGGACTCCAAACTACGGCTAGTAGACCGGATGCGGCCCTCCAAGGCTATTTGTCTGGCCTCCACCCTAAACATTATCAACATCATCATCATCATCATCATCATCAGAAACAAAGCAAGATGAGTCCACAGCAAACAAGATCACTCTGCTGGCTGTTGTATTGGATCACCAAGAAACATCAAGATTGGTTTGACGAAAATGACAACGAGATCCAACAGCTAACTGACAAGAAAAGGAAAGCCTTCCAAACATGGCAGAGAGACATCAACTGTGCTGCTAAGAAAAAGATCTATGCTAGCACAAAAGCTGAGTTCCAAAGAAGGACCAGAGAACTCAAGAACATCTGGTGGATAAAGAAGGCTGAAGAAATCCAACACCTGGCAGATACCCATGATACTCAGGGATTTTTCAAAGCCACAAAGGTAATCTATGGACCAAGAAACCATGGCATACAGTCTCTACGCTCATCAGATGGAACCAAACTCCTGAAGGACCAAAAATCAATTGCACTACGTTGGAAAGAACACTACCAAAGCCTCCTGAACCGCAGCTCCAATGTGGCCGAAGAGGTTCTCTCACAAATCCCACAACAACAAACCCTGGATGAGCTTGCAGCACTGCCTAGTTTGGAAGAAGTCAGCAATGCCATCAACCAACAAAAATAAATAAATAATAAAGCCAGCGGACCGGATGGGATCCCTGCTGAAATCTTTAAAGAGGGAGGACCTGAGCTGACACACCAACTCCACCAGCTCATAGAAAAAGTGTGGGTGACTGAGAAAATCCCAGCAGATTTCAAGGACGCCACCATCATCACCCTCTTCAAAAAAGGGGAAAGAACAGACTGCGGAAACTATCGAGGTATCTCCCTCCTAACCTCCACTGGAAAATCCTCACAAGAATCCTTGAAAACCACCTTCTGCCCCTCTCAGAAGACACCCTCCCAGAATCCCAGAACGGCTTCCGCCCCTCCAGAGGAACCGTGGACATGATCTTCACTGTACAACAGCTCCAAGAAAAACGCAGGGAACAAAATCAACCTCTGTACATGGCATTCATTGAGCTTGCAAAGGCATTTGACACAGTGAATCGCAGCGCTCTCTGGACCATCCTCCAAAAAATCGGGTGCCCTAACAAATTTGGGAACATCCTGCGGCTCCTTCCATGATGACATGATGGCAACAGTCCTGGACAACAGTGGCTCCCAAAGTGACCCATTTAAGGTGGAATCAGGTGTCAAACAGGGATGTGTTATTGCCCCAACTTTATTCTCCATCTTCATCACTATGATACTTCAGCTTGTTGATGGGAAGCTTCCCAGCGGACTGGAAATCATCTATCGGACAGATGGCAAGCTGTTTAACCTCAGCAGACTGAAAGCCAAAACCAAGGTTACAACAATATCTGTTATAGAACTCCAGTATGCTGATGACAACGTCGTCTGTGTGCATTCAGAAGAAGATCTACAAGCCACTCTAAACACTATCGCAGAAGCATACGAGAAGCTCGGCCTGTCATTGAACATCGAGAAAACCAAAGTGCTGTTCCAGCAGTCACCAGCCAACCCCTTTCCAATGCCAGAGATACAGCTTAATGGTGTAATATTAGAAAATGTTAACCATTTCCGCTACCTTGGCAGCCACCCCTCCACCAAAGTCAACATCGACACTGAAATACAACACCGCCTGAGGTCTGCGAGCGCAGCATTTTTCCGAATGAAGAGAGAGTGTTTGAGGACCGAGACATCCGTAGGGATACCAAGGTGCTTGTTTATAAAGCTATTGTCCTCCCAACCCTGCTCTATGCCTGCGAAACGTGGACTGTCTACAGATGTCACATGCAACTCCTGGAACAATTCCATAAGTGCTGCCTCCGGAAAATCCTGCAAATCTCTTGGGAAGACAAGCGGACAAACGTCAGTGTGCTGGAAGAAGCAAAGACCACCAGCATTGAAGCGATGGTCCTCTGCCATCAACTCCGCTGGACCAGCCACGTTGTCCGGATGCCCGACCACCATCTCCCAAAGCAGTTGCTCTACTCTGAACTCAAGAATGGAAAACGTAATGTTGGTCGACAGGAAAAGAGATTTAAAGATGGGCTCGAAGCCAACCTTACACTCTGGCATAGACACTGAGAACTGGGAAGCCCTGGCCCTTGAACGCTCCAGCTGGAGGTCAGCTGTGACCAGCAGTGCTGCAGAATTTGAAGAGGCACGAATGGAGGGTGAATGAGAGAAACGTGCCAAGAGGAAGGCGCGTCAAGCCAACCCCGACCGGGACCGCCTTCCACCTGGAAACCAATGCCCTCACGTAGATCAAGTATAGGGCTCCACAGCCACCTACAGACTCACAAGAATTCTGATCCTGGAAGACTATCCTACTCGGCCAACGAGGGATTGCCTAAGTAAGTAAATAAGTAAGTATTGGATCACATGTCGGACACTTCCCAAGTGTCTAGAACTGTGTGATGTATCAGCGAATAATGCTTGCAGATCCCAGTAAGGTGGCCTTTTGCAACTGGCAGATGGTAATTTTGTCAGTGCTGATTGTGTTTAAGTGCAGGTCAAGGTCTTTAGGCACTGCACCCAGTGTGTCGATCACCACTGGGACCACCTTTACTTCTTCTTCTTCTTCTTCTCATTATTATTATTATTATTATTATTATTATTATTATTATGTTTATTATGTTTATTATGTTTATTATGTTTATTATGTCTATGTTTATTTATCTCCCCCGAAGGAGACTCAAAGTGACTTACAATTAAAAGTATGATGACATAATTTAAAATATACAAACATGCAAACATCAAAACAGAATTACACATAACAGTATTCAAACTCACTTAAAATCCATTAAAACATACTCAAAGCTTAAAAAATCAGCTTGAGACTTTGGGTCGCTCAAAGTCTGAAATGACTTGAAGGCACACAACAACAACAACAACAACAATCCTAATTCGCTTGACTATCTCATCAGCCAAAAGCAGGCCCACACTTCCCATTAAAACACTGTAAGTTTATGTGGGTTAAAATTGCTCTCCATTTTAAATATTGCATTGTCCTTTCATGAGGGTTTTTTTTTTTTTGCACTACAAGTAAGCCGTGTGTGTAGGAATATGTTCATGTTTTTCCAAACTATAGTCTGTCCCCTCAACAGTTGGCAGGACCATGAACCTCAGCTGTTGCAAGAAAATCACACAGACGAACTACAAACAAAGACACAACTCTGTGGCCCTGATGATTCACTTATGTCACAAGTACCACCTGCCAGCAGTAAAGAATTGGTGGGATCATAAACCCGCAAAGGTTGTGGAAAATAAACATGCAAAAATACTATGGGACTTTTAAATTGAGACTGACAAAGTTTTGGAACACAATACACCACGCATCACGATTGTGGAAAAGAAAAAAGTCTGGATTATTCATGTTGCCATACCAGGTGACAGTTGCATTGAGGAAAAACAACAGGAAAAATGCAGCCACTATCAAGACCTCAAACTCGAACTGCAAAGGCTCTGGCATAAACCAGTACAGGTGGTCCCAGTGGGCATTGGCGCACTGGATGCCGTGCCAAAAGATCTCAGCCGGCATTTGGAAACAATAAACAACGACAAAATCACGATCTGTCAACTGCAAAAGGTCACCTTACTTGGATCTGCGTGCATCATTCGAAAATACATCACAGACGTTTGGGAAGTGTTCGACTTGTGATTTTTTGATATGAAATACAGCATATAGATCTTGTTTGTTGTGACATACTGTGCTTTTGTGTCAGTAAAATAACAGATTTGGAAGAGATCTCAAGGGCCATCCAGTCTAACCCCCTTCTGTCTTTGTGCAGGAAAACCATAATTAAAGCCCCTCCCAACAGATGGCCACCCAGCCTTCATAACAATAATCTTGTTCCTGCAAGAGATGCGCTCCCGCTGTTGCACTCTCTGTCAGTGGAATCCAAAACGGTCTCTGCAGGATGAATCGCAATCCCCATCATCCTCTGTCATTACCTCCCAAACCCTGCCAGTTGGTCATGGTGGATATATGTGCCCGGTTTGATCCAGATTAATCACCAGTTGGGTTCACAGTGCTTCCTAAATATGGGTGAACTGTAACTCCCAACCTCATGGGCAGGGGCGGCTTGTCCATTACGCGAAGTAAGCAGTCACAGAACACTTTTTTTTTTGCCAGGGGCTCAGAGCCGCCTCTGTAAATGCCCCTCGACCACCACTTGAGGAGTGCCCCCTCAGCTCACAACAGCCCTAGCAGTCCGTGGGGAGCCTCGGCTTTTTTGCCTCGCTGCCGGGCGATCCTCTTCCCAAAGGGGCCGGGCCCTTGAGTCTCGCCTCACCCCTGTCGTTCCTGCTCCACCTGGCCTCCGGGTGCGTGAGCAGAGCCAGCGCTCAATCGTTCTCCGTGTTCTATCCCTTCCCCATGATCGGCTCCCTTTCCCAATCCCCCGGCGCTCCACCCGCCTCCTCTCCACTCCCCAATCCGTGGGTGGGCCAAGGGGCGGAGCCGCTGTGCCTGGCCTGCTTCGGGTCCGGAGGCATGTCTGAAGACCCCAGCGTGCGCACCAAAAGTCGCCTCTTCTCCTAACTTTCTCTTCAGCCATTGGGACCAAGAGAGAGAGAGAGAGAGAGAGAGCCCCTCCGGCTGGAGGTATCTCCCACCTCCGCTCCCTCCTTTGTTTTTGCACCTACCTTCAGGAAAGGTGGGCATCTCCACCTCTCTCTCTCTCTCTCTCTCTCTCTCTCGGTCCCAATGGCTGAGGAGAAAGTCAGGAGAAGAGATGACTTTTGGTGCACACGCCAGGGTCTTCAGGCACACCTCCAGACCCAAAGCGGGCCAGGCAAGGGAGCAAGTGCGGCAAGTGTAGTTATTGGGATGTATAGTTCACCTACAATAAATGAGCATTCTGAACTCCACCAATGATGGAATTGAACCAAATATGGCACACAGAACTCCCATGACAAACAGAAAATATATATCAATGATTGGGGGGGGGCGCCAAAATACTGTTTGCTTACCATTGAAAATTACCTGCTCATGGGTCAATTCCCTCCAAACCCCGGCAGTATTCAAAGTTGGCTATGTTGGGACTGTACCAGGCTTGGTCATATCCATTGTCGGTGGGGTTCACAGTGCTCTCTGGATGAGGGGTGAACTACAGCTCTCACTGTGCTGGGCCAGTCCCCTCAAATCCCTCCAGTGTTTTCTGTTGGTTGTGGGGGTCCTTGTGCCAAGTTTTATCCTTTTATTTTGAGCTTGGCACCCAGCACAACCAGGCCATCACACCCGCTGCCATACAAATGGGAGTGGGCTTCAGGGTCCCTTTGCGCTGCATCCCTTGTTCTCACAGCCACCCAGGAGTGCAGGTTTTCATTGTGCAAATATCTTGCCAGTGACAAGGATGTGGAAGCGGTAGCGCTAACATCGCAGCCATTCAGTGCCATCTGTGCTGGCAGAAAACTGCCAAGCAGCTCTCCTTCTCTCTTTCAGTCTGATGTGCTTTCCTTCCCTCCATCTCCCAAAAACTGGGATTTGTAAGGCAAGTGGGGGTGGGGGAAGCTCACCTGCCTATTGTAGTATTTTAATTGGCAAATGGGTTTGGCCTTTATTTTCCCCATGGGCTTGTAGGGCAGCTGGAGCCATGGGAAGCGAAGAAATCCTGCCAGCCGTCAACATGCCAGGATGGAGCCTCCTAGCGCATTGCCACAAAGGAGTTAACGGTGGCAATTATGGGGGGGGGGGGGGGGGGGAGGCCAGGTGCTTCCCTGTGGACACTGCATTAGCACCATGGCAACAGACCCCAGAGCTCCAAGTCAGGCGAACAAGTGAAGGCTTGCCAGCAACAAGCACAGAGGGTGGAGAGAGGGAGGCAGGCCCCAGGAGTTGCCCAGCCAGAAGGAAGGAAGGGTTCTCTCCATGCAGAGCCGGCTCTAGGTAATTTTCAACGGTAAGCAAACAGCATTTTGGCGTGTTCCCCCCCCAACCAATCACTGATATATATTTTCTGTTTGTCATGGGAGTTCTGTGTGCCATATTTGGTTCAATTCCATCACTGGTGGAGTTCAGAATGCTCTTTGATTGTAGGTGAACTACACATCCCAGTAACTATAACTCACATATGTCAAGGTCTATTTTCCCCCAAGAGCCCCTCAAGAGCACCCCTGGGCAAAATCAACTATACTGCAAAGGCTTACTTTGCGTAAGGGTTGAGCCGCCCCTGTCTCCATGTTCAAAGGGAGAGAAAGCAAACCCAGGGTTCCTAGTAGGGCTGTCCAACCACGGAAAAATTTGTTTCTAAAATCGATTCGTTTTTGGGGGGTTTTTGCGTTTCGATTTTGAAAAGAATTCCGAAATTTTTCTTTTAAAAAGTTCGATATTTACGAAATTTCGTAAATTACAAAAAAATACGAAAAAATTATGAAACAATTACGAATTGATTCGTTGATGGCGGACGCGACCGCGCAATACGCTAAAAAACCTCCAAATGGGACAGGGGGAACTTCTGAAGCTTCCCTCTCCCTCTGTTGTTGACTGTTGGTGTGATATTATAATTTTATTTCACTGATTAAACAAACAACAACTATAAAACTTGCCCCAGACATGCAGAAATAATAACGAAACGATTTCAAAACGATAACGAAACGAATACAAAACAAATTCGAAACAATTACGAAACGAATTTAAAAATTCGTTTCATTTTTTAATTGCTCCTGAATGGTTCATTATCGCTTCGTTATAAAAAAATAATGAATTTTTAACGAATTACGAAATTACGAAATGAAACTGCCCAGCCCTAGTTCCTAGCTGGGCAAACTAATAGGACCTTACTGGTTGGACAGCAGCAATCCTAAGAAACACTGTTCATTTCATTGCGGCACATATCATTGTTTTTGCTTCTTTCTTACTTTTTCTCCCATCTTGCTCTATATTTACAGCTTCCAGTCATTGGGGTGATGTTACGTGGGTTGTTTCCATGCAGTCTGGCCAATATGTCCTAGCAGCATTTTCTCCTGACATTTTGCCTGCATCTGTGAAACTGGCATCTTCACTCATCTTCTGAGTAGCCGGATCCCACTCAGCACACACAAATCCAGCTTGCTAATTGCACCCTTTACACTTGGGTAATATTAGGCAAGCCCCCACCCTGGCAATCTTCAGGAGGAGCCTGAAAACTTGTCTGTTCCAATGTGCCTTCAATGATTGAATGTATGATAATCCCTGACCAAATTCTGCATAAAATGCCCTCAGAAGTACTTTATTTTCCGGTTTAAGGCATGGCCCGACTTACCGGGCCAAAGAAGTTGCGGTGCAGGGCATCCCCCACCGCCATTCTTGCCTCAGGGGTGCTTCTTCCTCCCAGAAGCCCCCTCCCCCCGAGTGGCGGGAAAGTTTCCCGCCGCTCGGCCAGGCAGCCAATGGCCAGTTGACCACGCCTCACTTTCAGAGAGGCCGGAGCCGGCATCCCCCTGGTGCGGGCAGCCTATATAAGGCTGCCCCAGGCTCCCCAGCAGGCACTCCGCCTGCAACAGCTGATCCATCCCACCCACCCTGTATGCGGTTTTGTTTTCATCGGCGGTCAACTTTCCTTGTTGTTTACCTTGTTCTGGTTACTTGTTAATAGTTACTTGTTTGTTTTATGGTTCTTGTCACAACTCCCTGTTGGCGTGGGGCATGGGCCCTGGATCTGGTTTGGTATCCCCCCTAGCTGAAAGGGGGGACGCCCGGTGGTCCCGAGTTGCGTTTGACCGGTATTGTGCCGGCGGCACCCTGGCGTGTGCGGGATCGGGCAGTATTGGGCTGCCCGATCGTGATCCAGGACCCATGCTTGGCTGCCAACCCTTGTTCCTGTTATCAATAAATGAGTTGTGACCATTGTTCATCCCAACATCTTGTGTGAGCGTACTTCTTGGGTTGGCAATTAAATCCTACTTCATCCCTCGCATCCCTTTCCTGATATTTTACATTGCCCTATCTCCCAGTATTTTAAATTTTTAATCTTTGAATTTGGCCCTACCCACTGTGATCATTTTTAGTGTTTTAATGTTTTGATTTTATATTGTTGTTTTGCTTATTTACATTGGTTTTGTATTTTATGTTATTTTATTTTCTGATTTTCTGTTCTCTTTTTGTGCTATATTGTGTTTACTGTATTGATGGGCGTAGCCTCATTTAAGCCGCCTCGAGTCCTCTTGGGGAGATGGTGATGGGATATAAAGTTTTATTATTCTTTTATTATATTATTATTGTTTTGTGTCCTAGTCTCCAGGGCAGCAGAAAACAAGCTTGCTCCCTCCTCCCTATGACTTCCCCTCACATATTTGTACATGGCCATCATGTCTCCTCTCAGCCTTCTGAAGGCTAAACATGCTCACCTCTTTCAGCCGCTTCTCATAGAGCTTGTTCTCCAAGCCCCTTGATTATTTTAGTCACCCTCCTCTGGACACATTCCAGCTTCTCAACGTCTCCCTTCAATTGTGGTGCCCAAAATTGGACACGGAATTCCAGATGTGGTCTGACCAAGGCAGAATAGAGGGGCAGCATGACTTCCCTGGATATAGACACTATACTCCCATTGATGCAGGCCAAAATCCCATTGGCTTTTTTGCCGCCGCCTGACATTGTTGGCTCATGTTTAACTTATTGTCCATGAGGACTCCAAGATCTTTTTCACACATACTGCTCTCAAGTCAGGAGTCCCCCATTCTGTATCCTTGATTTTCATTTTTTCTGCCTAAGTGGAGTATCTTGCATTTGTCAATGTTGAACTTCATTTTGTTAGTTTTGGCCCATCTCTCTAATCTGTTCAGATGTTGTCTGTAAACTTGATGATCATGTCTTCTAACCCTTCATCTAAGTCATTAATAAAGATGTTGACCAGGACCAGGAGAGAACCGTGAGGCACTCCACTCGTCACTTCTTTCTAGGATGAAGAGGAAGCACTGGTGAGCACCCTCTGGGTTCGTTTAACCAATGACAGATCCACCTAACCGTAGTTTTGCCTAGCCCACATTGGACTAGTTTGTTTGCCAGAAGGTCATGGGGGACCTTGTCGAAGGCTTTACTGAAATTCAGATATACTACATTTCCCCTAATCCCTCATTTAATCCTTCTTGCTGAGGTTGAGGGTGACTTTCATTTTGTGAGAAGACGGGCAAAGAAGGCATTAAGTAGTTCTGTCTTTTCCCTATCCCGTCAGCATTACCGCATCTTCTCCTCACAAAGGCCCTATCGCCTCCTTGTTCTTCCTTTTTCTACTGATGTAGGCAAAGAAGCCCTTTTTCTTGTTTTTAATGTCCCTGTTTTGCGCTTTAGCCTTGTGAACCTTTTCCCTACAGGAGTAGGGTTATTTGTTTGAATTCTTCTTTTGTGATTTCTCCCCTTTTCCACTTCTAGTACATGTCCCTCTATGGAGATGAGAAGATCGGGATATAAAAGTTTTAAATAATAATAATAATAATACCAGCTGTTAGGAATTGTGAGAGTTGGAGTCCCAAACACCTGGCGGGAGGGCCCAAGTTTGCCCATGCCTGCCTTAGACAATATCTTTCATTCATTTTCTGCATTTTCCTCTTTTACCTGTTATTTTTAGAGACATGGTGAAAGGGGAAGGGGGGAAGTGTTGGTTATGCCTCCAATGAGAACCACCCTGAATTAACGATTGGTGTGGTCTTGACCAAAGTCAGTGTGGTGCCGTGTTGGAGCATTGGACTAGCCTCCTTATAACACTGGGACTTTAACACAGGGAAGTGAAATGTATTTTGAGGTGAGGCCTTTTTTACAGCAGCCCTCACCTTCCCAAATGACATTTCCCAAAATTCTGTAGGTCTCATTAAAGTCCCAGTGTGAATAAGTTAACTCCTGGAGATCAGGGTCTGAATCCTCACCCAGCCACATGAAACCACTAAGAGGCTTCCTCCCACTCCCATTAGGGTGGAGCAGCTATGTGTCATGTGCGGATGCCGTTGGGACGATTCTAATAGTGCTGTGGAATTGGAAGTAGCACGAATTGAAGGTGAAAGGGAAAAATAGGCCATGAGGAAGATGGCGCCTCAAGCCAACACTAGTTGGAACTGCCTTCCATAAGGAAACCAATGTCCTCACTGCAGAAGAAAGACCAAAATGTCAGTAGGGACCTATGGACCCACCGCTAAGACGCTATGCTTGGAAGGCTGATCAGAATAGGTGGGACCTTAGGAAGGCAAAGGCAAATCCCCTATGAGCATTTTTTTTCCAACTTCGGCATCCTGGAGATTGTGTTCAATTCCAGCAACAGGGGGTGCTGTCGCTCCATCCTCTATGACGAAGAGCTTTTTTATAGCAGACTTCCTCCTCTCTTTGATCACTGGCATTTTCTGGTATTTCCTTTTCATCGTACCGTAAAAACCTCCCCACTTAACCGGTGCCTAACTCTCTACTCACAGCTCACAGCTGTTTTTAAACTGCTTAGGTGGAGAGTGAGCTGGGTTGGATGGTCACTCTGACCTGGGCTTCGAGCTGCCAACCTTTCTATTGGTGTGATCTATTGCTGCTTGTGATTAACCAGCTGTGCTATAGACAGGCCCTTGACATAAAAGCATTTGTATCCAATTTAAAATATACAAATGTACACATATTAAAACAGAATTAAACAGAAACAGTATTAAAACGTTTAAATAAAATCCATCAAACATATTCAAGGATAAAAACCATTAAAACAAATTATTCTAGGTGAGCTTCCTGATAGTGGATATTATCCATAACATCTGGAGGACCAAGTATTATCTATATACCATCCATGGTATATAGAAAATACTGAACTAGGTGACTCCAAAATCCTTCATTACAAGGCAAGATTAAAGTGCACTTTCAAGAGGGAAGTACACATTTTGCTAGCTCTAGAGAGATGATGCACAACACATCCCTGTATCATTCATTCAAATGGAAATTGCTTCCAAACATTTCTAATTGCCGTGTGTTCTCTACCAAAATGTGTTTTATCCTGGGTTTTAAAAAAGTTTTTCTGAGGGGCCTTTTAAAGCTAAAACAAGGGAATCTTCACATTTTCTTAGCTGCAGAATCCCTTCGTTCTTGCAAAATATTTACAACTCCAGTCATCCTGAAGGTGGTCCCACCCTTCCTCCCCCACATTTTTTCAGTGTTTTTTATCTTCTAAATCTGGTTTGTGTACACCCACTTGCTCTCCAGTTTTCTTGACTTTGTTATCTTCTCTTCTGTTAACACATGCCTATTTTGTCATCTCCCATAGCTAGCTTTTCAAAGACATCATTTTGATAAAAAAAATATTGCACACCCAGTTAAGTTAGTCATGTCTATGAAAGGCAGGTGTCTAGCTGTGCACAAATTTAGCATGGTTAAAAAAATCACTACAAGAATGAGGAGAAGAGCACCAGAATCAGGAGGAGCAAAGGAATTAACAAGATGTTGCATACATTGTATAATACGGATAGTATTATAGTAATGGTAATGGCATCCTGCTTCTCACCAAATGTGTGGAACACAACCTTGTAATCACCAACATACACTTCCACCAGAAAAATAAGCTAAAGACACCATGGAAGCACTCCCGGTCAAAGCATTGACACCTCTTAGACTATGTAATTACACGTGACAGAGACCGCCGCAACGTGCTTCTCACAAGAGCTATGACAGGTGCTGATGACTGCTGGACAGACCACAGGTTAATCCAATCCATGATGGCTATCAAGATTGCCCTGAAACGCAGACTCCAGGGAAGAAAGCTAAGGTGCAAAATGAACACCCAAGCCCTTCAGGAGCCCTCCAAACAAGACCTTCTCCAAACAACACTCAAGGACCCATAAAACACTCCAAAAATATTGGGGAACATTGGAACAAACTGAAGACCTCCATCATCACAGCCTGCAAAGAAACCATTGAATATCAAACTAAGAAACATCAAGATTGGTTTGACAAAAATGACAGAGATCCAACAGTTAATTGATAAGAAAAGGAAAGCATGGCAGAGAGACACCAACTGTGCTACTAAGAAAAAGATCTATGACAGAGCAAAAGCTGAGCTCCGAAGAAGGACCAGAGAACTCAAGAACAAACTGTCAATCACTGCTGACTAAATAATTTAGTCTTGCCTCCCAAAAAAAGAAAGCACTTAGAGCAGCTAGTCTTAAACACACACTCAGATTTCTAATTCACTCTAAGACAAGGCTTACCTGAAACAAAGGGAGCAAATATGGCTTCTTGCTTCCTCAACTTCCGTGGGAACCCAACTGCCACTTGAGCTCAGACCTTGGCTTATATAGGTTAAACAGGAAGCAAACATTCACTCCCAGAGAGCTTCAAAGAAAAAGGAACAACCAGTCACTAATTGCTGCCCTGAAACTGTTAATCACTGCTGGCTAAAGAATTTAGCTTCACCTCTCAAACAAAACAGAACACCTCACTATGTTAACATGTAATTTTGGCATGCAATTACAGTATTCTTTCAATCTGCAAAATTCTGGTTAATTGGGAATTATCAACTGTTTCCAGAAAGATTCCAGACAAGGCTTCCTTTTCTCACCTGACTATTCATTTTTGTATTTGAGGTTCTATCAAGAAGCAAAAGAAAAGAAGAGAAAAACAAAGGTTTGAACATAAAGAATAAGGCCCCATCCACAGACTGCCAAGTAGTGCCATTTGAACTGCATTATAATGGTCAGTTTAGGGTCATATAATGCAGATTGAACTGCAATATACTGGGTTATCTGGCAGTGTAAACTCATATAATCCAGTTCAAAGAAGATAATCTAGGATCAGATACTGGATTATATGGCAGTGTAGCTCCAGCCTGAGTGTACACTGCCATATAATTTGGTTCAGTGACATTAATCTGGAGCGGCCTTCGATACAGTAGAACACAGTATCCTTCTGGGATGCTTCGCGGGAATGGGCCTCGGAGATACTGTTCTGCAGTGACTCCGGTCCTTCCTAGAGGGTCATTTCCAGAATGTGTTGTTGGGGAACACCTGCTTGGCCTCACAACCATTGTCTGGTGGGGTACTGCAGGGCTCAATACTGTCCCCCATGTTGTTTAACATCTACATGAAGCCATTGGGAGTGATCATCTGGAGTTGTGGAGTTTGATGTCATCTGTATGCAGATGACGTACAACTTTACTACTCCTTTTCACCTGCTACTAAGGAGGCTGTTCAGGTCCTGAACCAGTGCTTGGCAGCTGTGACGGTCTGGATGAGGGTGAACAAATTGAAATTGAATCCTGACAAGATGGAGGTACTCCTGGTCAGTTGCAAGGCCAAACACAGTATAGAATTACAGCCTGTGCTAAATGGGGTTACACTCCTTCTGAAGGCACAGGTTTTCAGCTTGGGAGCGATCCTGGATTCATCATTGAGCCTGGAGTCCCAGGTCTTGGCGGTGGCCAGAGGAGCTTTCACACAATTAAAACTTATGCGCCAGTTGCACCCGTACCTTGGGAAGTCAGACTTGGCCACAGTGGTCCATGCTCTGATTATATTGAGAATATATTACTGCAATATGCACTATTCGGAAGCTTCAAGTAGTCCTACGGGCAGCAGCCAGGTTGCTCACCGGACTGGCGTTCAGGGAGCACACAACGCCCCTGTTATGCCAGCTCCACTGGCTGCCACTCTGCTACCGAGCACAATTTAAAGTACTGGCTTTAGCCTATAAAGCCCTAAACGATTACAGCCCAAGCTACCTGTCTGAACGTATCTCCCTCTATGAATGACCCCAGAGGTTAAGTCTTCTGGAGAAGTGCAAGTGCGGTTGGCGGGGATGAGAGACAGGGCCTCAGTGGTGGCCCCTCAACTATGGAACTCCCTCCCCAGCAAGATTAGATTAGGGCCCTTCCTCCTGACCTTTAGAAAGAGAACAAAGACATGGTTATGGGATAAAGCCCTGGGCTAATAAATAAAGCAGTACAAAGAATAATTAAAGAGCATGTGCAATGACAATTTGGAGTGGCTATGGTATACGATCTCTGGATCATGGGATTTTAATGTTTACACTAGGATGATTTTATGCTTTGTCTGGATGTTTAAATATTATGTATGTCTTATGTGTAATGGTTTTCATTGATTTTAAGTTCTTAGTTATATGTAGTAATTAGTTATCATTTCTTTGTGTAATGTATGTTGGCATTGAATTCTTGCCATTAGGATGTTGTAAATATCCTTGAATCCCCCAGCAGTGGAACTCTCTGCCCCAGGGTGTGGTGGAGGCTCCTTCTTTGGAGGCTTTTAAACAGAGGCTGGATAGCCATCTGTCGGGGGTGCTTTGAATGCGATTGTCCTGCTTCTTGGCAGAATGGGGTTGGACTGGATGGCCCATGAGGTCTCTTCCAACTCTAAATATTGGAAGGGTTTGGTGGGCCATTGACCTTCAGTTTTGGAGTTGTAGTTCACCTACATCCAGAGACCACTACAGACTCAAACAATGATGGATCTGGACCACACTTGGCACAAGCACTCAATACACCCAAATATGAACACAGATGGAGTTTGGGGGAAATAGACCTTGACATTTGGGAGTTTTAGTTACTGGGATTTATAGTTCACCTGCAACCAAACAGCATTCTGAACCCCACGAACGACAGAATCAGGGCAAACTTCCCACACAGAACCCCCATGACCAACAGAAAATACTTGAGGCCATCCAACCCAGCTCCCTTCATCGGGGCAAGAAAATGTAATCAAAGTCCTCCTCACAAAGACCCATCCAGCCATAGATAGATAGATAGATAGATAGATAGAGATATGATTCACACAGAGAGATATAGTATCATAGATTTGAAAGGGATCCTTACAGAAGGACAACTATATGTTCCATGTTCCAGGGTGGGCAAACCAGGCACTCTCCACATCAACACTGACAAAGAAACAGCAAGAAATACTGTTTACCCACAAGCAGAAAGAAATTACATATATTAGAAACCAATAGGCCTGGGTAACAACGGAAAAATTTGTTTCTAAAATCGATTCGTTTTTTGGGGTTTTTTGCGTTTCGATATTTAAAAGAATTCCGAAATTTTTCTTTTAAAAATTTCGATATTTATGAAATTTCGTAAATGTTTAAAAAAATTACGAAACATTAATGAAACAATTTCAAAACAATAACGAATCGATTCGTTAATGGCGGACGCGACCGCGCAATACGCTAAAAAACCTCCAAATGGGACAGGGGAACTTCTGAAGCTTCCCTCTCCCTCTGTTGTTGACTGTTGGTGTTATATTTATAATTTTTTTCACTAATTAAACAAAAAACAACTATAAAACTTGCCCCAGACATGCGGAAATAATAACGAAACGACCTCAAACCAATAACGAAACGAATACATAACGAATCTGAAGCATTTACGAAACGATTTTAAAAATTCGTTTCATTTTTAAGTTGCTCCAGAATGGTTCGTTATCGCTTCGTTATCAAAAAAAATAACGAATTTTTAACGAATTACGAATTAACAAAACGAAACCGCCCAGCCCTAGAAACCAACACTTTCTCATTACTTTATTTGCCAGATCAACAGACTGGGCCACAGCGATGCGTGGCAGGGGACAGCTAGTAAATAATAAAGTATATGGCAGTGTAGATGGTGCCTAAGTCATTCAAACTGAGAGCATTTGCAGACTATCTATTGGTAGTGACTGAAGACCCTTTCAAAAGTATTGAAGCATGGCTAAGTATATTGTAAGAATTTGGAGTCATGGCAAATCTTAAACAAAAAGATGAAGGTATTAACGAGGAACTTGAGAAACAAAAATAAGATCAAACTGCAAGAAACGTCTGGCCTACACAAAGCAAAGAATCATAGAATCATAGAATAGAATCAAAGAGTTGGAAGAGACCTCATGGGCCATCCAGTCCAACCCCCTGCCAAGAAGCAGGAATATTGCATTCAAATCACCCCTGACAAATGGCCATCCAGCCTCTGCTTAAAAGGTTCCAAAGAAGGAGCCTCCACCACACTCCGGGGCAGAGAGTTCCACTGCTGAACGGCTCTCACAGTCAGAAAGTTCTTCCTAATGTTCAGATGGAATCTCCTGTCTTGTAGTTTGAAGCCATTGTTCCGCGTCCTAGTCTCCAAGGAAGCAGAAAACAAGCTTGCTCCCTCCTCCCTGTGGTAAAGCACCCAGGGATATGACATGGTCAAGTAAGGATATAGCTGCATTTAAAGGCAATAGTGAGAAAATATGGATGGATATAAAACAAGACAAACTGAGGTGAATTTAAATTAGCTCTCACTGCTCAAAAGGATCTCAGCTGTTAAGATGAATATTTGACCAAAAATGCTTTTCCTTTTCCAAACAATTGATCTTAATTACTGATTATTTTAATTAAAGATCTATCAAAATGCATATAGAAGGTTAAGAAGCCCAGAACAAGTTCAGGTTTCCTGGCGATAATGATCAAAGGGTAGGCTTGGCCAGCCCACACTGAAAATGACACTTTGCCACATGAGCTCTGGTTGAATGGAGCTTCCTGAAGGGAAGGCTTAACACTCAAAAAGGAGAGGCAGCGAAAGCAGAAGGGCTTGGTTTGTCTTTGAACTCCCAGAAACCCACAACCAGCATCTCCAGGAAGAGTTTCGGAAAGCGGTGCATTTTCCCATCTCTGCCGCGTGGCATCAAAAAACAAAGCATGCTCCTTTCTTGGAGAATATGCAAATGTACATGAGTGTATTCAACAGAGTAATTAACTACATTATATTTGTAGTTTGACAGGTTTGACAGATTTTTTTAAAGGTCTCAAAATCCTATTAAAATGTATTTTGACAGGCAGCAACCATGAAACAAAACAAATACCAATGTTGTTCACCATAGAAAGCAAGACTTTTCCCAAAGTGCATTCCACTCATCTTCACAACCATGGTCTCTCTAAGAAAAGAGGCCCAATCGAATGGACATAAAGGAAGACGTGGATCTTGATTGGCTGCCTTTGATAACTTGAACACAGTTAAAAGATGGCACCGGAACTCTGAAAAAATATTTATAAACAATAAAAAGGTAAAGGTAGTCCCCTGACATTAAGTCCAGTCATGTCTGACTCTGGGGTGTGGTGCTCATCTCCATTTCTAAGCCAAAGACCCAGCGTTGTCCGTAGACATCTCCAAGGTCATGTGGCCGGCATGACTGCATGGAGCGCCGTTACCTTCCCGCTGGAGCGGTACCTATTGATCTACTCACATTTGCATGTTTTCGATCTTGGAGCGTGTGTAGAAAAATAGGAGCATATAAACACAAAACAGAAAATGAAAAAAAATCCTAGGCTTGGGTTATATGTTTTCTAGGATATCAAGAGGAACTGTGCTGTCCATATACTTTCAAAATAGAATAAAGCTCTACAATAAAATACCTGATCTAAAAGCTATGACTAATAGTAGCCAGATTATAAATTTCAAAAAGACAGAAGGATGGGGAGGATGAACAATAAATAACTGGTTGAAGAAAGTGTAGGTAATAGGCCTGGGTAACAACGCAAAAATTTGTTTCTAAAATCGATTTGTATTTGGGGGTTTTTTTTGTTTCGATATTTAAAATAATTACAAAATTTTCCTTTTAAAAAGTTCGATATTTACGAAATTTCGTAAATGGTAAAAAATTAACAAATCGATTTCCGAAACAATAACGAATCGATTCGTTAATGGCGGACGCGACCGCGAAATACGCTAAAAAACCTCCAAAAACTTCTGAAGCTTCCCTCTCCCTCTGTTCTTGACTGTTGGTGTGATTTTATAATTTTTTTTCACATAAAACTGGCCCAGACATGCGGAAATAATAACGAAACGACCTCAGAACAATAACGAAACGAATACAATAACAAAATACGAAGCATTTACAAAACGTGTTTAAAAATTCGTTTTTTTTTAATGATTGCTCCAGAATGGTTCGTTATCGTTTTGTAATTGGAAAAATTAACGAATTATTAACGAATTACGAATTAACGAAACGAAACTACCCAGGCCTAGTAGGTAACTGTATTAGATGAAAATGAAGACACAGAAGGTGCTTTGCCTGTGGGGACAGGTCAAGAGGCAAGTGGAGGAAGGCACCTGGTGGCCACTGAATTGCTGTGCTAAAAAGGAAATGGAGGGATGCTCTGAACAACTGAATGCTTAAACGTATTTGGTAGGCTTCGGTGGTTTCGTTCGTTAATTTCGTAATTCGTTATTAATTCGTATTTAAATTAGCTTACGATCCAATATTGAGCCATACAGGAATAGTGTGGGGAGTAATTAAGATTCAAAACAATTTCTTCAATTTATTTCGTAATTATTTCGAAATTATTTCGTAATTATTTCGTAATTATTTTGTAATTATTTTCACATGTCTGGTGCAAGTTTTATAGTTGTTGTTTGTTTTATCACACCAACAGTCAACAACAGAGGGAGAGGGAAGCTTCAGAAGTTCCTCCTGTCCCATTTGGAGGTTTTTTTAGCATATTGCGCAATCTCGTCCGCCATTAACGAATCGATTCGTAATTTTACGAAATTACGTAAATTTCGAAAAATTTTAAAGGAACATTTCGGAATTATTTTAAAAAAAACGAAACGCAAGGGCCCCCTAAAAACAAAACGAGTTTAGAACCAAATTTTTCCGTGGTTACCCAAGCCTAGTATTTGGAGAGAGATCTTCTGACTTGGACGAATCTTTGAAGGAGTAAGTCTACATGCGGAAATTAAAAGAGGATTAAGCATTAAGGAAACACAAAAACCGATAAGGGAGGAGAGGTGCAGAAGGGGGGCATATTATCCATGTTTACAATGAATTATAAAACCAATAAAATATGGATTTAACAAAAAATGAAGAACTTTGTTTCAAAACCCCACTTATTAGCCTCTCTATTATAAGCTGCTTTGGGTGCCATATGGGGAGAAAGGTGGGATATAAAAGACGTAAATAAATAAGGTGAATCTATACAAATCCGCTTGGAAAGGGCAATGAAATCCAACAGAAGTTTTCTGTGATTAATATACAGTGGGAAATGCAAACTGTCTGGCTTTTTCATTTTAGGGAGAACCAAGCAGCCTATAAAAAGATTCTGAATGCTTCAAGATTTCAATGAGAAAACCTTTGGTTTTTAAGAATTGAATTCACATGGAATGTCAGCCCGGGATTCTGGAGAGCCTGGCCTATCAGGAAGGAAGAGACTTTATGCATTCAGTCCACTTTCTCCTTTCTAAAAGCACAATGCTGAACTGAAAGCTAAAAAGAGCAAAATTTGGAGAGCCTCCAATGAAAATTGCCAAAGAGAAAGGAGACGTGCCTCAGGATGCTAAAAAGATGGTCTTATGTTGCTAGAAAGCCTGAGAAATTTCAGTTTGTCAATAGAGAGATACATAAAAATCAGAAGACAACTAATAAATACATGGCATGCAGTTCAATAAGACCATCAATGTACATCCCATACAGACTGTATATACTGACATGACATTGGTCACAGAAATTTCTGGGCCAGGAATTCCAAAACCATTTACTGGCAGATTGAAAATGTTTCCGGCCAGAACCAAGTCGGTGTTGAGATGCAGACACTGGATTGCCTGAAATTCAACCAGATGCAGCAGTGTGTCTATACATCAAAAACTGGAGCAACTTGCAGTTCTCCTTGAACCAAATCAATGGTGAAAAGCAGAACCTCTGCTACGAAATTGGGTGTATGTCACATCAAATACATTTTATTTGGCCGCTGTAGACATAGTCTAATGATTTCTTCTTTCAGAACTGGGTTTTCTGTATCACATTCATGCCGATGATAGATTTTCTAGAGTTTAAAATAAACTGATATCTCTGAGTGGAAGTCAGTGACAGGCTGCCTGCTGACTATGTCTTAAGACGGATGTGGACAAAACAGAGACAGGGCCCCCTCTTCCCTCCGCTCCCCTGCGTTTGCCCCCTTGTGCAATGGCTCCTTCTCGGTCGCCAGGAAGCTTGGAGTCAGTCCTCCCGGATGACTGTCTGTCTGGCTGTCCTTTTATTGGGCTGATGGCAAAGGCATGTCATTTCCGTCTTCTGAACATCCTCAGAACCTTCAGAACTGAGGCTGCCAATCTGCTTGCCCAGACTTTCCTCATATCATAAAAAGGTAAAGGTAGTCCCCTGACATTAAGTCCAGTCATGTCTGACTCTGGGGTGTGGTGCTCATCTCCATTTCTAAGCCGAAGAGCCAGCGTTGTCCGTAGACACCTCCAAGGTCGTGTGGCCGGCATGACTGCATGGAGCGCCGTTACTTTCCCGCCGGAGCGGTACCTATTGATCTACTTACATTTGCATGTTTTCAAACTGCTAGGTTGGCAGAAGGTAGGGCTGACAGCGGAAGCTCACGCCGCTCCCCGGAATCGAACCTGCGACCTGGATCATTAATGGCCCACTGGCAGGTTTTCCTTTCTGGTCCCTTCTTTTTCTGCTTTTAACCCAGAACGGTTCAGTCCACGTGGCTTTAAAACTCTCTAGATGTTCACATACCTGTCCTCCCTGTAGATTCCTTCACTTGCTCATAAGAAGGGCCAGCATAGCCCATTTTAAAGTTCTTGTATTGAAGGCTCTGTGCACTAACCTGCACCAGTACCTTGTCACCTTGCCCCATCTAGGGCAGTGGTTATCAACCTGTGGATTCCCAGATATTTTGGCCTTCAATCCCAGAACTCCTAACAGCTGGTAAACTGGCTGGGATTTCCAGGAGTTGTAGGCCAAAACACCTGGGGGCCCACAGGTTGAGAACCACTGAGCTAGGGATTTAAGATTCACAGTAAAGGATTGTGGTCTGATCCCTCAAGATTGTGAGCTTTTCATCTGTGGAATGCAGCCAGAGGACCCTTTGAACCGGCAGTTGTTGTTGTTATTATTATTATTATTATTATTATTATTATTATATTCAAACTTATATGCCGCCACTCCCCTGGGGCTCGGAGCGGCTTACAAGAACAGGCTAAAATCTAACACAATTTTAAAACAATTTAAAACAATTTAAAAACAGCAATATTAAAGATTGAAGGCCCGTCGAAACACATATGTCTTACATGCCCTGCGGAAAGCTGATAAGTCCCGCAAGGCACGGACTTCAGGTGGCAGAGGATTCCAGAGTGATGGTGCCATTGCTGTAAAGGCTCTGCGTCTGGTTGCTGTTAGATGCAAGGTCTTGACAATGGGAATTTCCAACAAATCTTGGTCCTCAGAACGGAGGGATCTCTGGGGTTGGTAGGGGGTGAGGCGGTCCCTCAGGTATATCGGCCCCAGACCATGCAAAGCCTTAAAGGTGAGTACCATCACTTTGAAAGTGATCCGGTGCTCAATTGGTAACCAATGCAGCTGTAGTAAGATTGGTGTTATGTGGCATCTCATCGGAATTCCCGCAAGAAGCCGAGCAGCTGCATTTTGTACCAACTTGAGCTTCCAGATCACCGACAGAGGGAGGCCAATGTAGAGGGCGTTACAGTAGTCCAGTCTTGAGATGACCGTAGCCTGGATGACCGCAGCTAGGTCGTCCCTGGTCAGGTAAGGGGCCAGCCGTCTAGCCTGCCGCAGATGAAAAAAGGCGGTTCTGCTAAGGGCAGAGACCTGGACCTCCATCATCAGCAGAGGGTCCAAAAGGACTCCCAGACTCTTTACCAATGATGACGGGCATAGCGCCTCGCCATCCAGGGTAGGCAGCTGGATATCCCCACTGCCTGGTTGACCCAGCCATAGGATCTCCATCTTTGCTGGATTCACCCTCAACCTGCTGGCATGCAGCCATCCAGTAACGGCCTCAAGGCACTGATGGAAATAATCGGGTACAGAGTCTGGTCGGCCTTCCATCTTCAGCACAAGCTGAGTGTCATCAGCATACTGGTAACACTCAAGCCCAAAACCTCGAACCAGCTGAGCAAGTGGTCGCATATAGATGTTAAACAACAGAGGGGAGAGAATAGCCCCCTGAGGAACCCCACAAGATAGAGGGGACTTCTCAGAGACCAGGCCTCCCCTCTCCACTTGCTGTCCACAGTTGTGAAGAAAGGAGGACAGCCAATTTAAAGCGATCCCCCGACTCCAACAGCAGCAAGGCGGTGGGTCAAATGATTGTGGTTGAGTGTGTCAAATGCTGCTGTGAGATCTAATAAGACAAGCAGCGCCGACCCACCCTGGTCAAGCTAGCATCGAAGGTGATCCGTGATGGAGACCAGAACAGTCTCTGTCCCGTGCCCCACACAGAAGCCGGACTGGAAGGGATCTAGTCCGGCTGTGTCATCTAGGAATTGCTGCAACTGCTCTGCTGCTGCCCTCTCAATCACCTTGCCCAGGAACGAGAGATTCGAAACTGGGCGGTAACTGGAGGGAACCGAAGAATCTAAATCTGGTTTCTTCAGCAGGGGAGAGACCACCGCCTCTTTTAAACCCTCTGGAAAAACTCCTTGCTCAAGGGAGCTGTTTATGATCTTCAACAGAGGGTCACGTAATCCCTCCAAGCAGGATTTCACCAACCAAGAGGGACACGGATCGAGGGAGCAAGTGGTTGGTCTAGCTGCAGCTATGAGCCTATCGACAGCCCCTGCGTCCAGCAGGATGAACTGGTTGAGGACGGGCCCAGCAAGTGGCCACGGAGTCTCAAGTTCTCTCACTGAATTGTGGCGGGGAGGTCCCGGCAAAGTAGCGAGATCTTGTCTGCAAAATAGCACTGAAAAACCTCGGCTGAAGGGTCCTGATCACCACTTTTTGGGACAGTAAGAACCGTCGTTAGAGATCAAATTATTTTGAACAATGTTGCCGGGCGTGACCTAGCAGACGCTATCAAAGAAGCAAAATATACTCGCTTTGCCTCAGTGATAGCATACTCATAGGACTCCCTAAATGCCTCATAAGCTGATCTTGATGCTCCGTCACGGAGTGCTCGCCACACGCCCTCTAGCCGTCTCTTTTCCCGCTTCATTTATTTATTTATTTATTTATTTATTTATTTGCTGCACTTGTAGACCGCCGTTCTCAGCCCTAGGGCGACTCACGGCGGTGTACAACATATAAAATCAGGAGCAATTGCAACATAAGCAATATCACAACAACAATAACATCATCAGTCGAAGTTCCACGGTGAACCAAGGAGACCGATTTCGATGGGGTTGTAGAGGGCGTCTAGGGGCGATCTCGTCGAGTGCATTGGATAGCCTAATGTTCCATGCATCCACCTGCACATCGATCGAGTCGCTAGCAGGCTCCAGATCCCTCAGAGCATTCAGGAACCTACTGGGTTCCATAAGTCTCCTTGGGCGAGCCCAAATTGGCTCGGCGCCCTTGCAGGGTGCTCCAACCGGACTCTTAGGGCGCAGTGATCCGACCATGGGACCTCTATAGTAGAGGCTTGGGTCACTTGAATTCCTGCGCTGAAAATCAGATCTAGCGTGTGTCCCGCCTGATGTGTTGGCCCCGTAATACAGAGCGAGAGTTCTAGTGTCTCCATGGTAGACACTAGGTCCATAGCTGCTGATGAACAAGAGTCTGTATCAGCATGGACGTTGAAATCCCCCAAGACAATAAGTCTGGTGAACCTCAAGGACCACTCCGACACAGTCTCCAGCAGCTGGGATAGATTATCTGCTGGTGCGCTAGGCGCATGGTATACCAGCAGAAAGGCTATACACTCAGAGGAATCCCATACCAGGCCAACACTTTCAATGCCAGAAATGTTCAGCACAGGAACTGTCCTAAGAGAGAAGCTTTCTCGGGAGAGCATAGCTACCCCACCACCCCGCCTACCAGTCCGCATCTGGTGAGTGATTACATAACCAGTTGGAGGAGGATCTGGTCTATCTGGCAAGAGGTTGAAGATCTTCCTCTGTGATTTGCCCGGTTGAGCTGCTGATTTGTGCCTCAAGTTGTCAAGATGGGTAGTGACTGGTGGTATGCTGAGGATTTCACTTCATAGTGTACTATTGTTCTGTTCTGGTTTGTTGATGAAAAGTATGTTATAAATAAGCATTATCAACACAGGTGGAGCCCCCGGTGCCGCAATGGGTTAAACCTTTGTGCCGGCAGGACTGAAAACTGACAGGTTGGAGGTTCAAAGCTAGGGAGAGCGTGGATGAGCTCACTCTGTCAGCTCCAGCTGTGAGATAAGCCTCCCACAACGATGATAAAACGTCAAACAATTCCCTGGGCAATGTCCTTGCTGACGGCCAATTCTCTCACACCAGAAGTGACGGTCCTGACACCAAAAAAAAAAATGCACAGCTCAGTCATGACAAAATAGGATTTCTCATAATGTTAAGGTGCAAAGGTGGGCATTAGCTCTGAATCTGGCCACTGTGGATTGTTACAAAGCTTGAAAAAAATCACTGAGCTTTTGGTGACAAAATCTCAGGCAATTCTGGACTTGAGAACTACAAATGGAACTCCACCCCCAGGTTCAGTTAATTCCACTGCACAATAGCATTACCTGCAGCTTTTAATGCTACTAAATACTGGAGGCATTTTGTTTTCAGAAATGCATAGTATTTGTGGGAAGGATCACTGAAAAAAAGGCAAAATATAGCAAATCTTCATAAACACAGAGACCATCCTCTTAGATGTAAAAAAAAACCCCTGCTTTGCTGAAAATTGATCTAATACCCTCTATCCCTCTATTGATCGGGTTTGAGAATTTTTACAGTGCAGCTCTCTACCAGTAGACTATAGGGAAAATGTCTTTTAAAAAATCTCTTTGACTCTTCCTTTTTGGATCCAGACAATCTAAGCAGACAGTAGAACTATCTTTAAAAAGCGGAGAATCTTAGCAATATGCTGATACATTCAGCAGAATAAAAGAATAGGCTGCAGCAGAAGACTGTTCTAAAAATGCGATGGAAGCATTAGCATTCAGGAGAAATGTGCACTGTGAAAAGCCTTTCCCCATAGAGATGGATGGGGCTGGGTAAGGCTTCTCATCCCCCAGTTTCTTGGACTCCTTACCAGAAGTCTTGTTCCTGTAGAATTCTCATCCATAGGAATGCTGTGGGTGGGGAAGGTTCAGTCACTCATTGGACATTTTTTTTTTCATGTCAGGAGCGACTTGAAAAACTGCAAGTCGCTTCTGGTATGACATAATTGGCCGTCTGCAAGGACGTTGTCCAGGGGACGCCCAGATGATGTTGATGTTTTTATCATCCTTGTGGGAGGCTTCTCTCATGTCCCCGCATGAGGAGCTGGAGCTGATAGAGGGAGCTCATCCGCCTCTCCCCGGATTTGAACCTGCAACCTGTCGGTCTTCAGTCCTGCTGGCACAGGGGTTTAACCCACGCCACTGGGGACATTAACTGGAACCAAATGCTTTTGAGGAAGCACTGTAACTGCTAAGGTTCCATCCTGTAAAATTGTAAGATTTTTTACCTCATGGAGAGCTATTTAGAATTATTTAAAAACCAAGTTATTTAAAAACAAAGAAGGCAAGATGGTTGTCTGCTGAGACACTGGAAGTAGAAAGAAGCAAATTAAAAGGAAACAGTGATAGAGGGATATATGCCCAATTCAATGCACAAATCCAGAGTTGAGCCAGAGAAGATAAGGCACTATGTTTAAACAAGCAATGCATGGAAGTGGAAGAAGATAATAGAATATTAAGGACAAGAGACCTCTTCCAGAAAATTAGAAAGATTGGAGGTAAATTTCAGGCAAAAATGGGCACAATCAAAAACAAAGATGGCAGGGACCTAACAGAAGTTGAAGAGATCAAAAGAAGGTGGCGAGACTATACAGAAGATCTGTATAGGAAAGATAATAACATCAAGGATAGCTTTGATAGTGTGTGAGGTTGAATGGGCCTTAAGAAGCATTGCTAATAACAAGGCAGCAAAAGACGACAGGATCCCAGCTGAACTGTTTAAAATCTTGAAAGAGGATGCTATCAAGGTGATGCATGCCATATGCCAGCAAATATGGAAAACACAAGAATGGCCAACAGATTGGAAAAAAATCAACTTATATCCCTAATACCAAAAAAGGAAACACTAATGAATGCTCAAACTTTTGTCCAGTGGCACTTATTTCACACATCACTAAGGTAATGCTCAAGTTCCTGCAAGGTAGACTCCAATAATACATGGAGCGAGAGTTGCCAGATGTACAAGCTAGGTTTAGAAAAGGCAGAGGTACGAGAGACCAAATTGCCAGTATCCGCTGGATAATGGAGAAAGGCAGAGAGTTTCAGAAAACATATATTTCTGTTTTAATGACTATTCTAAAACCTTTGACTGTGTGGATCATAATAAATTGTGGCAAGTTCTTGGTGAGTATGCCTGTCTCCTGAGGAACCTGTATAATGACTAAGTGGCAACAGTAAGAACATACCACGGAACAACATACTGGTTCAAGATTGGAAAATGAGTACTGCAGGGCTGTGTACTCTCACCCAACCTATTCAACTTGTATGCAGAACACATCATGTGAACTGTGATGTTGGAGGAAAATTCTGAGAGCGCCTTGGACCACAAGTAATTCAACCAGTCCATACTCTAGGACAGCGGTTCTCAACCTGGGGGTCGCAACACCCCGGGGGGTCGTTTGGCTATTTCGGAGAGGTCGTGAGGCCGCCTCCTTAGGCCCCGCTGACAAGGCTGCGAGGCAGCCAGGGGCTCCTTTGCGTGAGCCCTCCCTAGGCTCCTTCATGGCCTCGCCATTTGGCGAGGCCGCGGGGGAGCCCAGGGAGGGCTTGTGTGAAGGCTGCCTTGGCTCCCTCCCGGCCTCGCCAAATGGCAAGGCCGCGAAGCAGCCTGGGGCTCCTTTGCGCGAGCCGGCATTGTAGGTGAACTATAAATCCCAGCAACTACAACTCCCAAGTGTCAAGGTCTAATTTCCCCAAACTCTACCAGGGTTCACATTTGGGCAGATTGAGTATTCTTGCCAGGTTTGATCCAGATCCATCATTGTTTGAGTCCACAGTGGTCTCCTGATGTAGGTGAGCTACAGCTCCAAAACTCAAGGTCAATGGCCACCAAACCCTTCCAGTATTTTCTGTTGGTCAAGGGATATCTGTGTGCCAAGTTTGTTTCAATTACATCATTGGTGGAGTTCTCTGATTGTAGATTAACAATAAATCCCAACAACGATACTGCTGAGCTGCTGAGCTTGTTGACCGAAAGGGCGCAGGTTCAAATCCAGGAAGCGGCATGAGCTTCCACTGTCAGACCTAGCTTCTGCCAACTTAGCAGTTCAAAAACATGCAAATGTGAGTAGATCAATAGGTACTGCTCTGGTGGGAAGGTAACGGTGCTCCCTGCAGTTATGCTGGCCACATGACCTTGGAGGTGTCTACGGACAACGCTGGCTCTTCGGCTTAGAAATGGAGATGAGCACCACACCCAAGTCAGACATGACTGGACATAATGTCAGGGGAAAACCTTTACCTACAACTCCCAAATGACAAAACCAATCCCTACCCAACCCCACCAGTATTCAAATTTGGGTGTATCGGGTAATTGTGCCAAATTTGGATGAGGGGTCACCACAACATGAGGAACTGCATTAAGGTGTCACGGCATTAGGAAGGTTGAGAACCACTGCTCTAGGAAATAAAACCTGACTGCTCACTGGAGGGAAGGATATTAGAGGCAAAGATGAAGTACTTTGGCCACATAATGAGAAGACAGGAAAGCTTGGAGAAAACAATGATGTTGGGGAAAGTGAAAGGAAAAAGGAAGAGGGGCTGACCAAGGGCAAGGTGGGTGGATGTTATCCTCGAAGGGACTGGCTTGACACTGAAGGAGCTGCGAGTGGCCACGGCCAACAGGGAGCACTGGCCTGGGCTGGTCCAAGAGGGTTCCAAGAGTCAGAAGCAACTGAACAAATAAACAACAAAATCAACAAAATTTAGAATTTCCAGCCAGTGACTGCCCTACAAACCCCAGAATTACATAAAATGCAACTATGGAAGTAAAAATTGAATCAAAGTGCTATAATTATGTGGAATAAACACTACAAGCAGCACCCAAACAGATCAATGGATCAACTCAAGTCACCACGGAGGTGATAAAAGCCAACCAGCAAAACCTAAGAAAAGAGCAGAGAGGAGCTGTGTTTTGGGAATCATTCTTGACTAGTTTGAACTAGAGCCAGCCCAGCCATCCACATTAATCCCAGGAATGAAATTATACTTCCTAGTTGGTTGCAAGATTGGATCACTTGCACACACAAAAAGAAAAAGAAAAGACTCCTACAGACAGGCCTCTGAATGCACAGATTCTGAGTCTATGGCGTTAACCAAAGTATGTATGTTCTTATCATTGCAACAGGAGTGGAGAAGTTATGGTCCTTCAAATGCTATAACTCCCATCATACATCACCATTCATTAGGCTGGATAATCCAGCCCAGCCCCTTACAGCAACTCTTCCCAACCCTATTAAACAGAGACAGTTCTCTGTCGAATGGTTGTTTCATCCAAGTTTAGTTTAAAGAACTACTATGAAATCCAAAGAAGGGAGACCAGCAGGAACTTTGAAATGGAAAATCCCTAGTTAGTAGGGCTGGACAACCACGGAAAAATTTGTTTCTAAACTCGATTCGTTTTTAGGGGTTTTTTGCGTTTTGATTTTTAAAAGAATTCCGAAATTTTTCTTTAAAAAAGTTCAAAATTTACGAAATTTCGGAAATTACGAAACAATTACGAAGCAATTACGAATCGATTCGTTAATGGCCGACGCGACCGCGCAATACTCTAAAAAAACCTCCAAATGGGACAGGGGGAACTTCTGAAGCTTCCCTCTCCCTCTGTTGTTGACTGTTGGTGTGATAATTATATTTTTTTTCACTGATAAAACAAACAACAACTATAAAACTTGCACCAGACATGCGGAAATAATAACGAAACGATTTCAAAACGATTTCGAAACAATTACGAAACAATTACGAAACAATTACGAAACGAATTGAAAAATTCGTTTCGATTTTTAGTTGCTCCTGAATGGTTCAATATCGCTTCGTTATAAAAAAAAATAACGAATTAATAACGAATTACGAAATTAACGAATGAAACCGCCCAGCCCTATTAGTTAGCTCCAGGAAAGCAAGCAAGCAGAGTATATCTACTCAGTGGTTAGTTCCTACTTGAGTAGATTCATTCAATCAATTGGATTTGCATAAGTATTGACTTTCTCTTCAATGGACCAACTCTAGGAGAGAGTAGCAATTTAGATCATGGCCAGCCAATTATTCATTTTGGCTTGATGTATTGCATTGGTGCTTGACAGTCATGATGTCCAATGTAGTGCCTTAACTGTACATAATTTATATATTGCCAGGTGAAATTTTACACAATGAAGTGTCTTCTTTCTTTAATGAAACCTGGCCACATGAGTCTACCTGTGCTACACATCAAGGCAGCAGGAGTTGCTATTGTTAACTGTCATCAAATCAACTTTGGCTTATGACAACTTGATGAATGAGAGAGCTGCAGGCCATCCTGCCACCAAGAGCCTGCTCAGGGCTGGCAGATAAAGGGATGTGGCTTCCTTGAATGCACCTGTCCACCTGTAGTGTTGTGGTCTGCCCCTTTTCTGACTACCACCTGCTTTTTCTTGTTATTATCTCTTTAGCAGTCCACAATATCCATAGAACCCATCTCTAGCACCACTTAATGTTTTTAATGTCCAGCGATAAACCTGCCTCTGCACCTTCTTCCTTAACTTCCTTCAACAATTGTTCCAAGACATTGCCACGATAGTCCATGCTCTAGTCACATCCCGTTTAGACTACTGCGATGCTCTCTACATGGGGTTGCCTCTGAAGATTGCTCGGAAGCTTCAAATGGTCCAATGATCGGCAGCCAGGATGCTAACAGGAGCGGCACTCAGGGAGCACACCACTCCACTGCTCTCAATCCCGCCAGTTTCACAAGCGGGGACGAGAGACAGGGCCTTCTCAGTGGTGGCCACTCAACTGTGGAATGCCCTTCCTGCAGATATTAGATCGACCCCCTCCTTGCTTGCATTCCGGAGGAAAGTAAAGACCTGGCTGTTTGAACAGGCATTCGACTAAGCAGTGTGATTGATTGACTGACTATCGGAACACGGAATATCAGATAACGAGTTTGGATTCTGATTTCTTTGATGAGACCTGATGGATTTGTTATATTGATGTAGTGATGTATTGATATTGATGTTTAATGATTTGTGATGCTATTGCTTTTAAATGCGTAATGATTTTGTATTGTGTATACCTAAATTGTTGTAAACCGCTCTGAGTCCACTTTGGCAGAAAAAATGAAATGCAAAGATACAGAATGGGGGACGCCTGGCTCGAGAGCAGTACGTGTGAAGAAGATCTTGGAGTCCTCGTGGACAACAAGTTAAACATGAGCCAACAATGTGATGTGGCGGCAAAAAAAGCCAATGGGATTTTGGCCTGCATCAATAGGAGCATAGTGTCTAGATCTAAGGAAGTAATGCTACCCCTCTATTCTGCTTTGGTTAGACCACATCTGGAATATTGTGTCCAATTCTGGGCACCACAATTCAAGAGAGATATTGACAAGCTGGAATGTGTCCAGAGGAGGGCGACTAAAATGATCAAGGGTCTGGAGAACAAGCCCTATGAGGAGCGGCTTAGGGAACTGGGCATGTTTAGCCTGAAGAAGAGAAGGCTGAGAGGAGATATGATAGCCATGTATAAATATGTGAGAGGAAGCCACAGGGAGGAGGGAGCAAGCTTGTTTTCTGCTTCCTTGGAGACTAGGACGCGGAACAATGGCTTCAAACTACAAGAGAGGAGATTCCATCTGAACATTAGGAAGAACTTCCTGACTGTGAGAGCCGTTCAGCAGTGGAACTCTCTGCCCCGGAGTGTGGTGGAGGCTCCTTCTTTGGAAGCTTTTAAGCAAAGGCTGGATGGCCATTTGTCAGGGGTGATTTGAATGCAATATTCCTGCTTCTTGGCAGGGGGTTGGACTGGATGGCCCATGAGGTCTCTTCCAACTCTTTGATTCTATGATTCTATGATTCTATGAGTCGCCTAAGGGCTGAGAAGAGCGGTATACAAATAAAGTAAATAAATAAATAAATAAATATTTTCTGCTATTTTTGAGGCCCCTTCCTCCAATTTTCATGCCCTGGTTAACATATTAAAAAACTCCCATCATTCCTAGGTAACATGGCTACCCTGGACATTACAGTTCGGCATCTCTGGAGGGCTCTGGGCATGATGGAGGCTGATACAAGACACTTCGACACTCGAGTCGCAGCAGCAAATGACATCTATCCCCCTCTTCCCAATACAAAACACACCCTAGCCAGGGACAATCCAGTTATCTTTGCAGAAAGGTAGAAAAACCTGAGGTAGAAACAGCTCATGATTGCCTCACCAGTCAATAAACACGTATTTAATATTAATTCTTTAAAACTGTAAACATGTACTTGACCTCACAACCTCTGAGGATGCTTGCCATAGATACAGGTGAAACATCAGAAGAGAATGCTTCTAGAACATGGCCATATAGCCTGAAAACCTTCCACAAACCCAATGTACTTGATATTAATTTGCTGGAGATCCAAATGTAGAATAGTGGTCTGAGGGCTGGACTATGACTTTGAAGACCAAGATTCGAATTCCTGCTTGACAATTTAAACCCTCTGGGTCACCTTGGGCATGTGACACTTTCCCAGCCTCAAAGGAAGGCAACGACCACACCTACCATGAACAAATTTGACCTGATTAGGGTCACAACAAGTTGGAAATGGTTTGAAGGCACACGTCAACAACAATTATGCTTTGCTATTCTTTCCTAACACCCAAATGCTGATGCTCCCTCCCTCTGCCAGATATGGAGCCCAGACCTTGGAAGAAGAAGAGAAGAGGTGGAGTCTTGGGTCACGGGATCACAAAGACTCTTATTCAAAAATGGAGTAACAGCAGAAATTTTCCAGCAGTGCCTGGTTTGTTTTACGATGTATGCCTCTCTGCCCTCGGGTTACCCTTTCTGAGCAGGCAGCAGGCCCATGGGCAAAGCCAAGGAGGCCTGCATGAGGAGGAACAACCCAGAACTTCCTGCCTTCAAGCTGATTTGACCTGCAGCAGGGAGTTCCGCAGTTCTCCATTGCCCGCTTGGGCCAGCATCCATGGGAATGAGGCCACAGCAGCAGCCTCAACTGAAGACTCTCCTTCTGATTTACTTTCTTCCCCCTTCCTAACATTGTAACAAATCCCTCTAATAAAGTATCAATTAATTGTAACTTTTTCCTCTCTAAAGTGTTACTTTGTGTCCTTTACTGCCTCCAAACTATTTTCTGCATGAACTTTCCCTCTCCTGGGCTCCAGACAGCTGCTGGCCCACCTGGGATGCGATTCTCGCATCCCGGGGAGGCCGAAACTGCGTTCTTCTGAACCATGGATACTGAAACCCATCGGGTCCCCATATCCACAGGTCAACGGATCGCTCCAAAAATCAGTGCCATTCCTCTCCTAGATTAATTTCAAGACTAATGGCTATCTCGCTTTAGCTCTATTAACCCCTCCACCCTGGGAAGGAAGCCCTTACAAAAATATGTCTCTGGATTCCAAAAATTGGGTGGAGAGCCCAAGTGGCCCCAAAGCAGAAGAGAAGGAAGAGGGACAGAAACAGAATACAGGCAGTCCCCAAGTTACAGGCATCGGAGTGACATACAACTCATAGTTAAGAACGGGGGCAAAACAACATGACGTGGGAGAAAACCTACCTCTGAGGAAGGGAAATTCACTCCTGGAAGAGTTGTTATCCTGGCAGAAAGGTGTCTTCACTGAAACTTTCTCACCAATCTGTGTTTCTACGACAAGACAAAACTTTCAAAATCTAATTGTCACAAGGACAGAAAGTGGGGAGAAGTCTTCTGAACAAGGGCCCAGACAGCAAAGGAAATCCCTCAGGGGTGCTAACCCTTCCCTAGTTACAAGAGACAGGTTTTAACTTTATTTTTGTTGGGTTTCATCCCTGACTGCACAAGTCTCCAGCCCTCAATGAGCCTAGATAGATTAGAGTGAGGGATTCCTTCCCCAAATTCCTTATGCATGTCTTATCTCAAGAAGGGGCTTAATGGGGGGGGGGTTGTTTTACTCATCCTGCGTGCCACTTCTCCATTTTGGCCTCACACTTCTTCCTTTGTTCTGCTAAAGTAAGGAGTCATTTTGCCATTGTTCGGGCAAGATGTAGTAGATATAACTATTTTGTTATTTTTCCTTTTTCCTTTCCTTCGAAAATAGCTCAGTGAAGCTAGTAAGCTCCAAGAACCTTTCGTATCCAGAGTAGATTTCTTTTGACTTTAATAAACTTATTATTTTTGATCCTATGAAGTTGTGGAACTGCAATCCTGTTCCAGCCTGTTGAATGGAAACCAATCTTTGCTCTTTACACGTAAGTTTCTGCTGGTTATGAACTGTGCTTCTGGCATTCTGCTATAGTTTTTGTGGAATTACCTCCAAGTGAAGGTTATTTCGAGCCTAACAGCTCCTGATTCCCAACAGTTTTATTAACATTATGTCATTTATTATTGTTGTTTTCATGTGATTTGTTTTATTGTGGAATGCTCTTTTATTTTTATTTTGAATTGTTTTAGTCTCTTGTTGTATTTTACGGCTTTGAATGTTTGCCTTTTAGGTTGTGAACCGCCCTGAGTCCCCATGGAGAGATAGGGTGGGATAGTGTTGCAGAATTTGAGCTGTTAGGCTCAAAAATAACCCTCAGTTAACATAACATAACAGAGTACCAGGACTAAACTCCATAACCAGCAGAAACTTAAGATGGCTGAGGATTGCAGAGTCGATCTTTAGCTTCATAGAATCATAGAATCAAAGAGTTGGAAGAGACCTCCTTCAAGAGATTTATCAAGAACACGAAAGGTAATACATTCTTGATAGAAAAGTCTTAGAGCAAACTAAATTGCTAAAACTAATCTTCTAAAGAAGGTAAAAGGTTTTAAAAAAGTCCATGCAGCTACATTTTGCCTACAGAGAGGCAAAATGCGTCCTCACCCAGAGAAAGAAAAGCAGAAGTAATATGGTGGAGACCACATGGCCTTCTCAGGGCCCATTGCTACGTCATCAAAGGGGGGAGGAGACAGTGGCTAGCCATAAAGACAAATACAAAGCCCTTTAGGAAACATGCATTGGAATGTAAAGAAAGGAATCCCTGAGCGTGGCTCTGCCTCTAGGCTAGCTAGCTGCTCATTGAGGACTAAAAACTTGATGACACAAAGACTTGTCCAGTCCAGGGATGAAACCCAACAGAGAGAAATAAAGTTTTACTTACTTACCATGCTATCCAAAACTAAAAAGAAAAATGGCTGGAGCTGATATTGGAAGTGACCCCCCCCCCACCCCGACTCTGTGAAAGATGGTTCAAAACCAAGGAATTCATAGTTTTACCAAGGACACGAGGTTGGAATGATCCCATAATCCCCTGTCTCTCCCCCATGTGGGAACCTAAGGCTCTTTCCATGGCCCCACATGGCAATGCCCCTGTAATCCACACTTTATGGACTTTTCTATGAACTTTTAGAAATCTTTAATCAACTTTTTATGGACTTTGGAACTCTTATGGACTCTATACCAAACCCTTATGAACTTTTATGATATTTCACTGATCTATATGAACCTTTGGTGGACTGTGGAGGGAGGGAGGGCTGACAGGGCTTCCTTGACCTTGAATGGTTTATCCCTTATGGTTTCCTTGTATGTTCCCTTTTCCCATTATATGTGTGTATGCCTATATTTATGAAATATGAAGGAAAAGCCACTGTTTTCAAAATCCAGCAACTCACCTAGCTCAGGAAGTCCCCTCATGCTTCCATTGGCTATTAGTAGCTACTAATCCCCTAAAAAAAGGTTTTACCACACCCATTTGCATGGACAATAAAACAAATGGTTCTTATCAGCCAGATCTCAGAGGACACAAGGCTAGTCCATCTGGAGATAAGACCTCTGGGCATCTTGATCCTCCAACACCAAAGGTGTTTTCCTGTCTGCGAGGAATTAGGACTTCACTACAGCTTCTTCCATTATGTCAGCCCTGCTGGCCGAAACCAGTTCCAAAGTTCATCCATATCTTCGGATGATAAAACTAAGGACCTGGCCATTTAGACCAGACTACAGATGATGATTCCAAGGAACATAAATAATAAACCCTGGCCAGCTCGAGGGCTTACACAATCGCTGAGCCATTTTGCAAACATCAGTCATTTAAAACAGTCAATTGGACATTATTTTCCTGTTGCCGCCTCCCTTCCACCCCATTGGCTGAGAGATCAAAGCAGAGCTCAGGGCACCATTGGCCATCCTGCTGGCTTGCCAACGTCACAGCCAATCACAACGAAGCTGGCTCAGGGAGTGGGCATGGAAACTTTTGAATCTGAAATCTATATATTCTGTATTTACCTGCCTAGCAGACATGTCGATTTGCTTGGCAGAATTACTGCAATTGTCATCCTTTCCTGCTGGAATGAAATAAACATCTCGGTGGTTTTCTCTTCAACTTGGTGAGATTTATTCTGGAATATTGGCTTCTCTTTTCTCACCAGGCTACCCACAATGGCTTGGGCCTAATCCACAGCCATTCTAAAATGCTCGACAACAGAGCTAGACTTTAAAAATGTCCCTGTTCCCACTTCCATACACATTCAGGTTAAAAACAACACTTACAGAACCTCTCTTGTCCATAATCTGGGGATTACCTGTAGAGGCCTGCAGAATTAGATATGAAAGGGAGAAAAATGGCCCACCTCCGAGAAGAAGAAAGACTTTATGATGAATGTATCTTCTCATGAAATTAAGTATTACTCTGCAAGATAGGTTTGTTCTAGACAGGTGGGATTATTGGCTGGTTGAGGTAGCATTAGCTGAACATACCTCAGACGGCATCATGGCCCTTGTATCCTAAAGTGCATCCTAAAGTGGGCCCCCAAGCCAGGATCTTTGGGGGGGGGGGGCTGCCTACAACTAAAGCGAAGGGCAGCATGATGCTCTACACATAATATTTAGATAGATTTTGATTGACTGGGTAGGCCTGCCGGAAAAGAGGGGTCTTCACTTGTGCCTACAATTCTGACAGCTTGTTTAGATGCCAGACCTTTTCCAGCAGATCATTCCATGGTCCTCTGGGTGAGTGACAGCTGCCAGTGGGGCTTTGGCTGGTTTAGGTAAACGCTCCCCAGGTGACCTGACCCTCCCAAGGGGCGGATTATATGGCAGAGGGAAATCCTGTAGGTAACTTGGCTCCAAACTGTGTAGGACTTTAAAAGATCAGAACCATCACCCTGTACTTTGCCTGGAAACTAATTGACAAGGCAGCCAGTGGGTTGATTTTAGTATATGTGTAACCTCATGGAGTAGACCACGCTCGATCACCATGCCATGCCCTTCCATCGGCAGTACTGGAGGGGAGATACCGGAAGACCCCTGCCCAGGAGAGACTTTGCCTGTGTGAGTCTGGCTACATCGAAACAACTGAACATGTGCTCCTCCAATGTGTATTCTATAGAGACATTAGAGCTAATTTCATCACTCCATGGCTTTTAAAACATCCAGGGCACACTGAAAGATATCACACCTCCCTGTTGCTCTCGGACTCTTGCTCTGCGACAACCTACAGTGTTGCCAAATTCTGTGCAGCAGCAATCAACATTAGACGGCTGATGACCGACTCCACCAGGCAACTTCCTTCCGGGAATATAGTTAGAACTATTTGTAATGACTGAAATGCTGTAAATGCTCCGCTCTCATCCCTTTTTAGAGCTTCCCAGTTGTCTGATATTTGTTATTAGCCACCCCCCCCCCCCTGTTTTAGATTCATACATGCACTTTAAACTGTAAGTTTAGTCTGCTTTTTAATCTGTCTCTTTTATAACATGTTTTTAATCTGCTTTTTATCTGACCTACTTGGGAACTGCGATTCCCTTCCTTGGGCACCTGTGCCCCATTTTATACTGTGCTGGTCAAAGACCGTAATAAATCACTGATTGATTGATTGATTGATTGATTGATTGATTGATAGTATATGTGTAGTTTGTTCGCTCCTAAATGTTCTTGTGACCAGTCTTGCTGACATAAGTTGAACTAGCTGGAGTTTCTGAACTTGGTACAGAAGAAGCCCAATGTACAGTGCACTGTAGAAGTCCAACCTTGGGGTTCCCAGTGTGTGCACTACCAGGGTAATAGTAGAAGCTCTATCGCTTCCATCTGGACTGCATGTCTCCAACAATCCACAGTAAGGATGGTAATAATGATTGTCTGCAACCCAGGCAGAATCCCTTTCCTTCCTCATAGAATCATAGAGTTGGAGGGGACCACATGGGCCTTCTAGTCCAACCCACTTCTGCCATGCAGGAAAAGCACATCAAAGAACCTCCCTTGGTTCTATCCTTGATAAGCAAGAAGAGAAGCACTCTGCACATCTCCATTGCCATTACAACTGCTGCCATGGGGGAGAGGGGTTGCAACTAGGGTAGGGGCTATAATTAAGTTGGCCTGTTTGATACTCTTTCTCCTGCACTGCAGTCTCAATTAGAACTGGTGTCAATAGCAAATTATCTCCAAGCTGAGGGTGACTTCAGGACTGCAGGGGAGAATGTCAACATCTCCTCCATGTGCCCTGATCCTGCTTACTCCCTCTCACTGCTGCTATTTCAGGAACAAAACCTAGATGTGTTGCACGCTTATGTGCATTTCACACATAGTGGAATTTGGGCCATCCCCAACCATACTGTCCCTATTTCTCCCCCTCCTCAAGCACAAACATAACTGTCTGCTAACAAAACACAGATCACACGTCTTTAACGTAGCATTTGGTTTAGTCCTCAATATAAGCATTCTAAAGCTACTAGGCATCACATGTTCTCTCATCTGATCAACTTGCACCTTAGCAGTCTTTTTCCAGTTGGGGTTTCTAGATGCTGTAGAACTACAACTCCCAGAAGCCTTGACTATTGACACTGATATTGAGTAACGCTTCTGGGAACTGTAATTCAACAACATCCAGAGAACATAGAATCATAGAATTATAGAATCAAAGAGTTGGAAGAGACCGCATGGGCCATCCAGTCCAACCCCCTGCCAAGAAGCAGGAATATCGCACTCAAATCACCCCTGACAAATGGCCATCCAGCCTCTGCTTAAAAGCTTCCAAAGAAGGAGCCTCCACCACACTCCGGGGCAGAGAGTTCCACTGCTGAACGGCTCTCACAGTCAGGAAGTTCTTCCTAATGTTCAGATGGAATCTCCTCTCTTGGTTCATAATTTGTGAACCAATGCACTATACAGAGAGAATGGAACAAATACATTATGATTATTGTTATTGTTGTTGTTATTTTTGCACTACTTTCTTTTCTCTCTAAAAGAGACTATGGCAGTCCAAAGCATGAAGTCATCATCAGTTTTCTGAGGCTTTCAATTTGAAGACGAAATGAAATTTTGTGAAACAAAATTAAGCAGAATAAGATTGGGATGGACTGTGTGTGTGTGTATGCATACAGGGATTGATTATGCAGAAATATATGTCAAATGTAATACAAAAAGAGGGGAAGCGTGATAATGATAAAATGACATATCATGAAGACTTGTTTATATAAATACTAATTGACTAACAGCATCAAGAAAAATTGTAGAACTTTCTGTGTAGATAATATTAAGTAATTAGAGAACTGTACTAAGTGATATGACTTGCCATGAATAATTAAGATTAACACTCAATGAAGAAGAATTGGAAAAGAAAATATGAAGGACAAGAGAAAAAGTGAGACGATACAATTTATAGACTTAAACTTAAAATTGTCAGATTCTTTAATGTTTTATGTAAGGTATGTTAAAGGGCTAGAGTGGTGGTGGTCCATGCCTTGGTCACCTCTAGATTGGATTACTGCAATGCACTCTACGTAGGGCTGCCCTTGAAAACGGCTCGGAAATTCCAACTGGTCCAACGGGCAGCAGCCAGGATGCTAACCGGGGCTCATTACAGAGAGAGGTCAACCCCTCTGTTTAAGGAGCTCCACTGGCTGCCATTTATTTTCCGAGCCCAATTTAAGGTGCAGGTGCTTACCTACAAAGCCCTGAACGGTTTGGGACCACCCTACCTGCGTGACCGGATCTCCGTCTACGAACCCACACGCTCACTTCGGTCATCTGGAGAGGCCCTGCTCGTGATCCCACCCGCGTCGGTGGGGACGCGAGGCAGGGCCTTTTCTGTGGTGCCCCCCCCGACTTTGGAACGCCCTCCCAAAAGATCTTAGACAGGCCCCTACATTGGCAGTCTTCAGAAAGAATTTAAAAACCTGGCTGTTCCGATGTGCCTTCTCAGATTAGGAACCCCATCACCAAGTCCTAGAAGCACTTTAGTAGAATTAAGATCGCTGCACACCGCACACTGCACTTACTCTATAATCCTATATTCCTCCCGCCACTTCAGCACTTTTAATCCTGTACCCACTGCTCTGGCCGGCCCAGTTTTAAAGTGTCCCGATGTATTGTTATTGTTGTTTATTTTGCTTAACCGTTTGATTTGCTTCTGGTATTGTTTGTTGTATTATGTTTTGTTGTATTGTGTTTTGAGGCTTCGGCCTGTGTGAGCCGTATCGAGTCCTACGGGAGATGCTAGCGGGGTACAAATAAAGTTAATAATAATAATAATAATAATAATAATAATAATAATAGAGAAGAAAAAAGAAGCAAAAGGAAGGAGGAGGAGGAGGATGCTACGAATGTTCAGTTCAGGTGGCCACCGGATTGCACACTGCTGCATCTCACTGCACCTTTGATGGTGTTGCATTAGAAAGGAGGACAGGTCAAGGCAGTCTGTGGCCTCAACTGCATGATCAACACATGGCTTTGCTGAATCCCAAAGAAGCCTTTTTCTGTGCAAAGCACAGAAGCACAAAGGGGCCCGCCAAGCCCAGCTGCTCCTCCTACTTTCTTCCTTTACTCCCCCCCCCCCCCACTCCCTACCTGCTCGGACTCCGCTTCCAGATTCTGCGTTGCCCAGGAAACGCCTGGTGACATTGCAACCACCTTAAAGTAAGCAGAGTGAATCTCTGCTCTAGGTGTTAGGGATGCTTTCTACAGTTGCTAAGAAACAACAAGATCCCAGAGATCAGGTCCTGCCAGGTGAGGGAAGAATGGGTGTGATCATCTCAATGCGAGGCTGTCTTTCTCTATTGTTCACCTTGCACAAACCATTTTCTTGGGGAAAGAACAGCAGCAGGACTGCGGGCAAAGGGTTTCTGTCCTTTCTGGGCAGGTGAGGGCATCCTCCCATCTCCCTCTATCCTTTTAACAGCACCTCTCATCAGCTCCTCATGCGGGGACATGAGAGAAGCCTCCCACAAGGATGATAAAACATCAAAATCATCCGGGTGTCCCCTGAGCAACGTCCTTGCAGACGGCCAATTCTCTCACAGCAGGACACTCCTGACACACACACAAAAAAAATCACCTGTACCATTTTTTCCCCACCATACAGTCTTACAGACAGCAGCAGTCCAGCTTTAAAGGCAGGATTATTGTTTCTATTTATTATATTAATTTTTACCCCACTTTTCCCTCACAATTAAAACCAAAAAGCAGCTCACACTTAGATCTTCTGGGGAGGCCCTGCTTTCTATCCCGCCTGCTTCACAGGTGCGGCTAGCGGGTACGAGAGATAGGGCCTTTTCTGTGGTGGCCCCGCGGCTATGGAACGCCCTGCCCTTGGAGGTAAGATCTGCCCCCTCACTCATAGTATTCCGAAGAAGATTGAAGACCTGGATGTTTAAGCAGGCATTTGGCTAACTTAGTACAATGAATGGTAACTGACTAAGGACTGGCAATATGACGATGAACTGGATCACGTTTTTAGTTAAGAGTTGAACTGGATTGGTATTGATGTATGAATTGTATTTTATGTTTTTTTATGCTTTTAATTGTTTGCTGTTGATTGTTATACTATGTTGTAAACCGCGTTGAGTCGCCGGCTAGGCTGAGAAATGGCGGTATACAAATATAGCAAATAAATAAATAATAAATAAATAAAAAGCGATACAATTAAAATATACAAAAGGTAAATATTAAAATGGACTTAAACTTGTAAAAGTAGGAAAACAGTAGGAAAGTAGGAAAACAACCACTTGCCACACGCATACACACATACATACACAATGATGGTCCCTCTTCTACTGCAGACCCTGCACAATGTTTACATGAATGGGTGAGGAAGGGGGCAGCGGAGGAACTGTCTAATTCCTATTGTAACAGGTACATAGAAATCTGAGAAGCTTACCATCTTTCCATTGGGTGACTGAGAATGATTAGAGGATTGAGAATAAAGGAAAATGAATTATTATATTAATTTTTACCCCACTTTTCCCTCACAATTAAAACCAAAAAGCAGCTCACACTTAAAAAGCGATACAATTAAAATATACAAAAGGTAAATATTAAAATGGACTCAAACTTGTAAAAGTAGGAAAACAGTAGGAAAGTAGGAAAACAACCACTTGCCACACACATACACACATACATACACAATGATGGTCCCTCTTCTACTGCAGACCCTGCACAATGTTTACATGAATGGGTAGGAAAACAAAAAGTAGGAAAACAAAACAATAAAAGTACAATAAAATAAAATAAATTAATAAAAATATTTTTTACAAATCCAGTATCTACCACTACTGTTGCTTCCTAGTGAGGAAGTGAGTGGGGAGAGCAGATCACAGTTCTAAAGGGAATGAATCAGCAATTCCATCTGTGCCCCCTTCTACACGGCCATGAAAATCCAGATCATCTGCTTTGAACTGGATGATATGGCAGATTAGACTCATATAATCCAGTTCAAAGCAGATCATTGGAATGATCTGCTTTGATAATCCAGATTATATGGCAGTATCGAAGGAGCCTGGGAGTGCATGTTCATTTTTTCTCCCTTTAGCTGAGGATGGATCTATACTGTCCTATTTCCTAGGACCAGATCCAAGATTATCTTCTTATCCCAGATTATCTGGTTGTGCAGACTCATATAATCAAAGCAAACAACTTGGGATCAGATCCTGGGATAAAGGAGCCTGGGATGAGCTGGTTCCTTATCCTTGGACTGGCCTCCTTGCCCCTTCCCACCAGTAAGCAGTTGCAGTGTTTGCTCTTGAGAAAACCACCAAGCAAACCCAGGATTTGCCAGGCTTGCTAAAAAAGGTAGGTTGGTTTCCTCTTTTTATGAAGTACAGCTTAAGTATGTATTGTTACTAGGGCTGGGCAACCACGGAAAAATTTGTTTCTAAACTCGATTCGTTTTTTGGGGTTTTTTGCGTTTCGATATTTAAATGAATTCCGAAAATTTTCTTTAAAAAAGTTCGATATTTACGAAATTTCGTAAAATTACAAAACAATACGAAACGAATACGAAACGAATACGAATCGATTCGTTAATGGCGGACGCGACCGCGAAATACGCTAAAAAACCTCCAAATGGGACAGGGGAAACATCTGAAGCTTCCCTCTCCCTCTGTTGTTGACTGTTGGTGTGATATTTATAATTTTTTTTCACTGATTAAACAAACAACAGCTATAAAACTTGCCCCAGACATGCGGAAATAATAACGAAACGATTTCGAAACGATTTCGAAACGAATACGAAACGAATACGAAGCAATTACGAAACTAATTGAAAAATTCGTTTTGTTTTTTAGATGCTCCTGAATGGTTCAAAATCGCTTCGTTATCAAAAAAATAACGAATTTTTAACGAATTACGAAACGAAACCGCCCAGCCCTAATTGTTACACCTTGTTGCTAACAGATTCTTGCTAACATCCAAAACAGCCAGTAGGTGGTGTTCAGTAACCTTTTACTGTTGCCAAATATTTCATTCCCCCAACATTTAGTCAACATTTGGGGGAGTGGAATATTTGGGGTTGCAACCTACAGTTTAAGAAGCTTTGGTCTAGAACACGCCAGTCAAAGGCGTGCCCCGCAGCCCAGATGTGACCCACCATGTCCTTTTATGTGGTCCGCGAGGTTTTCAAAGCCCCTTTCCGCTGCAGAAGAATATGGTCCCTTCCACTAAGGAACCCATCACTTCCAACCCATTTACTTGGTCATCATTGTGGGTTAAGATCAGAAACCAATCCCCTTGTTGCCTCTTCCACTTTCTAGATAAAGAAATTGTCTGCAAGGCAAGTGAACCTGATATTCTTGGCAGAGTTTGCTTTCCAATAAATATCAGGATTTATTGGAAACACAGAACACAGAAGTGAGAACACAGAAGTGCTGGACCACTCTCACAACCACCATGTCAGACTACACAGAGAAGCCATTGAAATCCATAAGCATGTGGACAATTTCAACAGAAAGGAAGAAACAATGAAAATGAACAAAAACTGGCTACCAGTATTAAAAAAACTCAAAAATTACAACAGCAAAACAACAGAGGGGAAACAAACAGGCACATAAAATCACTCAACAAAAGATTCCCCCCAGGCACTTCCAAGCCATTGAATGCTAATCAAGGTGATCAGCTGAAACATTCACACCTAGCCCCAGCAGACAAAAGTCCTTTGTCTCACCCTGGTCATTCCACAGATATATAAACCCATTTTTCCTACTTCCAACAGACCTCACTACCTCTGAGGATGCTTGCCATAGATGCAGGTGAAACGTCAGGAGAAAAATTGCCTCCAGAACATGGCCATATAGCCCGGAAAAACCTACAACAACCCAGTGATTCCGGCCAGGAAAGCCTTCGACAATACAAATATCAGGATAGGTGAAATCTCCCATTATTCCTACAGCTATCCTCACTGACTGTGTGCTCATTTATTTCAGAAAGGCACCATTCAAGTTCTCAGTCTGGCTTCAAAGTCTGTACTTAGACCCTCACAGTTTTGTTGTTGTTCATTCGTTCAGTCGTCTCCGACTCTTCGTGACTTCATGGACCAGCCCACGCCAGAGCTCCCTGTCGGCCGTCACCACCCACAGCTCCTTCAAGGTCAGTCCAGTCACTTCAAGGATGCCATCCATCCATCTTGTCCTTGGTCGGCCCCTCTTCCTTTTGCCTTCCACTTTCCCCAGCATAATTGTGTTACATTCCCCTTAATTTTTACCCAGATTCTCTCAACTTGGCTTTCAGGATTTACATCATGGATGTTCTCACCGGTGCAAGCAACCTTGATACACAATGCTGCTGCTCCTCCTTTCCTATTTGGTATGTTCCTCCGAAACAGGTTTTACCCCTCTACACTACATTCCAGTCATGAGACACATCTCACCCCTTTAATAGAAATCAGGTCACTTTCCATTTCTGCATATACGGTATTCTGGTAGCTGTTATCACACATAGAAATTGCTCTATATCAATCAATCAATTTATTAATGCTCCGACCAATGGTCATATGCTTTCCTCCTTCTGCAGAATGGACACTGACTTATCTACAGGTCATATCGAAACCCAAAATGTGGGCCCCTTAAGTTGCCATATCATTACATGAGGTTAACATACATGAGTACCTATGGCATTATTCCAAAACTTCCTTCTTGCTATTCTTCCAGGAGAAAACTTCAGACTTTAGTTGAATATGTATCTTATCAATAACTATTCTGAGCTGTGGCGGTATCCCAGCATCTGCATGCAAGGACTTCACAGACCACTGAAGGTGGGTGGGGTCAGCGAACAGAGCCCAATTAATGGATTTCATTTTGCAAAATGATACCCTGTTTGGGTATCAGCCAGCACATCAACGACTTAAATCTAGAAATAGTTTTCTAAGATCTACAGAGACACTCGCTGGAACACCTCAGCAAGCGAGAGTCCAAAAGTGGCAGGCTCAAACCCAGAACCTCAACCAATGGCTGATCCCAAATGAGAGACTCCCTCCTGGGCACACAGAGGACTGGGCGACTTGGAAGGCGCTGAACAGACTGCGCTCTGGCACCATGAGATGCAGAGCCAACCTTCAGAAATGGGGCTACAAAGTGGAATCCTTGACATGCGAGTGTGGAGAGGAGCAAACCACTGACCACCTGCTGCAATGCAACCTGAGCCCTGCCACATGCACAATGGAGGACCTTCTTGCAGCAACACCAGAAGCACTTCAAGTGGCCAGATACTGGTCAAAGGACATTTAATCAACTACCAAACTCACAAATTTTGTATTTTGTCTGTTTGTTTGCTTTGTTCTGTTAGAAATGTAATATAATTTGACTGGTTGTCCTGACACGACAAATAAATAAATATTTTGCAAAATCCCATCTGCTTGCTTTAAAAATAGGATGATGATGATGATGATAATGATGATGATGATTATTATTATTATAAGTATTATTATTATTATTATTATTATTATTATTATTATTACTGTGATCCGCCTAGAGTCCCCTTGGGGAGACAGAGGAGAATATAAATAGTTATTATTATTATTTATACTCCACTTTTTCTCTCCACAAGAAGACTCAAAGCAGCTTAACTCAGCACAACAATACAGCCCTGACACAACCCACAAGTTACCATCTTGGTGCAGCCTTGTTGACAACTGACTTTTTTATTATGACAATTTTAATTCAAAGCTGTATTATTATTATTATTATTATTATTATTATTATTATTAAAGAGCCCCCAGTGGCACAGCAGGTTAAAGCACTGAGCTGCTGAACTTGTTGACTGGAAGGTTGGCAGTTTGAATCTGGGGAGCAGAGTGAGCTCCTGTTGCTAGCCCCAGCTTCTGCCAACCTAGCAGTTTGAAAAAAACGCAAATGTGAGTAGATCAATAGGTACCAGCGCTCCATGCAGTCATGCCAGCCACATGACTTAGGAGGCATCTACAGACAATGCCGGCTCTTCCACACTGCCCTTTTATCCCAGGATCTGATCTCAGATTATCTGTTTATCTCAGGTTATGTGGAAGGTTATCTGCAGATAATCTGGGATCAGATCCTGGGATAAAGGGCAGTGTGGAAGGGTCCTCAGAGGCCTGGAAATAGGTAAACAAAGTAAGCAAGGGGCTGAGAAGGAGGGGAATGCCTGGGGATGTGAGCAATGCTTTTCCACGGGTGAAGCTCAGAAGTAACTTTCTCTCCAAACTGTACTGATCTGGAATAAAGGACTCTTGTTCCAAGGTTTTGCTGTGAGTGGATTTTATCCTAGGGATCTGCAGTCTAGGGCAGTTCACCCAGGTTGAGCACCATGCGTGGCTAACCCCTCCTTCAGCATGCTGCTCCCAGGACCCTTTTCCTTGCATGAAGGGAGAGAAGCCAATTCACTCACTTTAAGCACAGAAAGGTTTTTCTTACCATTCTTTGCCCAATTGGCCCAATGTTGCCTGCCTTGGCATTCTCCTTGGTTTCCCAGGCACAGTCTGCCCCATGTCTACCTATTAAGGGCTCATTATGAATGCAGGAACACCATTACATCTATCTATATATATATATAAATGCTCTGTGTGTAATTAGTACCTTAAAAACAAAAGAACCAATGAATGAAATCACACCAAATTTGGCAACAAAACGTCTCACAACACAAGGAGTGACCATCACTCAAAAAATTATGATTTTGTTATTTGGGAGCTGCAGTTGCTGGGATTTATAGTTCACCTACAATCGAAGAGCATTCTGAACTCCATCAACGATGGAATTGAACCAAACTTGGCACACAGAACTCCCAACAGAAAATACTGCAAGGGTTTGGAGGGCATTTACCTTGAGTTTGGGAGTTGTAGTTCACCTACATCCAGAGAGCACTGTGGACTCAAACAATGATGGATCTGGACCCAACTTGGCACGAGTACTCAATACGCCCAAATATGAACACAGATGGAGTTTGGGGAAAATAGACCTTGACATTTGGGAGTTGTAGTCACTGGGATTCATAGTTCACCTACGATCAAAGAGCATTCTGAACCCACGAATGACAGAATCGGGGCAAACTTCCTACACAGAACCCCCATAACCAACAGAAAATACTTAAGGCCAACTCCCTTCATCAGGGCAAGAAAACGTAATCAAAGCCCCCCTAACAAAGAGCCATCCAGCCATAGATATAGATAGTAGGCCTGGGTAACAACGGAAAAATTTGTTTCTAAAATCGATTCGTTTTTTGGGGTTTTTTGCGTTTCGATATTTAAAAGAATTCCGGATTTTTTTTAAAAAAAAGTTCGATATTTACGAAATTTCGTAAATGGTAAAAAAAATTACAAAACAATAACGAAACAATAACGAAACAATAACGAATCGATTCGTTAATGGCGGACGCGACCGCGCAATACGCTAAAAAACCTCCAAATGGGACAGGGGGAACTTCTGAAGCTTCCCTCTCCCTCTGTTGTTGACTGTTGGTGTGATATTATAATTTTTTTTCACTAATTAAACAAAAAACAACTATAAAACTTGCCCCAGACATGCGGAAATAATAACAAAACGACCTCAAACCAATAACGAAACGAATACATAACGAAATACGAAGCATTTACGAAACGAATTGAAAAATTAGTTTCGTTTTTAAGTTGCTCCAGAATGGTTCGTTATCGCTTCGTTAACAAAAAAAATAACGAATTTTTAACGAATTACGAATCAACGAAACAAAACCGCCCAGCCCTAATAGATAGATACATACATAGATATGATTCACACACACACAGATATAGTAACATATTTATTTATTTCACAGTTTTCTATACCGAGCTTCTCAACCTCATTGAGGGACTCAGCCCGGTTTCCAGCCATAAAAAACATATACACTCATTAAAATATCATATATCACAATTACAAAAACAACTTTAAAAACACTATATAGATTTGAAAGAACCCTTAAAGAAGGACAATTATATGTTGCATGTTCCAGAGTGGGCAAACCAGACACTCTCCACATCAACACTGACAAAGAAACAGCAAGAAATACTGTTTACCAACAAGCAGGCATGTAGCCGGGGGGGGGGGGGGGCGCTTGGGGGGCTTCAGCCCGCCCCGCCCCCCTGAAATTCTCATGGTGGTCCGTGAAAAGGCCTTACTGGTACATTATTTAAACTGTTATGTTTATTCATATCATGATCTGATCACTATGCTCAATATATCCCATATGTATGGGGGTATTGGGATAGCGATACAAAAGGTTTGCTAAGGTAGACCCTCTTTCACTCAGACTCAGCCCCCCCCCCCCCCCCCGAATCAAACTCAGCTCCCCCCAAAACAAAATCCTGGCTACGGGCCTGCCCACAAGCATCAAGACATTACATATATTAGAAACCAACACTTTCTCATTATTTTATTTTCCAGATCAACAGACTGGGCCACAACAACACGTGGCAGGGGACAGCTAGTTTTAGATATTTCTTTCATCAACATCCCATTTTTCAACCAAAAATCAGTCAAGGAGTACATCTGGAAGTCAACCAGATTTTTTAAATGCAGATATAAAAATACAAAACTTTGTAATAAAAAACTCACTCAAATTACCATATAAAAATTTAATGTAAAAGTTATTTTACAACACATCAATAAAAAGGTCAGTTAAGAACTTGTTTGTCCAGCATTGATTCTAAACACTCCTTCGTCTCTTCTTTTTGTTTCCAACTTTTGCTTGGCCCCTTTTAAGCTTGGGCTTTATAGAAAAAGGCACACATTGCGACATGGGGCAAAAAGGCATAACCATATATTACTACGTTTACTACATTACCCATTGGAGATGGTCACCACGGTTTGTAGGATGAATGTTTGCAGAAAGACTTAAGGATATTAGGAATCTGGATCTGACCAACAATCCATTTCATAGAATCATAGAATCATAGAATCAAAGAGTTGGAAGAGACCTCATGGGCCATCCAGTCCAACCCCCTGCCAAGAAGCAGGAATATTGCATTCAAATCACCCCTGACAAATGGCCATCCAGCCTCTGCTTAAAAGCTTCCAAAGAAGGAGCCTCCAACTATTCTGCCCAGGCACATGCCTCTGGGAAATCCAAAAGCACAGCATGAGGAGGATTGTAGTCATAGAATCTTAGAGATAGGATGAGCAGTGATGGCCTTGTGGCCAGGCATGTAGCGGGGGGGGGGGGGGGGCTTGAGGGGATTCAGCCCCCCCCCCCCCCCCGAAATTCTCATGGTGTTTCGTGAAAAGGCCTTACTGGTGCATTATTTAAACTGTTATGTTTATTCATATCATGGTCTGATCACCATACTCAATATATCCCATATGCATGGGGCTATTGGGGTAATGATACAAAAGGTTTGCTAGGCTAGACCCTCTTTCACTCAGACTCAGCCCCCCCCCCGAAACCCCCCCTGAAAATTTTTACCCCCCCCCCCCCGAAAGAAATAAGAAATCCTGGCTATGGGCCTGCTTGTGGCCTAACACCTGTGCCAAGCAGGAATACACAACTGAACTACAACCAAGAGATGGCCATCTGGCTTCTGTTTAAGGGCCTCCAAAGATGAAGGTTTCAAAACTCTCCAGCATGATTAAGGAGTTCTCACCATTAGGACGTTCTACCTAATGCAGCAGTCCCCAACCTTTGGTCCTCTGGTTGTTTTGGACTTCAACTCCCAGAAATCCCAGCCACTGATAGGAATTGTGGGAGCTGAAGTCCAAAACACCTGGAGGACGAAAGGTTGGTAACCACTGGCCTAATGTTTCATAGGTTATGCACTTGTTGCTATTTGAATCTATGGGATTTTGGCCTGCGTCAATAGGAGCATAGTGTCTAGATCTAGGGAAGTCATGCTACCCCTCTATTCTGCTTTGGTTAGACCACACCTGGAATATTGTGTCCAATTCTGGGCACCACAATTCAAGAGAGATATTGACAAGCTGGAATGTGTCCAGAGGAGGGCGACTAAAATGATCAAGGGTCTGGAGAACAAGCCCTATGAGGAGCGGCTTAACGAGCTGGGCATGTTTAGCCTGAAGAAGAGAAGGCTGAGAGGAAGTATGATAGCCATGCATAAATATGTGAGAGGAAGCCACAGGGAGGAGGGAGCAAGCTTGTTTTCTGCTTCCTTGGAGACTAGGACGCGAAACAATGGCTTCAAACTACAAGAGAGGAGATTCCATCTGAACATGAGGAAGAACTTCCTGACTGTGAGAGCCGTTCAGCAGTGGAACTCTCTGCCCCGGAATGTGGTGAAGGCTCCTTCTTTGGAAGCTTTTAAACAGAGGCTGGATGGCCATCTGTCAGGGGTGATTTGAATGCAATATTCCTGCTTCTTGGCAGGGGGTTGAACTGGATGGCCCATGAGGTCTCTTCCAACTCTTTGATTCTATGATTCTATGAATCTATGAATCTGTTGGTAAATAACCTAGCGTCCAAAGCAACCAAAAGAAAGCTTACTCCCTCTACTATGTGGCCTCTTCTCAGTTATTAGTTTCTCCTACCACCGCCCCTCAAAAACAGCCATCATAGCTCTGAACATCAGGCCACAAGAACTAGTGCTGAGGGCTGCATGTGGTGACAGCAACAGTTGCTGCCTTCAGGAAGCATCTGCTACTTTCAAGGAAAAATCTCTCCAGCAGGCTCACCTTGCGTAGATCTGAACACATACACAAATTGAAAAGAAATGCTGCTACAGCAAGATTCACTGCCCAATGCCCATGCAGTGAGGGAAGGTCAACAGGGAGGGGGGAAAGTAGTCTTTCCCCAGGGAGTGCGTTTCAGAGGTTAGACCAGGCATGGGCAAACTTGGACTTTCCCTCCAGATATTTTGGACTTCAAGTCACACAATCCCTAACTGCCTCAGGGCCCTTCCTTTTCTCTCTCAGCCGCTTAAGTGGAAAAGGAAAGGGAAAAGGAAAGGGCCTGAGGCTGTTAGGAATTGTACGAGTTGAAGTCCAAACCACCTGGAGGGAAAGCCCAAGTATGCTCATGGCTGGGTTAGACCCAGTCACAGAGAACCTCTCTTTGTCATCCCAGTCAAGCACACATCACACCATATTTCATTGCCTGATCTCGTTGTAGGCGTCTACCACAGACTTCCAAGCCAGGATGAAGAACTTGATGAGCCTTCTGCCAACAGTTGACCAAACAGGCGCAAAGAAGATATATAGTAGCCATGGGCGATTTCAACTATCCCGATATTTGCTGGAAAACAAACTTGGCCAAGAGTACAAGGTCCAACAAATTCCTCGCTTGCCTTGCAGACAATTTCATGGTCCAGAAGGTAGAAGAGGCAACAAGGGGGTCGGCTATTCTCGATCTCATCCTAACAAATGCAGAGGACCTGATCGATGCAGTTGAAGTGGTCAGATCCTTAGGGGCAAGTGACCAATGTGCTCCTGCAGTTTGAGGTTTGAGGTACAAAGGAAGGCTGAAACTAAGACAAGTCAAACCCACATTTTGGACTTTAGGAGAGCTGACTTCCAAAAAATGAAGGAAATACTGAGCAGCATTCCATGGACACAGATACTAAAAGACAAGGTAGTTACGGATGGATGGGAGTTTTTCAAGAGTGAAATACTAAAGGCGCAATTTCGAACAGTGCCAACAAAAAAGAGACAAGTGCAAAGAAGCCAGAATGGATGTCTAAAGAACTTCTAACTGTGCTAAGACACAAAAGAGACATGCACAAGAAGTGGAAAAAGGGAGAAATCACCAAAGAAGAATTCAAACAAATAGCTAACTCCTGTAGGGAAAAGGTCCGCAAGGATAAAGCACAAAATGAGCTCAGGTTTGCCAGGGACATTAAAAACAATAAAAAGGGCTTCTTTTCTTATGTCAGTAGAAAAAGGAAGAACAAGGAGGCGATAGGGCCTCTTTGAGGAGAAGATGGGGAAATTCTGACAGGGGATAGGGAAAAGGCAGAACTACTTAATGCCTTCCTTGCCTCAGTCTTCTCACAAAAAGAAAGTCATCTTTGAGAGTTCTTGGAGAACGGGAGAAGTTCCAGCAGATTGGAGGAGGGCCAATGTGGTCAATGGTTAGGCAGAAAAAATGAAATGCAAGGATACAGAATGGGGGACTCCTGACTTGAGAACAGTACTGTGAAAAAGATCTTGGAGTCCTCATGGACAATAAGTTAAACATGAGCCAACAATGTGATGCGGCGGCAAAAAAAGCCAATGGGATTTTGGTCTGCATCAACAGGAGTATAGTGTCTAGATCTAGAGAAGTCATGCTCCCCCTCTATTCTGCCTTGGTTAGACCACATCTGGAATATTGTGTCCAATTCTGGGCACCACAATTGAAGAGAGATGTTGACAAGCTGGAATGTGTCCAGAGGAGAGTGACTAAAATGATCAAGGGTCTGGAGAACAAGCCCTATGAGGAGCGGCTGAAAGAGCTGGGCATGTTCAGCCTGAAGAAGAGAAGGCTGAGAGGAGACATGATAGCCATGTATAAATATGTGAGAGGAAGCCATAGGGAGGAGGGAGCAAGCTTGTTTTCTTGGACGCGGAACAATGGTTTCAAACTAGGAGATTCCATCTGAACATTAGGAAAAACTTCCTGAGCCGTTCAGTAGTGGAACTCTCTGCCCCGGAGTGTGGCGGAAGCTCCTTCTTTGGAAGCTTTTAAACAGAGGCTGGATGGCCATCTGTCGGGGATGCTTTGATTGCGATTTTCCTGCTTCTTGGCAGGGTATTGTACTGGATGGCCTATGAGATCTCTTCCAACTCTATGATTCTGTGATTCTATTGTGTGATTCTAGATTTATATTCTTGTATTTGTTACCCCCACATATAAGTCATACCTCCATTTCGGGGGTGCCAAAACTGGGAAAAATGGTTGCATTACTTGCCCACCTGCATGCCCCTTGGAGCTACGAGGGGCAGGCATTTGAGCAGGTGAAGACTCAATTGCCTGCAGGTGAGTGAGAGCTATGAGGCTTCCTTCAACTGGCTGCTGAAGGAGGTCCCATAGCTCTTACTCACCTGCTAAAAGGCATGGCCCGACTTACCAGGCCAAAGAAGTTGTGGTGCAGGGCGTCCCCCACCGCCATTCTTTCCTGAGGGGGGGCTTCTTTCTCCCAGAAGCCCCCTCTGATGGCAGGAAGGATTCCCGCTGGCAGGTCAAGGGGTCAATGGCCAATTGACCACACCCACCGCGGTTGAAGCCTGAGCTGGCCTCTCCCTCCTTGTGGGCAGCCTTCATAAGGCTGCCCAAGGCTCCCCAGCAGGCACTTGGCCTGCAACAGCTGATCCATCCCACCCACCCTACATGCGGTTTATGTTTTCATTGGCAGTTAATTTCGTTGGTGTTTACCTTGTCATGGTTCTGGTTAACAGTTACTTGTTTGTTTTGTGCTCCTTGTCACAACTCCTTGTTGGCGTGGGGCATGGGCCCTGGATCTGGTTTGGTATCCCCCCTAGCGGTTAGGGGGGACGCCCGGTGGTCCCAGGGGTGCCGAGTTGCGTTTGCCCGGTATTGTGCCGGCGGCACCCTGGTGTGTGCGGGATCGGGCAGTATTGGGCTGCCCGATCATGATCCAGGACCCATGCTTGGCTGCCAACCCTTGTTTCTGTTATCAATAAATGAGTTGTGGCCATTGTTCATCCCACATCATGTGTGAGTGTACTTCTTGGGTTGGCTGTGGGAGGTGTATCGCACTTGCACACGCAACTCCAGGGGCCTGGGAGCCATAGGCCTTGCCCATATTTCAACATGTAATAGTCACACTCCCCTTTTTAAAGGGGAAAAAGAAAAAGGTGTGACTATTAAGCGATGAAATGCAGTCATTTCAAGGTCAATTTACATCAGGCGCCAAAGTATCAATGTTACTTGCCCATTCCAAATTGATCAGTATTGGAATAAAAAGAAATAACCCTAGGGGTATCAGGTAGGGGGAAAGGTAAAGGACCAACCAATTGCAGTTACAACTCACAGAATCTCCTACCTCACATTGGACTATGTGCAAACAATTAACTTTTCCAAGCTTTGAAGGAGACAAAATCACTGTTTCACCATCAAATCATGTCACCAAACTCCAGCCTAGAAGAAAATAGGCCCCCTTCCCCAAAGTAGCTTTCACCTGTGCTTCCTTGTTTCTTCGACATGTACCTTCTCATTACTTAATGTTGTTAATTTCCTGCTGCCCTCCTTTGATCTACTCCTCTACTGACAGAAATCCCTCCCTGCATTTCTATTTCAACGTTTCATCCAAAACTCTATATTTGCAAAATCTTGGCTAAAATGTAATGGAGAGTCCCAACCAGAGTAGGGCATTAACAAGCTCCAATGCAGGACTTTATTTTAATTAGTAACTGAAACCAAACTTATAAAGAGACTTGTACTAAAATGATCAAGGGTCTGGAGAACAAGCCCTATGAGGAGCGGCTTAGGGAACTGGGCATGTTTAGCCTGAAGAAGAGAAGGCTGAGAGGAGATATGATAGCCATGTATAAATATGTGAGAGGAAGCCACAGGGAGGAGGGAGCAAGCTTGTTTTCTGCTTCCCTGGAGACTAGGACGCGGAACAATGGCTTCAAACTACAAGAGAGGAGATTCCATCTGAACATTAGGAAGAACTTGCTGACTGTGAGAGCCGTTCAGCAGTGGAACTCTCTGCCCCGGAGTGTGGTGGAGGCTCCTTCTTTGGAAGCTTTTAAGCAGAGGCTGGATGGCCATTTGTCAAGGGTGATTTGAATGCAATATTCCTGCTTCTTGGCAGGGGGTTGGACTGGATGGCCCATGAGGTCTCTTCCAACTCTTTGATTCTATGATTCTATACCTGGGGGGAAATACCACTTTCTCTCAACCGGGTGCCCGTCCGTCATGCCCTGTTCAAAACAGGTATCACCACAGTGACACCTGTTCAACACAGGTATCACCACAGTGACAATCTAGCACACAAGTTATAATCTAACACTGGGATGCACACAATAGATACACAACTGTCCAGGTGCACCCGATTGCAGCTCACCCTCCTCCCTCAAACCCAGAAATCTCACACACGTCCACACCCATGCCAGCCCACAGATAACGCAATCTTTATCCATATTCTGCCATAAAGTCACAGCACTGATTCATTTTATGATTCACACACACCCAATCATGATCTTCTCAAAGATGCTAATACTTCAGCAAACTGGAATATTTCCATGTTGCAAAGATCCAGAAGAATAGAAACGATAAAAATAATTTATTCCCAAGGGATGACTCCCTCTCTCACACACACATACACACACACACTTTCTTTCTAGCTTTCTCTTTTTGAAAAGACTGGAAATAATTCATTCCTCTGAATCCAGTACTCTAGAGAGCTCCTGTAAAGCATTCAGTATTTCAAGAGTTAAGGCCCAAAGGCATCCTTTTTGCCACAGAACCCCCTCTCCTGTTTATCGTGCTGCTTTTCAGCTTCGGAGAAGGAGGGAGAGAGGGAAGGAAGGGGGGTCTTGCCTACATCCGTCTAGCAGCTAAACCCCTGTTGCCATGGGGGCATTAGTACCATTACTCCAGTCGGCTCCCCAGAGGAGAGTGAGTGGATCAAAGGGTTTTAGTTGCAGACGGCTCCTAGACAGATCTGGAGTGTCTTCAAGGCGGCCGCTTGAGGTTACAAATGTACTTTTGGCCTGCAGCTCTGCAGTCAAAATTTTCACAGGGACTGTATTCCTGTTAACCCCTCACATGCAGCCCTAAATGTGCGCACAATGAGGAGGTAGGGAGGCATTAAGCCTTTTGCCAAGAGCCCTTAGCAACTGTTCCTCGTACTGCCTTTGCATGTGATGCACACAAAAGATGAATCCCCCTCCTCTTCCTCCTGCAAAATGTTGAGAGATGATTTCTTAAAATCCATGCATTCCTACCCCCAAAGACTACTATTATCTCTGCCACCCCATGTTAAATACTGCTGAAGGCTCTCCTCTGTCTGCCTTACACTTCATTTCATTTTGTGAACAACTGCCTTCCCTACGCTAGCTTTTGGAGATGATGTGCTAGTCACATTAACAGAGATAATTCTCTTTGTGTGCATGCACATGTGCTTGTGTGTCTATGAACAGGTGCCATACCCAGAGGCGGCCGTAAGTAATCTTCAAAGGTAAGCAAACAGTATTTTGGCGCCCCCCCCCCACCCCCAAACCAATCATTGATATATATTTTCTGTTCGTCATGGGAGTTCTGTGTGCCATATTTGGTTCAATTCCATCATTGGTAGAGTTCAGAATGCTCTTTGATTGTAGGTGAACTATACATCCCAGTAACTACACTTGCCGCACTTGCTCACTTGCCTGGCCTGCTTTGGGTCCGGAGGCGTGCCTGAAGACCCCGGCGTGTGCACCAAAAGTCACCTCTTCTCCTGACTTTCTCCTCAGCCATTGGGACCGAGAGAGAGAGAGAGAGAGGTGGAGATGCCCACCTTTCCTGAAGGTAGGCGCAAAAACAAAGGGGGGAGCGGAGGTGGGAGATACCTCCAGCTGGAGGGTCTCTCTCTCTCTCTCTCTCTCTCTCTCTTGGTCCCAATGGCTGAAGAGAAAGTCAGGAGAAGAGGCGACTTTTGGTGTGCACGCTGGGGTCTTCAGACACACCTCCGGACCCGAAGCGGGGGATTGGGAAAGGGAGCCAGTCATGGGGAAGGGATTGAACGCGGAGAACGATTGAGCGCCGGCTCTGCTCGTGCACCCGGTGGCCAGGTGGAGCAGGAACGAGAGGGGCTAGGTGAGGCACAAGGGCCTGGCCCCTTTGGGAAGAGGCTCGCCCGGCAGCGAGGCAAGAAAGCCGAGGCTCCCCCCGGACTGCTAGGGCTGTTGTGAGCTGAGGGGGCGCTCCTCAAGTGGCGGTCGAGGGGCATTTACAGAGGCGCCTCTGCACCCCTGGCAAAAAAAGTGTTCTGCGACCGCTTACTTCGTGTAATGGACGAGCCGCCCCTGGCCATACCACAAAACTTAGATGAAAACCTAGATATGAACAGCCATACAATATCACAGTGTGGTCAAGATGGAAAAATGAGGAAGAACTCACATAGGACAGACTGCAGCAGTTTGCCTTTGCCCCAGTCTGTGTAACAGGACAAGATTTAACTCCCACTTGTCTTTGCCTCAATGATGTGTTATTACGTACAAGTCTATTTTGAATCAGTTTGCAGCAGCTACTGTAAGCTGAGAACAAAAGGAAAAGTGGGAGTGCAAAGAAACTGAGGTAATGTAATTCACCGCATAATAGTCGCTGCGGTGTAATGGTTACATCCTCGTTTTTGCCCCCCTCCAAATTGGTATTTTTTTAATGTATTGTCGAAGGCTTTCATGGCTGGAATCACTAGGTTCTTGTGGGTTTTTTCAGGCTATAGGGCCATGTTCTAGAGGCATTTCTCCTGACGTTTCGCCTGCATCTATGGCAAGCATCCTTAGAGGTAGTGAGGTATGTTGGAAATAGGAAAATGGGTTTATATATCTGTGAAATGACTGGGGTGGGGCAAAGAGCTCTTCTCTGCTGAAGCTAGGTGTGAATGTTTCAGCTGACCACCTTCATTAGCATTTGAAGGCCTGCCTGAGCCTGGGAAAATCTCTTGCTGGGAGGTGTTAATCTGTGCCTGGTTGTTTCCTCTCTGCTGTTTTGCTGTAGTAATTTTAGAGTTTTTTTAATACTGGTAGCCAGATTTTGTTCATTTTCATGGTCTCCTCCTTTCTGTTGAAATTGTCCACATGCTTGTGGATTTCAATGGCTTCTCTGTGTAGTCTGACATGGTGGTTGTTGGAGTGGTCCAGCATTATTTGAGAACACAGAAATGCTGGACCACTCCAACAACCACCATGTCAGACTACTCAGAGAAGCCATTGAAATCCACAAGCATGTGGATAATTTCAACAGAAAGGAGGAGACCATGAAAATGAACAAAATCTGGCTACCAGTATTAAAAAACTCTAAAATTACTACAGCAAAACAGCAGAGAGGAAACAACCAGGCACATCTTAACACCTTTCAACAGAACATTTTCCCAGGCTCAGCCAGGCCTTCAAATGCTAATGAAGGTGGTCAGCTGAAACATTCACACCTAGCTGCAGCAGGGAAGAGCTCTTTGCCCCACCCCAGCCATTCCACAGATATATAAACCCATTGTCCTAATTCCAACAGACCTCACTACCTCTGAGGATGCTTGCCATAGATGCAGGCGAAACGTCAGGAGAAATGCCTCTAGAACATGGCCCTATAGCCCGAAAAAACCTACAAGAACCTGGTATTTTTTACTTTCTTTGCATAATTGTTGCATTAGAGCTGGCTGGGACTCGGGTTTTCCCTCTCTTACGTCCCAAGAGGCAGGAGGGAGAAGACCTAGCTGGCTCCATTTGGATTCCTTTTTAAAAACTGCCTTACCTTGGAGGAGGAGGCTGACTCCAGGGCTCTCCCATGTTCCTCCTCAAAAAAAAGGCAGTTTTTGTTGTTGTTGCATGCCTTCAATCACGTCCAACTAATGAGAACCCTAAAAGAAACCTATTATGGGATTTGCTTTGCAAAACATAATCGGAGGTGGTTTGCCTTCGACTTTCTCTAAGGCCAAGGCCTCATTTTTCAACAGTCTCTGAATTTGGGTTGTGTTGGTATGTAATTACTTTGTCAGGAACCCAACCAGCCCTTAGAGTACATTCCACGCAAAGTGAAACAAAATGCGAAACAGAGCTGCTCCAACTCCTGCCTGTTGCCCAGAAATACCAGCTAGACCTCAATTTTCTTTTTATCCTGGAGCCCGGGACAAACTTAGGCAATGCTTTGGCAGGCAGAAGAACCTGCACGAGCAGAGGAAGGATCTTTCATGAGAGGAATGACAGCATCAATTATTCAAACCCTAACAGCTACTACTAGAATCAGTCAATGACTATTGCCCTATTCCTGCAAGCGGAGTCTGGCTCTAAAGATGTTCTTCCACAAACCCGTGGTTAGAGATCGCTAACCCGCCCAGGAAGGGACTGACAGGCAACACTGGCAGTTGGGTACCCAGCTCCTCTCTGCAAGGAAAATCCTGAGTGACGATCAATCACTGCTTGCCAGAGGGAAGAAGAAGAAGGGGCCAGTATCAAGACATTATAAGACACATAAATTGAATTTTCCAATGGGAAGTCTTCCTCAATAAAGCAGTGCTCCTGTGACGGTGCGTTGGGCTCCACTTGTATGTGAATGTACAGTTGAATTGTTTGGCTATCTATTAGGGCTGGGCGGTTTTGTTTTGTTAATTCGTAATTCATTAAAAATTAGTTATTTTTTTTGTTAACGAACCATTCTGGAGTGATAACGAACCATTCTGGAGCAGCTTAAAAACGAAACGAATTTTAACAATTCGTTTCGTAAATGCTTCGTATTTCGTTATGTATTCGTTTCGTTATTGGTTTGAGGTCGTTTCGTTATTATTTCCGCATGTCTGGGGCAAGTTTTATAGTTGTTTTTTGTTTAATTAGTGAAAAAAAATTATAATATCACACCAACAGTCAACAACAGAGGGAGAGGGAAGCTTCAGAAGTTCCCCCTGTCCCATTTGGAGGTTTTTTAGCGTATTGCGCGGTCGCGTCCGCCATTAACGAATTGATTCGTTATTGTTTCGTTATTGTTTTGTAATTTTTTACCATTTACGAAATTTTGTAAATATCGAACTTTTTTTAAAAAAAATGGAATTCTTTTAAATATCGAAACGCAAAAAAACCCCAAAAAACGAATCGATTTTAGAAATAAATTTTTCCGTTGTTACCCAGGCCTACTATCTATTGCTTTCTATCAATGTTGTTTGCATCTGTTAAATTGCCTCCTCTGCTTAATTGTTTGGCTCCTGCCCTTCCTGGAGAAGAGGGCAGGGCTTTCTTCTCATTCCACCATCAAACATCTCAGAAGATAGACGTAAAAAAGGACTTGGCTCTAAAAGCTCTTGGATAAGTTATATCTCATTACCAATTCTCAGGTTTTACCCTTGGGACTCATACTTCATGCCCGGTTCACCCTGGACGACGTTGAGGAGACCCAAGCACCTTCAAACCGGTCCTTTGGCATCAAAAGGAAGACTCTGTGCCTTCAACATAGGCCATTGGACTGAGGGTTGTGTTTGTTCCGACTTTCACAGCCATTGAGAAAAGAGGGAACAGGGAAAGCTTCTCAGCTGCAAAACTCCTTGGACTCAGGGCTTCAGAGACTGTAATGTTTGAGTCGCCTGAGGGCTGAGAAAAGCGGCATATAAATAAAGTAAATAGGGCTGAGAAAAGCGGCATATAAATAAAGTAAATAAGTAAATAATGTATATTTCCTTTACCCCCTTTAAATACCAAGTTTGATCCCCAAAAAGATAACTCTTTGTCAACAATAAATACCATTTCGAGTTATCCGTTGTGTCTTGGTCCTTGGGAGTTCCAGTTCCCTAAAGGAGGGCAAGAAGCAATTCCCTGGGGAAAAGATGTCACGTCCATGTCTCTTTCACTAAGAGGTACAGCCCCAGGCACGACGGCACAGCTCCCAATTTGCTTTGTGGTGATGCCTTGATCAAAACCTGCTAAGATTGTGCCCAGTGTTTCTCAAACTGAGCTCCTCCAGGTGTTTTGGGCTTCAGCTCCCAGAAATCCCAGCCAGTTGACTAGCTCTAGGGCAGTGGTTCTCAACCTGGGGTCCCCAGATGTTTTTGGCCTTCAACTTCCAGAAATCCTAACACCTGATTAACTGGCTGGGATTTCTGGGAGTTGTAGGCCAAAAACATCTGGGGACCCCAGGTTGAGAACCACTGCTCTAGGGACTTGTGGGAGCTGAAGTCCAAAACATCTGGAGGAGCAGTTTGAGAAACTGCAAGCAATACTTAGGATGCAATTCACTGCTGGGAATTATTTCAATTAAATTTCTGTAATGCTTTGAAAGATGACTTTTTTTGTCTTTAACACCAAGGCTTGCCTAAACCAGCCAAAACCCCCAACTCAGCCTGAATGGAAGACTGCCTGTCTTCAAAGTGCACATTTACTTCTGGTGAGTATCCAGAGGGTTTATTTTTCGTTTAAACTGGCTTTTCTCCACTCCACTCAAACCTGGATATACGCTGAAGCTTGCTGGAAATTATCTTGTGGCTTTAAGACAGTCTGGACATCTAACACTGGGTCAAATTTGGCCCAGTCTGCTGTGGAGAATGGACACCAACACCATCACCCTTTACTGTCACACAGGCCCGTAGCCAGGATTTTGATTCGGGGGGGGGGGGGGGGTTGAGTGAGTGAGAGAGGATCTACCCTAGCAAACCTTTTGTATTGTTATCCCAATACCCCCATGCATATGGCATATATTAAGCATGGTGATCAGATCATGATATGAATAAACATAACAGTTTAAATAATAAATGTTATTTATTTATTGTCATTAACAAAATGTTTAGAATACTTTTTGACTTATTTTTTTACTTTACAGCAACAGTCTTCTTTTCTTCTCTCTGGCCATTTTGTCAATTACTTTTTCTGGTTTGAGAGTGATGTCCCAATGGATGGAAATCATTGCTAGTCCACTAATTCTCTGGTCTGTCATTAAACTTCTAGATACACTTTTCACTCTCACATCATATCTGGACCAAACATGGCCAACTGTGCATACAGGACAGGTGGGAATTGGGGGTGATTGACCTTGGATCTGGGAGTTGCAGTGCGCCCTTATCCAGAGGGCATTGAACCAAGCCAACGCTGGATCTGGACTAAACTTGGTACACAGAGCCAATGTGCCCAACTGTGCATAGAGGCAGGGATTGGGGAATGATTGCCCCTTTTCAAATTGGAGTTGTTGTTTACCTGGATCCAGAGAGTCCCAGAAGGCAGCCGACGGGCTCGACGCACTGCACTCCCAGCCACGAGTGTGGCGAAACTTCAATGCACAGGTGGGAAGGCCTGCCGAGTGTACAATAGGCACAAAGGCCTATTGTGGCCTCCGAATGGTCTGTGGTGCGGCAGCATCTTCTTTACGCCTGGGCTGTCGGCCTACTCCCCTTCTTCTCCTGGCACCGAAGGCTGAAACCAGGGGCACCGAAAAGGAAAGAGAGTGCGCTGAGGGCCCAGGCATGGAAAAGGACGCCACCATGCCACGTGCCAGTAAGGCCTTCTCGCGGACCACCCTGAGAATTTCACCTATTTTGGCATGCAGGCATGTAGCCGGGGGGGGGGGGGGAGAGGCTTGAGGGGCTTCAACCCCCCCCCCCGGGCTACATGCCTGCATGCCAAAATAGGTCACCACAAGCCATGATGGCTGGGGTTTCTGGAAGATGAAGTTCTCAATACTTGTAAGAGCGAGATTTTGAGCATTAAGATTATGACAAACTGCATCATACTAAAACATACAGAGCCACTATGATGTGATGGTTTGAGTGATGGACTAAGGGCACATCCAGGCAGCCCCTTTAATGTGGGGGTTCCCAGATTTAAAAGAGGGCTTCCAGATGATGTCCCAGAGAAACATGAATTCATTCGCCACAAACCTGGTTTGTCGCAAATTTAATTTCTAGTTTGTTTATTCTGGAACCCACAACTTCTGCTGTCTTGACTGCTCTCTCAAAGGTCCAGAACTTTTGAGGGGGGTCCAGACAGTAGTCCCACGTTTTCCAGGCTGATTCAGCCTGGAAAACTGCAAGGGCACCAACCTCCCCCCCCCCCCCCCAGCCAACCCCCTCAAAACCCTAAAAAATAAAAACTTACTCCTTCTTTGTGATGGAACATACCAATGAAGCCCAAAATAATGGGGCTCCCCCAATGTTTGGAGGGGAGGGGTTGAATGGCCACATGCCATCCCGGAAGTATTTGGGATAGCATGTGGACAACCAAAGGGGAAAGCCCATTTTTAAGCCCCCTTTGGAGTGGATTTCTTAAACCCACTCCAAAGTGGGTTTAATGTATGCATGGAACTGCCCTAGGACTCTGGGAGGCAGTGGTTTGAATCCCTGCTCAGCCATGGAAATTTACTGGGTGAGTTTGGGCAAGCCATGTTTTGGAAGGAGGCAACTGCAAACCATCTCTAGATAAATCTTGCCAAGAAAAGTTTAGGATAGGATCTAACCTGAAGGCACATAGCAACACAAACACCAAAAATACAGCAGGCACATGAGTGCATGTGCACAAACACACAGAGAGAGACATTTCCCAGAACACTCATGCAATATACAGTGAGAACTGTTGTCCAGTGTAGCAATCAGATCTAAAAATTAAAAAATAAATCCAACTGAGCTCTAACAATGATCGTGTGGCTTTTTATTTATTGTTGAAAGCCTTCAAGTTGTTTCCAATGTATGATGACTATGTTGCAGGGATGTTTGTTCAGAGGGGGAAATGCTCTTTCCTTCTTCTGAGATGAAGACCATGTTGGTGATGCGAGTGAGCTTCCAGATGCAGCTATCTCCTCCATCACCTTGCTGCTGTGTCTCACCATCTGAAACCTGCAACGACTGCCTCGCTCTGCTTAATGATAGGGCTTACTCAATTCCCATCTATTTCACAACAACATAGAATCATAGAATCAAAGAGTTGGAAGAGACCTCATAGGCCATCCAGTCCAACCCCCTGCCAAGAAGCAGGAATATTGCATTCAAATCACCCCTGACAGATGGCCATCCAGCCTCTGCTTAAAAGCTTCCAAAGAAGGCGCCTCCACCACACTCCGGGGCAGAGAGTTCCACTGCTGAACGGCTCTCACAGTCAGGAAGTTCTTCCTAATGTTCAGATGGAATCTCCTCTCTTGTAGTTTGAAGCCATTGTTCCACGTCCTAGTCTCCAAGGAAGCAGAAAACAAGCTTGCTCCCTCCTCCCTGTGGCTTCCTCTCACATATTTATACATGGCTATCATGTCTCCTCTCAGCCTTCTCTTCTTCAGGCTAAACATGCCCAGTTCCCTAAGCCGCTCCTCATAGGGCTTGTTCTCCAGACCCTTGATCATTTTAGTCGCCCTTCTCATGTAAGGAATGTTGAATCTTGAAATATGGATTTCTTGACACAGATTTTTTATTTACATATTTGCACTTGTGTGAAGAGAAACAATCCCAATCTCCTTAAAAACATGCAAAACAAATGGACATAACGGCAGCGTCTGTTTCCCTCTCTAGGGTAGGCGTTTTCATCCTCCCCCTCTTCCTGGAACTGAGAATGCCCTGTTAGCAAAGTACTCTGAGTCACAAATCATGGTACCTTGCCAACAGGTGTGCACGCATGCATTGCGAGGACCACTGACATACACGCATCTCAGCACATGCGGGCATTGATCTGGCCCTTTCAACTATCAGGATCAGTCATCTCTGTGTCTGTTTTCCTTTATTGGAACAGATAGCAGGAAAGGAACAGAATATGCAGCTGCTCGGTTCAAAAATCTGCAGAATTCTTTGAGCCACGGGGACCAGGCAATGCCAAGTATGAGCAGAGGTCTGCTGCTAAATCAGGATGGGCTCTCCAAACCTCTGAATGGTATTTCCCAGAGCCAAGAAAGAAGAATCTGTGCAAGCAGGCACGAACAGTGACCTAGTGTTAAAAATTAACCTGCTACTATCATGCCACCAACCCCTCTACCTGACATAAATCTGGAGCTCAGGCCTTGGCAAGCAGCCAAGGCCTTGGCAAACAGCCTCTCATACAACCTCTTCTTGGCTCACACTCTCAAACTACAGGATGGAAATTTCTTTCTTGTTTTTTTCAGAACAATGGAGCCAAAAATGATGCTGAGTGAATCCTATTGCCAGGATTCCGGAGCTGCCTGGCTGGCTGTGAAGTGGGTGGTGGGAAACTTGGCTGTATTGCCGCTGCTGCTGCTGCTACTCACAAGAGGTGCTTTGAGGACAAGCTGCTGAGTACACACAGCCGCCGTGGAATGGGGCTCCTTTCTTCTTTCTCTTCACCCACTGTGCCTGGCTCTCGGGCTCTCTAGGGACCCTTCCACACAGTCCTATATTCCAGAATATCAAGGCAGAAAATCCCACAATATCTCATTTGAACTACACTCAGATAATGTAGGATTTTCTGGGATATAGGGCTGTGTGGAAGGGCCCTAGGTTGAACCTGGAGACTGTACATTAGGGCTGGGCGGTTTCGTTCGTTAATTTTGTATATCGTTTTTTTCGTTAATTTCCCATATACGAAACGATATCAAACTTTTTTCCAAACCCGGAAGTGTATTTTCAAAATCGAAACAGTATGCGCCAAATATTTTTGTATTTCCGTCCATTTCGGAAATACGTAAGATGGCTAGATGCTTGCTGGGAGCTCTCCTCTCTCTCCTCTCCTTAGCCAGTCAGAGCCTGAAAGAGGAGGAGGAGGAGGAGGAGAGGGCGGGAAAGGCGCCGGCTGAGCAAGCGAGCGAGAGGGCGAGCGACCCTCAGCGGGAAGGCGGCCCCGTCCCTCCTTCCTCACCTTTGCGGTGGGTGTGCTTCGGAGGAGCCGGGCCCGACTCGGCGGCAGCGCTTAAGGGCCCGCCAGAGTGAGTGCTTGCCTTCCCTCCTTTCCCTTCCTCTTTTCTTTCTTCTCCTTTCCCTCCTCTTGGTGGAGAGAGAAAGAGAGAGAGAGAGAGCCCGCAGGACTCAGGAGGGTGGGACGGAGCTGGGAGCAGCGGGGAGGCTCAGTCTGTTTGCCCTGTGGCTCTTTTTGGCAAGCATTTTCTGCCAAATATTTTTTATTATTAAAAAAAAATAATTAAATTTAAAAAATATTGAAAAAATATTGGAAAAAAATTTCGTTGATGCTTTGCGCATGCGCAACCGCAGGCACCATCTTTACAAAACGTTTTGTAAATATTAACGAAATTTCGTAAATACCAAACATTTTTTTATGGAAAATTTCGGATATATTTTTAAATACAAAACACTGAGGCACCCTAAAAACGAAACGATATTAGAAACAAATTTTTTCGTTGTTACCCAGGCCTACTGTACATACTTGCTGAAAGCTGGGCCTACCTTTAGTCCTTTAGCTGCAGAGTAGGGCCCCTTCTACATTGCCATATACAATCCAGATTATCTGCTTTGAACTGGATTATCTGGCAGTATAGACTCATATAATCCCATTCAAAGCCGATAATGTGGATAATCCTTTTTGATAATCTGGATTAACTTGCAGTGTAGAAGGAGCCTAGGTGAGCAAAACTCGATATCCACAACCAGTGGCCACAAAGTGTATTGGTTGTTTCTTTCCCTCTCCTTCCTTCTACTGACCACCTTCTACAAGGAGGTCAGGGGGGGAAAAACAACAGCAAAGAGGAGAAAGAGTAAAACCAGCAGGCTGGTGAAGTTAAAGCTGTGAAGCCTATACTAAACCAGCCCTCGGGCGTTCCTCAGGAAATGCCTGCCCTACACTTTAAATGTGGGCAATCAATGCTGTAAACTAAAATGTGGTGACTTGGGACTTCATCACACGCAGTAAAATCAAAGTTTCTACACATTCAAGAAGCAGCTACCTACGGAGTCCATCACACAACGCACACTCATACCATAAGTTCTAGGAATTTCGCAATTTAGAAAATGTGGGTTTTTTCCCGACAATTCTTACTTCCTGCCTGGACTACTGCAATGCTGTCTATGTGGGGCTGCCTTTGAAAATAGTTCGGAAACTACAACTGGTGCAGAGATTGCCAGCCAGATTACTAACTGGAGCACCGTACAAGGAGCGAATAAGTCAACTGTTACAGCAACTCCATCAGCTGCCAGCTTGCTTCCGGGCTAAATACAAGTGCTGGTTATTAACTATAAAGCCCGAAATGGTCCAGGCCCTGACTATTTGAAAAAAAAAATGCATTTCTGTATATAGACCACTATGAGCACTGTGGTCAGTGGAGGAGGTGTTGCGAAGCTTAAGGGGAAAACAACAATCCCCAATGCTTTACTTATTGTGTGGGATGAAGTCCTTTGCCTGGCCTCATTCTTGTGTCTCTGGCCACCCACCACGGATGTCCCTAAAAAGATCTCTAAAATTATATTTGGCACTTGGACTGAAAGAGATTCCCCAACTTTGCCCTATAACTGGGTGGTGGTGGTAGTGGTGGTGGGGAGCCCTACTGGAATATGCCCGACAGTGCTCCCTCATAACACCAAGCCTGAATTTCAGTCTAATTATTATGTATCTCTACCTTTGTTATTTGGGTACAGGCTACAACCTCCATGCAATTTCCATGAAAGTGTAATTATTATAATTGAGAGAATCCATTAAGAATAATCGCCCAAAGCTATACAAGAAGGTTCCTGCTAGATCAAGCTGTGAATTTGTCTTGTTGACTTGCCCTGTTCCATCTGTGACTCGCCAGATACCCCTCGGAAAATCTACAGACCACTATTGATTAAATACAGAGTGGGCTGCAAACTGTGACTTCTCTAATATCTATGAACTGCTCAGTCTCTGATTCAAGGATTACAAGAAGCCTGGAGAACACCCTTGGGCTAAAATGTGACCTCAAATTATGTGTCAAAGGAAGATCTGCTTCCAATACAGAAATTAAAAAAGACTGACTGTAAAACAAAGCTTCAGTCAACTCCAGTATAAACATTTGAGAAACCCTTAACAGTGTGCCTAAAGAAAGGCTGAAAAGGGCCTTGTTTCACACTGTACCTTGGATTGATCTACGTACACAAAAGCCAGTCCCTTCATGAGAGCATTTAAAACTTCTGCCAAGACTGGCAAATAACATACGGCAGGAGTCCTCAAACTTTTTAAACAGAGGGCCAGGTCACAGTCCTTCAGACTGTTGGAGGGCCGGATTATAATGTGAAAAAATCATGAATGAAATCCTAGGCCCACTGCACATAACTTATTTGTAGTGCAAAAAACACTTAAAAACAATACAATAATTAAAATGAAGAATAATTTTAACAAATGCAATGCTGACAGGGGATCGGGAAAAGGCAGAACTACTTAATACCTTCTTTGCCTCGGTCTTCTCACAAAAAGAATGTCATCTTCAACCTCAGCAAGATGGAGTGGATGAGGGATTAGAGGACATCCAACCCCAAATTGGGAAACAAGTCGTCCAGGAATACCTGGCCGCTCTAAATGAGTTCAAGTCCCCAGGGCCAGATCAACTACACCCAAAGGTATTGAAGGAACTAGCGGAAGTCATTTCGGAACCATTGGCAATGATCTTTGAGAGTTCTTGGAGAACGGGAGAAGTTCCAGCAGATTGGAGGAGGGCCAATGTGGTCCCAATCTTCAAGAAGGGAAAAAAGGATGACCCAAACAACTACTGTCCAGTCAGCCTCATGTCGATACCAGGCAAGATTCTGGAAAAGATTATTAAGGAAGTGGTCTGCAAACACTTAGAAACAAATGCGGTCATCGCTAATAGTCAACATGGATTTATCAAAAACAAGTCATGCCAGACTAATCTGGTCTCTTTTTTCGATAGAGTTACAAGCTGGGTAGATGCGGTGAACGCCGTGGATGTAGCATACCTGGATTTCAGTAAGGCCTTCGACAAGGTCCCTCACGACCTTCTGGCAAACAAACTAGTCCAATGTGGGCTAGGCAAAAGTACGATGAGGTGGATCAGTAATTGGTTAAATGGACGAACCCAGAGGGTGCTCACCAATGCCTCCTCTTCATCCTGGAAAGAAGTGACAAGTGGAGTGCCGCAGGGTTCCGTCCTCGGCCCGGTCCTATTCAACATCTTTATTAATGACTTAGATGAAGGGCTAGAAGGCATGATCATCAAGTTTGCAGATGACACCAAATTGGGAGGGATAGCCAATACTCCAGAGGACAGGGGCAGAATTCAAAACAATCTTGACAGATTAGAGAGATGGGCCAAAACTAACAAAATGAAGTTCAACAGGGACAAATGCAAGATACTCCACTTAGGCAGAAAAAAAGAAATGCAAAGATACAGAATGGGGGACGCCTGGCTTGAGAGCAGTACGTGTGAAAAAGATCTTGGAGTCCTCGTGGACAACAAGTTAAACATGAGCCAACAATGTGATGTGGCGGCAAAAAAAGCCAATGGGATTTTGGCCTGCATCAATAGGAGCATAGTGTCCAGATCTAGGGAAGTAATGCTACCCATCTATTCCGCTTTGGTTAGACCACGTCTGGAATATTGTGTCCAATTCTGGGCACCACAATTGAAGAGAGATATTGACAAGCTGGAATGTGTCCAGAGGAGGGCGACTAAAATGATCAAGGGTCTGGAGAACAAGCCCTATGAGGAGTGGCTTAGGGAACTGGGCATGTTTAGCCTGAAGAAGAGAAGGCTGAGAGGAGATATGATAGCCATGTATAAATATGTGAGAGGAAGCCACAGGGAGGAGGGAGCAAGCTTGTTTTCTGCTTCCTTGGAGACTAGGACGCGGAACAATGGCTTCAAACTACAAGAGAGGAGATTCCATCTGAACATTAGGAAGAACTTCCTGACTGTGAGAGCCGTTCAGCAGTGGAACTCTCTGCCCCAGAGTGTGGTGGAGGCTCCTTCTTTGGAAGCTTTTAAGCAGAGGCTGGATGGCCATTTGTCAGGGGTGATTTGAATGCAATATTCCTGCTTCTTGGAAGGGGGTTGGACTGGATGCCCCATGAGGTCTCTTCCAACTCTTTGATTCTATGAAATATAAACGTATTAGTATTTCAATTGGAAGTGTGGGCCTGCTTTTGGCTGATGAGATAGGTTTGTTGTTGTGTGCTTTTCGAGTCGTTTCAGACTTAGGTTGACCCTGGGCATAAATGAACTTGGAGGGCCATATCCGACCACAGGCCTTAGTTTGGGGACCCCTGATCTACGGCATTGAATGTTTGCCTCTTTTTGTAAGTAAACCGCAGAGGCTGGATGGCCATTTGTCAGGGGTGATTTGAATGCAATATTCCTGCTTCTTGGCAGGGGGTTGGACTGGATGGCCCATGAGGTCTCTTCCAACTCTTTGATTCTATGATTCTATGAGTCTATGTTGAACAGAACCGGGCCCAGGACGGAACCCTGTGGCACTCCGTTTGTCACTTCTTTCCAGGATGAAGAGGAAGCATTGGTGAGCACCCTCTGGGTTCGTCCATTTAACCAATTACAGATCCACCTCACCATAGTTTTGCCTAGCCCATTTCCTGTGGGTGAGGCAGGCAGCAGCTCTTATTCCAGGTATTTCAGCCTCGTTATTTAGTTGTTTTTCATTCTCTCTTTCCCTCTCATTTCAGAGACCAGTAAGATAATAGTGGGCTTAGAATTCAACAGCAGCACATGTTGACAGTGTCTTCCCTGTTGTTATGCTACCACCCACAAAGTTTGGAGTAAGAGCATTTAGCTTCTCTGCAGCTCTGATATCAGCATCCTTCCCGCTCCTCCTTTCTGTCCTTTGCCTCCATCTTCTTGGGAGACAAAATGAGACAGAACAAGGCATGCTGCTGCACCCTTCCGCTCCCTTCCTGTGCTTTTCTTTGCCAGTCCTTTTCCTTGGGCGCCTGCTGCTCTCCCTCCCTGAGAAGAGCAACTCCTCTCCCCTTTCTCCCTCACTCCACCCACCACCTCCTCCTTTTGCGGCAGGTGCTACTTGCAGTTAGACCCTCTTCTGGGCTGATATTCTGAGCAGACAGGTATCTGCCACCATATTACAAGTGGCATGTGGGCTGACTAATAATCAGAAGACATGATGGTTAAGCAATCTACTGATTCTTTGCTCAGAAGAAGAAGCTTCTTAAGCTCTCCTTTGACACCTGTAGCTGCTCACTGAGCCATCCCCTTCTCACTGTGCCAGATTTTCAAATACGCTAAGTAAACTATGCAGTTCCAGGGTTTGAATTAGGAAAGGTCTACAAATACAAACATAGATGTCTTTAGGTTCTTGTGGGTTTTTTTCGGGCTATAGAGCCATGTTCTAGAGGCATTTCTCCTGACGTTTCGCCTGCATCTATGGCAAGCATCCTCAGAGGTTGTGAGGTCTGTTGGAAGTAGGAAAAATGGGTTTATATATCTGTGGAATGGCTGGGGTGGGGCAAGGAGCTCTTCCCTGCTGCAGTTAGGTGTGAATGAAACGCAGCACCCAGACACGCATCAAGGAACATGAAAGGCACTGCAGACTACTTCAACCAGAGAAGTCAGCCATAGCAGAGCACCTGATGAACCAGCCTGGACACAGCATATTATTTGAGAACACAGAAATGCTGGACCACTCTCACAACCACCATGTCAGACTACACAGAGAAGCCATTGAAATCCACAAGCATGTGGACAATTTTAACAGAAAGGAAGAGACCATGAAAATGAACAAAATCTGGCTACCAGTATTAAAAAACTCTAAAATTATAACAGCTAAACAACAGAGAGGAAAAAACCAGGCACAGATTAACACCTCCCAGCAACAGATTTTCCCAGGCTCAGGCAGGCCTTCAAATGCTAATGAAGGTGATCAGCTAAACATTCACACCTAACTGCAGCAGGGAAGAGCTCCTTGCCCCACCCCAGCCATTCCACAGATATATAAACCCATTTTTCCTACTTCCAACAGACCTCACAACCTCTGAGGATGCTTGCCATAGATGCAGGCGAAACGTCAGGAGAAATGCCTCTAGAACATGGCTCTATAGCCCGAAAAAACCCACAAGAACCTAGTGATTCCAGCCATGAAAGCCTTCGACAATACATAGATGTCTTTGTTTTAAATTAACTGGATTTTAACTTGCTCCTCTCACTGCCATTGTTTAGGGCAGTGTTTCTCAACCTTCCTAATGCCGCGACCCCTTAATACAGTTCCTCATGTTGTGGTGACCCCCAACCATAACATTATTTTCGTTGCTACTTCATAACTGAAATTTTGCTACTGTTATGAATTCTAATGTAAATATCTGATATGCAAGATGTATTTTCATGCACTGGACCAAATTTGGAACAAATACGCAATACACCCAAAATTGAATACTGGTGGGGTTGACGAAGATTGATTTTATCATTTAGGAGCTGTAGTTGCTGGAATATATTAGGGTTCACCTACAATCAAAGAGCATTCTGAACTCCGCCAACGATGGAATTGAACCCAACGTGGCACACAGAACTCCCATGACCAACAGAAAATACTGGAAGGGTTTGGTGGGCATTGTCCTTGGTTTGGGAGTTGTAGTTCACCTACATCCAGAGAGCACTGTGGACTCAAACAGTGATGGATCAGGACCAAACTTGGGACGGATACTCAATATGCCCAGATGTGAACACTGGTGGAGATTGGAGGAAATAGACCTTGACATTTGGGAGTTGTAGTTTCTGGGATTTATAGTTCATCTTATAGTTCATCTACAATCAAAGAACATTCTGAACCCCACTAATGATAGAATTGGGCCAAACTTCCCGCACAGAACTCCCATGACCAACAGAAAGTACTGTGTTTTCTGATGGTCTCTGGCGACCCCTCTGACACCCCCTCGCGACCCCCCCAGGGGACCCGACCCCCAGGTTGAGAACCACTGGTTTAGGGTCTCTTGATGAGAGTTAACTTGGACTTGCCTCTTCACATTTCCTTGCCTGCATTTGGCATCTAGCTCCAACTATTGCACCGAGTGGGTAGGTCCTTGCAACATCTTGATTGCCCAATAGAGAGCTGGGATTTTCCTAAACCCATTGTCCATCCCACCCCATTCCTGCAGTGTCATAATCTAGAGTAGGAGCCCCCAGTGGCACAGTGGGTTAAACTCTTGTGCCAGCAGGACTGAAGACTGACAGGTCACAGATTCACATCCAGGGAGAACACGGATGAGCTCCCTCTGTCAACTCCAGCTTCCCATGTGGGGACATGAGAGAAACCTCCCAGAAGGATGGTAAAACATCACAACATCCGGCTGTTCCCTGGGCAATGTCCTTGCAGACTGCAGAAGCAACATACAGTTTCGCAAGTTGGTTGCAGTTTCTCAAATCGCTCCTGACACACAAAAAAATAACCTAGAGTGAATTGGACATTGTTTGGGGGGAAATAACCACTACCTCCAACATGATGCAAAATAAATATCATTTTCCTTTTCACACAGGACAGAAGTTCTGTTAGAAAATCATCCTGTGTTTTTAAAATTGCATTTTAGGTTTTAGCAAAAATTCATTGTTAATATTATAAGTCAATTCATGCCATTTTTGATTCAATTGAAAATGTGAGAAGGAACATAGGAGGTTGCCTTATCCCCAATCGGAACATTGGTCCATCCAGCTCAGTGCTGCCTCTGCTTAAGCAGCTCCCTGTTCTTTTCAAGAAGAGACCATTGACAAACTTTCCCAGGAATTGCCAAAGGCTGTAACCAAGACCTTCTGCATGACAAGCATATACCTACTACTAAACTGATAGTCACATAAAATAATCAAACTTAGTCCCCATCTACATTGCCCTATATCCCAGGACCTGATCCCAGATTATCTGCTTTCAACTGGATTATATGCATCGACACTGCCAGATAATCCAAAACAGATAATCTGAGATAAACTTGCCTGCATTTGGCATCTAGCTCCAACTATTGCACCGAGTGGGTAGGTCCTTACAACGTCTTGATTGCAATCCAGATAATCCAGATAAACTGGATTATATGGCAGTATTGTTATTGTTGAAATCAGAAGACGCTTACTTCTTGGGAGGAGAGCAATGTCCAGTCTCGATAAAATAGTAAAGAGTAGAGACATCAGACTGGCAACAAAGATCCGCCTAGTCAAAGCCATGGTATTCCCTGTAGTAATCTACGGATGTGAGAGCTGGACCTTAGGGAAGGCTGAGCGAAGGAAGAGCGATGCTTTTGAACTGTGGTGTTGGAGGAAAGTCCTGAGAGTGCCTTGGACTGCGAGAAGATCCAACCAGTCCATCCTCCAGGAAATAAAGCCCGGCTGCTCACTGGAGGGAAGGATACTAGACACAAAGTTGAAGTACTTTGGCCACATCATGAGGAGACAGCAAAGCCTAGAGAAGACAATGATGCTGGGGAAAGTGGAAGGCAAAAGGAAGAGGGGCCGACCAAGGGCAAGATGGATGGATGGCATCCTTGAAGTGACTGGACTGACCTTGAAGGAGCTGGGGGTGGTGACGGCTGACAGGGAGCTCTGGCGTGGGCTGGTCCATGAGGTCACGAAGAGTCGGAGACGACTGAACGAATGAACAACAACAACAAATTGTTATTGTTACTGTGACTGTGTTTATTGTAATTTTATATTGTTAATGTATTCATATGTTTTATGTAATTATGATGTTGTTTGTTGTATGTGTTTCTGGTTTTATTTTGCTGTAATTTCTTGATTGGGCTTGGCCTCATGTAAGCCGCCCCAAGTCCCCGTTGGGGAGATGGTGGCGGGGTATAAATAAAGTTTATTATTATATTATTATAGATCCACCCAATGTTTCTGATTAAGAGGGCCATCATTAGTGGTTTGAGGAATGGACTGGGTTCAAATAACAACAGCATTTTGTTGCCTCCTGGTTATTGTTGCACTCAGATATTATTGTCAATATATGAATGACCTAATGATTTACCAGGTTAACGCATCAGGAAACTACTACCATTGCTATTTCTCCTTAATTATTTTATGTAAATTAATTCATTTTCTTGGATTATTTAATGTTAAAAATGATAACAATTGCGCACTAACATTTCAAAGGTCTGCTTCGGAGACTTGGTTCACTTTTTCCTGATTGGCATTGTTTCCCTTTTTGTTTTACAGTGCTTTCAGTCTGATGTATTGTCAAAGCTTTTCTTTTTGATTTATTTTTCCATCTAGGATTTCTAAAAAGAAATCTCCATAGGTGAAGATGAGAGCCAGGGAAGCTTGCCTTCTTAAACCATAAAAAGGAGCATTTCTGGCTAGAGGCTCTAAGAGTTGTAGCTCAAAAAGGTATATTTCCAAGAAGATACATCTTAATGTATTGTCGAAGGCTTTCATGGCTAGAATCACTCAGTTCTTGTGGGTTTTTTCGGGCTATATGGCCATGTTCTAGAGGCATTTCTCCTGACGTTTCACCTGCATCTATGGCAAGCATCCTCAGAGGTGAGGTCTGCTGGAAACTGGGGAAAAAAGGTGAGGTCTGCTGGAAACTCCACCCCACTCAGACCCATCGTGAGTGCCATTGGATCCCCCACATATGACTTAGCCAAATTTCTTGCTGCACAGTTACAAAGCCACATTGGGCTCACAACACACTACATCAAGGACTCAGCCCACTTCATTGAAAAAAACAGCAATCTCAAGCTAAATACAAATGACAAACTGATCAGCTTCGATGTGGTGTCTCTATTTACCATGGTCCCAGTTGCAGACACCATGGCACTCATCAACCAGAGGTTCCCAGAAGACATCACGGCGCTGTTTCACCATTGCCTCTATGAAAAGAAAGATGGAGTAGCTATGGGGAGCCCTCTCAGCCCAGTCATAGCTAACTTCTACATGGAACACTTTGAAAAACAAGCTCTTGAAACAACAACCAAAAAGCCCACTATATGGTTCAGATATGTGGACGACACTTTCACCATTTGGAGCCATGGAGAAGAAGAACTCAACAGGTTCCTGGACCATCTTAACAGCATCCACCCAAACATCCAGTTCACCATGGAAAAAGAAAATGAAGGAAGACTGCCTTTTCTAGATGTCCTACTCATCCGTCAACCAGATCAACAATTGGGTCACACCGTTTACAGAAAACCCACACACACAGATAGATATCTACATAAAAACTCCAACCATCACCCAAGTCAAAAAAGAAGCACAATTAAAGCCTTGGCAGACCGTGCAAAAAGAATCTGTGAACCCCTCCTCCTCCAAGATGAACTGAACCACCTCAACTGGGTTCTACAGGCCAATGGATACTCCACCTCAGACATCAGAAGAGCTGCAAGACCAAGAACAAGCCACGGGAGTCAAGATGAAGATCCACCCAGAGGAAAAGTGTTCCTGCCATACATCAAGGGAACCACTGACCGCATAGGGAAGCTGATGAGGAAACACGACATACAAACAATCTACAAATCCACCAAGAAAATCCAACAAATGCTACGTTCAGCAAAGGACAAGAGGGATCATCTCACCTCTGCAGGAGTCTACCGTATACCATGCAGCTGTGGACAAGTCTACATAGGGACCACCAAACGCAGCATTGCCCAGACACGAATCAAGGAACATGAAAGGCACTGCAGACTACTCCAACCTGAGAAATCAGCCATAGCAGAGCACCTGATGAACCAGCCTGGACACAGCATTTTATTTGAGAACACAAAAATGCTGGACCACTCTCACAACCACCATGTCAGACTACACAGAGAAGCCATTGAAATCCACAAACGTGGACAATTTCAACAGAAAGGAAGAGACCATGAAAATGAACAAAATCTGGCTACCAGTATTAAAAAATTCTAAAATTGCAACAGCAAAAACAGGAGAGAGAGAAACAGGCAGGGACATCTAATCACCTTTCAAGAAGAGTTTGCTCCAGGCACAGTCAGCCCATTGTATGCTAATCAAGGTGGTCAGTTGAAAGATTCACACCTAGCCCAACTTACAAAAGCCCTTTGTCTCACCCTGGTCATTCCACAGATATATAAACCCCCTTTTTCCCAGCTCCAGCAGACCTCACCTCTGAGGATGCTTGCCATAGATGCAGGCAAAACGTCAGGAGAAATGCCTCTAGAACATGGCCATATAGCCTGAAAAAAACCACAAGAACTGAGATACATCTTATCTCTAATGCTTATGGAAGCAAGTTTACTTATGTGTACCTTCCTCATGAGTAGGATCCTATATAATATATGGCTACTCTTTAGCCAAGCAGAGTACAGCAAGGCTTCCAAAAAGAGAAGTGCACCTTATGAGGTCCGCCATGTAATTAAATACACTGTCCTTTTTGCACTGCTTCGGAAATTGTAGGATGAGTGCCTCGCACTCCCTGCCTGGCCTGTCTTTGAACAACCAAAACTACAACCACTTCTCTGCTTGGTATTTACAAAAAAAAAAAAAAAGGTCAGGCTATTGCAGAGTAAACAGATGCAGCATAAAATAGCCCCAATGCTCCTTCAGGAATGGGCTACTGGGAGTCGAGCAGAAATCTTTAGTGGGGAACACCAGCAGAAGAGCCACATTTCATCTGTAAAAGGACAGAAGAGCAATTTCCTCATTGTCTTGTGTGAGAAATACCTCCAACAAGAGCAGAATGAGTCGGGATCATGGTCAGACATACCTTTCCCAAGGCACTCCTTTCCATTTTGACTCTTCCGATTCCCTTTCTAGCCTCAATCCACAAAAAAAGAATAAGCCAGTCAGTATCCCTAGGCTTGGTTGATCAAAAAAAAAAAATAGTTCAAAACTCATTTTGGATGTAGTGGTTCAATTCTAAAGTCACTTCCAAATTTTTAACTGAAAAAAGTCAGAACTTTCCAAAACTTTCGAATCGATTCGCTAATGTGGACGCGCAGGGAAAAACAGCACTGGCACTGGGGAAAATTCAGGGGATTCTCCCTCCCTCATTTTAGACCAAGCCCCCGGTGGCGCAGTGGGTTAAACCCCGGCAGGACTGAAGACCGACAGGTCGCAGGTTCGAATCCGGGGAGAGGTGGATGAGCTCCCTCTATCAGCTCCAGCTCCTCATGCGGGGACATGAGAGAAGCCTCCCACAAGGATGATAAAAACATCAAATCATCCGGGCGTCCCCTCGGCAACGTCCTTGCAGACAGCCAATTCTCTCACACCAGAAGCGACTTGCAGTTTCTCAAGTCACTCCTGACACGACAAAAACCTTTTTTAGACCAATCCTGATGAAACTTGCTACAGTAGTAGAACACATGGACCACTGTTAGCTCACCAAATTTTATAACATTTGACTTATCCATTGATTTTTGGTGAATTTTCAATGTTTTTATAAAAATACATTTTGAATAATAAAGAAAATCTGTTCCCGGTTTGAAAGTGTTATTCCCTGTTTCATTGGGTGGGCTTTACTTTGAAAGTAGTTGTTCTACTCCAGAAACTTTGTTTGCATGGCACAAACTGTGTTAAATTGGTGGAGAACAGAAATCATAGTACAGACCTCTCTACGTGGGGTTGCCTTTGAAGACGGCTCGGAAGCTTCAACTAGTCCAACGCTCGGCAGCCATGATACTAACAGGAGCAGAGCGCAGGGAGCATACCACTCTTCTGCTGCACCAGCTGCACTGGCTGCCGATTTGCTACCGGGCTCAATTCAAAGTGCTGGCGTTGGCCTTTAAAGCCCTAAACGGTTCTGGCCCAAGCTACCTATCCGAACGTATCTCTGCCTATCAGCCCGCCAGGACCCTAAGATCTTCTGGGGAGGCCCTGCTCTCTATCCCGCCTGCTTCACAGGTGCGGCTGGAGGGGACGAGAGACAGGGCCTTTTCTGTGGTGGCCCCTCGGCTGTGGAACGCCCTTCCCATGGAGGTAAGATCAGCCCCCTCGCTAATGGTGTTCCGAAGGAGATTAAAAACTTGGATGTTTGAACAGGCATTTGGTTAATCAGTGCAATGAATGTGTCGATTACAGGAATGGAAATATGGACGACGAATTTGGATCACGACTCTAGTTATGAGATGCATTGTGTTGTTATTGTTGTGTCAATATTGTATATTGTGCTCTAATGGTTTTAAATTGTATATCGTTGATTGATCTTATCCTTGTTGTAAACCGCGTTGAGTCGCCTGTTAGGCTGAGAAACTGCGGTATACAAGTAAAGTAAATAAATAAATAAAGACCTCACCAAGGGACATCTAGACTGACCCCCTTCTTCTGGGCAGAAAGGCACCATCCAAACTCTCCTGACATCCATTTGCTTCCTCTACTGAGTTGGAGGGGACCCTCTAGACACACCCATCCGTTTATCTCTCTTGAATTGTGGTGCCCAGAATTGGACACAATATTCCAGGTGTGGTCTAACCAAAACAGAATAGAGGGGTAGCATGACTTCCCTGGACCTTGACACTATGCTCCTATTGATGCAGGCCAAAATCCCATTGGCTTTTTTTGCCGCCACATCACATTGTTGGCGGCAATCCAGTTCAGTGTGGATTTGATAGAACTCTGGGGAAGGGGCCTGGGGCCCCTTCTACACTGCCATATAAAATCCAGATTGTCTGCTTTGAACTGGATTATATGGCACTGGGGATTTATATAATCCAGTTCAAAGCAGATAATGTGGTTTATCAGCCTTGATATTTTAGGTTACATGGCTATGCCAGTGAGACGTGGACTGTCTACAGACGTCACATGCAACTCCTGGAACAATTCCATCAGCGCTGCTTCTGGAAAATCCTGCAAATATCTTGGGAAGACAAGCGGACAAACATCAGTGTGCTGGAAGAAGCAAAGACCACCAGCACTAAAGCGATGGTCCTCCACCATCAACTCCGCTGGACCGGCCACGTTGTCCGGATGCCCGACCCAAAGCAGTTGCTCTACTCCGAACTCAAGAACGGAAAAGGGAATGTTGGAGGACAGGAAAAGAGATTTAAAGATGGGCTCAAAGCCAACCTTAAAAACTCTGGCATAGACACTGAGAACCGGGAAGCCCTGGCCCTTGACCGCTCCATCTGGAGGTCAGCTGTGACCAGCAGTGCTGCAGAATTCGAGGAGGCACGAGGCACGAGTGGAGGGCGAAAAAGAGAAACATGCCAAGAGGAAGGCGCATCAAGCCAACCCCGACCGAGACCGCCTTCCACCTGGAAAGCAATGCCCTCACTGTGGAAGAAGATGCAGAGCAAGAATAGGGCTCCACAGCCACATACGGACCCACAAGAATATTGGAAGACAATCATCCTCAGAAAGCGAGGAATCGCCTAAGTAAGTAAGTAAAGTAAGGAAGGGGCCTGAGTCCAACCTGGATCCCAATGAACATGCTGACTGTGAGCTTCCGTGATCTGCAGGACAGAGAAGTAACTTTACCAAGCACCTCACCCCATTCTTTTGTATCACAGCACATAATCCTCATATCTGACTTGGCAGCTGCTGCGCCTAGAGAGTCTTCAACACACTTAGGGAAGGGAAGGCAGGCCAAGAGCTGCCAAAGAGCAGCTAGCGAGGAGGCAGAATGCTGTCTATGGCTGGAAGCAGGCCGCCAGCCCAGCCAGTGATCTGGGACAGCCTTGCGTGCGAAGGAAGACTGGCTGCTGGCAGAGGCGCCGGGATGGATGGGGTCGTGGGCAGGCCAGGGGACCAGGGGAGGGGAGGCAGGCGGGTAGCAAAGCACAGCCTGCGTGCTCTTTGGCCTGCCTCTTTTTCCTTCTCCCACTTACCTCTCAATTCAATTTTATTTAATGCTTAGAACAGGCATGGGCCACCTTCAGCCCTCCTTCCAGGTGTTTTGGTCTTCAGCTCTCACAATTCCCAATAGCTAGTAAGCTGTTAGGAATTGTGGGAGTTAAAATCCAAAACACCTGGAGAGCCCAAGTTTGCATAGGTTTTGTATTTTATTTATTTATTTATCGTGTCATCAGCAACCATTGTATTACAATTCTAACAGAGCAAAACAAACACACAGATTAAAAAGAAAAAGGAAAAAAAAACACACAGATTTTGCAAATTTGGTATTTGGTTAAATGTCCTTTGACCAGTATCTGGCCACTTGGAGTGCCTCTGGGGTTGCTGCAAGGAGATCCTCCATTGTGCATGTGGCAGGGCTCAGGGTGCATTGCAGCAGGTGGTCAGTGGTTTGTTCTTCTCCACACTCGCATGCCGAGGATTCCACCCTGTAGCCCCATTTCTTAAGATTGGCTCTGCATCTCATGGTGCCAGAGCGCAGTCTGTTCAGTGCCTTCCAAGTCGCCCAGTCTTCTGAGTGCCCAGGGGGGAGTCTCTCATCTGGTATCACCCATGAATTGAGGTGCTGGGTTTGGGCCTGCCACTTCGGGCTCTCGCTTGCTGGGGTGTTCCAGCGAGTGTCTCTGTAGATCTAAGAAAACTATGTCTTGATTTAAGTCGTTGACGTGCTGGCTGATACCCAGGTTTGTTCTTTCATTGAATCATAGAATCAAAGAGTTGGAAGAGACCTCATGGGCCATCCAGTCCAACCCCCTGCCAAGAAGCAGGAATATTGCATTCAAATCACCCCTGACAAATGGCCATCCGGCCTCTGCTTAAAAGCTTCCAAAGAAGGAGCCTCCACCACACTCCGGGGCAGAGAGTTCCACTGCTGAACGGTTCTCACAGTCAGGAAGTTCTTCCTAATGTTCAGATGGAATCTCCTCTCTTGTAGTTTGAAGCCATTGTTCCGCGTCCTAGTCTCCAAGGAAGCAGAAAACAAGCTTGCTCCCTCCTCCCTGTGGCTACCTCTCACATATTTATACATGGCTATCATATCTCCTCTCAGCCTTCTCTTCTTCAGGCTAAACATGCCCAGTTCCCTAAGCCGCTCCTCATAGGGCTTGTTCTCCAGACCCTTGATCATTTTAGTCGCCCTCCTCTGCACACATTCCAGCTTGAATTTGAATGTAAATCGGAACAGGTACATTTTGAAGTGTAACTCCAGCCCAATTAATACACGTAATATAATGGACTTGATCGTAATTACGGATCAGGGCATTATATCACAGTTAAGGAACCACGTGTAGAAAAGAGGCCCTACAAAATGAGTTTCTTGCCTCCACTTTCCAATCCTCGGTCTGCCTTGCAATCACTCACTAGCATCGTTAGGCAGCCTCTTGTTTAATGGACTCTTAATACTGCCACAATTCCTCTTTGCAGCAAAAGTTTTCCAAACAGTCAAAGAATCAAAACATAAAACAATTGCTCCTATTTGCATTAAATTCCACTCTGAGAAAGAGGATAAATTAAATTGGGGAAGAGGGGGAACTTCAGTTGAAAACAGAACTATTTTAAAAAGCAATTCTTTTAGTATTAAAATGTATTATTATGCTCTCTTAAACATTGAAACTTCTAATCCAATCAGAACAAAGTGCAGCCATAAATCAAAGTAGCAGAAAAAGAAACTGTGCCTATAGCGTGGCAGCAATAAAACAGCAGCTGACATCTCTGGGAGTCAAATAGGTTTGACAGTCCAAAAAGGAGGCAGGGAGTGGAGTATGGATTAAGAGAGGAAGGAGGGATTTATGAGGATGATATTTCCTAACCGATGTCTGAATCCTCAGTAGCATCTCTGCACACAGTGTCTGTTCAAAGGGAGAAACAGGGCAGCACAGAACCTTCAAATTCACTACAGCCTCTCAACTCACCTTCCAAAGCTCAAGGCCAGGGCTTCCCAGTTCTCCCTCAGTGCCTCTGCCACCGGGGGAGGTTGGTTTAAACCTATCTTTAAATCTCTTTTCTCATGCCGCATTATTATTATTATTATTATTAAACTTTATTTGTACCCCGCTAGCATCTCCCGAAGGACTCGATGCGGCTTACACAGGCCAAGGCCTCAACAACAATACAACAATGCAGTCTAAGCAAATCAAACAATTAAAACAAAATAAAGCAATAAACAATACACTAAAGCAGAGTAAAACTGGGCCGGGCCAGAGTAATGGGTACAAGGTTAAAAGTGCTGATGTGACAGGTGGTATATATGAGGCTTCTAGGGCAAGTGCGGTGTGCGGTGTGCAGCAATCATTGGTTCTAGTAAAGTGCTTATGGGACTCGGCAGTGGAGATTTCCTAATCTGGGAAGGCACATCGGAACAGCCAGGTCTTCAGGTTCTTTCTGAAGACAGCCAATGTAGGGGCCTGTCTAAGATCTTTGGGGAGGGTGTTCCAAAGTCGGGGGCCACCACAGAAAAGGCCCTGTCCCGTGTCCCCACCAAGCGTGCTTGTGACGCAGGCGGGATCACGAGCAGGGCCTCTCCAGATGACCGAAGTGAGCACGTGGGTTCGTAGATGGAAATGCGGTCACTCAGGTAGACTGGTCCCAAACCGTTCAGGGCTTTGTAGGTAAGCACCTGCACCTTAAATTGGGCTCGGAAAATAAACGGCAGCCAGTGGAGCTCCTTAAACAGGAGGGTTGACCTCTCTCTGTAAGGGGCCCCAGTTAGCATCCTGGCTGCTGCTCATTGGACCAGTTGGAACTTCCGAGCCGTCTTCAAGGGCAGCCCCACGTAGAGCGCATTGCAATAGTCCAATCTGGAGGTGACCAAGGCATGGACCACCCCGGCCAGATCTGCCTTCGCGAGATACGGTCGCAGTTGGCGCACGAGTCTCAATTGTGCGAAAGCCCTCCCAGACACCGCCGACGCCTGAGCCTCAAGCATAGGCGATGAATCCAAGAGGACTCCCAAACTGCGGACCTGCGGACCTATCACGGGGTGTCTGCGCCCTACACCACTGGAGAAATTACACTGTTTAGCTGGTATTGCACCACCTGACATCCACCGGGAAGTAGCAGCCAATAGTGAAAGGACCAAGGCAGAGACATCTCCAGCTCATCCCTTGTTTGGGTATCAGCCAGCACGTCAACGACTTAAATCAAGAAATAGTTTTCTAAGATCTACAGAGACACTAGCTGGAACACCTCAGCAAGCGAGAGTCCAAAAGTGGCAGGCTCAAACCCAGAACCTCAATCAATGGCTGATACCAAATGAGAGACTCCCCCTGGGCACACAGAAAACTGGGCGACTTGGAAGGCGCTGAACAGACTGCGCTCTGGCACCAAGAGATGCAGAGCCAACCTCAAGAAATGGGGCTACAAAGTGGAATCCACAACATGTGAGTGTGGAGAAGAGCAAACCACTGACCACCTGCTGCAATGCAACCTGAGCTCTGCCACATGCACAATGGAGGACCTTCTTGCAGCAACACCAGAGGCACTCCAAGTGGCCAGATACTGGTCAAAGGACATTTAATCAACTACCAAGCTTGCAAACTCTGTTTTGTCTGTTTGTTAAAAATTTGTTTAAAATGTAATACAATTGTCTGGTTGCTACTGACACGATAAATAAAAATAAAAATAAATCCCTTTTCTGTCCACCAACCTTCTGTTTTCTGTTCTTCAGTTGGGGGAAGGGTAATAGCTTTGGGAGACGGTGATCTTTGGACATTCAGACAACGTGGCCTTCAGTCCAGCAGAGTTGATGGAGGAGGATCATGGTTTCAATGCTGGTGGTCTGCTTCTTCTTACAGAACACTGTAAGAACACTGATGTTTGTCTGCCTGTCTTCTTCCCAAGAGATTTGCAGGATTTTTTGGAGGCAAGGCCAATGGAATCGCTCCAGAAGTTGAGTGTGATGGGTCACATTTCGCAGACATAGAACAAGGTTGGGAGAATGATAGCTTTATAAACAAACATCTTAGAATCATGGAATCATAGAATCATAGAACCAAAGAGTTGGAAGAGACCTCATGGGCCATCCAGTCCAACTCCCTGCCAAGAAGCAGGAATATTGCATTCAAATCACCCCTGACAGATGGCCATCCAGCCTCTGCGGATGTCCCTACGGATGTCCCAATCCTCAAACACTATCCACTTCATTCAAATGAATGTTGCACTTACAGAGCTGGATTTGGCATACATGTTTCATCTCATAACAGGCATCTTTGCAGAAAGCTATAGAATTCCTAAGAGCCGATAGTTGAAGTCCAAAACACCTGGAGGGAGAGCTGAAGTTGGCCCATGCCCATTCTATATCCAGAGGCATTGCTAGAGTGATTTATTTGTTGTATAGATGCATTTGCCATAAACAGGACTATTATACTAGGAATCCAAGCCAACCACACCTCCCACAATATGACTGTGCTGTTAGTTTGCAAACCTAATACTACAAGCAAACCCAATACTTCAACATGAATCTTCCTCAGAGTTTCTTTGACCATTACATGCAGAACATTTGAGGGCCAATTTTTCATAGGAGAGGACATTTTAATAATGTCCTACATTATCTATATTTGCTGGTTTTTATTTGTAATGGACAGGCTTTTAATGATCTTTTAATTACTTTGAATTATTTTGATCTTTGAATCATTTTTAAGCTGCACCTAGAATCATAGAATCATAGAATCATAGAATCAAAGAGTTGGAAGAGACCTCATGGGCCATCCAGTCCAACCCCCTGCCAAGAAGCAGGAATATTGCATTCAAATCACCCCTGACAAATGGCCATCCAGCCTCTGCTTAAAAGCTTCCAAAGAAGGAGCCTCCACCACACTCCGGGGCAGAGAGTTCCACTGCTGAACAGCTCTCACAGTCAGGAAGTTCTTCCTAATGTTCAGATGGAATCTCCTCTCTTGTAGTTTGAAGCCATTGTTCCGCGTCCTAGTCTCCAAGGAAGCAGAAAACAAGCTTGCTCCCTCCTCCCTGTGGCTTCCTCTCACATATTTATACATGGCTATCATATCTCCTCTCAGCCTTCTCTTCTTCAGGCTAAACATGCCCAGTTCCCTAAGCCGCTCCTCATAGGGCTTGTTCTCCAGACCCTTTGCAGAAAGGCATCTTTGCACCTGTTTTAAGTTTTGTAAACTGCCTCAGAAGACGCTTACTTCTTGGGAGGAGAGCAATGTCCAGTCTCGATAAAATAGTAAAGAGTAGAGACATCACACTGGCAACAAAGATCCGCCTAGTCAAAGCCATGGTATTCCCTGTAGTAACCTACGGATGTGAGAGCTGGACCTTAGGGAAGGCTGAGCGAAGGAAGATAGATGCTTTTGAGCTGTGGTGCTGGAGGAAAGTGCTGAGAGTGCCTTGGACTGCGAGAAGATCCAACCAGTCCATCCTCCAGGAAATAAAGCCCGGCTGCTCACTGGAGGGAAGGATACTAGAGACAAAGTTGAAGTACTTTGGCCACATCATGAGGAGACAGGAAAGCCTAGAGAAGACAATTATGCTGGGGAAAGTGGAAGGCAAAAGGAAGAGGGGCCGACCAAGGGCAAGATGGATGGATGGCATCCTTGAAGTGACTGGACTGACCTTGAAGGAGCTGGGGGTGGTGACGGCCGACGGGAAGCTCTGGCGTGGGCTGGTCCATGAGGTCACGAAGAGTCGGAGACGACTGAACGAATGAACAACAACAAACTGCCTTGAGTCCCAGGTCTGGAGAAAATAAGGGATATAAATGAGAAATCATCACTATCGCCATCTCGGTGATACTTAGATGCAGAGGTGAAAAACTTCCAAGTTTATAAGCAGAAGCCGGGGCCCCTTCTACACAACTGCATCCAATCCACATTGAACTGGATTATATGGCAGTGTGGACTCAGATAACCCAGTTCAAGCAGATATTGTGGATGATCTGCGTTGATATCCTGGGTTATATGGCGGTGTGGAAGTGCCCTGGTTGGTCCTCTTCTTATCACGAATGATTAGCAGATTTCCTGAACTGGCAGGGTCTAGAAGACCTTTGAGATTGCTTCGAATTCCATGACTGAGTAAAGAACAGATATTACACAGAAGCCATTGTTCTGTACTATAACAGTCTCACTCAGAGGTGGCCCTAGGTAATTTTCAATGGTAAGCAAGCAGTATTTTGGCGCATCCCCCGCAACCTATCACTGATATATATTTTCTGTTCGTTGTGGGAGTTCTGTGTCCCATATTTGGTTCAATTCCATCATTGGTGGAGTTCAGAATGCTCTTTGATTGTAGGTGAACTATACATCCCAGTAACTACAACTCACATATGTCAAGGTCTATTTCCCTCCAAGAGCGCCCCAAGAGTGCCCCTGGGCAAAATCAACTATACTGCAAATGCTTACTTTGCGTAATGGGTTGAGCCGCCCCTGGTCTCACTACATTAGCATATGTCCTCATGCCAATTTCACATTAACATCCTATAAAAATATCGACAACCCTTCTTAACAGCCTTCTTCAGACTGGCATCAGAAGATATTTTGCTCCTGGATTTCACACTATGGCTCTGCCGAAGCAGCAGAGAGAGGCTTTGATTTCTGACTCTTGTCCTTCTTCCCTCCATTATGACCACGAGATATAAACCACCGGTCTTCACATTGCTAGGGCAAATATATAGGATGCAAGTACCAGTTTGGTTTGTTTTTTTAAAAAAAAAAACATTTTCTTCATAGCATTTTTCTGTTCTTTCTGTTTGTTGAATGACTCTACAGTTTTGAAACATAGCTGTCTATGTTTTGATTGAAGAATATTCTAACTAACCTTTTCTGATCTTCATTAATATACAGTATCTGAGGTTAAGGACATTAAGCCAAAAGTTGCAAAACTCACAGGACAGTGGCTATTACACTCCCTCATCCCTATTAATTTCTTCTGTATTGAGCCAAGAAACTGTCCTTTCAAGCTATTATTTACTGCAAATAGTAAAAACACTTGTGTATAATTCATATACGAAATCTAAAAAACCTTCAAAGTCCTTGAAAATTGTATTATCAATAATATGTATTTACAAAACCAGATAAATAAAATTTATCTCGTAATAAAATTTGAAGAAAACGGCACTCTCTAACTTGACACCTTCCAAAGGTCTTGGGCAAATGATAGATGTGTCATAAATCTGAAAAGCCATACTTTTTTATTTCACCCTATCAAGATCTGCTAAATTTGTCAAATAACTAGGCTATTTGTTGTCAAATAGGCCTTCATGGCCAGAATCACTGGGTTGTTGTGAGTTTGTCAGGCTGTATGGCCATGTTCCAGAGGCATTCTCTCCTGACGTTCCACATCTATGGCAAGCATCTCCAGAGTTTGAGGGGTCTGTTGGAAATTAAGTAAATAAGGTTTATATATCTGAGGACTAATGACAAGAGTGGGGGAAATCTTGTCTGCTTGACATCAGGGGCGGCTCAACCCCTTACGCAAAGTAAGCATTCGCAGTATAGTTGATTTTGCCCAGGGGTGCTCTTGAGGCGCTTTTGGGGGAAAATAGACCTTGACATATGCGAGTTGTAGATACTGGGATGTATAAAAAGGTAGTCCCCTGACATTAAGTCCAGTCATGTCTGACTCTGGGGTGTGGTGTTCATCTCCATTTCTAAGCCGAAGAGCCAGCGTTGTCCGTAGACACCTCCAAGGTCATGTGGCCGGCATGACTGCATGGAGCGCCGTTACCTTCCCGCCGGAGCGGTACCTATTGATCTACTCACATTTGCATGTTTTCGAACTGCTAGGTTGGCAGAAGCTAGGGCTGACAGCGGAAGCTCACGCCGCTCCCCGGAATCGAACCTGCGACCTTTCGATCAACAAGCTCAGCAGCTCAGTGCTTTAGCCCACTGCACCACCGGGGGCTCCCACTGGAATGTATAGTTCACCTAAAATCAAAAAGCATTCTGAACTCCACCAATGATGGAATTGAACCAAATATGGCACACAGAACTCCCATGACGAACAGGAAATATATATCAATGATTGGTTAGGGGAGGGGGGGGAATACTGTTTGCTTACCTTTGAAAATTGCCTAGGGCCGCCTCTGCTTGAGATACATGTGAATGTTGCAATTTGCCACCTTGATTAGTATTAATGGTCTGCAGTTTCAAGGCCTGACTGGTTGCTGCCTGGGGGAATCCTTTGTTGGGATGTATTAGCTGGTCCTGATTGTTTCTTGCCTGGAATTCCCCTGTTTTTGAGGTTTGCTCTATCTTTACTGTTGTGATGTTAGAGTTTTTTAATGCTAGTAGCCAGATTTTGTTCATTTTCATTGTTTGCTCCTTTCTGTTGAAATTCCCCACTTGCTTTTTGTGGATTTCAATGGCCTCTCTGTGTAGTCTGACATGGTGGTTGTGAGAGTGGTCCAGCATTTCTGTGTTCTCAAATAATATGCTGTGTCCAGGTTGGTGCATCAGGTGCTCTGCTAAGGCTGACTTCTCTAGCTGAATTAGTCTGCAGTGCCATTCATGTTCCCTGGTTCGTGTTTGGGTGCTACGTTTGGTGCTCCCGATGTAGACTTGTCCACAGCTGCATGGTATATGGTAGACTCCTGCACTGTATACCACGCAGCTGTTCACCGTTGCCTCACCACAAGCTTCTTCCAGGAGGACAATGAATTCAAGAACAGAAAGATGGAGTAGCCATGGGGAGCCCTCATAGCCCTGCCATAGCAAATTTCTACATGGAATACTTTGGAAAAACAACCCCTGGAAACAACAACAAAAAGCCCACTATATGGTTCAGATATACACTAATCAAAGAGCAAGATTAAAAATAAATGGTCAACTATCAGATTACATTGACATACAAAAAGGGGGCTTAAGGAGCAGGGCATGTTTAGCCCTCCAAGGTCATTTACCCGGCCCTCGCTCAGGGTCAAGCTAAGTCTGAAATGACTTGAAAGCACACAACAACAACAACAATCCTATCTCATCAGCCAAAAGCAGGCCCACAGTTTCCACTGAAATACTATTAAGTTTATATTTGTTAAAATTGTTCTTAATTTTAATTATTGTATTGTTTTAAAATGTTTTTTGCACTACAAATAAGATATGTGCAGTGCGCATAGGAATTCATTCATTCATGTTTTTTTTAATGATAATCCGGCCCACCAACAGTTTGAGGGACTGTGACCTGGCCCTATATTTAAAAAGTTTGGGGACCCCTGCTCTAGAGGCACATACAGGGAGTTCCTGCAATTAAAAGGGGGCTGTCTAGATGACGTCCCTGAGAAACACAAATTAATTTGCCACAAAGCAGGAAAACCCTGGTTTGTGGCCAATGAATTTGTTAGTGGGTTTATTCCGCACCTTCTTGGAAGGTACGGGATAAACCCACTACTTCCGCTGTCTGGACCGCTGTCTAGGCTTTTGAGGCGGCAGTCTAGACAGTAGTCCCATGGTTTTCCGGGCTAATACCAACCCCCTCCCCAAAAGCCCTTTAAAAAACAAAAGAACTTACCTGGTCTCCATGAGAGCGGTGCCTGAGCTGTCCTGGTAACGCACCAGAAGGGGGGGGAGGAAAACCCAATTCCTATGCACCAGGAGAGCTCTCGCACCACTCTCATGGAGACCGGGTGAGTTCTTTTGTTTTTTAAAGGGCTTTCGTGGTCTTTTGGGGAGGGGGGTTAGAGTGTCCGGGTGTTCTCCCGGATAGTTCTGGGAGAACATCCACCCCAGAAAACACATGATTTATGGGGGAAGGGGGAGTGGATGAGCTCCTGGGAACTGTCTCGTTTTTTAAAGGCGAATGTTCCCGGGATAAATGCCTGTCTGGAAGTGCCCTAGGGCAGTGTTTCTCAACCTGTGGGTCCCCAAGTGTTTTGGCTTTCAACTCCCAGAAATCCTAACAGCTGGTAAACTGGCTGGGATTTCTGGGAATTATAGGCCAAAACACCTGGGGACCCACAGGTTGAGAACCACTGCCCTAGGGCTAACATGTTTTTATTTAATGTTAGCATGAGCTTCCATGTATATAAACTAGGGCTGGGCGGTTTCGTTTCGTTAATTCGTAATTCGTTAATAATTCGTTAATTTTTTCAATTACAAAACGATAACGAACCATTCTGGAGCAATTTTTTTAAAAAATGAATTTTTAAACACGTTTTGTAAATGCTTCGTATTTCGTTATTGTATTCGTTTCGTTATTGTTCTGAGGTCGTTTCGTTATTATTTCCGCATGTCTGGGGCAAGTTTTTTGTTTAATTAGTGAAAAAAAATTATAATATCACACCAACAGTCAACAACAGAGGGAGAGGGAAGTTTCAGAAGTTTTTGGAGGTTTTTTAGCGTATTTCGCGGTCGCGTCCGCCATTAACGAATCGATTCGTTATTGTTTCGGAAATCGATTCGTTAATGTTTTGTAATTTTTTTCACATTTACGAAATTTCGTAAATATCGAACTTTTTAAAAGGAAAATTTTGTAATTATTTTAAATATCGAAACAAAAAAAAACCCCAAATACAAATCGATTTTAGAAACAAATTTTTCCGTTGTTACCCAGGCCTAATATAAACTCATGTCTTCAGCTGTATATATTTATTGTGTCATCAGCAACCAGACATTTGTATTACATTTTAATAAAAACAAACAAACAGACAAAACACAGAATTTGCAAGCTTGGTGGCTGATTAAATGTCCTTTGACCAGTAGCTGGCCACTTGGAGTGCCTCTGGTGTTGCCGCAAGAAGGTCCTCCATTGTTGCCGCAAGGAGGTCTCTTCCAACTCTTTGATTCTATGATTCTATGACTGAGCCCTTGCATACTTTTCTTGGGGTGGCTATGAGGACAGAAAGGAAGTGGCGGGGGAGACATGCATGCTGCACTGACTTGGAGAAATGATAGAAAAATGGAACTAATACATGCGATCTAAGGATTCCATCAAACTTCTAAACTTTATGAATCCACAAGAGTCCTACACTGGGCAGAAAATTGAACAAGATGGTATCCCTGGTATCTTCCAGCACTGCAATTCCATGAGCTCCTTATCTTTCTGTGGACATTGTCAGAGCTGGAAAATAGGCATGAGAAAAAAAATCGGAATTACATAAAAAATCAGATATACAAATATACAAATTTTACTTTCAAAGTGAGTTTTGAACCATGCAGGAAAGTGGGGGGGGATTCCGAATTTGAACCAGTTACCGATTTTTTAAAAAATATTCTGTAATGTTTGGATGTCTCCCAAGGTTATTTTAATTTTCACAACCATTAAGCAACTTTGGTAAAGGCAAGGGAACTTTTAAAATCTCCTTTTTCTGGCCGCACTGCCAGAAATGATGTGGTGGGTGCGGCTAATCACAGCCATCTTTAATTGTAGTTTGGGAAGGCCAGGCCCCCAATGGTAGAGGTTGCAAAAGGCCCTGCTGTTAAACTACATCTCCCAAAATGCACGCCTGCTCAGTAGCCAAATCTTGTCTATATATAAAATAAACTGATTGAATCTACAAAGAGGTCTAAAGAAGGCAGCAAAGCAATAAGGAACTTTTGCAAAGCCAAACTGCTTAAAAAACCAATCATAGAATCAAAGAGTTGGAAGAGACCTCATGGGCCATCCAGTCCAACCCCCTGCCAAGAAGCAGGAACATCACATTCAAATAACCCCCAACAGATGGCCATCCAGCCTCTGTTCAAAAGCTTCCAAAGAAGGAGCCTCCACCACACTCCGGGGCAGAGAGTTCCACTGCTGAACAGCTCTCACAGTCAGGAAGTTCTTCCTCATGTTCAGATGGAATCTCCTCTCTTGTAGTTTGAAGCCATTGTTCCTTGTCCTAATCTCCATGGAAGCAGTAAACAAGCTTGCTCCCTCCTCCCTGTGGCTTCCTCTCACATATTTATACATGGCTATCATATCCCCTCTCAGCCTTCTCTTCTTCAGGCTAAACATGCCCAGCTCCTTAAGCCGTTCCTCATAAGGCTTGTTCTCCAGACCTTTTATCATTTTAGTCGCTCTCCTCTGGACACATTCCAGCTTGTCAATATCTCTCTTCAATTGTGGGGCCCAGAATTGGACACAATATTCCAGGTGTGGTCTAACCAAAGCAGAATAGAGGGGTAGCATTACTTCCCTAGATCTAGACACTATGCTCCTATTGATGCAGGCCAAAATCCCATTGGCTTTTTTTGCCGCCACATCACATTGTTGGCTCATGTTTAACTTGTTGTCCACAACTTGTTGTCCACAATCATTTTACTTTTGCCTGATTGCCATGAACAGGGCACTGTGGTAGCCAGCCACAGCCAGCCAGGCAGCCCTTTACAGTCAGTAAGTAATGATAAAATAAAATGATTGCATCTGTAAATAGGAATAAATGGATGGGTGTGTCTTGAGGGTCCCCTCCAACTCAGTAGAAGAAGCAAATAGATGTCAGGAGAGTTTGGATGGTGCCTTTCTGCCCAGAAGAAGGGAGTCAGTCTAGATGTCCCTTGGTGAGGTCTGTATTATGATTCCTGTTCTCCACCAATTTAACACAGTTTGTGCCACACAAGCAAAGTTTCTGGAGTAGAACTACTACTTTCAAAGTAAAGCCCAACCAATGAAACAGGAAATAACACTTTCAAACCAGGAACAGATTTTCCTTATTATTAAAAAATGTTTTTTATAGAAATTTTGAAAATTCACCAAAAATCCATGTTATAAAATTTGGTGAGCTAACAGTGGTCCATGCGTTCTACTACCGTAGCAAGTTTCATCAGGATTGGTCTAAAATGAAGGAGAATCCCCTAAATTTTCCCCAGTGCAAGTGCTGTTTTTCCCTATTGCACATGTGCGTCCACATTAGCGAATAGATTCAGAAGTTTCTGAAAGTTCTGACTTTTTTCAGAAAAATTTGGAAGTGACTTTAGAATTGAACCACAAGTGCCCCCTACATCCAAAGTGAGTTTTTTGATCAACCAAGCCTAGGGTATAGGATACTGACTGGCTTGTTCTTTTTTTTGTGGATTGAGGCTAGAAAGGGAATCGAAAGAGCTAAAATGGAAATGAGGGTACACATTAACGAATCAATTCAGAAGTTTCGGAAAGTTTCGATTTAAAAAAAAATGGAAATGACTTTAGAATTGAACCTTGTCCTCCCAACCCTGCTCTATGCCTGTGAGACGTGGGCTGTCTACAGACGTCACATGCAACTCCTGGAACGATTCCATCAGCGCTGCCTCCGGAAAATCCTGCAAATCTCTTGGGAAGACAAGCGGACAAACGCCAGCGTGCTGGAAGAAGCAAAGACCACCAGCACTGAAGCGATGGTCCTCCGCCATCAACTCCGCTGGACCGGCCATGTTGTCCGGATGCCCGACCACCGTCTCCCAAAGCAGTTGCTCTACTCCGAACTCAAGAACGGAAAACAGAATGTTGGAGGACAGGAAAAGAGATTTAAAGATGGGCTCAAAGCCAACCTTAAAAACTCTGGCATAGACACTGAGAACTGGGAAGCCCTGGCCCTTGACCGCTCCAGCTGGAGGTCAGCTGTGACCAGCAGTGCTGCAGAATTTGAGGAGGCACGAGTGGAGGGTGAAAAAGAGAAACGTGCCAAGAGGAAGGCGCGTCAAGCAGGCCCGTAGCCAGGATTTCGTTTCGGGGGGGGCTGAATTTTTTTTCAGGGGGGGTTTCGGGGGGGGCTGAGTTTCGGGGGGGGCTGAGTCTGAGTGAGAGAGGGTCTACCCTAGCAAACCTTTTGTATCATTACCCCAATACCCCCATGCATATGGGATATATTGAGTATGGTGATCAGATCATGATATGAATAAACATAACAGTTTAAATAATGCACCAATAAGGCCTTTTCGCGAACCACCATGAAAATTTCGGGGGGGGGGGCTGAAGCCCCCCGAGCCCCCCCCCCCCCCCAGCTACATGCCTGGCGTCAAGCCAACCCCGGCCAAGACCGCCTTCAACCTGGAAACCAATGCCCTCACTGTGGAAGAAGATGCAGAGCAAGAATAGGGCTCCACAGCCACATACGGACCCACAAGAATATTGGAAGACAATCATCCTCGGAAAGTGAGGGATCGCCTAAGTAAAGTAAGTACTTCTGAAATGAGTTTAGAACCATTGTTGGGGGGGGGGGGTCAACCAAGCCTACTGGAAAATGCAACCTTTGGTACTACAGCTTGTAAAATACCCAATGCTTACTAGTGTACTAGTAGTCTGGGTATTGTGATCCAAAAAGCAACTTGATACCAAAATGTTCTGTATCTCAGCCGGAAGCAGAGGCCCTAGGTGGGATTCCAGGTTCTGTCTGTTCAGATCTGGCAGTGGAGCAAGCCTGAGCTATGCTAATGCTCTTGTGGGTGCATTGTTTTCCATATTTTCAAGTAGTAGTCTAAAAGCCTGGAAATTGTTTCTGCAGCTTAAGGACCAAACATTCACATACACAATATTGTTTCAGGAAGAATAGGAATGTGGGGGGAGTTCTGCATATGACTTGGAAGTGGCACCTTAAATGTACTTTTTATGCCCGCAGTTATGAACACACACAAACACACACCTGCAGAAGCTAAGAGGAGAGCAAGCTGTTCATTTGCAGCCTATCCCTGGGGTTTAATAAAGCTCTACTCACTGCTGTAGTATCATTTTATGTTGTCATAAAGCTGGACCATTTAGCAGGTTTGTGTTACTTCAGCAGTTAGCACCACATGGAAAGCAATTCCAGAAAGGTGAAAAGAAAAAAAGGGAGGGAGGAAAGGGATGAAAAAGGAAGGGGGTTAAAATGTTAAAGAAACACAGGAAAAGTTAACAGGGAAGAGGGAAGGAGGAGCAAGCGGCAAAAAAAGCCAATGGGATTTTGGCCTGCATCAATAGGAGCATAGTGTCTAGATCTAAGGAAGTAATGCTACCCCTCTATTCTGCTTTGGTTAGACCACATCTGGAATATTGTGTCCAATTTTGGGCACCACAATTCAAGAGAGATATTGACAAGCTGGAATGTGTCCAGAGGAGGGCGACTAAAATGATCAAGGGTCTGGAGAACAAGCCCTATGAGGAGCGGCTTAGGGAACTGGGCATGTCTAGCCTGAAGAAGAGAAGGCTGAGAGGAGATATGATAGCCATGTATAAATATGTGAGAGGAAGCCACAAGGAGGAGGGAGCAAGCTTGTTTTCTGCTTCCTTGGAGACTAGGACGCGGAACAATGGCTTCAAACTACAAGAGAGGAGATTCCATCTGAACATGAGGAAGAACTTCCTGACTGTGAGAGCCGTTCAGCAGTGGAACTCTCTGCCCCGGAGTGTGGTGGAGGCTCCTTCTTTGAAAGCTTTTAAGCAGAGGCTGGTTGGCCATCTGTCAGGGGTGATTTGAATGCAATATTCCTGCTTCTTGGCAGGGGGTTGGACTGGATGGCCCATGAGGTCTCTTCCAACTCTTTGATTCTATGATTCTAAGCGCATTCTCCAATCAAATGACTCTCCTGCCCATGCAGTTCACAACACAGAAATAACCCAAATATAGAAATTCCTATGTCAACTCACCACAGACAATAAAAGTGCCAGCAACAGCTGTATCAAAGATTCCTTTCTGTGTGCCAGTTTATTTTATTTGTATGCAGGGATACTTGAGTTAACAAAGTAACTTTGTTCCTGAGCAATAGTTTTTTAATAGAAAGTATCAAACTGATTTTATTCATGCCTAGGGTGCCTCCAACACAGCTTACTGGCCAGTGTGATAATGTTCTAAAAGGTATCATTAAACCTTAAAGCCTACACAATTTGGTTTTTGATTACTTGAAGGGCAGCTCTTCATATGCTTCCATGAGCAGCTGTGCTGTCCAAGACCTAGAAGGGGGTTGGGATGCCTAAAGAAGACATAGGCAACTCACGATCTTGCAGATGCTTTCGGACTGCAACATTCAGGAACATTAACAGGCATAGCCGTTGTTGAAGCAACTATAGGGACTGCAAACCAGGAAGAGCTTGCAAAGCTGGGGTGAAAATTTCTGGAAGAAACATTAACAACCTCAGATATGCAGATGACACCACTCTGATGGCCGAAAACGAGGAGGAGCCGAGGAGCCTTCTAATCAAGGTGAAAGAAGAAAGCGCAAAAGCTGGGTTGCAGCTAAACATAAAAAAAAACCAAGATTATGGCAACAAGAATGATTGACAACTGGAAAATAGAGGGAGAAAATGTGGAGGCCGTGACAGACTTTGTATTTCTAGGTGCAAAGATTACTGCAGATGCAGACTGTGGCCAGGAAATCAGGAGACGCTTACTTCTTGGGAGGAGAGCAATGTCCAATCTCGATAAAATAGTAAAGAGTAGAGACATCAGACTGGCAACAAAGATCCGCCTAGTCAAAGCCATGGTATTCCCTGTAGTCACCTACGGATGTGAGAGCTGGACCTTAGGGAAGGCTGAGCGAAGGAAGATAGATGCTTTTGAACTGTGGTATTGGGGAAAAGTGCTGAGAGTGCCTCGGACTGCGAGAAGATCCAACCAGTCCATCCTCCAGGAAATAAAGCCCGACTACTCATTGGAGGGAAGGATACTAGAGACAAAGTTGAAGTACTTTGGCCACATCATGAGGAGACAGCAAAGCCTAGAGAAGACAATTATGCTGGGGAAAGTGGAAGGCAAAAGGAAGAGGCGCCGACCAAGGGCAAGATGGATGGATGGCATCCTTGAAGTGACTGGACTGACCTTGAAGGAGCTGGGGGTGGTGACGGCCGACAGGGAGCTCTTGCGTGGACTGGTCCATGAGGTCACGAAGAGTCGGAGACGACTGAACGAATGAACAACAACAAACCAGTAAGAGTTCAGTGGTCCAGTTGCCAACTCACCCGAAATCTGGAACACACTCATTGTGCCCCTTCAATTGAGACATTACCCGTTTAGGAAGGCCAAGCACACAGGACTACAAAAGTTAATCTTGATGGTTCTTCTTCTGACCTGATCCAGCCCGATCTATACTGAAGTGCTGCTGACCTGGAAAATCTGTTTCAGTTCTCACCTGCATTTTAACACTTTCGTTCATTGTTGTTTGGTTGCATTTCCTGTTGTTGCTTTATTATTCACTATTAGCTGCATTGTGGCCTTTGGTTTTAAAGCAGCCTAGATAGAGAGAGATATGACAACATTTCGTCAAACTACAGTGTATCTTAGAGATGCTGAGGCCCCTTCTACACTGCCATATAAAATCCAGATTATCTGCTTTGAACTGGATTATCTGGCAGTGTAGACTCAAATAATCAGATTTTCAAAGCAGATAATCCACATTATCTACTTTGAACTGGATTATTTGAGTCTATTCTGCCAGATAATCCAGTTCAAAGTAGTTACTGTGGATTATCTGCTTTGAAAATCTGGATTATGTGGCAGTGTAGAAGGGACATTAGAAATTATTCAAATGAAGAGCTTGAAGATCTTGCTTGATTACAATTCTGGGTATGCGGTTTCAAAAGGAACCTGTAGGATGTTCCAAGTGACAAACTCTTACATAAATAGGTAACTATAAAAGGTAAAGGTAGTCCCCTGACATTAAGTCCAGTCATGTCTGACTCTGGGGTGTGGTGCTCATCTCCATTTCTAAGCCAAAGAGCCAGCGTTGTCCGTAGACACCTCCAAGGTCATGTGGCTGGCATGACTGCATGGAGCGCCGTTACCTTCCCGCCGGAGCGGTACCTATTGATCTACTCACATTTGCATGTTTTCGAACTGCTAGGTTGGCAGAAGCTAGGGCTGACAGCGGAAGCTCACGCCGCTCCCCGGAATCGAACCTGCGACCTTTCAATCAACAAGCTCAGCAGCTCAGTGCTTTAACCCACTGCGCCACCGGGTAACTATACCTTCCTCCAATTTGGCACATCAAAATACAGCTCGGAACTGGAACTTGGGACTCTATATACTCACTATAGACAAGCACAAGTCCCAAAGAGGAGGCCTGGCTGCATCTTCCACCCCAGGGCTTCTGCTGTCCTCATGCCCTGAAACCCACTGCCTGCTCGAATATTAATGATGAAGAGCACCTTCCATTTCAGCTACCAGGGAGATCTTTAGTAGCATTAAACAAAGGAGAAAATATGTCTATACAGTCCTTCATCTGTCAGTGTTGCTGAATTTGCCACAGAATGAGGTTCCCTGTGTGTTGGGCACAAGAAGGCAATCCCAAAACAATCACAAAAATGGCAGCACACCAAGAGAAGAGCAGTCACTCGACCAGAGGCGGCCCAAGATAATTTTCAACAGTAAGCAAACAGTATTTTGGCGCCCCCCCCCCCCCAACCAATCATTGAAATGTATTTTCTGTTCGTCGTAGGAGTTCTGTATGCCATATTTGGTTCAATTCCATGATTGGTGGAGTTCAGAATGCTCTTTGATTGTACGTGAACTACACTTGCCGCACTTGCTCCCTTGCCACACACTTTGGGTCCGGAGGCATGCCTGAAGAACCCGGCGTGTGCACCAAAAATCACCTCTTCTCCTGATTTTCTCCTCAGCCATTGGGACCAAGAGAGACAGAGAGACAGAGGTGGAGATGCCCACCTTTCCTGAAGGTAGGCGCAAAAACAAAGGAGGGAGCAGAGGTGGGAGATACCTCCAGCCGGAGGGGCTCGCTCTCTTTCTCTCTCTCTTGGTCCCAATGGCCGAAGAGAAAGTCAGGAGAAGAGGCGACTTTTGGTGCGCACGCTGGGGTCTTCAGACACTCCTCCGGACCTGAAGCAGGCCAGGCGCGGCGGATCCACCCCTTGGCCCACCCGCGGATTGGGGAGAGGAGAGGAGGTGGGTGGAGCGCCGGGGGATCGGGAAATAGAGCTGGTCATGGGGAAGGGATTGAACGCGGAGAACGATTGAGCACCGGCTCTGCTTGCGCACCCGGTGGCAGGGTGGAGCAGGAACGAGAGGGGCTAGGCGAGGCTCAAGGGCCCGGCCCCTTTGGGAAGAGGATTGCCCGGCAGCAAGGCAAGAAAGCCGAAGCTCCCCCCGGACTGCTAGGGCTGTTGTGAGACGAGGGGGCGCTCCTCAAGTGGCGGTCGAGGGGCATTTACAGAGGCGCCTCTGCGCCCCTGGCAAAAAAAGTGTTCTGCGACCGCTTACTTCGTGTAATGGACGAGCCACCCCTGCACTCGACTGAACGGTGATGTAATTACAAGGGTTCTTTCTTTCTTGCAGCTTGACTGTTTCCATTCCATTACCAACCTTAACCAATAAATGATCCAGTTCTTATTTATTTGTTTGCATCCCACCTTTCCACCTACCCTAGGATTCAAGGCAGATTACAAAATTAAAGCAGACTGAGAAAAAAAAACTCCACATCATTAAAGCATTCGAATGTTAACACACACACATACATATATTTAAATCTTTTTATCAAGTTTGTTTTATACCCCAACTTTTCTCTCAAAATGAGATCCAAAGCATCTTTAAATTTTTAAAAAGCCTTTCCTCAAGTGACTTCCAAGTTGAGATCCATCAGAAACTCAAAGAAGGATGACAACCGGAAGCAGTAAATAACACTAGACAATGATCTGGCTTGGTTTTATTTTCTTTGTTCCCATGATAAGAGATAGAACTTTCCTTCCCAGTCACGTGGCTGCCTGACATCTTATTCTAGATCACCTACACTTGTTTTAAATATCTATCTATCCATCTATATATGTTGCTTTCTTTTCAGGTGTGCATGACAAAACAACTCAAAAAATAAGATGAACAAAAGATGGGACCACAATTTTCAAAGCAGATAATCCACACCTGGAAACAGCAGAATGACAGACAAAACACCAACAGTTAGAATATGGGGACCTATGAACTTATTAAGAACTAGCGGTCCCCTGCCTCGCGTTGCTGTGGCCCAGTCTGTTGATCTGGAAAATAAAGTAATGAGAAAGTGATGGTTTCTAATATATGTAATGTCTTCATGCTTGTGGGTAAACAGTATTTCTTGCTGTTTCTTTGCCAGTGTTGATGTGGAGATTGTCTGGTTTGCCCACCCCGGAACATGCAACATATTATCCTTCTTTAGGGGTCCCTTTCAAATCTTTGATACTGCATCTGTCATATACATATGTGTGTGTGTGTGTGTGTGTGTGTGTGTGTGTGTGTGAATGGCTGGATGGCCCTTTGTCAGGAGGACTTTGATTATGTTTTCTTGCCCTGGTGAAGGGAGTTGGCGTGAATGGCCCTAAGGCAGCATTTCTGAACCTGAAAAGTCAAGACCCGGGGGGAGGGGGTCACCAGGGGGGTGTCAGAAGGGTCACCCATGACCACTAGAAAATGCAGTATTTTCTGTTGGTCATGGGGGTTCTATGTGGGATGTTTGACCCAATTCCATCGTTGGTGGGGTTCGGAATGCTCTTTTATTGTAGGTGAACTATGCATCCTAGTAACTATAACTCCTAAATGTCAAGGTCTATTTCCCCCAAACTCCATCTGTGTTCACATTTGGGCATATTGAGTATTCCTCTCAAGTTGGGTCCAGATCCATCATTGTTTGAGTCCACAGTGTTCTCTGGATGGAGGTGAACTCCAATTCCAAAACTGAAGGTCAATGCCCACCAAAAACTTTCAGTATTTTCTGTTGGTCATGGGGGTTCTATGTGGGATGTTTGGCCCAATTCCATCGTTGATGGGGTTCGGGATGCTCTTTTACTGTAGGTGAACTATACATCCTAGTAATTATAACTCCTAAATGTCAAGGTTTATTTCCCCCAAACTCCATCTGTGTTCACATTTGGGCATATTGAGTATTCCTCTCAAGTTGGGTCCAGATCCATCATTGTTTCAGTCCACAGTGTACTCTGGATGGAGGTGAACTCCAATTCCAAAACTGAAGGTCAATGCCCACCAAACACTTTCAGTATTTTCTGTTGGTCATGGGGGTTCTATGTGGGATGTTTGGCCCAATTCCATCGTTGATGGGGTTCGGGATGCTCTTTTATTGTAGGTGAACTATGCATCCTAGTAACTATAACTCCTAAATGTCAAGGTCTATTTCCCCCAAACTCCATCTGTGTTCACATTTGGGCATATTGAGTATTCCTCTCAAGTTGGGTCCAGATCCATCATTGTTTCAGTCCACAGTGTACTCTGGATGGAGGTGAACTCCAATTCCAAAACTGAAGGTCAATGCCCACCAAACACTTTCAGTATTTTCTGTTGGTCATGGGGGTTCTATGTGGGATGTTTGGCCCAATTCCATCGTTGATGGGGTTCGGGATGCTCTTTTATTGTAGGTGAACTATGCATCCTAGTAACTATAACTCCTAAATGTCAAGGTCTATTTCCCCCAAACTCCATCTGTGTTCACATTTGGGCATATTGAGTATTCCTCTCAAGTTGGGTCCAGATCCATCATTGTTTCAGTCCACAGTGTACTCTGGATGGAGGTGAACTCCAATTCCAAAACTGAAGGTCAATGCCCACCAAACACTTTCAGTATTTTCTGTTGGTCATGGGGGTTCTATGTGGGATGTTTGGCCCAATTCCATCGTTGATGGGGTTCGGGATGCTCTTTTATTGTAGGTGAACTATGCATCCTAGTAACTATAACTCCTAAATGTCAAGGTCTATTTCCCCCAAACTCCATCTGTGTTCACATTTGGGCATATTGAGTATTCCTCTCAAGTTGGGTCCAGATCCATCATTGTTTCAGTCCACAGTGTACTCTGGATGGAGGTGAACTCCAATTCCAAAACTGAAGGTCAATGCCCACCAAACACTTTCGGTATTTTCTGTTGGTCATGGGGGTTCTATGTGGGATGTTTGGCCCAATTCCATCGTTGATGGGGTTCGGGATGCTCTTTTATTGTAGGTGAACTATGCATCCTAGTAACTATAACTCCTAAATGTCAAGGTCTATTTCCCCCAAACTCCATCTGTGTTCACATTTGGGCATATTGAGTATTCCTCTCAAGTTGGGTCCAGATCCATCATTGTTTCAGTCCACAGTGTACTCTGGATGGAGGTGAACTCCAATTCCAAAACTGAAGGTCAATGCCGACCAAACAATTTCGGTATTTTCTGTTGGTCATGGGAGTTCTGTGTAACAAGTTTGGTTCAATTCCATTGTTGGTGGAGTTCAGAATTCTCTTTGATTATAGGTGAACTATAAATCCCAGCAACTACAATTCCCAAATGAAAAAATCATATATATATTTTTGAGTGATGGTCACTCCTTGTGTTGTGAGATGTTTTGTTGCCAAATTTGGTGTGATTTCGTTCATTGGTTCTTTTGTTTTTAAGGTACTCATTATGCACAGAGCATTTATATATACAGAGATAGATGAGGTTTAAGGTCACATGCTGAGATAGGAAGAAATCTAAAAAGAACCACATTACTCCAATGCTTTGTGTGCTCTGCTGATGGGACACATGACTCTTCTTTGCCAAAATAATTAAAACTTAAAAGCATGTGAAAAATTCTCTCATCTAATGTATCCTCTGGCTGTTTTTAGTTTATCCGTCAACTTTTCTTGCAAAGCTACTGTCTATGCCTGGTCTAGCCACTCTCTTAAGCATCCACCCATCCACTACTGAGCAATATCTAAATGCACCCCAACAGATAAGTAGAGAAGGGCCAAGGTCCTGCAAGAACAAGGTGCAACACATTTACCGCCACAGAGGGATGTCACAGCTGCACAATACCACCTTGTTTAAAGGAGCGGCGCTGCCCAACCAAATGAACACGTGCACTTATGCAAAATGTGAAATACACAACCACATGATCAATAATGGGGGATGCCTGGCTCGAGAGCAGTACGTGTGAAAAAGATCTTGGAGTCCTCGTGGACAACAAGTTAAACATGAGCCAACAATGTGATGTGGCGGCAAAAAAAGCCAATGGGATTTTGGCCTGCATCAATAGGAGCATAGTGTCTAGATCTAAGGAAGTAATGCTACCCCTCTATTCCGCTTTGGTTAGACCACACCTGGAATATTGTGTCCAGTTCTGGGCACCACAATTCAAGAGAGACATTGACAAGCTGGAATGTGTCCAGAGGAGGGTGACTAAAATGATCAAGGGTCTGGAGAACAAGCCCTATGAGGAGCGGCTTAGGGAACTGGGCATGTTTAGCCTGAAGATGAGAAGGCTGAGAGGAGATATGATAGCCATGTATAAATATGTGAGAGGAAGCCACAGGGAGGAGGGAGCAAGCTTGTTTTCTGCTTCCTTGGAGACTAGGACGCAGAACAATGGCTTCAAACTACAAGAGAGGAGATTCCATCTGAACATTAGGAAGAACTTCCTGACTGTGAGAGCCGTTCAGCAGTGGAACTCTCTGCCCCGGAGTGTGGTGGAGGCTCCTTCTTTGGAAGCTTTTAAGCAGAGGCTGGATGGCCATCTGTCAGGGGTGATTTGAATGCAATATTCCTGCTTCTTGGCAGGGGGTTGGACTGGATGGCCCATGAGGTCTTTTCCAACTCTTTGATTCTATGATTAATAAGCAATGATACAATGCAATGATATGACCCTTGTGATATGACCCAATGGGCAATGGCAGCACATGCACAACTCCATTTTCATAACAGCGACTGTGTACAGCCATTATGCCTCTTCCAGAAACACCCCACCTAGTTGTCTAAGGGAATTTAAGAACACATAAGACACCAACAGGAGACCAGTCAATGTACTAATGTAATAAACTCTCATTTCTCATTTAAAACCAGAGACAAGGGTCATAATGTTGATTTTTGTTGATATATGCTTTAAGGCAGCAAGTATTTCTAACCATGCTAGCTTAGGGGGCGCTAAGCAGCAACATGGCACACATTGCTCTACCTAGCAACAGGACACAGCCTCCTTTGCTGCCTCATCTAAGGACCTTTGCTCCAGGATCTGCTGCCTAAATCAGCTGCCTTAACTCAACGATAGTGGCAGCCAAGGCAGGCTGGGTGAGAGATAGCTGGGTTACAAAGTAATATTTATTTATTTATTTACTATATTTGTATACCACCCCTTTCAGCCCGAAGGCAACTCGAGGCGGTTTACATTTGGCAATCAATGCCCCACAAGATAAAATACAGTCAAAGACAATTACATATAATATAACCATATACAAACAATTAACAATTTAAACCATAAAATACAATTCTCAGCATCTCATCGTTAAAATCATTTTCCGTCGCATCATCTTGTCATTCCGTAAGTCTCAATTAAACAGTTGTACTGCGTCTGCAAATGCCTGCTCAAATAGCCAGATTTTAATTCTCTTTCGAAATGTTAGGAGGGAGGGGGCTGATCTAATGTCCCTAGGGAGAGCATTCCATAGCCGGGGGGCCACAGTTGAGAAGGCCGTGTCTCTCGTTCCCGCCAATTGGATCTGCGAAGAAGGCGGGACTGAGAGCAGGGCCTCTCCGGACGATCTTAAACACCTAGATGGTTCATAGGAAGAGATGCGTTCGGACAGGTAATCTGGGCCAGAACCCAGGCATGTAGCTTCAGCTCCCCCCCGAAATTCTCATGGTGGTTCGCGAAAAGGCCTTACTGGTGCATTATTTAAACTGTTATGTTTATTCATATCATGATCTGATCACCATACTCAATATATCCCATATGCATGGGGGTATTGGGGTAATGATACAAAAGGTTTGCTAGGCTAGACCCTCTTTCACTCAGACTCAGCCCCCCCCCCCCGAAACCCCCCTGAAAAAAATTCACACACACCCCCGAAACGAAATCCTGGCTACGGGCCTGCCAGAACCGTTTAGGGTTAATATGGTTCCCTTTGCAAGATTCTTCTATAAAGTTTCAAGAGCATGAGATCCAGACACCACACACACACACACACACACACACACACAATACAGGAACCTCTACTGAAATGCAGTTGTGTCCCCAGTGCAGTTGCCAGAAAACCTACTTGCAGGCATTTCTCCCCCTGATGCAAATAATAATAATTGTATATAATTCTATTATTCTTCCTATGGATTGGGACAGGAAACGATTAAAATACAACAGATAGCCCAGCCAAAAACACAGAACACTAATTAAGATACATAACCACTTAAAAAGCCTTTTGAAATAATCTGGAAAGATGTGCCAAAACATACTAGTCTTTATTGCTGTTTTAAATTCAGATAGGATATCCAGCTGTCAAACCCCTTCTAGCTGGTCATTCCAAATTTGGAATGAAGAAAAAGTCCTCTGGGTGACAGTTGTCAGCCCAGTCCTGGCTGAGTGAAGTACATGTAAGGAACCCGTGCCTAAACCAGGGTTTTAAAGGTAACACTCAACACTTTGTAATTTGCCCAGAAACTAATTGGCAGCCAATGGAGTAATTTTAATATACTGTACTATGATGTACTGTGATCGCTCTTAGGCGCATCAGTAACAAATCTGGCTGCCATGTTTCTGAACTTGGCGCAGAGGTAGACCAATGCTCAGTTCGTTGTACGAGGTGGAACTCCAACCTTAAGGATCCTAGTGCTTGCATTACCATTTTTGGGTCTTCTAATCCTAAAAACAGGCTTTACTTACTTAGGCGATCCCTCATAGCTCGAGCATGATTGCCTTCCAGATGTGGTGTCTTGACGGTGGGTCGGTAGGTGGCTGTGGAACCCTATTCTTGATCCGCATGTTCTCCCGCAGTGAAGATATCAGTTTCCAGACAGAAGGTGGTCCCGGTCAGGATTGGCTTGATGTGCGTTCCTCTTGACACATTTCTCTCTTTCTCCCTCCATTCGTGCCTCTTCAAATTCTGCAGCACTGTTTGTCACAGCTGACCTCCAGTTAGTGCTCAAGGGCCAGGGCTTCTCAGTTCTCTGTGTCTATGCCACAGTTTTTGAGGTTGGCTTTTAGCCCATCTATAAATCTCTTTCCCTGTCAACCAACATTCCGTCTACATAGGGGCCACCAAACGCAGCGCCTAGACACGCATCAAGGAACATGAAAGGCACTGCAAACTACTCCAACCAGAGAAATCAGCCATAGCAGAGCACCTGATGAACCAACCTGGACACAGCATATTATTTGAGAACACAGAAGTGCTGGACCACTCTCACAACCACCATGTCAGACTACACAGAGAAGCCATTGAAATCCACAAGCATGTGGACAATTTCAACAGAAAGGAAGAAACCATGAAAATGAACAAAATCTGGCTACCAGTATTAAAGGACTCAAAAATCACAACAGCAAAACAACAGAGGGGAAACAAACAGGCACATAAAATCACTCTCAACAAGGGATTCCCCCCCCGGGCACTTCCAAGCCATTGAATGCTAATCAAGGTGATCAGCTGAAACATTCACATTAGCCCCAGCAGACAAAAAGTCCTTTGTCTCACCCTGGTCATTCCATAGATATATAAACCCATTTTTCCTACTTCCAACAGACCTCACTACCTCTGAGGATGCTTGCCATAGATGCAGGCGAAACGTCAGGAGAAAAATTGCCTCCAGAACATGGCCATATAGCCCGGAAAAACCTACAACAACCCATTCCATTTCCCGTTTGTGAATTCAGAGTAAAGTAACTGCTTTGGGAGATCCGGCATTCGAACAACGTGGCCTGTCCACCAGAATTGATGGCAGAGGAGCATTGCTTCAGTGCTGGTGGCCTTGGCTTCTTCCAGCATGCTGACATTCGTCCACCTGTCTTCCCAAGAGATTTGCAGGATTTTTCAGAGGCAGCGCTGATGGAATCGTTCCAGGAGTTGTGTATGACTTCTATAGACAGTCCACGTCTCACAGGCGTATAGCAGGGTTGGGAGGTCAATGGCTTTATAAACAAGAACCTTGGTCTCCCTATGGATGTCCTGGTCCTCTAACACTCTCTGCTTCAATGTATTGTCGAAGGCTTTCATGGCTGGAATCACTAGGTTCGTGTGCTACGTTCAGCAAAGGACAAGAAGGATCCTCTCACTTCTGCAGGAGTCTACCGTATACCATGCAGCTGAGGACAAGTCTACATAGGGACCACCAAACGCAGCATTGCCCAAACACGAATCAAGGAACATGAAAGGCACTGCAGACTACTTCAACCAGAGAAATCAGCCATAGCAGAGCACCTGATGAACCAGCCTGGACACAGCATATTATTTGAGAACACAGAAATGCTGGACCACACCAACAACCACCATGTCAGACTACACAGAGAAGCCATTGAAATCCACAAGCATGTGGACAATTTCAACAGAAAGGAAGAGACCATGAAAATGAACAAAATCTGGCTACCAGTATTAAAAAACTCTAAAATTACAACAGCCAAACAGCAGAGAGGAAACAACCAGGCACATCTTAACACCTCTCAACAAAAGATTTTCCCAGGCTCAGGCAGGCCTTCAAATGCTAATGAAGGAGATCAGCTAAACATTCACACCTAACTGCAGCAGGGAAGAGCTCCTTGCCCCACCCCAGCCATTCCACAGATATATAAACCCATTGTCCTATTTCCAACAGACCTCACTACCTCTGAGGATGCTTGCCATAGATGCAGGCGAAACGTCAGGAGAAATGCCTCTAGAACATGGCCCTATAGCCCGAAAAAAACCCACAAGAACCTAGTGATTCCAGCCATGAAAGCCTTCGACAATACATTGAAGCAGAGAGTGTTAGAGGACCAATACATCCATGAAGTCTGTTGGGATTATCTCGGTCACCCACACTTTTGGAGTTGTTGTGTCAGCTCAGGTCCACCCTCCTTAAAGATTTCAGCAGGGATCCCATCAGATCCACTGGCTTTGTTATTTTTTATTGGCTGATAGCATTGCTGACTTCTTCCAAACTAGACAGTGTGGCAAGCTCATCCCTGGTTTGTTGATAAGGGGTTTGTGAGAGAACTTCTTCGGCCACATTGGACCTGTGATTCAGGAGGCTTTGGTAGTGCTCTTTCCAACATAGTGCAATTGATTTTTTTGTCCTTCAGAAATTTGGTTCCATCTGATGAGCGTAGAGGGTGTATGCCATGGTTTCTTGGTCCATAGATTACTTTTGTGGCTTTAAAAAACCCCTGAGCATCATGGGTGTCTGCCAAGTGTTGGATTTCCTCAGCCTTCTTTGTCCACCAGATGTTCTTGAGTTCTCTGGTTCTTCTTTGGACCTCAACTTTTGCACTTTCATAGATCATTTTCTTAGGAGTGCACTTGGTGTCTTTCTGCCATGTTTGGAAGGCTTTCCTTTTCTTGTCAATTAGCTGTTGGATCTCATTGTCATTTTTGTCAAACCAATCTTGATGTTTCTTGGTTTGATATCCAATGGTTTCTTCACAGGCTGTGATGATGGAGGTCTTCAGTTTGTTCCAGTGTTCCTCAACATTTTCAGGGTGTTCTATGGGTGGATGATCCTTGAGTGTTGTTTGGAGAAGTGCTCATCTGGAGGGCTTCTGAAGGGCTTCGGTGTTCATTTTGTGACTTATCTTTCTTCCTTGGAATCCGCATTTGGGGACAATCTTGATAGCCATTGTGGATACGATTAACCTGTGGTCTGTCCAGCAGCCATCAGCATCTGTTTGGGCTCTTGTGAGAAGCACATCACGGCAGTCTCTGCCACGTGTGATTATGTAGTCTAAGAGGTGCCAATGCTTTGACCGGGGGTGCTTCCATGATGTCTTGAACTTGTTTTTATTGTTTTCTTTATTTACTGTATTTGTATATTGCCCGTCTCAGCCTTCCAGTGATGGTTTACAAGGAAACCATGTTGGTGATGACATGGTTGTGTTCCGCACATTTGGTGAGAAGCAGGATACCATTTGAGTTGCTGTTTCCGACCCCATCTTTTTCTATGGTTCCTGGCCACAGGCTGAAGTCTTGTACGACTCTTGCATTAAAGTCCCCCAGGAGGACGATTTTGTCCTCCTTAGGTATCTCCGATATGATGGTGTCCAGCTGACAGTGAATTTTTCCTTGGTGTCTTCATCAGCATCTAGTGTTGGTGCATAGGCACTTATGATGGTTGCCTGTTTGTTTTTGGCAAGGTTACTTCGGAGGGTTGAGAGTCGTTTGTTAATGCCAATGAGTATTTCGGTCAGGTGCTTCACCAGGTCATTTCTTATAGCAAAGCCAACTTCATATATTCTTTATTCTTCTTCAGGCAGTCCCTCCCAGAAGAAGGTGTAGCCTCCTTTTTCTTCCTTCAGCTGTCATAGAATCATAGAATCATAGAATCAAAGAGTTGGAAGAGACCTCATGGGCCATCCAGTCCAACCCCATTCTGCCAAGAAGCAGGAATATTGCATTCAAATCACCCCTGACAAATGGCCATCCAGCCTCTGTTCAAAAGCTTCCAAAGAAGGAGCCTCCACCACACTCCGGGGCAGAGAGTTCCACTGCTGAATGGCTCTCACAGTCAGGAAGTTCTTCCTAATGTTCAGATGGAATCTCCTCTCTTGTAGTTTGAAGCCATTGTTCCATTGCGTCCTAGTCTCCAAGGAAGCAGAAAACAAGCTTGCTCCCTCCTCCCTGTGGCTTCCTCTCACATATTTATACATGGCTATCATATCTCCTCTCAGCTTTCTCTTCTTCAGGCTAAACATGCCCAGTTCCCTAAGCCGCTCCTCATAGGGCTTGTTCTCCAGACCCTTGATCATTTTAGTCGCCCTCCTCTGGATACATTCCAGCTTGTCAATATCTCTCTTGAATTGTGGTGCCCAGAATTGGACACAATATTCCAGATGTGGTCTAACCAAAGCAGAATAGAGGGGTAGCATTACTTCCTTAGATCTAGACACTATGCTCCTATTGATGCAGGCCAAAATCCCATTGGCTTTTTTTGCCGCCACATGTCCCTCTCCTGCTCTCCAGGTCTCCTGAAGTGCTGCTATGTCGATGTTAAAGTTCCTTTGCAATAATAGCAGTCCTGCATTCACTGTCAGTGTTGTCCAAAAGTGTCCGTATGTTCCATGTTCTGAAGTTCTGAAGTTTTTTTTTTGGCCACAGGGTGGTGACCCCTCTGGACGCAGCAGTGTAGTCAGGGATAAAAGAGGCAGATTATGTTTAGGGCACCTTTTCTAGCCCCTTCACTATGTGAGGTGAGTAGAGTGGGTCCTAAAAATGGCTGCTCACTCATGGATGCAACTGCTGAATTACTCAACTGCCTCGGAGGTAGAATGACTGAATCCATATCCACCACCCATGTGCCAGGGGCACAGCTGGCATATCAACCAAAGCTGACAATAAGCACTCCTTGCCATGGCACCTGCCTGAGATGACAGTTGGAGTGGAGGACCCAACAGCACTTCTAAGCTGCAAGCACAGCCTTTCAGGCTCAATCTACACCTCTATCTCAGGATCTGATCCCAGATTATCTGCTTATCCCTGATTATCTGGCAGTGTTGGCTCATATAATTCAGTTCAAAGCAGATAATTTGGGATCTGATCCTGGAATATAAGGCAGTGCAGATCCAATCATGGAAGTTGAAGTCCAAAACAGCTGGAAGAAGGGGCAAAGTTGGCCCAGGCCTAGTTTATATGCTAATCATTTAAACATGGAGAAGGAAAACATTTGTTATGTCCATTATGATTCTAGCCACATTATCATTGTAGCCAACAGAAGACTTTACATTTGCATAGTAAAAAAGCAAAAAATAATCCCAACCTCATTTGCTAAAGTGCCACAGGAACTTGCCCATGTTGAATATTTTCCACACAAAAAAATGACTTATCTTCCAGGATGCTTTATAGAGGGGATTTGTGGCATTTTCTACTTTGGTCTCACTCTGCTTCTATAGCTAGTGACGGGGGAGGGAGGCACAGTAGTCTCTTCAGTTCAGTTTCTCTCACCAAGCTTGTGGATTCCTTTTTCTAAAAGTTGATTCATTTCTTAATTCCACCAACAGCCACAACTGCTCCTTCATCCATACACTGCACAAAACCCCCCATGGTTTAGTAGTGTGGGTTTTCTGCTTCTGTCACCTGTATTTCTGCAAGCAATGGCTGAACGCACGAAAGTGTGCCACTCCAAATGCAATTCTATTTCATCAACTCCAGCCAATGGGTCAATGGTCAAAGGTTATAGCAACACTAATCAAATTATACCCACGTTTCCACCATAGCAGCATTGGCTGCTTCTTGGTCCTGGCAAATGGGAAATGGATAGTCTCTCTCAACCTTGTGATTAAGCCATGAGATCAAAAAAAGAATGTATCACTCTTTGATAAAATTCCAGGACCAAAGAGACTTCCTTACAGCAAGCTAAGCTGCTATCTAGAGAGGCAGGAGCCCCCAGTGGCGTAGTGGGTTAAACCCCTGTGCCGGCAGGACTGAAGGTCACAGGTTCGAATCCGGGGAGAGGTGGATGAGTTCCCTCTATCAGCTCCAGCTCCTCGTGCGGGGACATGAGAGAAGCCTCCCACAAGGATGATAAAACATCAAATCATCCGGGCGTCCCCTGGGCAACATCCTTGCAGGCGGCCAATTCTCTCACACCAGAAGCGACTTGCAGTTTCTCAAGTCGCTCCTGACACGACCAAAAAAAAAATCTAGGGAGGCAGCAAGCACAGAGTAGCCCTCAGCTCCCAACTGTGCCCCCCCTAAAGCCCCCCCACCAATCTCCCAAAGTCCTCATTTTAAAAAACTGTATAATTCTTAAGTAATTGTGGGCTGAAATTACACTATAAAAGTTGAAGGTATGAAAATACCCCTACCCACAAGCATTGCAATGCTTCTCTTTTCCTGGGTTGTTGGTTTTTCCGGGCTATATGGTCATGTTCTAGAGGCATTTTTCTCCTGACGTTTCGCCTGCATCTGTGGCAAGCATCCTCAGAGGTAGTGAGGTCTGTTGGAAGTAGTAAAAAGGGTTTATATATCTGTGGAAAGACCAGGGTGAGACAAAGGACTTTTGTCTGCTGGAGCTAGGTGTGAATGTTTCAACTGACCACCTTGATTAGCATTTAATGGCTGGGAAGTGCCTGGGGGGAATCTTTTGTTGAACTAAGCTAATGACTTCTCTTTTCCACTGCAATCTTTCCTAAAGTAGGGGCAGGAAGTGATGTCATGTCCCCTGCTGTTCCCTCTTTGATGGTGTATGCAGCGGAGAGGAGAGGTGCCTGGGCTGATGGTGGGGGCCAGGCATGTAGCCATGGGGGGGGGCTCGGGGGGCTTCAGCCCCCCCCCTGAAATTCTCATGGTGGTTCACAAAAAGGCCTTCCTGGTGCATTATTTAAATTGTTATGTTTATTCATATCATGATCTGATCACCATACTCAATATATCCCATATGCATGGGGGTATTGGGGTAATGATACAAAAGGTTTGCTAGGATAGACCCTCTTTCACTCAGACTCAGCCCCCCCCCCCCGAAACTCATCCCCCCCCCGAAACCCCCCCTGAAAATTCCCCCCCCCCCCCCCCCGAAATGAAATCCTGGCTACGGGCCTGGTGGGGGCATGGCCTGTAGGGAAGTCTGGGAGGAAATGGGCCGGCCCCAAGCAGTCCTTGCCAAGGCCATCCCCAGACTAGACCTACAACTCCTGAATCCCTACCGCGAACACTGGGAATTCAGCCGGCAGAGTTGTAGTTGAAAAAGTAACTTCCCCAAGGCTCACTCTTATCTCTCTAGACCAGGGTTGCCCACTCTCCAGGGTCTTTCCATACTTTCCTACCTGATCCAGCTAGAGAACACAGAGGAATTGATCTGGAATCCTCTGCCAACAAAGCAAGGACACTGCCCCGAAACTATGGTCCTTTCCTATGATCTTTCTCCAGAGGAGGCCATACTGCTACCTGACCAAGGAAGCTGTAGCAGCAATTACAAGCAGTTGCCACAACTCAAGTAAATAATTGATCCTTTTTCAGCCCTTGAGAGAACATGCTTCATCTTAAAGAATTATGCCACTTTGCTAGTTTCAAGACTTGTCACGAAGAGGCATCTTCCTAAAATGTAAAAGGAGAAAAATAAGAAGGCTCGGAGATTAAAGTTTTTGGCATTGACAGGCCTATATCAAACAGGCATCCACTGGCTGATCGCTTTATTGTTATATTTTGGATGTCAAAGTGGCACACAGAGTGCTTGGAAATGCATCAGAGCTCCTGCTTCTTTGACAGAGGGTGTTGGTTTCCCATTTACAAGTGGAATGCATGAGCTGGAGCAGAAAACTTCAAGCACTTTGGAATTGATAAAATAACAACTCCCTAATTAAGCAGAACTGTCACTCACCAGGGCCTTCTCTGCCGGATCAGAAAACAGCAAGAGCCTCGCCACACGTGAACAGCATAGTTGTGGTGAAGCCCAGCACCAGGGTGATGAGGATATTTCAAAAATCCCAGAGCTATGATCCATATCCCTCCCTGCCAATCACAGCGCAGGACAAGCAGAAAAAAGAGCTGGGAAATGTTATTGTCTTGGAGTACAGGTCTAGAATCTCCCAGCTAGGAAGGCCATTGGTGATCAGACAGGGGATTATAGGAGCTGAAGTCCATAAGTAAGTCATATTTATAAGCTCTAAAGGAGAAGCAGGGGACAAGACCACTGGCACCTGGGCATCAAGCCACTAAGCTAATGACTTAGCCTATAAAAGAAGAACCATCTCTCACTTCTTGGATGACTATCCTCAGCATAGGATTATGCTGGGAATCCAGAGAACTGGGAGACAGTATCCTAAAATATTCAATATAAACAGGAATACGACTGTGGAATTGCTTTTCATAGAATCATAGAATCAAAGAGTTGGAAGAGACCTCATGGGCCATCCAGTCCAACCCCCTGCCAAGAAGCAGGAATATTGCATTCAAACCACCCCTGACAAATGGCCATCCAGCCTCTGCTTAAAAGCTTCCAAAGAAGGAGCCTCCACCACACTCCGGGGCAGAGAGTTCCACTGCTGAACGGCTCTCACAGTCAGGAAGTTCTTCCTAATGTTCAGATGGAATCTCCTCTCTTGTAGTTTGAAGCCATTGTTCCGCGTCCTAGTCTCCAAGGAAGCAGAAAACAAGCTTGCACCCTCCTCCCTGTGGCTTCCTCTCACATATTTATACATGGCTATCATATCTCCTCTCAGCCTTCTCTTCTTCAGGCTAAACATGCCCAGTTCCCTAAGCCGCTCCTCATAGGGCTTGTTCTCCAGACCCTTGATCATTTTAGTCGCCCTCCTCTGGACACATTCCAGCTTGTCAATATCTCTCTTGAATTGTGGTGCCCAGAATTGGACACAATATTCCAGATGTGGTCTAACCAAAGCAGAATAGATAGGTAGCATTACTTCCTTAGATCTAGACACTATGCTCCTACTGATGCAGGCCAAAATCCCATTGGCTTTTTTTGCCGCCACATCACATTGTTGGCTCATGTTTAACTTGTTGTCCACGAGGACTCCAAGATCTTTTTCACACGTACTGCTCTCGAGCCAGGCATTGTCCCCCATTCTGTATCTTTACATTTCATTTTTTTCTGCCAAAGTGGAGTATCTTGCATTTGTCACTGTTGAACTTCATTTTGTTAGTTTTAGCCCATCTCTCTAATCTGTCAAGATTGTTTTGAATTCTGCTCCTGTCCTCTGGACTATTGGCTATCCCTCCCAATTTGGTGTCATCTGCAAACTTGATGATCATGCCTTCTAGCCCTTTATGTGGCTTCAAGTGGACTCCAGCTTGTGGCAATCCTACCACAGGGTTTTCTTAGCAAGATTTGTTCAGAGGACATTTATCACTGCCTTGCTCTTAGGTTAAGAGAATGTGGTTTGCCCATTGCCACACAGTCAGTTTCCTTGGCTGGGCAGCGATTCCAATTGTGGGAACTTAGAGTCCAAGGCCTCCAGGGGCACAGATATTAACCAGGTTCAGATCCACCCGGAAAGCTCACTGGGTGATCTTGAGACAGACAATATATTTCAGATTTAACATTTATTAAATAAACTAGCAGTCCCCTGCCACACATTGCTGTGGCCCAGTCTGGTGATCTGGAAAATAAAGTAATGAGAAAGTGTTGGTTTCTAATATATGTAATTTCTTTATGCTTGAGCGTAAACAGTATTTCTTGCTGTTTCTTTGCCATTGTAGATGTGGAGATTGTCTGGTTTGGGTTGTTGTAGGTTTTTCCAGGCTATATGGCCATGTTCTGGAGGCAATTTTCTCCTGACGTTTCGCCTGCATCTATGGCAAGCATCCTCAGAGGTAGTGAGGTCTGTTGGAAGTAGGAACATGGTCACTCCTGCCTAAGAAACCTGACACTTCCAGCTCATTTACCAGGTCATCACTATTGTTTAGAATCAAATTTAAAAAAGAATGGATCCCCAAAAAAACTGTCTGCAAGTGGACTCCCCACAATGACATCCCTATTTCTTTCTCCCTTAAATTTTACCCAAATACTCTCGGCTTCCAGGATTTTCTCACAGGTGTAAACATCATTGATAAACAGTGCTATTGCTCCTCCTTTCCTGTTTGGTCTATTTCTCCAAAACAGTTATAATTCTCTATTGCAACATTCTGATCATAAGACTTGTCTCATCAGGTTTCAGTGATGTTAATTATATCATATTTGCTTTACTGTATTAAGTTCAAGTTCATCTTGTTTATTTCTCGTGCTTTGTCCATTATTGTAGAAACACCAAAGCCATGGGCCACCCCCACAGCTACATACTTATTTAAATGTTTTTCCTTCTCTTTGTTGAGTTGTTGTTACAGTTTCCCCTGTAACAGTTGGGGTATTCTCTTTTGTTAAACTTCTGCTTACACAAAAACACCAAAGACCGTGGACCCCTTAGCTGCTCATTTACGTTTTTTCCTTCTCTTTGTTGAGTTGTTGTACTTTTTGTTCAGTTTCCTCTGTCACAATTGTGGTATTCTCTCCTGTTAAACTTCTGCTTAAACAAATCTATCTCCTCCCCCAGATACCTCTCCTGATCATGTTTGTCAGATTCTTAAGGAAAACATTCCTGGCAGCATCTATGAGGTGCAACCCATCTTGTGCCAGAAGTCCAAGTGTATTAAACCTTAGATCATGGTCCAGGAAGCCCAAGTGTTCCTGACAGTCCCATCAGTTATTTGCTTTAATTATCCTTCTTTCCTTTCCTGGGCTGTGTCCTTGAACTGGGAGGAGAGAAAAAAAATGAAGACCTGGGCATCAAGGCCCTTCAGTTTCCCACCCATAGACTTAATTTCATGTGATCTCCTGAAGGTGATACCTTTCAGTGCCATTGATTCCTACATGTGGGTTTGACAAGTCTCATCAGCCTCTCTCTTCCATCGTGGATTTTAGCCCCAGAGAAATAGCACATTTCTTGAGTCATCCTGTCAGATCTGCAGTTCCCCTTGGCAGGAAATCCCCACAGGTTTCCTTGGAGGGACCGAGAAGGGGCCATAACCACTCATAACATCAGTATAACCACCCATAGCATCAGGCAAGAATGCAAACATCCCAGAGCTGTTACAGGTGACTACGTGTTTGCAAGGTCCAAAGGGACCATGGGTGGTAATGGTAGCAGCAGAGTTGTCTTCTGACAATTCTGTTCCCTTCAGGTATTTTTTCTTTCATTACTTACCGCTGGACTGCAGCCTAGCATTATATTGCAATTAGACCTGAAAAATGGATCTGTGCGTGCAATCCACTCACTAGCCCTCTGTAGGAGTTGCTTTAAACAAGATGGAATGGTTGGGGGGGGGGGGGGGGGGCAGGAAGAAAGCTGGTTATTCAGAATCCCTGGCACAATTAGGAAGAACTTCCTGACTGTGAGAGCCGTTCAGCAGTGGAACTCTCTGCCCCGGAGTGTGGTGGAGGCTCCTTCTTTGGAAGCTTTTAAGCAGAGGCTGGATGGCCATTTGTCAGGGGTGATTTGAATGCAATATTCCTGCTTCTTGGCAGGGGGTTGGACTGGATGGCCCATGAGGTCTCTTCCAACTCTTTGATTCTATGATTCTATGATTCTAAGTGAGGTTAAATGAACCAATATCAGCTTCAAGGGCTGGGAAAGAGGAGGAACCGACACTGAAGGTGCCCCAGTGTTTTGTACAACACTGGCCCTGCTGGGTGGGGGATTCTGGAAAATACTGTGAAAAAAAAACTCTTTTCCCAGATCTGATTATTCTCCTCTTTCTGTTTTGCCCCAGTATTAGCACTTTGATGTATCTGTGAAGGCTCCTGATCTATGTATGCTTCATCTCTAAAATTATATATTGTGTGTTATGGAGAACCAGTCGGTTTAGTGGCTAGAGCAGAGATAGAGGAATAGTGAAATTTATTTCTTTCTTTCTTGCACTTCTACCCCGCCCTTCTCAACCCTCGAGGGGGGACTCAGGGTGGCTTGCAAAAAGGCACAATTCGATGCCGGCACAACAAGGTAAAAAATAAAACATATAAACAGTACATAAAACAATTAAAACAATCCATTATACATCACAATCCCTAAAAACAATCTAGTGCTCAACGTTTACCAGCTCAGAGTCCATAAATTCAAATTCCACATTGTCCAATCCATCAATTCTAGTTGTCGCTTGTCCCTTATCTCCTGGTATTGCAGGATTGAAACACTGACCAGCCCTACTGAGCCTAGGAAACAGCAATTGATGATGGGCATTTAAATGCCTGTAGGGCTACAGATTCCCCATCCCTGGTACAGATTTGTGTGGTAAGATTATGGAGACCTCTGTTCAAATTTTCACTCACCCTCAAGTCTAACTTTCAAGAAGAGGAAGAGAAGGAAGAAAACTATGCCGCTTTGAACTCGTTCATGGGATAGTTATAAATGAAATAAATAATACATTTCTGAAGCTGAATATATCTGGGTCTGGATAGAATCTGGACATGAAATGTCCTTTTGTTTAATGTATTGTCGAAGGCTTTCATGGCTGGATTCACTCAGTTCTTGTGGGTTTTTTCGGGCTATATGGCCATGTTCTAGAGGCATTTCTCCTGACGTTTCGCCTGCATCTATGGCAAGCATCCTCACTTCTGAGGATGCTTGCCATAGATGCAGGCGAAACGCCAGGAGAAATGCCTCTAGAACATGGCCATATAGCCCGAAAAAACCCACAAGAACTGAGATGTCCTTTTGTTTTCTTCCTCACTATTCCATTTTTTTGCTTTTTTATCATATATATTTAGTTAAATACATACACAACATTTATAGTTCCCACCACCATGAGGATTGTTTTCTTTTACATATTAATCCTTTTTGAGATGAACCTTATAGATTAACATTCTATATAACATTTGTCTCCTATTTCTTTCTTTTTTTCTTAAATATTTTTAAATTAATTATTTGACACAATCTCATATATAATCAGAAAATATACGTTCAGAAATACTGGAACATGTCTAGATCTGTATGTAGACAGCAACTTGTACAAAGTAGGTATAACGTATTATACCATTCACTCGAGTTTAAGACACTTTCAAAGGAAAATCCATGCAAACTATTCCTAACTAGAATTGTGTCTATCTAGCTAACATCAATAGTGTCATCAACTACTCCCACCCCCATATCACATGCAAAAAATAAATGCCAATGTGTGTGTGTGTGTGTGTGTGTGTGTGTGTGTGTGTATATATATATATATATATTGGGATTCCTTACAAGGCAAGAAATGTATCTTCATGATCAAGATGGTTTCAGAGTATGTCCAAATACATCTTGATATTATATCAATAAAAAAGGAAACAAGAATGGGAACAGGCAACAAAGTACTCTCTTATGACTAGAGCTTTCTGACTATTTCACATACACAGGCATGGACAACTGCAAAGACCCAATTTGCGTAAATTGAAAGATGTCCAAAACCATAATCCAATGTTTCATTAGCATTATGCCAACATATACAACTTTTCCAGTAATCACTTTTTTCTATTGTATAGCATTCCAGCTTGTCCACATAGTACTACATATTTCTTTTTATTTCTTTTTTAAAATTCTTTCCCTTCTCTTTTCTTTTTTCCCCTTTTCTCCCTTCCTTTCCTTTTCTTGAGAACCATACATAAACATCCACATAATATTCACATCTCAGGAGTTCCACCATAACACATATACCACGGAAAAGAAAGACACATCAAAAGAGCAACAAAGGATTCCTCGTCATTTCTTCTTCAGAAGGAAGTCAAACTATTGATGAAACAAAAAGGAAGAGACCATGAAAATGAACAAAATCTGGCTACCAGTATTAAAAAACTCTAAAATTATAACAGCTAAACACAGAGAGGAAAAAACCAGGCACAGATTAACACCTCCCAGCAACAGATTTTCCCCAGGCTCAGGCAGGCCTTCAAATGCTAATGAAGGTGATCAGCTAAACATTCACACCTAGCTCCAGCAGGGAAGAGCTCCTTGCCCACCCCAGCCATTCCACAGATTTATAAACCCATTGTCCTATTTCCAACAGACCTCACTACCTCTGAGGATGTTTGCCATAGATGCAGGCGAAACGTCAGGAGAAATGCCTCTAGAACATGGCTCCATAGCCCGAAAAAACCCACAAGAACCTAGTGATTCCAGCCATGAAAGCCTTCGACAATATTTGATGGAAATCAGGATTTTGTATTAGTCCGTTTTGGAATCCCCATGTTGAAATAGCCTTTCCTTCTAGAAACCTTTTGAAGGGTTCCCAGTCTTTCCTAAATTCTGAGGGGTCTTTTGACTGGAGATATCCCGTCAGAATGTCCATCTCACTATGCCATTTTGAGCTTCTCAGAAGAACCTTCCTTCTTCCCTGCTTTTCTTTCAGCACTGAGACCCAAAGTAATAACATTGCCAAATATGCCTTCTGACTGACCAGGTACACCACTGTCTTATAATCCATCTGCTCTCAAATAACACTGAAATGGCCACATTGGGGAAGTTGTGCTCTTAGAAGATGGGTTGGGTGGATTTTTATTGTTGCTTGATTGAAAGAGAATTCTCACCCCACAATGACCCAAAAATGAAATGCTATGATATAAGTTCCATCAACACCATTATAATTCACCAACAAGCTGCCCCTACTGAGATATGAATCTGTCCAAAGATTACTGTGCCATTTGGCATCCTAATAAGGCAATTTGAAACACTCCGCACATAGTTCGCTTTCTATGAGCTTGGATGGAATGTGATCATCTTTGCCACATTGTACTATCTACTGGTTTGCTGTATCAAGATACCAATGGCATCAGGTATGTAGCCGGGGCTTGAGGGGCTTCAGCCCCCCCCCCCCCCCGAAATTCTCATGGTGGTTCACAAAAAGGCCTTACTGGTGAATTATTTAAACTGTTATGTTTATTCATATCATGATCTGATCACCCTACTCAATATATCCCATATGCATGGGGGTATTGGGGTAACGATACAAAAGGTTCTTGTGGGTTTTTTGGAGCTATAGGGCCATGTTTCTAGAGTCATTTCTCCTGACGTTTCGCCTGCATCTATGGCAAGCATCCTCAGAGGTAGTGAGGTCTGTTGGAATTCCAACAGACCTCACTACCTCTGAGGATGCTTGCCATAGATGCAGGCGAAACGTCAGGAGAAATGCCTCTAGAACATGGCCCTATAGCCCGAAAAAAACCACAAGGACCTAGTGATTCCAGCCATGAAAGCCTTCGACAATACATTGATACAAAAGGTTTGCTAGGGTAGACCCTCTTTCACTCAGACTCAGCCCCCCCCCCCGAAACAAACTCAGCCCCCCCCCCCCCCCCGAAATTCTCATGGTGGTTCGCGAAAAGGCCTTACTGGTGCATTATTTAAACTGTTGTGTTTATTCATATCATGATCTGATCACCCTACTCAATATATCCCATATGCATGGGGGTATTGGGGTAACGATACAAAAGGTTTGCTAGGGCAGACCCTCTTTCACTCGGACTCACCCCCCCCCCCCGAAACAAACTCAGCCCCCCCCCCCCCCCACCGAATCGAAATCCTGGCTACGTGCCTGAATGGCATCATACAAATGTCATCACTAGACACTGTCCGAATCCAGATTGCAAAAAACATTCCTGTATTCCTCCTTTGCCACTACACATCCAGCCAGGGGACGTGGGACTTTTACATTGTAGAAAAATCAGTGATTCTGAGAAAATCAGAAGGGAAAGAAAGAAGCAGCTGCCTTCAAGATGAACTTTCTTGATAGAACCAACATCGATTCCTTTCAAGCATATGTCCAGACAACTTCAGTTTGACAGGATGAGACACACTTTTGCAGAACTTTTTCTCCCAACTTAGAAGTAACTGACCAGGTTATGAATTCCACAAAGCTGCACTGCCTTGTAGTTTTCCAGGGTAGGTTGAGGGTGAGGGATAATAATAACGCCATATCTTTCTGCAGGATCCTGCATTATGCAGTCAACTGTTCCAAAAGCATGGCATCTCAATAGCTCCGTTTTGATGGAGCCGCACAGCTCTAAAAGAGAACCTGTAAATTCTTGTGTACACTTTACTCTCATGTGTACCGTGCAACTTTCCCCCTTTAAACCTGCCATTCAGATTGCTCTTGTCCCTACCAGCTACCATGGAAATGTAGAAGCCATGTTTTACTGGTCTTTTTTAAAAAATCCAACAAAAGGAAAGCCAGGTTTCTGAAAAGGAGTAATTTGCAACATGTGGAGGGGAATGATTGAAACTACGAAACACCACAACATTGGGAACAAGCTATAGCAAAGATCCACAACTCTGCTTCAGAGTCCCTTTGAAACCCCGGGCAGCCTAAGTAATGATAATGCCAGCATTGTCTTACCTGCATATCAACTGTCCAGTGAAATGGCTTCTACACCCAATGTTAACAAAAACAGTCCTGGAGGCTCTAGCCATACAGCACTGCTGACAGAAGACTGCCCCTACTTTCCCTTGGGTTTCTCTAGGACACTGAAATGAAGGGAATCTGCAGAATACAAATCTTTCTCAGAGGCAACACATTAATGCTAAGAGATAAACAATAGGAGAAGGCTGTTTTGCATTGAAGTTCCACTTTCTCCCACTTCAGAGAAAGGTAGAAAATGAATCAAATAAAGAAAGGCACGAACGTCCCATTTGTGGGATTCCTAGAGATATCTGGCTAGCTATGGCAAGAAGCAGGATACTCACTAGTATCTAAGAGAAAATGGCTCTTCTCAGCCAGGGACCATAGGCGGATGATACTGGTTGGTACAGCCTATCCATTCCAGGTGAGATGGAATGATCTATAGCAGACCCTTCCTTTAATTTAGCAGCACCTCTCTTAGGTTCATACTACTTAAGGTTCCTCAGCACTGAAACCCAAGGATTCAAACTTGTCTCTTCAACTACGGCCAAGTAACCAAACACAGAGAAATGATTATAGCAGGAAAACATGAATCTGGAAGTCAGTCACTGTGGAAGAAGATGCAGAGCAAGAATAGGGCTCCACAGCCACATACGGACCCACAAGAACATTGGAAGACAATCATCCTCGGAAAGCGAGGGATCGCCTAAGTAACCTTTGGCACAAGTAAGTAAGTAAGTAACTGCTCATGAGGCTGTTCTTAAACCCAAGGCAAACCGGGCTTGTGAAGCCCACCTGAATCAGCGTAGTGTTTATTATAGTCTGAATCTCTGATCACTGACTTTCAAAACAGTTACCATAATTTATCCCCAACTTCAGAAAGGAAAACGGAATGTCAGTGGACAATAAAACAAATCTGAAGATGGGCTGAACACTAAACAGAGGCGGCCCTAAATAATTTTCAACGGTAAGCAAACAGTATTTTGGCGCCCCCCCCCCCCCCCAACCAATCACTGATATATATATTCTGTTTGTCGTGGGAGTTCTGTGCGCCATATTTGGTTCAATTCCATCATTGGTGGAGTTCAGAATGCTCTTTGATTGTAGGTGAACTATACATCCCAGTAACTACAACTCGCATATGTCAAGGTCTATTTTCCCCCAAGAGCACCTCAAGAGCGTCCCTGGGCAAAATCAACTATACTGCAAATGCTTACTTTGCATAATGGCGCATTCAGGATGTCTATGCACAGCTGGACCTAGAGGATAGGCATAGGTAGGTCTTCAGCCACAAGGATTTTAGCTTCCCACAAAAGGAATACTCATTTAGAGCACTACCTAACTATTCCACTTCCTCTACCCTTAAGAAGAATATATACTAGGGCTAGGTTTGAACAACTCCGTATTATGGAGCAAACCGGGCGCTACTGTAACATCCCAAGAAGTGAGAGATTCTGCATCTGGGGAGAACAAACAGTGGAAGACATTGAACATTTCTTAATTGACTGTCCAGCATATACTGAACTGCGAGACAGATATTTACATCCAATATTATCCAACTGCAGGTCCCCCAACAGAAATGATATTCTGACATCCCTCTTGCAAGGGCAGGAAAGATCCAGCATAATCAGAGTAAGCCTTTTTATTCTGAAAACTATTAAGAAAAGAGCAGATTTCCTGAAAGAAGAACCAGGAAAATAAGATTATAAATAGGTCAGCTGTTGTCCTCACCTTTTTGCCTTGTTTTTTACTCATGTTCTATTTTGAAATGGTCATATGACTGATCAAATAAATAAATAAATATTATATTATTATACTTTGCATAATGGGTTGAGCCGCCCCTGTCACTAAACTAAAAAATGTGATACGAATATTGAGAACTGGGAGATCCTGGTACTTGAGTGTTCTATCCAGAGGTCAGTTGTGACCAATGGTGATTTGGATTTTGATGAGGCACAACTATGGGGAGAAAGGAAACAACATGCCAAGAGGAAGGAGGTGTGCCAAGCAAACCCCTGTTGTGACCGCCTTCCTTCCACCTGGAAACCTGTGTTCTCAATGGGAATGATATGTGGAACCGGAATCCTCCAGTTATTGACAGATCCACTGCTAAGACTAACAATCCTATTTGGCTAGGAGTGGCAAAAGAGTGCAGAAGGACCACAGCCTCCCATTCAACCTGACACCTTTTGGCTCCCTTTTGTCCAAAGTGGCTACTGATATTGCAAGAGGTGGGCAAGCAGGGCTGGCTTTCCCGGGATGCCACTCAAGGGGACTACAGGCGGAGAGTCTCCCTCCCCAACCTAGCAATACTCTCACTTTCTTTATATACTTGGATTGCAACATCCTTCGACACGAAATCACAATAAAAGGGTAGGGCACCTTTTATTCAGCACTTTTGTCTAGCAGGAGCAGAAGGGTGGATGAAACAGCCCAGCATCAGGTCTTCCCGCTGCCCCCATCCCGGTGCTTTCCCGCTGCCCCCATCCCGGTGCCACAAGGTTCGCTCACATCCCCTAGTCGTCTCACTTGCAGGCTGTCCATCAAAGACACAGTTGCAAAGGCACACACCCCAACCTCGTCCAAGAGAAGCAACAACACCTTTGCCAATCATTTCCCTTCTCATCCAAGGCAAGACATCAGAAACAGACAGGAGGGAGGGAGGAAGAGGCATAGCAAGTCCTATGAGGGTTAATGAGTAGGCATGCTCTGTGCCCGGAGGGAGCATCAAGAGCTGGCAGAGTTCCTCACTAACACCTGTGGATGGCTGGACTGCACGTTTAGTTTCCCACCTTGCAGAGCGCAACCTGAATACAGGAGAAATATTTTCGCCATGGGAAATGGTCCTCAGTTGCATCATCATGTGCAGGAGGAGGGGGTGGTGGTAAGACTCCCCTCTCAAATTCTCAGAGGGGAAAGGCTCTGGCAAGACCTGCTGCTTCCTTGCCCACTTCCACTCGCTCTCCCGAATCCTGCAGGACCATCCTTCTGCTACTCCAAGCACTTCCACCAGAACCAAGGCTCCAAACTCAGTTCTGCCTCAGCCCCATGGGTGTCACATCGCCACACAAGGAGAGGCATGGTGGCACTTCTCCGACCTCCGTGCAACTGCCCCAGCGTCATTCTTGCAAGAACCCCTCAGGAAATCAGTCAACTGAGGAGGAAAGAGGCATCTCTTCCACCAGGTCAGGACCAGTGTCATCCCTCTTCCCATCTATATTGCCATACAATGGAAGTGGCCCATGCAGACCAAGCCTGGGCAGACCTGGCCCGTCCCTCACTCCCTGCCATTCCCTGCCTCTAAGTCCCACCAGCCCCATGGGTGTCACATCGCCACACAAGGAGAGGCATGGTGGCACTTCTCCGACCTCCGTGCATCTGCCCCAGCGTCATTCTTGCAAGAACCCCTCAGGAAATCAGTCAACTGAGGAGGAAAGAGGCATCTCTTCCACCAGACCAGGACCAGTGTCATCCCTCTTCCTATCTATATTGCCATACAATGCAAGTGGCCTGTGCAGACCAGACCTGGCCCGTCCCTCACTCCCTGCCATTCCCTGCCTCTAAGTCCCACCAGCCCCATGGGTGTCACATCGCCACGCAAGGAGAGGCATGGTGGCACTTCTCCGACCGCCGTGCATCTGCCCCAGCGTCATTCTTGCAAGAAACCCTCAGGAAATCAGTCAACTGAGGAGGAAAGAGGCATCTCTTCCACCACGTCAGGACCAGTGTCATCCCTCTTCCCATCTATATTGCCACACAATGCAAGTGGCCCGTGCAAACCAGGTCTGGGCAGACCTGGCCCGTCCCTCACTCCCTGCCATTCCCTGCCTCTAAGTCCCACCAGCCCCATGGGTGTCACATCGCCACACAAGGAGAGGCATGGTGGCACTTCTCCGACCTCCGTGCATCTGCCCCAGCGTCATTCTTGCAAGAAACCCTCAGGAAATCAGTCAACTGAGAAGGAAAGAGGCATCTCTTCCACCAGACCAGGACCAGTGTCATCCCTCTTCCTATCTATATTGCCACACAATGCAGTCAAGTGGCCCGTGCAGGTCTGGGCAGACCTGGCCCGTCCCTCACTCCTTGCCTGCCTGCCGGCGTTTCGGACTCCAACTCCCACAATTCCTAACATCTCTTTGGAGCTATTGTGCGGGGAGGGGAAGGGCCAAGGTTGGCCCAGGCCTGGTTTCCCTTCACCGCTCCCAGAGGCAGGAACTTTGTCAGGTGAGACCTCTCCCCTCCGCCCTTTCGGGCCACCGTGCCGTGGGGAGGCAGCCCTGGCTCCCCCCTCCCTTCTTTCTTCTGCTTCTGGACCTGCCGCCGCTGCCACCTGTTCTCCACCCGGGAATGCTGCCCTTTCCGGGGAAGTCCCACCCGCAAAGGAGCGCGGAATGAGAAGGCGGGGGAGGAGGGGGGTCCTCCGTGGAAGTTGAGGGAAAGCCAAGGGGAGGGACGTACCTTCCACCCGGCGGAGCTGTTGCTGTCACCCTTGTCCTTGAAGTAGGGCACATAGCGGACCATCCAGTCGTAGATCTGCGAGAGCGTGAGGCGCTTCTCCGGGGCGCTCTCGATCGCGCGGGTGATGAGATCCGCGTAGGAGAGGTTCCCCCAGGCGTTGCGCCGAGAGGTCTTGGCCTTCCGTAGCTGCTGCTGCTGATGCTGCTGCCCTGGCTCCAGCGGGGAGGCGGAGGAGGCGGCGGGCGGAGGCGGCGGGGGAGGCGCTACCGGGCCGGACCCCCCGCCACCCCCGCCACCCCGCTCGTGGGCGCTCTGCCCGGGCCGCCCCCCGCCTCCCTCGACCCCCTCGCCCTCCTCGTCCTCCTCCTCCTCCTCGGCGCCGGGGAAGCCCGGCTGTGGCAGCGGCCAGGTGCAGGAGCGCGGGCGGCTCCGCGGCTCGAAGTCCGGGTCCACAGCCACGGGGCGGACAGGCGGCGCCTTCTCGCCCATGCTCCGCCGAAGGAAGGGAGGCAGGCAGGAAGACAGGCAGGCTCCCTCGCTCGGCACGATCTCCGCGGCCTCAGTGAGCGGCGTTCCGCGGCGGCGGCGGCATCAGAAGGAGCAGCAGCATCGCCCCGAAGTGGGTCGGGAGGGGGGAGGGGCCTGGGAGGGGGAGGGGCGTCTCGAGTGGAGCGGGTGGGGGGCTTCAGCAACGCAGGAGGTGGAGGAGGAAGGGCAGAGCTCCCCCCCCCCGTCCCCCTCTCGGAGCGTTCCTCTGGCGGGGCTGCCCTCTGTGCCTCCCTGGCTGCGCACCTGTGCGGCCTCCTCCTCTCCCGCCGCGCCCTCCTCCTCCTCCTCCTCCTCTCGATGGTGCTGCCGCGCTCCCAAACGGGCGCCGCCTCTCTCTGGGCAGCCGGCAAACATGCAATCTGCTCCGGAGGGAGGAGGAGGAGGAGGAAGATGCGGCGGCAGCGAGAGGCACGCGCGGGAGCAGCGGAAGGGAGGGAGCCGCCAGACGAGGAGCCGGGGAGGGGGCGTGGCCTGGGCCGCACCTGGCGCGAGCGGGGCGGGAGGAGGAGGAGGAGGAGGAGGAGGTGCTCTCCTCGGCTGGCGCTGCCTGCCTCTCCACTCCTCTCCAGTCCAATCACGTGATCACAACAAGCCGGGTTTTCCCTGGCGGCGGGCAGGCGTGCGGGCTTCCCCCGCTAGGGTTCCTTCCCCGCCGGCCCACCTGAGCGGACTCTTCTTATTATTAGGTTCTTGTGGGTTTTTTCGGGCTATAGAGCCATGTTCTAGAGGCATTTCTACGTATTCTCCCCTACGAACCTACGTATTCTCCCCTACGAACGTATTCTCCCCTACGAACCATCAAGACCACTAAGATCGTCTGGAGGGGCCCTTCTCTCGGTCCCTCCGCCTGCACAAGCACGGCTGGTGGGGACGAGGGACAGGGCCTTCTCGATGGTGGCTCCTCGACTTTGGAACTCCCTGCCATTAGAGATCAGAACTGCCCCCTCCCTCATGACGTTCAGGAAACTAACAAATACCTGGTTGTGGAACGCGGCATTTGACAACTGATTTAATTCTTTGCCCACATGAAAGGAGGATGATGAATGGGATTATGATGGTGTCGGGCGAGTTGGCTCTTTTAACTGTGATGATAATGTTTTAACGTGTATAGTGCTGATATTTTAACCGTGTAATGAAGTGGCATTGTGTTGTTGTATATTTTTTGTGTGTTAACACATGTTGTGAACCGGTCCGAATCCCTCTTTGAAGGTGAGAGGGTCGGTTTATAAAACCTCGAAATAAATAAATAAATAATAAAATAAATTTCTCCTGACGTTTCGCCTGCATCTATGGCAAGCATCCTCAGAGGTGTGAGGTCTGTTGAAATTAGGACAATGGGTTTATATATCTGTGGAATGGCTGGGGTGGGGCAAGGAGCTCTTCCCTGCTGCAGTTAGGTGTGAATGTTTAGCTGATCACCTTCATTAGCATTTGAAGGCCTGCCTGCGCCTGGGAAAATTGCTGGGAGGTGTTAATCTGTGCCTGGTTTTTTCCTCTCTGTTGTTTAGCTGTTATAATTTTAGAGTTTTTTTTAATACTGGTAGCCAGATTTTGTTCATTTTCATGGTCTCTTCCTTTCTGTTGAAATTGTCCACATGCTTGTGGATTTCAATGGCTTCTCTGTGTAGTCTGACATGGTGGTTGTGAGAGTGGTCCAGCATTTCTGTGTTCTCAAATAATATGCTGTGTCCAGGCTGGTTCATCAGGTGCTCTGCTATGGCTGACTTCTCTGGTTGAAGGAGTCTGCAGTGCCTTTCATGTTCCTTGATGCGTGTCTGGGCAATGCTGCGTTTGGTGGTCCCTATGTAGACTTGTCCACAGCTGCATGGTATACGGTAGACTCCTGCAGAGGTGAGAGGATCCCTCTTGTCCTTTGCTGAACGTAGCATTTGTTGGATTTTCTTGGTGGGTTTGTAGATTGTTTGTATGTTGTGTTTCCTCATCAGCTTCCCTATGCGGTCAGTGGTTCCCTTGATGTATGGCAGGAACACTTTTCCTCTGGGTGGAACTTCATCTTGACTCTCGTGGCTTGTTCTTGGTCTTGCAGCTCTTCTGATGTCTGAGGTGGAGTATCCATTGGCCTGGAGAGCCCAGTTGAGGTGGTTCAGTTCATCTTGGAGGAGGAGGGGTTCGCAGATTCTTTTTGCATGGTCTGCCAAGGCTTTAATGGTGCTTCTTTTTTGACTTGGGTGATGGTTGGAGTTTTTATGTAGATATCTATCTGTGTGTGTGGGTTTTCTGTAGACGGTGTGACCCAATTGTTGATCTGGTTTGCGGATGACTAGGACATCTAGAAAAGGCAGTCTTCCTTCATTTTCTTTTTCCATGGTGAACTGGATGTTCTCCCATTGTCCTAGTTCCAACAGACCTCACACCTCTGAGGATGCTTGCCATAGATGCAGGCGAAACGTCAGGAGAAATGCCTCTAGAACATGGCTCTATAGCCCGAAAAAACCCACAAGAACCTAGTGATTCCAGCCATGAAAGCCTTCGACAATACATCTTATTATTATTATTAGGCCTGGGTAACAACGGAAAAATTTGTTTCTAAAATCGATTCGTTTTTTGGGGTTTTTTGCGTTTCGATATTTAAAAGAATTCCGATTTTTTTTTTAAAAAAAGTTCGATATTTACAAAATTTCGTAAATGGTAAAAAAAAATTACAAAACAATAACGAAACAATAACGAATCGATTCGTTAATGGCGGACGCGACCGCGCAATACGCTAAAAAACCTCCAAATGGGACAGGGGGGACTTCTGAAGCTTCCCTCTCCCTCTGTTGTTGACTGTTGGTGTGATATTATTATTTTTTTCACTAATTAAACAAAAAACAACTATAAAACTTGCCCCAGACATGCGGAAATAATAACGAAACGACCTCAAACCAATAAGGAAACTAATACATAACGAAATACGAAGCATTTATGAAACGAATTGAAAAATTCGTTTCGTTTTTAAGTTGCTCCAGAATGGTTCGTTATCGCTTCGTTAACAAAAAAAAAACGAATTTTTAACGAATTACGAATTAACGAAACGAAACCGCCCAGCCCTATTATATATTATAACTTTATTTGTACCCTGCTAGCATCTCCCAAGGGATTCAATGCGGCTTACAACAGGCCGGAGCCCAACACAATACAACAATACAATACATAGCAAATAAAACAGAGCAGAAAACAATAACAGTAGCAGTACAACATGACATTATTAAAAACTGAGCCGGCCAGGAGTAGGGTACAGGGTTAAAAGTGCTGAAGTGTCAGAGGGATAAGGGATTAAAATATAGGGGCAGTGTGCGGTGAGGGTGATCTTGACTCTACTAAAGTGCTTCTGGGCTTTGGTAGTGGGGTTCCTAATCTGAGAAGGCACGTTGGAACAGCCAGGTTTTCAGGTTCTTTCTGAAAACCGTCAAGGTAGGGGCCTGTCTGAGATCTTTCGGGAGGGCATTCCAGAGGCGGGGGGCCACCACAGAGAAGGCCCTGTCCCGCGTCCCCACCAAACGCGCCTGCGATGTGGGCGGGATCACGAGCAGGGCCTCTCCTGATGACCGGAGTGAGCGTGTGGGTTCGTAGACTGTGATGCGGTCTCACAGGTAGGGTGGTCCCAAATCACCCTACCTCCCTTGTGCCCACTTTGGCCAGTGAAGCCTCGCTCCCCCGAAGGCAGACGAGCCAGTGGGGTGAGGGTGCTGCGTCCCCTCGTTTAGCAACGAGAGGGAGGCAGAACTGTTAGGAAACAACAGCCAACACCACCCGAGTGGGCACCTCCGTGGCGATGTCCAGTCGGGGCCCACCGGCATGGCGACAGCGTCTCTGCCTCGAGCTGTCATGCAGGTCAAGGTAGCGCATTCCACGCTATGACGATGCTCGTGACCAGAGGCGGCCCTAGGTAATTTTCAACGGTAAGCACCTCTCTTAGGTTCATACTACTTAAGGTTCCTCAGCACTGAAGCCCAAGGATTCAAACCTGTCTCTTCAACTACGGCCAAGTAACCAAACACAGAGAAATGATTATAGCGGGAAAACATGAATCTGGAAGTCAGTACTGCTCATGAGGCTGTTCTTAAACCCAAGGCAAACTGGGCTTGTGAAGCCCACCTGAATCTGCGTAGTGTTTATTATAGTCTGAATCTCTGATCACTGACTCCCAAAACAGTTACCATAATTTATCCCCAACTTCAGAAAGGAAAACGGAATGTCAGTGGACAATAAAAGAAATCTGAAGATGGGCTGAACACTAAACAGAGGCGGCCCTAAGTAATTTTCAACGGTAAGCAAACAGTATTTTGGTGCCCCCCCCCCCCCCAACCAATCATTGATATATATTTTCTGTTCGTTGTGGGAGTTCTGTGCGCCATATTTGGTTCAATTCCATCATTGGTAGAGTTCAGAATGCTCTTTGATTGTAGGTGAACTATACATCCCAGTAACTACACTTGTTGCACTTGCTCCCTTGCCTGGCCCGCTTTGGGTCCGGAGGCATGCCTGAAGACCCCGGCGTGTGCACCAAAAGTCACCTCTTCTCCTGACTTTCTCCTCAGCCATTGGGACCAAGAGAGAGAAAGAGAGGTGGAGATGCCCACCTTTCCTGAAGGTAGGTGCAAAAACAAAGGAGGGAGCGGAGGTGGGAGATACCTCCAGCCGGAGGGGCTCTCTCTCTCTCTCTCTCTCTTGGTCCCAATGGCTGAAGAGAAAGTCAGGAGAAGAGGCGACTTTTGGTGCGCACGCTGGGGTCTTCAGACACACCTCCGGACCCGAAGCGGGCCAGGCACGGCAGCTCCGCCCCTTGGCCCACCCACGGATTGGGGAGAGGAGAGGAGGCGGGTGGAGCGCCGGGGGATCGGGAAAGGGAGCTGGTCATGGGGAAGGGATCGAATGCGGAGAACGATTGAGCGCTGGCTCTGCTCATTCACCCGGTGGCTGGGTGGGCACCTCCGTGGCGATGTCCAGTCGGGGCCCATGGGCATGGCGACAGCTGTCATGCAGGTCAAGGTAGTGCAATCCACGCTATGACGATGCTCGTGACTGCTTGGGGGAGGAGGGGCAGGGGTGGCTCGTCCATTACGCGAAGTAAGCGGTCGCAGAACACTTTTTTTTGCCAGGGGTGCAGAGGCGCCTCTGTAAATGCCCCTCGACCGCCACTTGAGGAGCGCCCTCTCAGCTCACAACAGCCCTAGCAGTCTGGGGGGAGCCTCGGCTTTCTTGCCTTGCTGCCGGGCGATCCTCTTCCCAAAGGGGCCGGGCCCTTGAGCCTCGCCTAGCCCCTCTCGTTCCTGTTCCACCCGGCTACCAGGTGCGTGAGCAGAGCCGGCGCTCAATCGTTCTCTCCGTTGGATCCCTTCCCCATGACCAGCTCCCTTTCCCGATCCCCCGGCGCTCCACCCGCCTCCTCTCCTTTCCCCAATCCGCGGGTGGGCCAAGGGGCAAAGCCGAAGCGCGCCTGGCCCGCTTCGGGTCCGGAGGCGTGTCTGAAGACCCCAGCGTGTGCACCAAAAGTCGCCTCTTCTCCTGACTTTCTCTTCAGCCATTGGGACCAAGAGAGAGAGAGAGAGAAAGCGAGCCCCTCCGCCTGGAGGTATCTCCCAGCTCCGCTCCCTCCTTTGTTTTTGCACCTACCTTCAGGAAAGGTAGGAGCCCCCGGTGGCACAGTGGGTTAAAGCACTGAGCTGCTGAGCTTGTTGATCAAAAGGTCGCAGGTTCGATTCCAGGGAGCGGCGTGAGCTTCCGCTGTCAGCCCTAGCTTCTGCCAACCTAGCAGTTCGAAAACATGCAAATGTGAGTAGATCTGGGGAGAAGGTAACGGCGCTCCATGCAGTCATGCCGGCCACATGACCTTGGATGTGTCTACGGACAACGCTGGCTCTTCGGCTTAGAAATGGAGATGAGCACCACACCCCAGAGTCAGACATGACTGGACTTAATGTCAGGGGACTACCTTTACCTTACCTCAGGAAAGGTGGGCATCTCCACCTCTCTCTCTCTCTCTCTCTTTCTTGGTCCCAATGGCTGAGGAGAAAGTCAGGAGAAGAGGTGACTTTTGGTGCACACGCCGGGGTCTTCAGGCACGCCTCTGGACCCAAAGCGGGCCAGGCAAGGGAGCAAGTGCGGCAAGTGTAGTTACTGGGTTGTATAGTTCACCTACAATCAAAGAGCATTCTGAACTCCACCAATGATGGAATTGAACCAAATATGGCACACAGAACTCCCACGACGAATAGAAAATATATATCAATGATTGCTTGGGGGGGGGGGGGGCAAAATATTGTTTGCTTACTGTTGAAAATTACCTAGGGCCGCCTCTGAGCATTCTGAACTCCACCAATGATGGAATTGAACCAAATATGGCACACAGAACTCCCACGACGAACAGAACATATATATCAATGATTGGTTGGAGCGGGGGGGGGGGGGGGCGTCAATATACTGTTTGCTTACTGTTGAAAATTACCTAGGGCTGCCTCTGAGGAGGGGAGGGGGGCTGGGGCTTGCCCGCAAAGAGGGTCCCCCCGCCACAGCCTCCTTCGGGCGTAGGCCTCCCCTCGGCACCATAGACCATGCTTTGAGACCCCCCCCCCCCGGCCTAGCCCCGCTGCCACGAGGAATCAACGGGGTTCAGGGTTCGAGAGAGGCCAAGCCGGATTGAGGAGACCCCCCCCCCCCCACTCGCCGCCTCGCTCCCTTTCCACCGCCTTCCCCTGCTCCTCCGGCGAGCGTGACTCTCCCCCGCTCGAGGGCAGCCTCCCGATAGCAAGGAAAGAAGGGGCACCGGCCGGCTTTCGGCGCCCTCCCATTGGCCGTTCCGAAAGGGGGCGGGCCCGCAGAGGTGGCGGAGGGAACCTCCCTGAGTGACGCCTCTCTCCTTGATTTACCCGCCGGTAACCCAGGGCGACGGGGCTCCGCTAACCACCAGCCGAGCCGAGCCACGCCCACTCGTGACGCGACATGCGACGCCCCGCCCCCACCCCTTTCTCCACCTGTAATCGAAGGAACGCCGTAGTCGCCAGCAGGGTGGGTGGGGGGGCGACGTGTGTCCACCGATGAGGCCCACTCGCGGGGACTTCCGCAGCGCCCATCTCCAAATAATTACGACCCTCCGAGAAGCGCGCCTCTGCCCGCGGCGCTGCCTGCTCGCATCTCCGCTGGGAAGTCCTCGGAACAAGGCGCTGGAAGGGTCGCCAGGAGCCACCCCCCGCGCCATGCAGGGAAAGCGCCATCAGAGCCCCGAAAGGTACCCACCCAGCCTCTGTTTCCAAGCCTCCAAGGAAGGACTCCGAGGCAGAGAGTTCCACTGCTGAACAGCCCTTCTTACAGTCAAGACGTTCTCCCTCATGTTCAATGGAATCTCCTTCCCTGTCATTTGCGCCCAAGGCTCCATTGAGTCGTAGTCTCAATCGAGCCTTGCTCACTCTTCCTTGTGACTCCCTGTCACACAGGCATGTAGCCGGGGGGGGGGGGGGGGGCTTGAGGGGCTTCAGCCCCCCCCCCCCCCGAAATTCTCATGGTGGTTCACAAAAAGGCCTTACTGGTGCATTATTTAAACTATTATGTTTATTCATATCATGATCTGATCACCCTACTCAATATATCCCATATGCATGGGGGTATTGGGGTAATGATACAAAACGTTTTGCTAGGGTAGACCCTCTTTCACTCAGACTCAGCCCCTCCCCCAAAACTCAGCCCCCACCAAACCCCCCCCTGAAAAATTTTTACCCCCCCCCCCCCGAAACGAAATCCTGGCTACGGGCCTGCTGTCACATATTTATGTATACAAGTCTCTTCTCCTCTCTCCTCTCATCCTTCTCTTCTGAGGCTGAACAGACCCAGTTCCTTAAGACATTCCTCAGCGGGATTATTCATGATCTCTAGGTCATAGAATCATAGAATCAAAGAGTTGGAAGAGACCTCATGGGCCATCCAGTCCAACCCCCTGCCAAGAAGCAGGACTATTGCATTCAAATTACCCCAGACAGATGGCCATCCAGCCTCTGTTTAAAAGCTTCCAAAGAAGGAGCCTCCACCACACTCCGGGGCAGAGAGTTCCACTGCTGAACAGCCCTTCTTACGGTCAAGACGTTCTCCCTCATGTTCAATGGAATCTCCTTCCCTGTCATTTGAGCCCAAGGCTCCATTGAGTCGTAGTCTCAATGGAGCCTTGCTCCCTCTTCCTTGTGACTCCCTGTCACATATTTATGTATACAACTAAGGCTCCTCTCTCCTCTCATCCTTCTCTTCTGAGGCTAAACAGACCCAGTTCCTTAAGACGTTCCTCAGCGGGATTATTCATAATCTCTAGGTCATAGAATCATAGAATCAAAGAGTTGGAAGAGACCTCATGGGCCATCCAGTCCAACCCCCTGCCAAGAAGCAGGACTATTGCATTCAAATTACCCCTGACAGATGGCCATCCAGCCTCTGTTTAAAAGCTTCCAAAGAAGGAGCTTCCACCACACTCCGGGGCAGAGAGTTCCACTGCTGAACGGCTCTCACAGTCAGGAAGTCTTTGATCCTTTCAGTCGCCCACTTCTTCTGGACTCCTTCCAGCTTAGAGTCAATCTCTCTTGAACTACTTTGCCCAGAATTGGACTCAGTGTGATTCCAGGTGAAGAGACCAGACCAAAGCAGAAGAGAGAGGCACCAGGACTCCTTTGGGTGCAGCCCAAAATCCATTGGTTTTTTTAGCTGCTGCATCACACTCTTGCCTCGTTGGATTGTTGAAGGCTTTCATGGCTGGAATCACTGGGTTGTTGTAGGTTTTTCCAGGCTATATGGCCATGTTCTAGAGGCATTTGTCTCCTGACGTTTCACTTGCATCTATGGCAAGCATCCTCAGAGGTAGTGAGGTCTGTTGGAAGTAGGAAAATGGGTTTATATATCTGACATGGTGGTTGTGAGAGTCAGACCACAGAGAAGCTATTGAAATCCACAAGCATGTGGACAATTTCAACAGAAAGGAAGAAACCATGAAAATGAACAAAATCTGGCTACCAGTATTAAAAAACTCAAAAATTACAACAGCAAAACAACAGAGAGGAAACAATCAGGCACATCAAATCACTCTCAACAAAAGATTCCCCCCAGGCACTTCCAAGCCATAAAATGCTAATCAAGGTGGTCAGTTGAAACATTCACAGCTAGCTCCAGCAGACAAAAGTCCTTTGTCTCACCCTGGTCTTTCCACAGATATATAAACCCTTTTTCCTACTTCCAACAGACCTCACTACTCTGAGGATGCTTGCCATAGATGCAGGCGAAACGTTAGGAGAAAAATGCCTCTAGAACATGGCCATATAGCCCGGAAAAACCTACAACAACCCTCTTGGCTCATGTTCAGGTTCCCCATAATTATGTTGCGGAGCCCGGCATCTCCCATCCTGTATCTGCGCATTTTATTTTTTCTGCCGAAGTGTCATATCCAACATTTCTCCCTGTTGAAATTCCTTTTGTTAGTTGTGGCCAATCAGCTCACTAATCTAGGGCACTTCATCCGTGACTATGAAGAAAGGCCAAGAAACCTTTCCTCCCTAGATGCCCCTTTTCCAATGTTATATTTCTGTGACAGTCACTTAATATTTCTCTCCCAAGTAGTGTTCTATGTCTTATTTCTGTTTTTCTTTTTGTAAATTATATCAAAGGAGGGTAGGTTTCCATGACTTTATATTTCTAAGATACTCTGAATCATAGAATAGAATCATAGAATCAAAGAGTTGGAAAAGACCTCATGGGCCATCCAGTCCAACCCCCTGCCAAGAAGCAGGAATATTGCATTCAAATCACCCCTGACAAATGGCCATCCAGCCTCTGTTCAAAAACCTCCACCACACTCCGGGGCAGAGAGTTCCACTGCTGAACGGCTCTCACAGTCAGGAAGTTCTTCCTCATGTTCAGATGGAATCTCCTCTCTTGTAGTTTGAAGCCATTGTTTCATGTCCTAGTCTCCAGGGAAGCAGAAAACAAGCTTGCTCCCTCCTCCCTGTGGCTTCCTCTCACATATTTATACATGGCTATCATATGTCCTCTCAGCCTTCTCTTCTTCAGGCTAAACATGCCCAGCTCCTTAAGCCACTCCTCATAGGGCTTGTTCTCCAGACCCTTGATCATTTTAGTTGCCCTCCTCTGGAAACATTCCAGCTTGTCAATATCTCTCTTGAATTGTGGTGCCCAGAATTGGACACAATATTCCAGGTGTGGTCTAACCAAAGCAGAATAGAGGGGTAGCATTACTTCCCTAGATCTAGACACTATGCTCCTATTGAAGCAGGCCAAAATCCCATTGGCTTTTTTTGCCGCCACATCACATTGTTGGCTCATGTTTAACTTGTTGTCCACGAGGACTCCAAGATCTTTTTCACACGTACTTCTCTCGAGCCAGGCATCCCCCATTCTGTATCTTTGCATTTCGTTTTTCCTGCCAAAGTGGAGTATCTTGCATTTGTCACTGTTGATCTTCATTTTGTTAGTTTTGGCCCATCTCTCTATTCTGTCAAGATCGTTTTGAATCCTGCTCCTGTCTTCTGGAGTAATGGCTATCCCTCTCAATTTGGTGTTGTCTGCAAACTTGATGATCCTGCCTTCTAGCCCTTCATCTAAGTCATTAATAAAGATGTTGAACAGGACCGGGCCCAGGACGGAACTCTGCGGCACTCCGCTCGTCACTTCTTTCCAGGATGAAGAGGAAGTATTGGTGAGCACCCTCTGGGTTTGTCCATTTAACCAATTACAGATCCACCTCACCGTAGTTTTGCCTAGCCCACATTGGACTAGTTTCCTTGCCAGAAGGTCATGGGGGACCTTGTCGAAGGCCTTACTGAAATCCAGGTACGCTACATCCACGGCATTCCCCGCATCTATCCAGCTTGTAACTCTATCTGCTCACTTCTTTAGTTTTTACTTGCAATAAGAACTGAAGAAGTGAGCAGAGTATCTTAGAAATAAAAAGTCATGGAAACTTACCCTCCTTTGATATAATTTACAAAAAGAAAAAAAGAAACAAGACATAGAACACTACTTAGAATCCTAGAGTTGGAAGAGACCTCATGGGCCATCCAGTCCAACCCCTTTGGGAGAGAAATATTAAGTGACTGTCAAAGAAATGTATAATTTTGCCTGAGGAGGACTAAAAAAGTCGAAACCGGTCGTGTGCTCTACAGACTCAACAGACTGACTTCGCAAGTGGCAGATTTATGTTTAGTTTGCTACTCATTCTGATGTATGAAGCATCAACATTACACTTGTAAATTTGTACTTGTTTGCCCAATATAAATTTATATTTCATATCTGTTTCTTGATTATTGACTTATACATACTGTTGTATTTGTGGGTATAGATTACTTTGGTGTATAATCAGGAACCCATTCAATTTATATACCTTCCAGTCAGAGGCGGCCCTAGGTAATTTTCAATGGTAAGCAAACAGTATTTTGGCGCCCCCCCCCCCAAACCAATCATTGATATGGAGCAGGAACGAGAGGGGCTAGGCGAGGCTCAAGGGTCCGGCCCCTTCGGGAAGAGGATCGCCCGACAGTGAGGCAAGGAAGCCAAGGCTCCCCCTGGACTGCTAGGCCTGTTGTGAGTCGAGGGGGTGCTCCTCAAGTGGTGGTCGAGGGGCATTTACAGAGGCACCTCTGCGCCCCTGGCAAAAAAGTGTACCGCAACCGCTTACTTTGCGTAATGGACGAGCCGCCCCTGCTTCCAGTGAGCTCAGGCCAGAAAGCAAGGCTTTCCTCCCCCGCCCATATCATCACAACAATCCTGCCAAGTAGAGCAAGTGGAAGGGGAGCAACTGGCCCAAGGTTATCAGGAAGTTTCATGAGTCCTTATTTCATATGACTAGCAAGGCCTGCTGCATTGATAATGTAAATACTGGCTCACTGAATTTGCATGCATTTGATGGGTGTTCTCTAGCATGTGTTTATGTTCTAGTGACAACAAAGCTTGAAAAAAAGTTGATCTGAAAAGGGGCTGTGAAGGAACCAGGTTTGGTCCTCCAGTCTAAATACTTAAATATCAAAGCCAGAGCCATCCAGGCCCATGGTGTTTCCAGTGTTTGTAAATAATTGTGAAAGCCGTACAATGAAAACAACCCAACAAGAAAACACCACTCTGGAAGTCAGTTGCGACCAGATTTCATCGCATTTCTGGGGCCTCTCTTGATCTAAGCCAGAGCTTTCCAAATGGTGTGTGTTGGAACACACTAGTGTATCACCTATAGTTCCTAGGTATGTCATGTGAAAGGTGCTCCCCCCCCCCCACACACACACACAGAAAGCTGTTGCTGTTCAAGTGTAGGTACTGTTATGATTGTTATAACTTGCATAATTTGTTGATTGAGTTTCTGTAAATGCCACTAAAATGAATAAGTTTCTAATTAAGAAAAGAAAATCTGTTGACAGCGATGTTTGTGATATACCATATGGAGCAGCTCTAGAAGAAACCATACAATAATCAACTATCATACATGTGAAGTTTATCCAGTAAAGATTATATAAATGCATATATATTACGGAGCCCCCAGTGGTGCAGTGGGTTATACCACTGAGCTGCTGGACTTGCTGACCAAAAGGTCAGCAAGTTGAATCTGGGGAGTGGGGTGAGGTCCCGCTGTTAGCCCCAGCTCCTACCAACTTAGCAGTTTGAAAGCATGGAAATGTGAGTAGATCAGTAGGTATCACTCTGGCAGGAAGGTAATGGTGGTCCATGCAGTCATGCCAGTGGCAACATGACCTAGGAGGCATCTACGGACAATTTATTATTTAGAAGTTTTATATACCGGTCTTCTCATCTCCAAGGAGGGACTCAGGCCGGTTCACAACATGTGTTCATATACAATAATATACAAAAACAACACAGTGCATCATCATTACACATTAAAATATAAGTACAATAAAAACATCATCATCTCATTACGCAAGCCAAGTCGTCAATACAGTCACAGTCACAGTTCATCATCCTCCTTCCATGTGGACGAAGGTTATAGACTCAGCCCTCAAATGCCACGTTCCAAAGCCAGGTCTTTGTTAGTTTCCTGAAGGTCAGGAGGGAGGGAGCAGATCTAATCTCTAGTGGGAGGGAGTTCCAAAGCCGAGGAGCCACCACCGAGAAGGCCCTGTCCCTCTTCCCCACCAAACGCAATTGCGACGGTGGTGAGACCGAGAACAGGGCCCCTCCGGAAGATCTTAATAACCTTGATGGTTCATAGGGGAGAATCCGTTCGGACAGGTAAACTGGGCCGGAGTCGTTTAGGGCTTTATAGGTCAAAACCAGCACTTTGAATTGTGCTCGGAAGCTAATCGGCAGCCAGTGGAGCTGGCGTAACAGAGGGGTCGTATGATCTCTGTACACCGCTCCTGTTAGCAATCTGGCTGCCGCTCGTTGGACTAATTGAAGCTTCTGGGCAGTCTTCAGAGGCAACCCCAAATAGAGAGCGTTGCAGTAGACAACTCTAGCTCTTTGGCTTAGAAATGGAAGACATGACTAGACTTAATGTCAAGAGGAAACATTTACCTTTTTACTTTGTATATATTATACATTAGTTAATATATATATTGTGTGAAACTCTTACAAGAGATTGGTTTGATTTCTGGTTTGCCAGTAAATCTAAATTACCATGTCGCAAAAGGATGCGCATCTAAAAAGCATGTCACCAACATGAAAAGTTTGGATAGCTTTGCTCTAAGCCAGTGTGCACATGATTAGAGCCTGGACCAAAACTCTCAACTGTAAATATTGTTAGGATTATTTATACAGTGCTTTTTCTGTCCACAAAGAGATTCAAAGCAGCTTTCATTGAAAGCATTTCCATACGATTTAGAATCCCCAAACATACAAACATGAAAACAGAATTAAATATCATTGGTATTTCTGTTGGGAATCAGGAGCTGTTAGGCTCAAAAATAACCCTCACTTGGAGTGATTCCACAAAAATATAGCAGAGTGCCAGAAGCACAGTTCATAACCAGCAGAAGCTTACATGTAAAGAGCAAGGATTGGTTTCCATTCAACAAGATGGAATAGGATTGCAGATCCACAACTTCATAGGTTCTAAAAATAATATGTTTATTAAAGTCAAAAGAAATCCATTCTGGATAAGAAAGGTTCTTGGAGCTAACTAGCTTCTCTGAGTTATCTTCTAAGGAAAAGGAAAAATAACAAAATAGCCATCTATATATATATATAAATGCTCTGTGCATAATGAGTACCTTAAAAACAAAAGAACCAATGAACGAAATCACACCAAATTTGGCAACAAAATGTCTCACAGTACAAGGAGTGACCATCACTAAAAAAAATTGTCATTTGGGAGTTGTAGTTCCTGGGATTTATAGTTAATCTACAATCAAAGAGCATTCTGAACTCCACCAACAATGGAATTGAACCAAACTTGGCACACAGAACTCCCATGACCAACAGAAAATACTGGGAGGGTTTGGTGGGCATTGACCATGAGTTTGGGAGTTGTAGTTCACCTACATCCAGAGAGCACTGTGGACTCAAACAATGATGGATCTGGACTAAACTTGGCACAACCACTCAATGCACCCAAATATGAACACAGATGGAGTTTGGGGGAAATAGACCTTGACATTTGGGAGTTGTAGTCACTGGGATTCACAGTTCACCTATAATCAAAGAGCATTTTGAACCCCACGAACGACAGAACCAGGGCAAACTTCCCACACAAAACCCCCATGACCAACAGAAAATAAAGGCCATCCAATTCAACTCCCTTCATCAGGGCAAGAAAACGTAATCAAAGTCCTTCAGACATATCCAGCCATAGAGATAGATAGATAGATAGATAGATAGATAGATAGATAGATAGGGAGTTGTAGCTGTTGGGATTTATAGTTCACCTACAATCAAACAGCATGATAGAATTGAACCAACCGGGGCATACAGGACTCCCGTGACCAACAGAAAACACTAGAAGGGTTTGGTGAGCATTGACCTTGAGTTTGGGAGTTGTAGTTCACCTATATCAAGAGACTACCATGGACTCAAACAATGATGAATCTGGACCAAACTTGGCACGAATATTCCATATGCCAAAATATGAACATAGATGGAATTTGGGGGAAATAGACATTGACATTTCGGAGTTGTACTTACTGGGATTTATAGTTCACCTACAATCAAAGAGCATTCTGTACCCCACCAACGACAGAATTGGGGCAAACTTCCCACACAGAACCCCCATGACCAACAGAAAATACTCAAGGCCATCCAGACCAACTCCTTTCACTGGGGCAAGAAAACATAATCAAAGCCCTCCTGACAAAGAGCCATCCAGCCATAGATATAGACAGATAGATATGATTCACGCACACACAGATATAGTATCATAGAATTGAAAGGAACCCCTAAAGAAGGACAATTCTATGTTGCATGTTCCAGAGTAGGCAAACTCTGGAACATGCAAAACAGACACTCTCCACATCAACACTGACAAAGAAACAACAAGAAATACTGTTTACCCTCAAGCATAAAGACATTACATATATCAGAAACGAACACTTTCTCATTACTTTATTTTCCAGACTGGGCCACAGCAACGCGTGGCAGGGGACAGCTAGTATCTACTACATCTTGCCTAGACAATGGCAAGATGCCTCCTCACTCTAGCAGATCAAAAGAAGAAGAGACCCAGAAAATGGAGATAGGCCACACGGCCAGCCCAGGGCAATAAAAATATCTTTAAAGAGGAAGTTACATTTTCCCTGAAGAGATCAGATTGCTAAGTATTCAAAGGGGGAGGGGATAATGACACGCAGGATGAGCAAGACAAATGAGGGACATGAGAGAAGCCTCCTCGCAGGATTGCAAGACATCCGGGCGTCCCCTGGGCAACGTCTTCGTAGACGGCTGATTCTCTCGCCACAGAAGCGACCAGCATGCAAGCAAGCAAGCAAGACAAATCTTCTAAGCCCCTTCTTAAGGTAGACATGCATAAGGAATTTGGGGAAGGAATCCCTCATTCTAATCTATCTAGGTTACTTACTCATTGAGGGCTAGAGACTTGTACACTATCTGACTATCCCTCTTCTGTTACCTTTAAGAAGAATATATACTAGGGCTAGGTTTGAACAACTCGGTATTATGATGCAAACCGGGTGTTACTGTAACATCCGAAGAAGTGAGAGATTCTGAGTATGGGGAGAACGAACAGTGGAACAAATCGAACATTTCTTCATTGACTGTCCAGCATATGCTGAACTGCGGTACAGATATTTACACCCAGTATTATCCAACTGCAGGAACCCCTAACAGAAATGATCTTCTGACATTCCTTTTGCAAGGAATGCAAAAGGAATGTCTGAAAGCTTTATTCTGAAAGCTATCAAGAAAAGAGCACATTTCCTGAAAGAAGAACCAGGAAAATAAGATTCTGACTGTAAATAAATAGAAGGTCAGCTGCTGTCCTCTTCTTTTTGCCTTGTATTTTATTCGTGTTGTATTTTGAAATTGTCATATGACTGGTCAAATAAATAAATAAATATCATCATGATCATCATCATTGAGGGCTAGAGACTTGTGCAGTCAGGGATGAAACCCAACAATTTTTTTAAAAAAATCCACAGTTGAACTCCATAATAACTTATTCAAAACTAAAAACCACAGCACCCCCTGATTTGACCGTAATCATCTTCATTTTTAAACGTCTGCTAGCATAAAAAGTTTCTATCCTGCCGCCAGAAGGAAGGACAGCCGGGGGGGGGGGGGGGTGTTCTGGCTTCCTTGGGAAGAAGAAGGGAGCTCCAGATACTAGGGGCATTTGCAATCGAGAAGAAGGAAGGAAGGAAGGAAGGAAGGAAGGCCCTGTTCTCTCTCTCTCTCTTTTTTTTTTGGCAATAAATTTTTATTTGGTGTGTGTGTGTGTATATGTGTGTGTGTATATATATATATATTAGGGCTGGGCAGTTTCGTTTCGTTAATTCGTAATTCGTTAAAAATTCGTTATTTTTTTTGTTAATGAAGCGATAACGAACCATTCTGGAGCAACTTAAAAACTAAACGAATTTTTCAATTCGTTTCGTAAATGCTTCATGTTTCGTTATGTATTCGTTTCGTTATTGGTTTGAGGTCGTTTCGTTATTATTTCCACATGTCTGGGGCAAGTTTTATAGTTGTTTTTTGTTTAATTAGTGAAAAAAAATTATAATATCACACCAATAGTCAACAACAGAGGGAGAGGGAGGCTTCAGAAGTTTTTTTAGCGTATTGCGCGATCGCGGCCGCCATTAACGAATCGATTCGTTATTGTTTCGTTATTGTTTTGTAATTTTTTTACCATTTACGAAATTTCATAAATATCGAACTTTTTTAAAGGAAAATTTCGGAATTCTTTTAAATATCGAAACGCAAAAAACCCCAAAAAACGAATCGATTTTAGAAACAAATTTTTCCGTTGTTACCCAGGCCTAATATATATATATATATACACACACACACACACATATATAAAGAGGGGGAAAAGAAAAATATGGTTTCCAAGTAAAGTGGGGGAACATAATATTTTAAAGAAAAGTAGGAAAAACAAAGAGATAGAGATAAAGAGAGGCAGAGAAAAAGAAAAAATGCATTGAATAATAATAATAATAATAGAAAAATGAGTAAAAATAAAATAAAGTCTTGTGATTTCCTTCTAATCCTTCACAAGTTTCACTTTTTTAACTATGTGATCTTCCTAGTTTTTTCTCAATTGTTCACTCTTGTAACCCATATTGATAATTTTATCGGTGTAATGTACTACCCCGGTGGCGCCCCCGGTGGCGCAGTGGGTTAAAGCATTGAGCTGCTGAGCTTGTTGATCGAAAGGTCGCAGGTTTGATTCCGGGGAGCGGTGTGAGCTTCCGCTGTCAGCCCTAGCTTCTGCCAACCTAGCAGTTCGAAAACATGCAAATGTGAGTAGATCAATAGGTACCGCTCCAGCGGGAAGGTAACGGCGCTCCATGCAGTCATGCCGGCCACATGACCTTGGAGGTGTCTACGGACAACGCTGGCTCTTCGGCTTAGAAATGGAGATGAGCACCACACCCCAGAGTCAGACATGACTGGACTTAATGTCAGGGGACTACCTACCTACCTAATGTACTACCGGTGGAACATTTTCAGCCAGTTTTCTTTGATATCGGTTGCATAAGTATAGTTAAGTTTTTTGTTCCACATTTTTTCCCATTCCGCCATTGATATCGACCTTTTAAAATTTTCTGCCCATTTCAGCATACAATTTTTATTACCTCTTCCTCTGTTGACCATTCTAACAATTTATCATATATTTTTGTTATGCTCTTTCTTTCCATTTTCAGAATTTTGTCCCAGAATTCTTCCTTATTACTGAAACCTAATTTTTTTATCCTGATTGTAATTTTCTTTCATTTGTAAGTAGTGTAGCCATGTAATATTGGGGAAATTTTGTTTAAGTTCTTCATGTGATTTTAATGTTGAGAAGTCTTCTTCTAAAATATCTTTAGAGGTTGGCCATTTCATCCAACCTAAAAGTCGTCTTTGTTTGACTTCCATTGGGGATAACCATAGCGGTGTTTTTAAGTAGAAATGTCTTTTGTACCTATTCCATATTCTTAACAGTGATTATCGCACAAAATGATTCCCGACTTTTTTCCCCCTTTTTCTCCCTTTTGTACCAAATATATGTGTGCCTCCACGGTTTCTCCCTCTATTTTCCAGTTGTCAATCATTCTTGTTGCCATAATCTTGGTTTTTTTGATGTTTAGCTACAACCCGGCTTTTGCGCTTTCTTCTTTCACCTTGATTAGAAGGCTCCTCAGCTCCTCCTCGCTTTCGGCCATCAGAGTGGTGTCATCTGCATATCTGAGGTTGTTAATGTTTCTTCCAGCAATTTTCACCCCAGCTTTGCATTCCTCCAGCCCCGCACATCGCATGATGTGTTCTGCATACAAGTTAAAAAGGTTGGGTGAGAGGATGCAGCCTTGCCGTACGCCTTTCCCAATCTTGAACCAGTCTGTTGTTCCGTGGTCAGTTCTGACTGTTGCTACTTGGTCCTTGTACAGATTCCTCAGGAGAGAGACAAGGTGGCTTGGTATGCCCATCCCACCAAGAACTTGCCACAATTTATTATGATCCACACAGTCAAAGGCTTTAGAATTGTATTTCTAGGTGCAAAGATTACGGCAGATGCAGACTGTGGCCAGGAAATCAGAAGACGCTTACTTCTTGGGAGGAGAGCAATGTCCAGTCTCGATAAAATAGTGAAGAGTAGAGACATCAGACTGGCAACAAAGATCCGCCTAGTCAAAGCCATGGTATTCCCTGTAGTCACCTACGGATGTGAGAGCTGGACCTTAGGGAAGGCTGAGCGAAGGAAGATTGATGCTTTTGAGCTGTGGTGTTGGAGGAAAGTGCTGAGAGTGCCTTGGACTGCGAGAAGATCCAACCAGTCCATCCTCCAGGAAATAGAGCCCGACTGCTCATTGGAGGGAAGGATACTAGAGACAAAGTTGAAGTACTTTGGCCACATCATGAGGAGACAGGAAAGCCTAGAGAAGACAATCATGCTGGGGAAAGTGGAAGGCAAAAGGAAGAGGGGCCGACCAAGGGCAAGATGGATGGATGGCATCCTTGAAGTGACTGGACTGACCTTGAAGGAGCTGGGGGTGGCAACGGCCGACAGGGAGCTCTGGCGTAGGCTGGTCCATGAGGTCACGAAGAGTCGGAGACGACTGAACGAATGAACAACAACAACAACATATGTGTGCCAGCCAACACGCAAATCATGTCCCTCTAAAGTAAGTAAATTTTCTCTTTTTAATGTTATCCAGTCCTTTAGCCAGAGCAAAGCACAGGCCTCATGATATATCCTTAGATCAGGGAAGCCAACGCCTCCTCTTGTTTTTTTTATTTGCCAGAACTGAATATTTTATTCTAGTTTTTTTCCCCTTCCACACAAATTTTAATAAGTATTTTGTCCATTCTTTTGTTTTTTTAAGGTTACGAATTATAGGGAGATTTTGAAACAGACATAAAAGCTTCGGGAGAACATTCGTTTTCACTAAAGATATTCTACCTAATAAGGATAGACTTAAATATTTCCACTTTTCAAGATCTTTCCGAATATCCTTCCAAATTGTTTCATAATTATTCGACAGTAGCTGCCCGTTTTTTGAAGAAATCCAAATTCCTAAATATTTAATTTTGGTGGCAATCTGAAGGCCGGTGATGTCTTTCAATTCTTCTTGTTTATCCTTCCTCATATTCTTAGTTAACATGATTGTTTTTTGTTTATTTAGTCTAAATCCAGCCAATTTACCAAATTCTTCCATTTTTGATATCCATTCTTTTATGTTCTCCCATGGGTCTTCAATGATGCCAATTATATCATCTTCGTAGGCTCTTGCCTTAAATTCCTGTTTACCGATTTTAACTCCTTTAATCTTAAAATCTTCTTTTATACTTTTTAATAAATTTTCTAATGGCATGATAAAAATTAAAGGTCAAAGAGGGCACCCTTGTCTTGAACCTTTACTAATTATAAATTCCTCTGAAGTTTGCCCATTTATTTGAATGGACGAACCCAGAGGGTGATTCTCCCCAATGCTTCCTCTTCATCCTGGAAAGAAGTGACGAGCGGAGTGCCGCAGAGTTCCGTCCTGGACCCGTTCCTGTTCAACATCTTTATTAATGACTTAGATGAAGGGCTAGAAGGCATGATCATCAAGTTTGCAGAGGACACCAAATTGGGAAGGATAGCCAATACTCCAGAGGACAGGAGCAGGACTCAAAACTATCTTGACAGATTAGAGAGATGATTGGCCAAAACTAACAAAATGAAGATCAACAGGGACAAATGCAAGATACTCCACTTAGGCAGAAAAAACAAAATGCAAAGATACAGAATGGGGGATACTTGGCTCGAGAGCAGCACGTGTGAAAAAGATCTTGGAGTCCTCGTGGACAACAAGTTAAACATGAGCCAACAATGTGATGCAAAAAAAGCCAATGGGATTTTGGCCTGCATCAATAGGAGCCTAGTGTCTAGATCTAGGGAAATAGTGCTACCCCTCTATTTTGCCTTGGTTAGACCACACCTGGAATACTGTGTCCAAATCTGGGCACCACAACTGAAGGGAGATGTTGACAAGCTGGAATATGTCCAGAGGAGGGCGACTAAAATGATCAAAGGTCTGGAGAACAAGCCCTATGAGGAGCGGCTTAAGGAGCTGGGCATGTTTAGCCTGAAGAAGGGAATGCTGAGAGGAGATATGATAGCCATGTATAAATATGTGAGAGGAAGTCACAGGGAGGAGGGAGCAAGCTTGTTTTCTGCTTCCCTGGAGACTAGGACATGGAACAATGGCTTCAAAATGGCTTCAGAAAGGAGATTCCATCTGAACAAAATGGCTTCATGTTCCATCTGAACATAGGAAGAACTTCCTGACTGTGAGAGCTGTTCAGCAGTGGAACTCTCTGCTTTGGAGTGTGGTGGAGGCTCCTTCTTTGGAAGCTTTTAAACAGAGGCTGGATGGCCATCTGTCAGGGGTGCTTTGAATGCAATATTCCTGCTTCTTGGCAGGCGGTGAGACTGGATGGCCCATGAGGTCTCTTCCAACTCTATATTTCTACGGTTCTATGATTCTAGGTGTCGCCGGTGGCTGGAAGGGCCTTTGCACAACTAAAACTCGTTCACCAGCTGTGATCGTACCTCATGAAGCCTGACTTGACCATGGTGGTCCATGTCTTAGTTACCTCTAGACTGGATTATTGCAATGTACTCTACGTGGAGCTTCAATTGGTTCAACGTTTGGCAGCCAGATTAATAACTGGGGCGAATTACAGGGAGCAGTCAACCCCCCTGTTTAATGAGCTCCATTGGCTGCTGTTCATTTTCCGGTCCCAAATCAAGGTACAGGTCATTACCTATAAAGCCCTGAACGGTTTGCGACCCACCTACCTTCATGACCGCATCTCCTACCACCAACCTGCGCGTCCTCTCCAATCCTCTGGGGATGCCCTCCTCTCACCTCTTCCTTTATTACAGGTAAGACTTGCGGGAACGCCTTCTCCGCTGTGGCTCCCCATCTTTGGAATTCACTACCTGGTGAGATTAGGCAAGCCCCCTCCTTAGCAGACTTCAAGAACAATCTGAAAACCTGGTGTGCCTTTGGAGAGTGATCATTTCATAGAATCATAGAATCATAGAATCAAAGAGTTGGAAGAGACCTCATGGGCCATCCAGTCCAACCCCCTGCCAATAAGCAGGAATATTTCATTCAAATCACCCCTGACAGATGGCCATCCAGCCTCTGCTTAAAAGCTTCCATTTCTGTCTGCACCATCTATAGTGTTGTCTCTATGATGCTGAACAAACAATAATCTCTGACTTGACCTGACCTGACCTGATCAAACCCTGCTAAAATGTCCTCTGAAGCACTTTATCTTCATGCCAGTGCAATGTTGTCCCCCGCATCCCCGATCCTGACACATTACATTGCCCTCTCACCCAGTGTTTTTAAATTTTTAATTCTTTGCAACTGGCCCAGCCCACTGTGATTAATTTTCTCTGTTAAAATTTTCTGATTTTAGATTGTTTTTATATTGTTTGATGCATATATTTATATTAGTTCTGTATTTTATTTTTATTTTTTATTTTCTGCTGTGTTCTTGTTGTATATTGTTTTATTGTACTACTGGGCTTGGCCTCAAGTAAGCTGCCCCGAGTCCTCTTGGGAAGATGGTGGCAGGGTATAAATAAAGATTATTATGATTGTTATTATTATTATGAAATGAATACCACTTTTTTTTTTATTTTGCCATACCATAAATAGGCATGCCACCCTATTCTTAGGCCAAATAATTCCAGTGACTTTTTTTTCTTTTTAAAATGTCATCCCATCTCTAATCCAAATCAGGGAGCAGGCTTCATAATACAATTCTAAATCTGGCATGGATAGACCTCCTCTTTTCTTTTCGTCTGTCAGGTTTTGCAATTTAATCTGGGGCTTTTTCCCTTGCCATATGAACTTGGGGAGTTCATAGAATCATAGAATCATAGAATCAAAGAGTTGGAAGAGACCTCATGGGCCATCCAGTCCAACCCCATTCTGCCAAGAAGCAGGAATATTGCATTCAAATCACCCCTGACAGATGGCCATCCAGCCTCTGTTTAAAAGCTTCCAAAGAAGGAGCCTCCACCACACCCCGGGGCAGAGAGTTCCACTGCTGAACGGCTCTCACAGTCAGGAAGTTCTTCCTCATGTTCAGATGGAATCTCCTCTCTTGTAGTTTGAAGCCATTGCTCTGCATCCTAGTCTCCAGGGAAGCAGAAAACAAGCTTGCTCCCTCCTCCCTGTGGCTTCCTCTCACATATTTATACATGGCTATCATATCCCCTCTCAGCCTTCTCTTCTTCAGGCTAAACATGCCCAGCTCGTTAAGCCGCTCCTCATAGGGCTTGTTCTCCAGACCTTTTATCATTTTAGTCGCTCTCCTCTGGACACATTCCAGCATGTCAATATCTCTCTTGAATTGTGGTGCCCAGAATTGGACACAATATTCCAGATGTGGTCTAACCAAAGCAGAATAGAGGGGTAGCATTACTTCCCTAGATCTAGACACTATGCTCCTATTGATGCAGGCCAAAATCCCATTGGCTTTTTTTGCCGCCACATCACATTGTTGGCTCATGTTTAACTTGTTGTCCACGAGGACTCCAAGATCTTTTTCACACGCACTGCTCTCGAGCCAGGCATTGTCCCCCATTCTGTATCTTTGCATTTCGTTTTTCTCACAGTCAGGAAGTTCTTCCTCATGTTCAGATGGAATCTCCTCTCTTGTAGTTTGAAGCCATTGTTCCGCGTCCTAGTCTCCAGGGAAGCAGAAAACAAGCTTGCTCCCTCCTCCCTGTGGCTTCCTCTCACATATTTATACATGGCTATCATATCTCCTCTCAGCCTTCTCTTCTTCAGGCTAAACATGCCTGAAGTTGTCTGTTCCATTCTTTGAATATTCACATGTTTCTTAGGATTGGAAGGTTTTGAAATAGGAATAACAATTTTGGTAATATATTCATCTTAATAGAGGATATTCTTCTCAATAATGATAGTTTTAGGTTTTTCCAGTTGTCTAAGTCTTTTTTAAATTTCTTCCATTTCAATTTGTAATTGTTTTTCATAAGTTGAGAATGTTTGCTGTTATTATAATTCCCAAATATTTTATCTTAGTTGTTATTTGTAGTGCTGATTTTTCTTTTAGTAAGTCTTGCCCCCTTTTTTTGGTTTTTTTTTTTTTTGTTTTGTTTTGTTTTAAGCACCTCTGTCTGGTCTGGGTTAAGTTTCAGGTTGTTTGCCCTCTTCCAGTCCATGACTGATGACAGGCACTGGTTTAGGGTCAGGACAGATTCCTTGGCTTTATGTGGAAATGAGTAGGAGATTATTTAATGGTTATTTAATATTTAATGGTTATTTTAATTAAGTGATATTTGTCTTTACTGTTCTAATGTAGCACAAATCCTATGTAAAATCATACTACGTGTTTTGACATTAATATTGAAATCTGAAATATATACAGAAATATATATGTCTAGGTTCTTGTGGGTTTTTTCGGGCTATAGGGCCATGTTCTAGAGGCATTTCTCCTGACGTTTTGCCTGCATCTATGGCAAGCATCCTCAGAGGTAGTGAGGTCTATTGGGTCACACCATCTACAGAAACCCACACACACAGATAGATATCTACATAAAAACTCCAACCATCACCCAAGTAAAAAAAGAAGCACCATTAAAGACTTGGCAGACCATGCAAAAAGAATCTGCAAACCCCACCTCCTCCAAGATGAACTGAACCACCTCAACTGGGCTCTCCAGGCCAATGGATACTCCACCTCAGACATCAGAAGAGCTGCAAGACCAAGAACAAGCCACGAGAGTCAAGATGAAGATCCACCCAGAGGAAAAGTGTTCCTGCCATACATCAAGGGAACCACTGACCGCATAGGGAAGCTGATGAGGAAACATAACATACAAACAATCTACAAACCCACCAAGAAAATCCAACAAATGCTACGTTCAGCAAAGGACAAGAGGGATCCCCTCACCTCTGCAGGAGTCTACCGTATACCATGCAGCTGTGGACAAGTCTACATAGGGACCACCAAACGCAGCATTGCCCAAACACGAATCAAGGAACATGAAAGGCACTGCAGACTACTCCAACCAGAGAAGTCAGCCATAGCAGAGCACCTGATGAACCAACCTGGACACAGCATATTATTTGAGAACACAGAAATGCTGGACCACTCCAACAACCACCATGTCAGACTACACAGAGAAACCATTGAAATCCACAAGCATGTGGACAATTTCAACAGAAAGGAAGAGACCATGAAAATGAACAAAATCTGGCTATCAGTATTAAAACACTTTAAAATTACAACAGCAAAACAGCAGAGAGGAAACAACCAGGTACATCTTAACACCTCTCAACAAAAGATTTTCCCAAGCTCAGCCAGGCCTTCAAATGCTAATGAAGGTGGTCAGTTGAAACATTCACACCTAGCTCTAGCAGAGAAGAGCTCTTTGCCCCACCCCAGCCATTCCACAGATATATAAACCCATTGTCCTACTTCCAACAGACCTCACTACCTCTGAGGATGCTTGCCATAGATGCAGGCGAAACGTCAGGAGAAATGCCTCTCTAGAACATGGCCCTATAGCCCGAAAAAACCCACAAGAACCTAGTGATTCCAGCCATGAAAGCCTTCGACAATACAATATATATGTCATCCACATATAGGTGGCACTGCACTCCCAAACTCCGGATGTATAGAAGAACGGCCTTTTTTCTACCCAAGTGCCTCCACCCCCTAACTTCCAATGGTTAGACATAACTATTGCTCTCTGTATGTGACAGTCTTGAGTAACGGCAGCTCCTTGACTTACTCATCCACTCCTGATCTCAGATTGGAGGAGGTTGTATGTTTGTGTTTTGGTTATCTTTGACTGACAGAGAAAGCTTGGTCTCCCCACAACACAGCCAGAGTCCTGCCAGGTGCAGCTGGCACATTAATGGTATATGTCAGGCCAGCCGTTTGCTGTGACTTGGGTTCCTTTGTGTAAGGCTCAGCAGGTTGGGCTGAGGACACTGAAGGCGTGTCTGCTCTTTTGAACGCAGAACACTTGGGCTGGAGACCAGCCAGCTTCCCTCCTGAGCACAGGCCTCTGCCAGCCTGGCCAAGCAAAAGGAGACAGGCCTGGTAGTGAAGCAGCACCAATGCTCTTATCCGAGATGTGCAGGTTCAGAGACGAGGGGGAAGCCAGGCAGTGCCATGCGGCAGTTATGGCCATGCCACTGAGTTGGGATTCAAACTGGAAATGATGCTTTAGGGACATTTGTGGGTAGACCTGGGGCACTGCCAGATAATCTGAGATAAACAGAACGCCTGGGATCAGATCCTGGGATATAGGACCTATCTGGAAGGGCCTTCATATGATCCAGTTCAAAGCAGATATTGTGGATTATCTGCTTTGACAATCGGGATTATATGGTAGACCGGGCCTAGAATGAATGTGGTCCATGCAGTGCAGTTTTCTGAATCAGTGCCCCAAATAAACCCAGGAGCAAGCCTAAAAGTGAAGACATTTAAGATTTTTTTTGGTTGGGCTATATAACTATTTAATTATTATTAAAATATTATAATTATAATTTAATTATAATTAAGGTAGATCATCTGTTGCATTTGCAAGAATTGGGGAAGGGGCACATTTTCTAGGCACTAGATTACAGGTTTTCCTCTCAGGCCCCTTCTACACTGCCATATAATACAGATTACCAAAGCAGGTAATCAACATTATTTGCTTTGAACTGGAGTTTATGAGTCTATACTGCCATATAATCAAGTCAAAGTAGATAATAGGGATTTTATATGGCAGTGTAGATCCAGCCTCATATAGCCCAGCTCAAGGCAGATAATGTGGACTATCTGATTGGATAATCTGGGTTAAATGGCAATGTAGAAGGGGCGACAGAGAAAGGAGGGCAATATTTGCTTTGAACTGGATTATAGGAGTCTACAGTGCGATATAGTCCGGCTCAAAGCAGATAATCTGGATTTTATATGGCAGTGTAGGTGTGGCCTTCAGCTTTAGCGTGGAAGGAAGACAATAACTGCTTTCTCAGGCCCCTTCCATGCAGTTGTATACAATCCACACTGAATTGGATTATATAGCAGGGTGGACTCAAATAGCCCTGTTCAAAGCAGATATTGTGGATTATCTGTCTTGATATTCTGGGTTATATGGTTGTGTGGAAGAGTAGGGAAGTATTGTCGAAGGCTTTCATGGCCGGAATCACTGGGTTGTTGTAGGTTTTTTCGGGCTATATGGCCATGGTCTAGAGAATGCCTCTAGGGAAGGTTAACAAGACACACCACTCAGTTACAGAGCGATGATTCCACTTTTAACTCTCATGGTTCCATAAAATGGAACTCTGGAATGTACAGTTTAGGGAAGGGGTCTTTGGGGCACTCAGGCTCCTTCCACTCAGCTGACTAAAATCCCACAATCCCTGCCTTCTTTTCTTGAAAACAACTCCCTTTACCTTCAAAAGGACTTGCTTCTAGGCAAGGCCGTAGCCAGAAAAAAAATTCGGGAGGGGTTGAAATTTTCGGGGGGAGGGGGGGGTTGAAAATTTTGCGGGGGGGGGGGGTTGAAACCTGCCTTCTAGCTCACGCTGAAGCAAAGAGCACAGCATTGGGCAGAGCAGCCTTCAATAGCCTGCAGCTCCGCCCCTGTCAACCACCTCCACCAAGTCTGGCCTCCTTAATGAGAGCATTCAACACTCCCTGCCCCAACTTGGTTGCTTCACTACATCGGCTATTGCTACAAGTAATGACAGTGTGAATAAATTGTCAATATTTGCTTGAGATAGTGCTTGCAGTTCTGGAGGGACTCTCAATTTTTTGCATCTCATAGTATTATTATGGGGAGTTGGTTAACCAGTTAAAATTCATGAGTAAACCAGGTTTTTTTAAAAAAATCTGAAACATTTCGGGGGGGGGGGTTAACATCTAACCCCCCCCCCCCACGCGCTACAGGCCTGCTTCGAGGTCCATATTGCTTGGAGAACACTGGATAATAACTTCCATTCAGCAGGTCGAGGGGCAAGACATGAAAGGGGTTGATTGGCTTGGAGATGCAAATGACCTTCGCTCTGCCCCCTCCCTCTAGGCAGCGTCTCTCTCTCTGTCTCTCTTCATGCTCGCCCTCTTCCTCTCTCTCTCAATCTTCCTCAGAGGAGCAGGAAGGCTGTCTCAACAGCGTCCCCCAGGAATTAGAGTGGTAAGCAAATGCTTACCTTGAGTAATGCTTGAGCCACGCAGGATTAAGCCGCCCAGGATCATCAGGGTCTTATGACGCCCACCTATGGCCTTGCTCCCCCAAACCCATATACTCTGCTTGCCAGTTAATGACGTTGCAATGAAGGATTGTAATGAAGGAGCTGCTTCCCCTCCACTGTGGATGTGAATTAAGTCTGTGGCTTCACTTCTGACCTGACGGCCTTTCACTTGTGTATTGTGACGGGAGGGTTGTGCCAAAGTTGTTGTGAATAAAGGGTTTCAGTCAGGTCCAGTGCAGAAGACACAATAACATTGCACACAGGCAAGAGGAAAAGAACAGAAAAAATTTACTTTTATCAGCTGAGTTAAAACATCCATAGGGATACCAAGATGCTTGTTTATAAAGCTATTGTCTTCCCAACCCTGCTATACGCCTGCGAGACGTGGACAGTCTACAGACGTTACATGCAATTCCTAGAACAATTCCATCAGTGTTGCCTCCGAAAAATCCTGCAAATCTCTTGGGAAGACAAGTAGACAAATCATAGAATCATAGAATCAAAGAGTTGGAAGAGACCTCATGGGCCATCCAGTCCAACCCCCTGCCAAGAAGCAGGAATATTGCATTCAAATCACCCCTGACAAATGGCCATCCAGCCTCTGCTTAAAAGCTTCCAAAGAAGGAGCCTCCACCACACTCCGGGGCAGAGAGTTCCACTGCTGAACGGCTCTCACAGTCAGGAAGTTCTTCCTAATGTTCAGATGGAATCTCCTCTCTTGTAGTTTGAAGCCATTGTTCCGCGTCCTAGTCTCCAAGGAAGCAGAAAACAAGCTTGCTCCCTCCTCCCTGTGGCTTCCTCTCACATATTTATACATGGCTATCATATCTCCTCTCAGCCTTCTCTTCTTCAGGCTAAACATGCCCAGTTCCCTAAGCCGCTCCTCATAGGGCTTGTTCTCCAGACCCTTGATCATTTTAGTCGCCCTCCTCTGGACACATTCCAGCTTGTCAATATCTCTCTTGAATTGTGGTGCCCAGAACTGGACACAATATTCCAGATGTGGTCTAACCAAAGCAGAATAGAGGGGTAGCATTACTTCCTTAGATCTAGACACTATGCTCCTATTGATGCAGCGTGCTGGAAGAAGCAAAGCAATGCTCCTACGCCATCAACTCCACTGGACCGGCCACATTGTCCAGATGCCCGACCACTGTCTCCCAAAGCAGTTGCTCTACTCCAAACTCAAGAATGGAAAATAGAATGTCGGTGGGCAGGAGAAGAGATTTAAAGATGAGCCAAAACCAACCTTTAAAACTCTGGCATAGACACTGAGAACTGGGAAGCCCTGGCTCTTGACCACTCCAGTTGGAGGTCAACTGTGAACAGCAGTGCTGTAGAATTTGAAGAGGCGTGAATGGAGGGCAAAAGAGAGAAATGTGCCAAGAGGAAGGCACGTCAAGCCAACCCCGACCTGGAAGCCAGTGCCCTCACTGCAGGAGAACACGCAGATCTAGTATAGGGCTCTACAGTCACTCTTGGAAGACAATCCTACTTGGACAATGAGGGATCGCCTAAGTAAGTAAGCAGGCTCCTCATTTAAGTGACTGCACCTTCTCGAATGAAGAGGAGCTGAGTATTACTGGTGGAGATAGCAAGGATTCCCTGGAGTTCATAGCCTAACCAAGCACAACGAGACAAGAAATGTGCATAGTGCCAGAGACAGAATGCAAAAGCCTTTCAACATAAGAAGAAAGCAGTGCTTTTCTCCTGAAGGAGAATCTGACAGAGGTGGCATTTGCTTTCTTTTTCCGAAGATATTTCCCCATTTGGGGACAGCATCTGTCATGAGCTTGAGATCCTGGAAAATTGCGTTCCGTTAAGATGTGGCCCATGTCCTTCCTTGCTCTCCAAAATTTCATCTTGCGTACGGCAGTGGAGTTAGACAGTTCCTTTTCCTGCATAAAATCAGAGTGCAAGTATGCTAATAAACACTTTGATTTATTTCAAGGAAAGGCATGCTTCAGAAAAACAGACTTCTACATTAGAAGCCTTAGAGACCCAGTTTAAAATCCCCACTTAGCCATGGAAAGTCACTGGATGACCTTAGGCAAATCTTACACTGCCCATCTCAGAAGAAGGCAAAGGCAAACCCTCTCGGAAACAGAAGAACGGCCTGCCTCAGGGGAGCGTGCTTGCTCCATCCATGTTCAACATCTACACAAATGACCTGCCACTGCCAGAAGTGACAGAGAGTTTCATCTATGCTGATGATTGTGCCATTACTGCTCAAGCAGGGAGCTTTGAGATGGTAGAACAGAAGCTCTCCGAAGCTCTAGGTGCTCTTACTGCCTATTACAGGGAAAACCAACTGATCCCTAATCCATCTAAAACACAGACATGCGCCTTTCACCTTAAGAACAGACAAGCATCCCGAGCTCTGAGGATTACCTGGGAAGGAATCCCACTGGAGCATTGCAGCGCACCCAAATACCTGGGAGTCACTTTGGACCGTACTCTGACCTACAAGAAGCACTGCCTGAACATCAAACAAAAAGTGGGCGCTAGAAACAACATCATACAAAAGCTGACTGGCACAACCTGGGGATCACAACCAGACACAGTGAAGACATCTGCCCTTGCGCTATGCTACTCTGCTGCTGAGTATGCATGCCCAGTGTGGAACACATCTCACCACACTAAAACAGTAGATGTGGCTCTTAATGAGACATGCCGCATTATTAAGGGTGTCTGCGCCCCACACCACTGGAGAAATTACACTGCTTAGCCGGTATTGCACCACCTGACATCCGATGGGAAGTAGCAGCCAATAGTGAAAGGACCAAGGCAGAGACATCTCCGGCTCATCCCCTGTTTGGGTATCAGCCAGCACGTCAACGACTTAAATCAAGACATAGTTTTCTTAGATCTACAGAGACACTCGCTGGAACACCCCAGCAAGCGAGAGTCCAAAAGTGGCAGGCCCAAACCCAGCACCTCAATTCATGGGTGATACCAGATGAGAGACTCCCCCCTGGGCACTCAGAAGACTGGGCGACTTGGAAGGCGCTGAACAGACTGCGCTCTGGTACCACGAGATGCAAAGCCAATCTTAAGAAATGGGGCTACAGGGTGGAATCCTCGGCATGCGAGTGCGGAGAAGAACAAACCACTGACCACCTGCTGCAATGCAACCTGAGCCCTGCCACATGCACAATGGAGGACCTTCTTGCGGCAACCCCAGAGGCACTCCAAGTGGCCAGATACTGGTCAAAGGACATTTAACCAAATACCAAATTTGCAAAATCTGTGTGGTTTTTTTTTTCTTTTTAATCTCAGTGTTTTGTTTTGCTCTGTTAGAATTGTAATACAATGGTTGCTGATGACACGATAAATAAATAAATCTGAACAAATCTTGCCATGAAATCCCCTAAGGCTCACCATAAATCGGAAACAACAAGAACAAGATCTTACACTGGACTGGAGGAAGGTGAACAGGTTCAGCTTCTTCACACAACAGTTGCCTGAGAGAGCACTGGATAATAACTTCCATTCAGCATCTGCCCCTAGTGTACACAGATGACTCACATGGAACAGAGGATCCAAGTACTCGAGGACCACATTAAGACCCTTAAGGACATTCAGGAACTCGAGTTGTTCTTCGACACCACACAGCACATTGTCCTAGACACGCAACCCACACCGCACCAACATTATGGGGAGGCTCATGAGGAGATCACTTCAGATGTGGACAACCTTCAGGCTTGGAGGAATGTCACCCTTAGAAAGAGACATAGGACCAGGATGCCTCCTCAGAATACTTCTGCTCAGCTGCAGTTACACAACAGATTCCAAATTCTCACAAAACTAACACCTGACCAGGAAATGCAACATCTTGGGGAAGACCAGAATGGCTTAGATACTGATCAGTGGCTCGTCCTTGATCAGTGTGCAGGGGATAGCCCTCACTGGGACAACACTTCACAACATCCACACTTACACCACCATGCAGATGTTCCATCCCCAATCATAGGCCAGGTGCAACAGGAACACACACAGGAGAATGACAGGCTCTTGGATGAATCTCAATGGATTGTACTTGATGAATGCACTGGGGATGTCGAGGAGGAGGGCAACACTTTACACTTTCACAATTCACATCGACAGGATCACTTTTCTGGGGGGCTACACACTACATTGCACAAAAGGGACCCTGTCAATCCTCAAAGTAAGCAGGTCTTGGTAGTAGGCGACTCCCTCCTTAGAGTAATGGAAGCCGCCATTTCCAGACCAGATGGGATGGCTCGAGAAATATGCTACCTCCCGGGGGCAAAAATACACCACATTACTCAGAGGCTCACCAGGCTCCTCAGGCCCCATCACCGTCACCCCCTCATATTGATTCATGTAGGAGCCAATGGTACTGCTAGACATACTTTTCAAAAGATCATAAATTATTTTCGAGCTCTCAGAACAAAGCTAAAACAGTGTAATGTACAGGTGGTCTTTTCATCCCTCCTCCCAGTTGTAAAACACGGCCCTACAAGGGCCAGAAAAATAATACAGGTCAATAACTGGCTAAGAAAATGGTGCTTTGAATGCAGTATTCCTCCTTCTTGGCAGGGGGTTGGACTGGATGGCCCATGAGGTCTCTTCCAACTCTATGATTCTATGAACAGTACTTTATCCACGACAGCAGGGAACCGCCAAAAGGCTAAACTGAGATTTGCACAAACACAACAAGGACCAAGTAGCGAGAGCACAGTAATAAATAAACAGCTCAGGGGAAGGTCCCAGGGACTTACATGTCTTTACACTAATGCACAGAGCATGGGAAATAAACAAGACAAACTCCAACTTTTAGCACAACACCACAAATATGATGTCATAGGCATCACTGAAACCTGGTGAGATGATTCCTATCGCTGGAATGTAGACATCGAAGGCTATAACCTCTTTCACAGAAACTGAACAAAGGGCAGAGGAAGCGGAGTAGCCTTATATGTCAAAACTGTTACACTGCAGAAGATATGCAAGACAGCAATCCGGGAAACCAGCTTGAAGGCATCTGGATAAGAATCAAGGGAACTGGGAATCAAGGGAATCAAGGGACCTGGATAAGAATCAAGGGAACTGGGAATCAAAAAGACCATGTTGTAGGTGTCTACTACAGACCTCCAAGTCAGGACTAAGAACTTGATGAAGTCTTCTGCCAACAGTTGACCAAACAAGCACAAAGAAGAGATATATTGTTTCCCAATATTTGCTGGAAAACAAACTCGGCCCAGAGTACAAAGTCTAACAAATTCCTCGCTTTCCTTGCAGACAGTTTCATGGTCCAGAAGGTAAAAGAGGCAACAAGGGGGTCGGCTACTCTTGATCTCATCCTAACAAATGCGGAGGACCTGATCGATGCAGTTGAAGTGGTCGGATCCTTAGGGGCAAGTGACCATGGGCTCCTGCAGTGTGAGTTACAGAGGAAGACCAAAACGAAGGCAAGTCAAACCTGCATTTTAGCCTTTAGGAGAGAGCCATTGTTCCTTGTCCTAATCTCCATGGAAGCAGTAGACAAGCTTGCTCCCTCCTCCCCATGGCTTCCTCTTACATATTTATACATGGCTATCATATCATATCATAGCTGGAGAAAGTGGAAGGCAAAAGGAAGAGGGGCCGACCAAGGGCAAGATGGATGGATGCCATCCTTGAAGTGACTGGACTGACCTTGAAGGAGCTGGGGGGGGGGGGGACACGGCCGACAGGGAGCTCTGGCGTGGACTGGTCCATGAGGTCATGAAGAGTCGGAGACGACTGAACGAATGAACAACATCATATCTCCTCTCGTCCTTCTCTTCTTCAGACTAAGCATGCCCAGCTCTTTAAGCCGCTCCTCATAGGGCTTGTTCTCCAGACCCTTGATCATTTTAGTCGCCCTCCTCTGGACACATTCCAGCTTGTCAATATCTCTCTTCAATTGTGGTGCCCAGAATTGGACACAATATTCCAGGTGTGGTCTAACCAAGGCAGAATAGAGGGGTAGAATTATTTCCCTAGATCTAGACACTATGCCCCTATTGATGCAGGCCAAAATCCCATTGGCTTTTTTTGCATCACATTGTTGGCTCATGTTTAACTTGTTGTCCACGAGGACTCCAACATCTTTTTTACACGTGCTACTCTCGAGCCAGGTATCCCCCATTCTGTATCTTTGCACTTTGTTTTTTCTGCCTAAGTGGAGTATCTTGCATTTGTCCCTGTTGATCTTCATTTTGTTAGTTTTGGCCCATCTCTCTAATCTGTCAAGATCGTTTTGAGTCCTGCTCCTGTCCTCTGGAGTATTGGCTATCCCTCCCAATCTGGTGTCGTCTGCAAACTTGATGATCATGCCTTCTAGCCCTTCATCTAAGTCATTAATAAAGATGTTGAACAGGACCGGGCCCAGGACAGAACCCTGCGGCACTCCGCTCATCACTTCTTTGCAGGATGAAGAGGAAGCATTGGTGAGCACCCTCTGGGTTCATCCATTTAACCAATTACAGATCCATATTCATTATTTCCATCACTTTCAGTGTCCATCGATCCATCTTTGGTGTTTCTTTACACCTCCACTGTATGGCATAGACTATCTTGCTGCAGAGATCAGAAAAATAAACAAGATTTCTTTGGTTATTTTTTCCTCTTCAATATCTAACATTCCTAAGAAAAAGTATTTTGGCTCTATTTTTATCTTTATTTGTAAAAAAAAAAAATGGATTCTGTCATGTATTTATCTCCAGTATTCCCTTGCTTTATCACATGTCCACCATGTATGATAGAAATCTCCCCACATTTCCAACACTTATTTGACATTTTTAATAGAAATTTGATAGTCTTTGAAGGGTGATGTACCACCTGTATATCATTTTAAGCCAATTCTCCTTAAGGTCAGATGCATATGAATATTTGATTTTTTTATTCCAAATTTATTCCCATTCCTCTAATTTTATGAATGTACCTATATTAGCAGTCCATTTTACCATACAGCGTTTGATTTGTTCCGTTTCCGTGGCCCATACTAGTAGTTTCTTTTATAGTTTAGCCATAGTCTTCCTTTCCAATTGCATAATTCTTTCCAAAAAGGGATCATTTTCTATAAACCCAATCTTTTTGTCCAAATTGAAGTGCTCTTTAATCTGCATATACTAAAACCATGAGATGGTTTTAAATTTTTGATTCAAATCTTCTTGTTTTTTTAATACATGTATTCCTTTTTCCTTAATAAGAATGTCTTTATAGGTTGGCCACGTCTCTCCTCCTAGTTCTCTCTTTCACAAGCCTCAAGTGGTGAAAGTCATCTTCAACCTCAGAAAGATGGAGTGGATGAGGGATTAGAAGGCATCCAACCCCAAATTGGGAAACAAGTCGTCCAGGAATACCTGGCTGCTCTAAATGAGTTCAAGTCCCCAGGGCCAGATCAACTACACCCAAGAGTATTGAAGGAACTAGCGGAAGTCATTTTGGAACCATTGGCAATCATCTTTGAGAGTTCTTGGAGAATGGGAGAAGTTCCAGCAGATTGGAGGAGGGCCAATGTGGTCCCAATCTTCAAGAAGGGAAAAAAGGATGACCCAAACAATTACTGTCCGGTTAGCCTCATATCGATACCAGGCAAGATTCTGGAAAAGATTGTTAAGGAAGTGGTCTGCAAACATTTAGAAACAAATGCAGTCATTGTTAATAGTCAACATGGATTTATCAAAAACAAGTCATGCCAGACTAATCTGATCTCTTTTTTCGGTAGAGTTACAAGCTGGGTAGATGCGGAGAATGCCATGGATGTAGCGTACCTGGATTTCAGTAAGGCCTTCGACAAGGTCCCCCATGACCTTCTGGCAAGGAAACTAGTCCAATGTGGGCTAGGCAAAACTACGTTTAGGTGGATCTGTAATTGTTTAAGTGGACGAACCCAGAGGGTGCTCACCAATGCTTCCTCTTCATCCTGGAAAGAAGTGACAAGCGGAGTGCCGCAGGCTTCTGTCCTGGGCCCCGTCCTGTTCAACATCTTTATTAATGACTTAGATGAAGGGTTAGAAGGCAGGATCATCAAGTTTGCAGATGACACCAAATTGGGAGGGATAGCCAATACTCCAGAGGACAGGAGCAGAATTCAAAATGATCTTGACAGATTAGAGAGATGGGCCAAAACTAACAAAATGAAGTTCAAGCTTTTAAACAGAGGCTGGATGGCCATCTGTCAGGGGTGCTTTCAATACAATATTCCTACTTCTTGGCAGAAGGTTGGACTGGATGGCCCATGAGGTCTCTTCCCACTCTATGATTCTATGATTCTAAATCCCCATCAGAGCTTTTGGGTAGAGCCTATCCTTATATTTTTCCCAAGTTTTTATTGAAGAGGATTGAATAAAACAATTCCCAAAGTTCTTTTCTATTTTTTTTTCTTCCCATATCAAATGTATGCATGCAATCCTCTTCTTAGGTCAAAATCCCTCCAGGGATAGAATCTTCACTTTTTTTAGCGTCATCCAATATCTTATCCAAATTAAGCTACAAGCTTCATAATACAATCTTAAGTCTGGTAGTCCAAACCCTCTTCTTTTTTGTTGTCTATTAAGTTTAATAGTTTTATCCTAGGTTTTTTCCCTAACCAAATAAATTTGGATAGGTCTTTGTTCCAGGTTTTAAATATTTGCCCATTCCTAATTATAGGTAGAGTTTGGAATAAATGAAGCATCTTTGATAATATTTGCATCTTAATTGCTGCAATTCTCTCCATGAGTGAGAAATTCAAAAATTTCCAATTCTCTAATTCCTTTTTGATTTCAGTCCATTTTTGTTCATAGTTATTTTTTAAGTAGTTGAGAGTTTTTCACCGTTATTATTAGACGCAAATACTTTATTTTGGTGGACACCTGTATGTCTATTTCTTTTGCTAATTCTTCTTGTTTCACTTTTGATAAGTTTTTTGTTAATATCATGGTTTTCTTTTTATTTATTCTAAGCCCTGAAATTTGTCCAAATTTTTCAATTTTGTTTAACCAATTTTTTATCTTTTCCATTGAGTTTTCAATAATGCAGGTCTGTGGATGCTCAAATCTTAAATTTGTTTTTCCCAATCTTAACTCCCCTTAATACTGGGTCATCTCTTAATTCATTTAGTTCTGGGATTGTGGCACAGCTGGCTGAGTGTCAGCTGCATTAAGATCACTCTGACCAAAAAGGTCATGAGTTCGAAGCCAGCCTGGGTTGGAGTGGGTTTCCAACCAATTGTGTAGCCTGTTGTCGACCTTTGCAACCCGAAAGAAAGTTGCATCTGTCAAGTAGGAAAATTAGGTACCACCTTAAATTGTGGGGAAGCTAAATTAACTGATTTAAGAGGCCATAAAGAAGACTCTAGCAAAGCATTCCAGCGGGGAAGCATGTGGGGAATGCAGAAGTGGTTCATCAGCATCACAGATGGACGATGAAAGCGACAGCTCCCCTGGCGGCTGGAAAAAGTTAAATAGCCTCTGTGTATGTCTGTATATGTTTGTATGTCAAAAATTGGCATTGAATGTTTGCCATCTATGTGTACACTGTAATCCGGCCTGAGTCCCCTGCGGGGTGAGAAGGGCGGAATATAAAAGCTGTAAATAAATAAAATAATAAATAAATAAATAAATAGTAGAATTTCAAGGGCAAAGATGAATATAAGCGGAGACAGGGGACATCCCTGTCTTGTTCCCTTGGCTATTTTGAAGTCCTTGGTCTCAAGTGTATTTATCTTTATTTTTGCCACTTGTTGATCATAAATCATATCAATTGCATTCAAGAATTGATAGCCCAGATCTCTTTCTCTCATTAAAATTTTGAAGAAATCCCAATTCAGACTATCAAAAGCTTTTTCGATGTCCAGGGCTAAGAGAGCCATTTCTCTCTGATTATTTATTTCATAAAACTCCAGGACATGAATAATATACCTCACATTATCCTTCAGTTGACATTTTGGTAAGAAACATGTCTGTTCCTCCTTTATCCACACATTTAAGAAATTTTTTAGTCTTTCTGCTAGAATGTTGGTTTAAAAAAAATCTTATAATCTGTATTTAACAATGAAATAGGCCTGTAATTTTTCACATCAGCTGGATCTTGATTTTCTTTGTGAATCATCATTATTGTGGCAGTTTTCCATGAATCAGGTTTTTTTTTCTCATTTCAAGACTGAGTTCATTACTTTTTCCAAGTATGGTGTCACCTCTTCTTCAAATACCTTATACTATAGTGATGTCAGACCATCTGGAACAGGGGCTTTATTTGCATTGATTTTTCTGATTACATTTTAATTTTCTTGTTTACTTATTTCCTTGTTTAATAATTATCTCTGCTGTTCAGATTTTTTTGTAATTTTTGCTTAGATATAAATTGGGCAATATCGTCCTTTTTATCGGGTTTTTAGAGTAAAGTTTGCCATAGAATTTGTTAAATTGATTTGCTATTGTTTGGTCTGTTGTATAACTCTTTCCCTCTTCATATATTTCGGTTATGTACTATGTTTGCTCCCCCTCCCCCCCCCCCCCCTAATTTTCCTGGCAAACCATTTGCCGGGTTTATTGGCATTTTCAAAGTGCTGTTGTTTTTTAAATTTTAATTGCCATTTCTTCCAATTCTAAATATACTTTTTGGTTTTTCAATATTTCTATCTCTTGTTTAGTTTTTTAGTCACATTCTTCCTTATTTCTTCCATTATTCCCAACATTTTTTTATTTTTCCAGGCATTTTGTTATATGAAGTGCCCCCTCATAAATGCTTTACTAGCATCCCAAATCACCTGAATAGGGAGCTCAGATGTATAATTAATTCTAAAGTATTTTTTCAAAATATCCTTATTTTTCTTCATATCCCCTTCTGATTTTATAAGATTTTCATTTGGTCTTCATTTGAATGGTTTTTTGTCTCTGAATTAACTCTTGATAGTATCTTAATTTTGCCCATTTTGATAACTAGAGATCTGGATACCCATATCATGTCTATTCTCAACCATGACTCACGTCTGTTACAGAAGAAAGTAAAGTCTTTTTCCTTAGTATGGTGAGTTCTCCATACATCCATTAGATTGAATTCCTTCATTAAATTCAAAAAATTATTCGGTACCTACTCCTGTGGGGAATCGCGTTTTGTTTTTGGTTTGGTTTGGTTTTGTTTTGTTTTTGGAGTTTTAGTTTTGTCCATAACAGGGTCTATTACTCTACTAAAGTTTCCCAAAATAATTAGTTCTTTGAAATCTTGATATTTGCTTTTAGAGTGTTTACAAATTTGGTCTTAGATCCATTGGGTGCAAATAAGAATTTTTTGTTTATCACTTCCTATTTTCACTCCAATCTTCATGCCAATTCTGCTTTTATTCTAGAATTTATATATATTACTACTCCTCTCTTTTTGTCAGTTGAAGAGTAAATTTATTTCCCCCAAATTATTCTGTATTAAGTGAGCCACATGTTTTTGTGCAATGTGAGTTTCTTGAAGAGCCACGAAATCAAATTTTCCCTTCTTAATTTGGTTATTTTTTTTTCATTTATTGGGGAGTTTAAACTGTTAATATTATTTGAATAGCATTTCAACTCCATACTTTTATTCTTGTGGGTCTTCTTCTTCATCCAGAATGTCCAAATTCATAGGTTTCAATCCAGTGGGCAGGTCAGATTTGTCAGGGAAATATAATCTTTGTCTCTTCTTTTCTCTATAACTCATTTGGTCAGAGGATTCATCTCCTTTTTTCTTTTCATCTTTTTGTAGAAGTTTTTTGCTTTTCCCTCTGTAACAATCCAAAATCTCTCTTCCTTGTAGGTGAACATTACTCCTTCCGATCACTCCCATCTAAAGCTAATCTGTTGTTTCTTTAACTCTTTCCATCACAAACATATATTTCCTTCTTTTTTGTAGGGTGCTTGTTGGGAATTCCCTTAGAATGATTTTTTTGCCTTTATAATAGATGGATTGTTTGCTGTTACATCTCAGGATCTCATCCCTTGCTTTCTTTTTAGTAAAATGCACTATCATTTGTTATTCCTCAAATAGTTTGTTGAAATCCTGTAGGTTCTATCCACGTTTTCCTTCATAACATCTTCTGAGTCACATCTGACAATAGTTGAATTATCACACGTCTGATATTTTCTTCTGAATCTTCCTGGGTATTCCCGATTCTGAGTTGGCATTCCATCTCTTTTTGTTCTATTTCTTCTTGTCTATCTTGCAATTTTTGGGTCATGGTTTCCAATTTGTTTAATTTTGCTTGGAATTTATATTGCTTTTTCTCTAACTTCTGCTTGTCTTCCTTCATTTCCTTAATGTCTTGTTGTAACTCAGTCATATCTTTTTTCATTTCACCTAATTCTTCAGTAATTCCTTTATTCATATTCAACATTTGATCTTGTAGTAACTTCTGACTCTGCTATTTTTTGAATTTCCTCCAAGCTGATGTCTTCTGAGAGAGAGCTTCTTCTCCATATTTTTTTTATCATCCTTGTCAAATTTGGTTTTCTGGAATGCCATTTCACTTTTCAAAATTTATTAGTTCTATACAGCTCTTAATTTTATTTTGATCACCTGATTTTGGCCTTCTTTAAAGTTTCTGCTGATTCCCTTTTTTATTTCTCTATTACTCTTTTCTCCTGCCCACTGGACTTGCCAATTCTCGTCTTGTCTTGTCTTCTTGGAATTCTCAATATTCTTCTTGTCAGTTATCACTTCCTTGTCGCTTTCTATGTCGTCCTGTATTCTTTCCCATCTGTTCCCTCATCATCCTGTATCCCTCTTCTGTAATCTCGTCCCTCCACTGTTCTTCTTTCACTGCCATAGTCTTCCTCGCTAATCTCATCCCACGAGCACCGATGTCTTCCTTGTGTCATACCTCCCTCTGTCCGTGTTTATTTTCTTCTGTTGTCCCTTTATTTGCCGTTCAATCTCTACTTCCTGACTCTCTAGGAGTCTCAATTCCTCTCTACTTCTCTTTACAGCCCATCTCTTCCTGTAATCTAGGGACCTCTATCTTCTCACTTTCTGTTCTCATCTCTCTTGCTCCATCTTTCCATTTTTTCTAGGGATTGGTTCTCGTTGGTTTTATTTCTGGTGTTTATAGCTTCCCTTCTTGCCTCCCCTCTTTGTTTTGGGGTTTCCAGTGAGTGATTTCCTGTAGACATGATCCCTCTAGCTGCAACTCTCTTGTCACAAGTTGTTTGGGAGAGAATGAGGAGGTAGACAAAACAAATTGTAGTCAAGGTCAGTTAATTTCTTGTGTATTGCCTGGAATATGGCGGGGTTCTCCCCGCCCCCCTTCCTTCTTTGCTCCTTCAAGCAAGTTTTTCTGGCTTTAGCTTAATTAACTCAGTTTCAATTTGGAAAAAAAATCAGTTGTTATTAATATCTAATTTCTCTCTCTTCTTGCATAGTTCTCCCTTTAAGAGGTTTCTTTGTTATCCAGGGAGTTTGGTTTCTCCCCCCCACCACTCGTAGATCTTCCATAAATGGCTTCCTTTTTCTTTTCCCCTCTCTGACGATCTCCTGCGCTTGGATCTTTGTTTCTTTAACAAAAAAGTGGGCTTCGGCTGGCAATTATTCAGTCTTATGACTGAATCGCTTTCCCTCGCAACCCACTGCCCTACGGGACACCAGTCCAAATCCTCCTGACGTCTCCCTTGAGGGGGGTGCCAATTGGGATTGTTGGTAGGATGTCCTACAGGTTTAGCTGTTTTTTGGGTCTTGATCCACCTAAAAGAAGGAGCGCTTGGCTCAACCTGGTCACCTACGGGGGCTATCTCTCTGAGAGCCTTCAAAGAAACCGTCCTGTTGTCATTCAGCCACACACAGAAGTACAATCAAACTTCTACAATGTAGTGAGAAAGCCAGAAAAGTCAAAGCACAGGATAAGCTCAGACTTGCTCAAGAGAGTAAAAATCAATTTAAATTGCCCCTTTTGGTTATTCCTGTAGCAAAAGAGAGAGCACAGGGGAAATGGGAAATGATAACAGAGAAGAGACACAACTACTCAGCACCTTTTCCACTCAGTTTCTTTTAGAATCATAAAATAACAGAGTTGGAAGAGATCAAATGGGCCATCTAGTCAAACCTCCTGTCATGCAGGAAAAACACGATCAAAGTATCCCTGACAGGTGGCCATCTCAAAAGGTAAAGAGTGCTAAACTTGATGACAACAGAGTACCACCACAGGGTCAAATTGGGATTTAAAACCTGGACAATCTGTTCATTGGTCAAGAATATTTTTACATCCTTAAAGTCCTGTTTAATTATAGTTGCAGTTTCAGTTAGCGCTTTCATGAATTGGAGTAGAAGTGGCAACATTTGACGTTCTGACATCAAATTTTATGTTCTACTAGCAAATGTCATTGATTGCTCACTTGTTGCCATTGGATTGTCTCTTCTTGGAATATTACGCACTGTTGATTACAATCTTGATAGTTTAGTGTTGTAGGTTTGAGGCTGTCTAGAAGTGTCCTCCAATTAATAATCAAGTGTTTTTGAATTTGTAGCTGGCTCAGCCTCTAACAACCAAAAAAGAAAGAGTTATGCTTCTGAGGAGAGAGGGGATGTCAGCCAACTAGAAAGCTCACTCATCAATCTTGTAGTTTAATTTAGAAAGAGATAATACAGAAGTACAATGAGGAGGTTTCCAGTGTGCACTCATCTTTTAAGTTGATTTATTATACCAAAGAAAGGATTCTTTTTCTTAGAGTTCATCAACCTTGAAATTTTGCAGAGTGGCTAAGTTGGTGACCGGAGTTGCTTATCTGTCTTATCTGTGACCACAAGCCCCCTTCTTTATACAGACCACTAAGGCAAATAGTGCAAATGTCTTAAAGCTCATATACATGCTCAAAGACATAATGTTGTTGTTGTTCATTCGTTCAGTTGTCTCCGACTCTTCGTGACCTCATGGACCAGCCCACGCCAGAGCTCCCTGTCGGCCATCACCACCCCCAGCTCCTTCAAGGTTAGTCCAGTCACTTCAAGGATGCCATCCATCCATCTTGCCCTTGGTCGGCCCCTCTTCCTTTTGCCTTCCACTTTCCCCAGCATAATTGTCTTCTCTAGGCTTTGCTGTCTCCTCATGATGTGGCCAAAGTACTTCAACTTTGTCTCTAGTATTCAGATGTGCAAACATAACTATTGGGGGTTACATTTTCTCATTCCTCAGCACTTCATATCTCGCCCTGGCTTCTATATTGAAATTTGTATACAAAATCCTATTCCCTTAGTATTTTTATTATGGAGCCCCCCAGTGGTGAAATGGGTTAAACCCTTGTGCCGGCAGGATTATTGACCAATAGATCAGCGGTTAAAATCCAGGGACAGCAGGTTGAGCTTTCTCTGTCAGCTCCATGTCCCCATGCGGGGACATGAGAGAAGGTAAAAACATGGGTTTTTTAAAAATGTTTTTACCACAAGGATGGTAAAAACATCAAACATCCGGGCGTCCCCCTAGGCAATGTTCTTGCAGATGGCCAACTCTCTCACAACAGAAACAACTTGCAGTTTCTCAAGTTGCTTTTGACACAAAAAAAGTAATAGTATGAAATAACTGTGTAAGTAAATTGCGTCTCCAGTTGTCAGTCCTTATGCACAGCATCAATGCAAAAACAGAGGATTTGCAGACATGAAACAATCTGGGCTAGGGAACTCCTCCCACCAAAGGTTTGCTGCTGGCTAGTAGAAGGTGCAAGGTAGTATGGAAAATACAGTAATGAGAAGCAGCCACTGAAGCTGCAATGCTTTTCAGTTATATTCATGCTGACCAAAACACTCAAAAAAAGCCTCTTTGAAACAGAGGTTGTGTGGCCATCTGTTGGGGGTGCTTTGAATGTGATTTTCCTGCTTCTTCACAGAATGGGGTTGACCTGGATGGCCCACCAGATGTCTCCCAACTCTAGGGCTCTCTGATTCTACATTCTTCTCTTCCCTTCACCAGTTTCCCCCTTCCTTCCTTCCTTCCTTCCTTCCTTCCTTCCTTCCTTCCTTCCTTCCTTCTCTGCTTCTTCCCTTCCTTTCCTCTCCCATCCCTGCCTCCTTCCCCCTAACTCTTTCTTTCCTTCTACCTTTCCTTCCATTCATAATCTTCTCTTCACCAATCCTTTTCTTCATTTCTTCTCTCCTTTCCCTTTCTTTTCCCTCCTTCCTCTGGGACAGTTTGTAAGGGTTTTTAAAGGGTTTTTTGGGGGCGGTGAAAAGGGGGATGTGGAGCCCAAGTGGGAGAGTTGTTGGCCTTCTCATGGTTCGCATCCTCCCTTCACCCAACCGGGGGGGGGGGGGGTGTGCAGCTGCTCCTGCAGTCAGGCTTGCCTTGCAATCCTCTGGTCTTGGGGGAAGAGTTGCCTGGTAGCCACATGGGCCTCATGGTGTTGCTGTGGTGGCTCCAGCTACTGCCGGGGCTTGCCTCACTAAGCCCCCACCCCTCCATTGGGCCAGGCCTTCTCCTTCCTTCCTCTTTCCTTTCCTCAATCCCTCCCCAAAAGAAAGAGGGCTCTGCCTTCCTGCATGGAAAGGGACTCTATGGTGAGGCTTCTCTTCCCTCACAACGGTTGGTGCTTCATTCTTCTTGCGCAATGGGGAGAGGGGCTTTTGCACATGCTCTGTAAGGCATTTTTCTTTTTGGGGAGTTTTAAGTTATTTCCCCTTCATTTTTTACAGGTTTTTTTTTTGTTTGAAAGACATAGATCGAATTAGAATGTGTTTTGCTGCCAAATTTGGTGTCAATTCGTCCAGTAGTTTTTGAGTTCTGTTAATCGCACAAACGAACATTACATTCAGTTCTTGTGGGGGGTTTTCGGGCTATATGGCCATGTTCTAGAGGCATTTCTCCTGACGTTTCGCCTGCATCTATGGCAAGCATCCTCAGAGGTGAGGTCTGCTGGAACTGGGAAAAAAGGGGGGTTTATATATCTGTGGAATGACCAGGGTGAGACAAAGGGCTTTTGTAAGTTGGGCTAGGTGTGAATCTTTCAACTGACCACCTTGATTAGCATACAATGGGCTGACTGTGCCTGGAGCAAACTCTTCTTGAAAGGCGATTAGATGTCCCTGCCTGTTTTTCTCTCTGCTGTTTTTGCTGTTGCAATTTTAGAATTTTTTAATACTGGTAGCCAGATTTTGTTCATTTTCATGGTTTCTTCCTTTCTGTTGAAATTGTCCACATGTTTGTGGATTTCAATGGCTTCTCTGTGTACACAGCAGACCTCACCTCTGAGGATGCTTGCCATAGATGCAGGCGAAACGTCAGGAGAAATGCCTCTAGAACATGGCCATATAGCCCGAAAAAACCCACAAGAACTGAGTGATTCCAGCCATGAAAGCCTTCGACAATACATTGAACATTACATTTTTATTTATATAGATTGCTATTTTTAAATTGATGCTCTGCTATCTTTGTTTGCTGCTCCTTTCTACTCAAGACGGATATTCATACTACGCGATGCAAGTGCATTTCCCATAAATGCATAATGAGTTTATTGTAATTACAAAATTCATGGTAGGACAGTAATAATACTTTTGTCATTATAGAAAAAGAGGGATAACAACCTCTCTGCTGAAATCAAGGCACTTGCATAGTGTAATATGCAAGTGCCTTGCAGCATGCATTTAATTTCTGATTTTAGTTTGCTTCCACTCTGTTGGATTTGCAGGTGCTGTTTTATATAGTATACTGCTTTGGTCGAACCTATTCCCACATACAGTATGCCCCTTTATCGTTTTCAGTTTAGGACCCCAAGATATTTTGTTGCCTGAGGACACCTTATCCCCATTGGTTTTATGCACAAAAGCAGTCCCATGTGCCTGAAACCACCGTGGTGATGGGCAGCATCCTTCAGAGGACCTGAAATCACCAAGTGTGACGATGTGTAAGTTTTATTCTTTGGTTATGTGTAGTTTGGACAGTGGTTTAGGGATGGTAAGTATGGGAGATTATATTTTGTTAGAGATGGTGGCTAGTGGCTTGAGCTGAGTTGCCATAGCAATGGGGGCGGAGCCAACTATCACTTCACGGCGCAGCTTTTTGAAAGTGGCAGTCTGTGGCCGGTGAGCTACAGGAAGGGACTGATTTCTCTAGTGGGAGAAACAGGGAATTAGTCAGTACGCCAGCGAGCTACTGAGTGAACTGAATCTTTTGGTGGAGATTCAGGGAATGTGTCTGTAGCCAGTGTGCTATAGGGAAAGACTGAATCTCTTCAGGGAATCAATTGGTGACCAAGTGGTTGCAGAGAAGGACCCGGTACAGGGGGTTGTTGATTCTGAATTAAGAATCAAGGTTTGGCTGGGTTTAAGCCTGTTGTGCCAGCTGTGAAACCTTATGAAGTGTTTGCCTGAGTTTACTCATGAAACCTTTCCAATGTATCCATCAAGATTTGTGCCTCCTTTGAAGAACAGTTATACATTGTTATACTCCTGTTAAAATAAACTTGTTACTGTTTTCCTCAAGCCTTGCCTGGTACAGTTGCTCCTAAGTTGAACAGCCTACAATAGTAAAATCAAGCCAAGAAAGTAAACGCTACGCTATCAAGTGAATAAAGCCTTCTGTAATTAACAGTTCCTTTATAAAATAGCTCCTAGGTTGATATTGATCGTTGCCCGGCTTCCCTCATAGATAAGGGTGCTTTACCACGCGCACCTTCACAATTGGTGGCATTCGGTGGCATTAAAACGGTCATCATTACAATTGGTGGCAGCAGTTTAACGACTCCTTCACACCAAGTTTGCCTAAGTTCAGCTTCACTCTGTCCATTAGCCTTGCTGCGCACAGTATACAAATAAAACTTACCTGATTTTCTCATTTCTCAGAGCATTTTATGCATGCAGAAAAAATACCTCACACCCCACTCTTTCTTCTTCCAGCAAGTTTTATCAAGGTGGCAAACTTTCATCACTGAAAATGAATTAGCCATGGAGACACATTGAGATAACAGCACCATTTCCTTTGATCAAATTGTGGAAAGGGGAAATAAGCCCAGCATCAAAGGTATGTATGGAAATGTATCCATTTTGGCGTCATGGTATATTCTGATAATCAAAGAAGCACTCTCCTTCTCACTTAATCACCAGTCATTCTGGGCTCACAAGACAACAACATAGACTTCCAGAATCAAGTTGTGCAGTTGCAACAAGGCTCTAACTTCTCACACAGCTCCCCCTGGAGTTTAGGAGAGGAGTTCATGCAGAAGGGAGATTAATCTGATTGAACACGTAGAAGAAAATTGCAGATTATGGAAGTCTAGCCAAGTTTTTCTCCTTCTCCTTCCTTTCTTTCCACATGCAGGAAGTTCGGAGTTTTTGTTGTTCCACATAAATGCATGCATTTTCCCAACAACAGACTAAACCTACCATAATTGCAATGGGTTTGTTATTGCTCTTGCTGTTTTCCTTCAAGTCATTTCCAACTTACGGCAGCCCTAGGGTGACCTTATCATGGACTTCCTTAGCAAGATTTCTTCAGAGGCAATATTTGCCTTCCTCTGAGGCGGAGAGAGCATGACTTGCCCAAAATTGATTTTCATGGCCAAGCTCTGTTGTCCAGAGTGGTATGCCACCACTTAGAATCATAGAATAAGTTGGAAGAGACCATGTGGGCCATCTAATCCAACCCCCTTTTGCCATGCAGGAAAAGCACAATCAAAGCACCCTACAGATGGCCATCCAGCCTCTGCTTAAAAGCCTCCAAGGAAGGATATTCCACTAAACTCTGAGACATTTTGGGCATGACTTGCCCAAAATCTCTCAGTTGATTTTCATGGCCAAGCTCTGTTGTCCAGAGTTGTATGCCACCACTTAGAATCATAGAATAAGTTGGAAGAGACCATGTGGGCCATCTAATCCAACCCCCTTTTGCCATGCAGGAAAAGCACAATCAAAGCACCCTACAGATGGCCATCCAGCCTCTGCCTAAAAGCCTCCAAGGAAGGATATTCCACTAAACTCTGAGGCAGAGAGCCCCACTGCTGAACAGCCCTTGAACCACTGCATCATGTGGCTCCTCTCATCTTTCCAGAACCAAATTAAGACATACAAAAGCTGACTGAATTAGAAATGGGGGGAAAAAGTCGGCTCCTGTTCCTTTTCCAGCAAGACAAAGGGTTCCTGACACTCAGGAAAGACCACTACAAAGAATAGTGCAACAGCAAGTTCTTCAGGCTGTGCAAAGTCCCTCAGGGAATTATTCTAAGCAGAAATAGATTCCCAGGCTGAACTGGAAGCTAAATCTTTTTTCACCAGTGTAGATAGGAGAGCATCTGCCACCACTCCAGAAAACAGCAGGCAGCATTGGTGATCAGGCCAAATGGCATGCAGCACTCCCCTGGAAGCATTTGCTGCCATCTCCAGAATCTGCCACCTAAGGAAGCCATAAGATTCAGCTACAGGAGGGGAACAAAATGTGGGTACCCCCCCCCCACACACACACACATTCTATTTTCCATTGATTTATTTCTACGGTTTTCAAACTTCTAGGAAAGCATTAAATTTTATTTGAACATTTAGAAATACAGTTTAGGAGACAGACAGCATGCTCAAGAATATAGACAAAGCAAATCTAAGTGTTCTAGATGTGAGTGATTTTCAGTGTCTTGGTCAGCAGTGCTATTTATTTGGAAGAAAAAAATCACTGGAATTCAAAGGAATAACCAACTCCTGTTGGGAAAAGGTTAGCAAGGCCCTGGGGAGGCCCTGTTCTTGATCCCGCCTGCAACTCAGGCACAGTTGGCGGGGACGAGGGACAGGGCCTTCTCGGTAGCGGCCCCTCGGCTGTGGAACGCCCTACCCACAGACATCAGATTAGCTCCCTCATTAATGGCATTTCGGAAGAAAGTAAAAACCTGGTTATTCAAACAGGCATTTGAATAGGCAGTGCAATGAATTACAATGAATTATAGGAATCGGTACAACGGAAGACGAGCTTGGATTATGACTTTAGTTATCAGACACCAGTGTGTTTTTTATTGATGTTATTGATGGTTATTGATGTTAATTGCTTATTGTATTATGGTGTTAACTGTCTTTTAAATGGCTGTACGATGTTTGTATTGATTTTTTTTTTTTTGCCGCTACTTGTATAAAATGAGATCAGGCATGCCAGGGTCATTAGAAACAATAAAAAGGGTTTCTTTGCTTATGTCTGTAGAAAAAGCAAGTACAAGGAGGCTATAGGACCTCTGCAAGGAGAAGATGGGGCAATGCTGACAGACAGAGGATAGGGAAAAGGCAGAACTACTTAATGCCTTCTTTACCTCAGTCTTCTCACAAAAAGAAAGCTGTTCTCACCCTCAGCAAGATGGAGTGGACAAGGAATTCCAACCCCAAATAGGGAAACAAGTAATCCACTAAACAATTTCAAGTTCCCAGAGCCAGATCAACTACACCCAAGAGTATTGAAGGAACTAGCGGAAGTCATTTCGGAACCATTGGCAATCATCTTTGAGAGTTCTTGGAGAACGGGACAAGTCCCAGCAGATTGGAGGAGGGCAAATGTGGTCTAAATATCTTCAAGAAGGGCAAAAAGACGACCCAAACAATTACTGTCCGTTCAACCTCATGTCAATACCAGGCAAGATTCTGGGAAAGACCATTAAGGAATGGTCTGCAAACACTTAGAAAGGAATGCGATCATTGCTCATACATGGATTACGAGTTTAACCCTTAATATATTGTTTTAAAATGTTTTAATTGTTTTAATGTACTTTCAAATTCTATTTTAACATTTATTTAAGTGTCCATTGTGTTTTAGGGCATCGAAATGTTGCCTATATGTAAAACTACCCTGATTCCCCTCCGAGCTGAGAAAGGTGGGTAGAAATGTCATAACATGGATTTCTCAAAAACAAGTAATGCCAGACTCATCTGATCTCTTTTTTTCAATAGAGTTACAAGCTGGGTAGGCCTTCCTTCAACAAGGTCCCCAATGACCTCCTGGCAAGGAAACTAGTCCAATGTAGGCTGGCCAAAACTATGGTTAGGTGGATATGGAATTGGTTAAGCAAGCAAACCCAGAGGGTGATTCTCCCCGATGCTTCCTCTTCTTCATCCTGGAAAGAAATTGCAAGTGGAGTGCCATCAGCAGGGTTCCATTCTGGGCTTGGTCCTGTTCAGGATCTTGATTAATGACTTAGATCAGCGGTTCTCAACCTGGGGGTCGTGACCCCCAGAGGGGTCGCTGGACAGTTTCCGAGGGGTCATGACGTGGTCGCTTATGGCCCCGCCCCCTCCGCCTTCCGGGAATGGCTGCCGGGCCCACAGCAGGACCCAACCTGTATCCAGCCTGGCACCTCTGCAAAACCATCAGGGGACAGATGGAAGGAGGAGGCGAGTCAGTGGCAGAGCTGTGGGCTCCTCCAGCCAGAGCTCTCCCTGCCTTGCCTCTCAAGTTACCTGCAAAGAGGGTGCCCCATTCTTAACATGGCTGCTGGCTCCGCTGGGAAAGGGAGTGTGAATTACGTCCCTGGAGGAGGAAACCGTCCACTGGCCTGATTGATGGCAGGTGAATGGAGGGAGGCAGAGACAAAGGGTGTGGAGAAAGGGGGAGAGAGGGCAGGTTGCGGTTGGCAGGGGGCGGCCAAAGTGAGGGGTAAGGTGGGGAAGGGCAGGAAAAAGAAGGAAGGAAAAACAACACAAATGAGGCAGCCAGAGAAGAGAGGAAAGACCGTGTGTCTCCTTGTTTCTACTTCCCATCATACTCTTCCCCCTCCCTCCCTGCCTGTCTTTTACTTTCTCAACATTCTTCCCTTCACACACCGTCTCTTTCCTCTCCTCCTCCTCGTGCCTGGAAAATGCTGAGGTTAGGGTGATATCCCTTAAATGGGTGCCCTCCTTCCTCGAGAATCGGGGACAGCGTATGGTGAGAGGAGGGATGGTTTCTGAGAGATCTCCGCTAACTTGCGGGGTCCCGCAGGGAGCTATTCGCTCTCCTCTGTTATTTAACATCTATATGCGACCGCTTGCCCGACTGGTGCGGAGCTTTGGGCTTGAGTGCCACCAGTACGCTGATGACACTCAGCTCATTCTGAGGATGGAGGGCCGGCCCGAAAATTTCCAACAGTGCTTTGAGGCCATTACTGGATGGTTGCGTGCCAGCAGGTTGAGGGTGAACCCAGCGAAGACAGAGATCGTTTGGCTGGGCCGTCCGGGTGGGAGGGAGATCCAGCTGCCTACCCTGGATGGCGAGACACTACGTCCGTCACCTTCTGTAAAAAGTCTTGGTGTCTTATTGGACCCTCTGCTCACAATGGAGGCCCAGGTCTCTGCTGTGAGCTGATCTGCGTTTTTCCATCTAAGTCAGGCTAGGCGACTGGCTCCCTACCTATCTAGGAATGACCTGGCTATGGTGATCCAGGCGACGGTCATCTCGAGGCTTGACTACTGTAGCGCCCTCTACATTGGCCTTCCTTTGTCAGTGATCCAAAAATTGAAGCTGGTGCGAAATGTGGCGGCTCGTCTTCTCACCGGGGTGCCGGCGAGGTGTCGTATCACCCCAATTCGACAACAGCTGCACTGGCTACCGATTGAGTACCGGATTACTTTCAAGGTGCTGGTACTAACCTTTAAGGCCTTATATGGTCTGGGGTCGGCGTACCTGAGGGCCCGCTTATCCCCCTACCAACCCCAGAGATTACTTCGGTCCAAAGACCAAAATTTGCTTGAAGTCCCCAACATCCGGACTTATCATCTGTCCTCTACTAGGCAGAGAGCCTTCTCGATCGTGGCCCCTTATTTATGGAATGCCTTGCCAGTTGAAACCCGAACCATCCGAGACCTACTTGCTTTTTGGAAAGCCTGTAAAACCTTTCTCTTCTGACAAGCTTTCGATGGGTGAATAACTCGGGACTATGTCTGTTCTTGTTTTTATTGTATTTTAAAGTTGGTTGTATTGTTTTAATATACTGCTGTAAACCGCTCCGAGCCATATTGGTAGTAGTGGTATACAAGTCAAATAAATAAATAAATAAATAAATGTTCTATTTGTATCAATGAATATATATCCTGCATATTAGATATTTACATTACGATTCAGAACATTAGCAAAATTACAGTTACAGAGTAGCAATGAAAATAATTTTATGTTGGGGGTCACCACAATATGAGGAACTATATTTAGGGTTCATGGCATTAGAAAGGTTGAGAACCACTGACTTAGATGAAGGGTTAGAAGGCATGATCATCAAGTTTGCAGATGGGACCAAGATGGGAGAGATAACAAATACTCCAGAAGACAGGAGCAGAATTCAAAATGATCTTCACAGATTAGAGATGTGATGGGTCAAAACTTCAACAGGGACAAATGCAAGAGACTCCACTTAAGCAGAAAAAAGGAAATGCAGAGACAGAATTGGGGACAATGTCTGGCTCAACAGCAGGACTCGAGGAAAAGATCTTGGAGCCCTTGTGGGGAGGAAGGGGAACATGAGGCAACAATGCCATGTGGCAACAAAAAAAGCCAATGGGATTTTGGTCTTTAACACTAGGAGTATAATGTCTAGATCTAGGGAAGTCATACTACCCCTCTATTCTATTCTGCCTTGGTCAGACCATTTTACCTGGAATCACACTGTGTCCAATTCTGGGCACAGCAGTTGAAGAGAGAGTTTGACTCTAAGCTGGAATGTGTCCAGAGGAGGGTGACTCAAAGGATCAAGGGTCTGAAGACCAAGCCCTATGAAGAGTGGCTTAAATTGCTGGACATGTTTAGCCTGCAGAAGAGAAGGCTGAGAGGAGGCATGATGGCCGTGTATAAATATGTGAGGAGAAGTCATAGGGAGGAGGGAGCAAGCTTGTTTTCTGTTGCTCTGGAGACTAGGATGCGGAACAATGGCTTCAAACTACAGGAAATAATTAGGAACATGAATAAAATAAAAATTACTCGGGATCTCTGCTTGTAACACTTGGAATATGGTTTGCTGATTTGTGTTTATAACATAATAAAATATGTAAAAAATGCCATATTCAATGCAACTTTCTCTCCCCACTCATTCGACACCCCTCCCCTTCTGTCCGGTGCAGCTAACACAGGGAAAGGGGTGAAATCCCACCTTCACACAGCCTTAAATGGGGAGACACCAGTTGACAAATGGTTGGAATTATTATAAGAAAAATCAGCAAAATCCACTAGTTTTCTTGATAAGTGCCTCAAAACTTGTTGTAATTTTTTTTACCCTATCTGTGGCCCCATCTGTCCCAGTGTGAAATGTAGTGCTAAGAGCCCTCTCAGTGCCCATTAATTTGAGAAAGTTTTTTCAAAATCTGGAATTAAATTGAGAACCCCAATCAGATTTGATGCGCTCCAGGCACCCATAAAGCCGGAAGACATGATGAATTAACAATTTAGCTAGTCCCAGTGCAGAAGGAAATGCAGTGTATCCATTATTATCAGGCAACTCCACAATAAAGTCCATTGTAATTTGAGTCCATGGCTGAGTTAGATCAGCCACCGACTGCAGCAACCCAGAAGGTTTCCCCCCCTTTTTTTGACTTGGCACAAATGGCACACTCCAGTATGTAGTCTTTAACATCTTTCCATATCATAGGCCACAAAACCTGCTGGGAAATCAATTTCAAGGTTTCAGTAAATCCAAAATGGCCTGAGATTTTGGCATCATGAGATCAGGCCAACACTTCACTTCAAAGGGTCAAGGGCATATGATTCATATGTCCACAAGCCCTCGTATTGGTTTAGGCCCTCTTTATGAGACTGAAGCTATTTGTCGCTACACACTGCCTCCTTTAATTCATCTGCAAACTCCATTGGTTGGTTGATTGGGAGAGCATTGATCCCCCCTCCCCGCATTTGGAACCAAGTCTACACAGCCAGGCCCAACTGCCATTGGGAAAAAATGATCCCCATCTCTCTGGGGGCAGAATAGTCAGCAGTCTGCATGCACGACAGGGTATTCGCCAAGCATGAAGTTGAAGTGGCTAAAGAATTGGGCCCACCTTAACTGTTTGGCATTCAGACTTTGAGGAGTCTGCAGAGCTTGCAAGTTTTATGGTCAGTCCACACTTCAAAGGGAATTGATGCTCCTTCCAAGAAGTGTCTCCAATGCAATAATGCAGCTCTAACTGCAAATGACTCCATCTTCCACACATGCCACCGCTTCTCAGTGTCAAAGTTCTCTTTGGATAAGTATGCACATGGTCTCAACTTTTCATTAACTCCGCTTGTAATAGAACTGCTTCAAAAGCCACTGCTGAAGTGTCACAGTGAACCACAAAAGTTGAGCATGGGTCAAGATCAGGTGGGAGGTGGACCTGCATTTTAGGTCATAAAAAGCCTTTTGACACTTCGGAGTCCACAAGAGCCTTGCCGCCTGGAGACTTTGTTTTCCAAGTCTCCCCCTTCCCTTTGCTTTTTTAAACAAATTATTCAAATGGAGCGCAATCTGCAAAATTATGGATAAATTGACTATAAAAAATTGGCAAAGTCCAGGAACACTTGCAGCTGTTTTCTGATTTGAGGTGGGTCCCAAACCATCACATATTTTGACTGGGTCCATCCTCAGTCCCCCAGGGAGATATGGAAGCCTAAATATTCCAATTCAGTTTTGTGGAATTCACATTTAGACAGCTTTGCATAAAGCTAGTTCTCTCTCAATTTTCCCAGGACTTGTCTAGTCATTTTAACATGTTCTTCCATAGTTCTGGAATAAATAAAGATGTCATCTAGATAGGTCAAGACACCCTTGTATAGCCACTGGATGGAGAATCTCATTAATAAATTGCATGAAAACCCGTGGGTCTCCTTTTAAACCAAAAGACATGACGTTAAATCGATAACTTCCCAAATGACAATTAAAAGCTGTCCCTGGCTGAAATCTGGGGTACAATTTGGTGAACAATCTAGCCTTGCCCAAATGAGCTAACATGTCCTTCAACAATGCGAGAGGGTATTTATTAGAAGTACAGATTGTAATCTACGCACATTCTCAGGCTTTGGTTGGAACAAAACAGGGGCAGTCATGGGAGAATTGGCTGGTTCGATAAAACCCCAGGCCAATTTTTTGTCAATGAACTCCCTCAAAGCATTTTTCTGGCTCAGACATGGCATATATCTCGGGACTTTGTAGCTAGGCTGTAGGACAAATCTCTATACTGTAATCAGGATTCAGTGGAGCAGTAGTTGGTCACATACATTTTCACTGAACGTGTCTGCAAAATCATGATAGACACTGGGTATCTGATCCAGATGCACATCCTTGGACAGGGCAGCCACCACATTTTCCCTTTTCATTACTTGGGTTGGCTATAACACCCCTTTAAAACTATAAGTCCCATCATGGAAAGTAAAAGTCTTGGTTTTCCAATCAGTAAGTTTCTTGGAGAGCAGTTCATCCGCTGGGTGCGAATGAGGCCAGGTGTAAATTGTAATGTATATGATCATCTTGGATGCATTCCCCCTTTGTAAACCATCCTTATCCGTTGAAGGGGTGGTTATTTGTCTGCCCTGTGCCTGCAATTTGGTGACCGGGACTTCCTGGTCGTTACAAACGTGACTCTACCATGCAACTGCAGGGACAGTATCTCAAGACATGGGCCGTTGGAGTCCACTTCATTAACTGAAGATTTCTTTATTCCCTTTTGAATTGGTTTCATACCCCACCCTTCTCCCCCCAAAGGGGGAATCATGCCAGCCTTATTAAAGCAGCATACGATGCTACCATCAGGAGAACAATAAAAGTCCTTTTTTTTTTGGTTAAATCGATAGATTGACTAAATCACATCCATTAAAATCGAAATCCAAAAACCAGTACAGATCAATTGATGGACAAGCCGTGGGTTGTGTGATTTTCCTCCTCACTTATCAAAACCTTGGTCCCATAAACAGTTCATTTTTTTCCTTATACAAGACAAGAGGGTGTTCCATAAACGGCGGGCCACTGCCGATAAGGCCCTGTCTCTCAAAAAGGCCAGCATTAAACATGAGGTGTGAGAGGAGGTGGCCATGGTGGAGTGCTAGCATCCACTGGGCAGATGAGCACAGTCACTCCTGGCCGGTGGGGGAGGCTATCATGCGGCCATCCGCCAGTGGCTACAGGAGGTGACTGGGGAAGACCGCAGACATTCACAGAGCAGACGAACAGTCATTCCTAGGGGGGAATGTTCCCCCCAGGAGGTATGTTGGAGGTGGTGGTGGAGGTGGATGGATGGCTGACATGCAGCCAGCAGGCTGACAGCCAGTAAGGGGGGGGGTTACTTCTTCCCCCCTGGAATGTAGTGGAAGTAAGTTTGGGGAGGAGAGCTGGCATCCACATAGCAGCCAAACGGTCATTCCTGGAGGAAAGTGTTTCCTCCTGGAGGAGGTGATGGTGGTGGTGGAGGTGGTCATACTGGAGGACAGCCGGTATGCACGCAAACCTGTCCAAACATCGCTCCTGGGGGGAACGATGCCCCCCGGAGGGGTTGGAGAAGGTGGGCAGAATGGGCCACTGGCGCTTCACCCTGCAGGCAAGCAGTCACTCCCAGGGGGTGTTGATCGATGCCCCCCAGGAGGAGGGTGGTGGTGATGGTGGTGGTGGAGGTGGTCATACTGGAGGACAGCTGGTATGCACCCAAACCTGTCCAAATATCGCTACTGGGGGGATCGATACCCCCTGGGAGGGGTTGGAAAAGGTGGGCGGAATGGGGCGCTGGCCCTTCACTCAGCAGGCAAACAGTCACTCCTGGGATGTGTGGATCGATGCCCGCCGGAAGGAGGTGGTGGTGGAGGTGGTCACACTGGAGGACGGCCGGTATGTATTTTATTTTATTTTATAAATTAATTAATTTTAATTGTTATTTATTTATTTAATGTATTTTAATTTCACACTAAATTAATTTGAATTTGATTTTGGTTAGTTGTTGTTAGTTCTATCACCAAAAGTCAAAAACAGAGGGAAAGGGAAGCTCCAGAAGTTTCCCCTGTCCCGTTTGCAGGTTTTTCGCGTATTGCGCAATCGCGTCCGCCATTAACGAGACGAAACTGTCCAAAACTGTTGCCATCATGTCATCATGGAAAAGCCTCAGGATGTTCACAAATTTGTTAGGGCACCCGATTTTTTGGAGGATGGTCCAGAGAGCGCTGCGATTCACTGTGTCGAATGCCTTTGCAAGGTCGATGAATGCCATGTACAGAGGTTGATTTTGTTCTCTGCATTTTTCTTGGAGCTGTCATGCAGTGAAGATCATGTCCACTGTTCCTCTGGAGGGGCGGAAGCCGTTCAGGGATTCTGGGAGGGTGTCTTCTGAGAGGGGCAGAAGGTGGTTTGCAAGGATTCTTGCGAGGATTTTCTCAGCTGAGGTTAGAAGGAAGATACCTCGATAGTTTACGCAGTCTGTTCTTTCCCCTTTTTTGAAGAGGGTGATGATGGTGGCATCCTTGAAATCTGCTGAGATTTTCTCGGTCACCCACACTATTCTATGAGCTGGTGGAGTTGTTGTGTCAGCTCAGTGACTTAGCCTTGCTCTTTCAGCTGTGTGCTACTTAGCAATCTATATGGTGTAACAGTCCAATTGAAATGAATGAAAACAATGTTTATAGCTATCTGCACAAAAGCCCAAAATAGCTGTGTGTGCTTTGTTGGTTTTACATAAGTGAGATTGCCTTATCCTGGTATTCCTCATTCTTGCTTGAGTGAGAGAGATAGCAAACGTAAGTTCATGCAAAGCTTGCTCTGCCTTCTCTGTTGAGCCAAAGTTCCAGGCAGACAAACCAAGCAACTTATCTCTCAGTGGCATTATTGACTTTCAAAGGGTCTGGGGGGGGGGGTATCAGGATTATCAGCCAAGCATTCCCCTTTGCACTTGTTTGCACTTTGCACTTGTCTGCCCATTACACAGTCCAGCCTCTTAGAGAGGTTCAGAGATCAGAATCCTGCCCTTGAATTACTACGAGTACATACATGGTCTCTTGGCTACTGGATGCCAGAGCCATCTGTTTGGCTCGACTGAGACCTAGTGTGGCTTATGCACTTCTCTCCCTTGCCTCTCATGCATACAGAGCTTTGGCATCTTGCTCTGCAGCTTCAATGCCAGGCAGCACGAAGGAGGCTGTGTTGGGCCTTTCCTGCAGCAGTCTGTTAGAACAGTTGCACCCTTGGTGACAGAATAAATAGCAAATGCTTGGATATTTATTTCTTGGTGTGAAATTATTGATGCCAGATAGAGAGAGAAGTGTCTTATATACCAAGATAACCTGGCACTCATTTGGTGGTGTACACCTTGGAGAGGAATGGTCACAGGATGAGGTTCGTGTCCTTTTCTTCTGCTTCTGCTTCAGGTGGTAAAATATCTTAGTTCCTGGCCTTCAGATATGGCAATCCTTCTTTTCAGTCATGAGAAAAAAGATGAATGTGGAGAATTTTGTGCATTCCCTTGGAAATAACTGGCATAGTTTCAGCTTAAAAACAACTAACTTATCTCGGCTTGACTTTAATGCTTTGCCCACTGTGCCATTAGATGGATAAAAAACTTATCTGCATTTGTAATAATTAAATGAGAGTTTGAAGATCTATTGTATTCAGAGGTTGATCATCTGATCACAAAAATATGTAAATTGTGGTTAAAATATGAAATTGAGAAAGAACAAATGAAAGACTTATTTGTGTAACTGTGTAACTGCTTAATGGGCTCAAAGCACTTACACAGTTACACAAATTCAGCTGGAACAATGGGTTCTTCCATTCCAACCTGAAAGCATGGATGTTCTGATAGGCCCTTGACCTTGAGTAGGTTGAATGGGCCAATATGAAGCTGAGACTTGGCACCTTGTGAACTGATGGCAGTTAGTTTTATTTACTGTTGTTTTAAAATTGTATTATTTTCATTTTATGCTACATGTGTTGATTTTATGCTACATATGTCTACGTCCCACCTCAGAGTTTAAGATCTTCTGGGGAGGCCCTGCTCTCGGCCCCACCTTTATCACAAGTGAGACTGGTGGGGACGAGGGACAGGGCCTTCTCGGTGGTGGCCCCTCGCCTGTGGAATGCACTCTCTGGGGAAATTAGGTCATCAACATCCCTCCTCTCTTTCAAAAGGAAGTTAAAAACCTGGATGTGGGATCAGACCTTCAGGTAAGCTGGCAGATGGACAATGTCAATGGGTGTCAATGGGTGCTTTGGGGAGGTGCTTCACCAGGTCATTTCTAATAGCAAAGCCAACTTCGTGTATTCTTCGTTCTTCTCCAGGCAGCCCCTTCCAGAAGAAGGTGTAGCCTCTTTGTTCTTCCTTCAGCTGTCCCTCTCGTGCTTTCTATGTCAAGGGAGCGTCCCTGCTCCCTTGCAATGATAGCAGTCCTGCATTTGGGGTGTTCATTATCTGAGTTGTCCAACAATGTACATTCCATATTGCAAAGTTGTTGTTGTTTTTTTGGGGGGGGGGGGTTTGCCGCAGGGTGGTGAACCCCTGTACACAGCAGTCTAGTCAGGGATAAGAGAGACAGACAATGTTTAGGGCACATTTTCTAGCCCTTCCCCCCTGTGTGGTGAACAGAGTGGTTCCTAAAAATGGCTTCTCAGTCATGGATACAGCTGCCAAACTACTAAGTTGCCTCGTATCTTAAGGTAGAACAACTGAGTCCATATCCACAGCCTATGTGCTAGTCTGTGACTAGGGGCATCCAGATTTCACAGCCCTTCCCCCGTCACCACTCGCTGATCATTGTGGGACTTTTGGGTTTGGTTTTATTTTTCTTGAAAGATGCCTGTGCGTGAATTTTTTTAATGTGTGGAGGTCGGTGCACAGCCAATCAGAGTGATCAGAGTGATCACAGAATGAGGAGAACATCCAGTGGCATGGTTAACATGACGACGGTGGTTTCCCAATCTGTTGCAGCCTTCTTCTGCCTTCACAGCCATTGTAACATTATTTATTATTATTATTATTATTATTATTATTATTATTATTTACCTTACTTATATACCGCTGTTCTCAGCCCGAAGGCAACTCACAGCGGTTCACAACAAATACGAACAGCAAAAATTCAGTGCTACAGTATAAAAACAGTTAACAACCTAACACATTACACAATTAATAAACAGTTACTACAATACCCATTCACTGTCGTCTCGTCATCGAAAACATGTTCCAGATTCGTCATCCATTGTTCCATTCCAGTGTTCATTAACCAATCATTGCACTAATTATTCGAACGCCTGCTCAAACAGCCAGGTCTTCACTTTTTTTGCAGAATACCATTAGAGATGGTGCTAGTCTAATGTCCGTAGGAAGGGCGTTCCACAGCCGAGGAGCCACCACCGAGAAGGCCCTATCTCTCGTCCCCGCCAGCCATGCTTGAGAAGCAGGCGGGATCGAGAGCAGGGCCTCCCCGGAAGATCTCAAAGTCCTGGTGGGTTCATAGGCAGAGATGCGGTCGGATAGGTAGCTTGGGCTTTAAAGGTCAACGCCAGCACTTTGAATTGAGCCCGGTAGCAGATCAGTAGCCAGTGGAGTTGGCGCAACAGGGGGGTTCTATGCTCCCTGCACACCGCTCCTGTTAAAATCATGGCTGCCGAGCGTTGGACTAGTTGGAGCTTCCGAGCTGTCTTCAAAGGCAACCCCACATAGAGAGCGTTGCAGTAGTCTAAACAGGATGTAACCAGAGCGTGGACAACCGTGGCCAAGTCAGACATGTATCATGTTATCTTCTTCCTGCTCCACCATTAAGGTCGTTGGGTCTTCGGATTGTTTTTTGACTGGATCCTCCCCTATGGCCTCTCCCGGGAGTACATGACTCCGGTGGTTATGCCCACAGGTTCATTGGAACACACAAGCCCCCTCACCACGACACTATGGATAAATACACAGGGAATGTAGTATGCTGAGCCTAACCCTCTGGATTCTCTGGGAGATATAATATGAAGGTCCTTCTCTTATTATAGCTTCCTGAAATTGCTCAACAGAGCTCTCCATGTAAGTAATAATTCTATTTGTCCACACCACAACTTCTAAATCAATTGGTTCTTTCTTTCATCTGTTTCATGGCTCACTATTTCTCAGCACAACAACAGGTTTGTTTCTTATTCCCTCTATCTCTTTACTTTGAAACCTCATTTCCCACCAACTTACCCTGCTCTTCCACTTTAGAGCTCTTTGCAGCAAGTTTGTATGACTGCACAGCTTCCAGAACAGACTGGATCTGATACTTCTAGTTTGTTAGGCCATGAGCCTGACCAGGCAGAAACTGGAGGGCCTCTTAGATACAGGAGAAGACCTCGTGGCCACTTCCAGATTGGCCCCAGCCTAAGGCAACAACAACCCAAAGGCATGAAGCTCAACATGAACCTCCAAATGAAGCCTTCCGAATATACTGGCAAAGGCTATAAAGCTGAACATGGGGCCTAGAACAAGATGGACACCTCCCAATATAATGGCAAGATTTATTTATTATTATTTATTTATTTGCTTCATTTCTATACCGCATTTTTCAGCCTAATTAGGCGACTCAATGCGTTTTACACAATACAGGTTATCACAACAATATCCTAAGCAATTAAAACACATCATATACAGCAGACAAAATCAAACAATCATTATCATATCATAACGCCTCAATAACAAATCAGAAAACGTTCTCATAATCCTTGTACCATTTCCTATGTTCAATTTTACCGTCTTCCTGTGTTCAGTTGCACTGTTTAGCCAAACGCTTGTTTGTAGAGCCAGGTCTTAACCTTCCTCCGGAACGCCAGCAGCGAAGGGGCCTGTCTGATGTCTACAGGTAAGGCATTCCATAGCCGAGGGGCCACCACCAAGAAGGCCCTGTCCCTCGTCCCCGCCAACCGCGCCTGTGATGCAGGCGGGACCGAGAGCAGGGCCTCCCCGGACGATCTTAATGTCCTAGTCGGTTCATAGGTGGAGATGCGTTCGGAGAGGTAAGTAGAATCATAGAATCATAGAATCAAAGAGTTGGAAGAGACCTCATGGGCCATCCAGTCCAACCCCCTGCCAAGAAGCAGGAATATTGCATTCAAATCACCCCTGACAAATGGCCATCCAGCCTCTGCTTAAAAGCTTCCAAAGAAGGAGCCTCCACCACACTCCGGGGCAGAGAGTTCCACTGCTGAACGGCTCTCACAGTCAGGAAGTTCTTCCTAATGTTCAGATGGAAGTAGGGCCAGAACCGTTTAGGGCTTTATAGGCTAACGCCAGCACCTTGAATTGTGCCCGGTAGCAGATTGGCAGCCAGTGGAGCTGGCTCAACAGAGGAGTGGTATGCTCCCTGAGTGCTGCTCCCGTTAACAACCTGGCTGCCGAGCGCTGGACCATCTGAAGCTTCCGGGCAGTCTTCAAGGGCAACCCCACGTAGAGCGCGTTGCAGTAATCTATGCGGGATGTAACCAGAGCGTGGACTACCGTGGCCAAGTCAGACTTCCCAAAAGCCTAACATGAGGCCTGAAACAAAGGAGAGCTCCCTGGCCACAATATAATTGCAAGGGGTAAACCTAACATGAGGCCAAAGCTTAACTCCTAACATGAGGCATGCAATAAAAAGCTCAACTCCTAACATGAGGCATGCAATAAAATGTAAAAGGTATGTGATGACACAGTTAATGAGTAGAATTGCCTGTGCCTTTCTGGGGCTGAAAGAGTGCGGTTCAATCCAGACAACAATTCATTAAGCATTATTTTAAAGGAAGGGTTTGTCTGCAACCTTCGTCTGTGGCCTAGCAATCATGACTTTAGCTCAAGAGAGTGTGACTCACCCAGGCAACAACTTATTAAGAGTTTATTCGAAAGGGAGGAGGGAGGACAAACATCCTCTGCTACAGGACGTGCCTTTCTTGAGGCAACCCAGGAGGGGAACTCTGCTTAGTGCAGCTACCCAACCTCTAGCCCAGCCCTTATGCTCTGCTGGGAAATCTCTGCCAATAAATGCCAAAGGCAGAAACTGCTCAAATTGTAGGGTATCTCCCTGGGACAAAGGCATAGCAATGGGAACCCTACTATCTGGAAAAGAAGAGGTGAGGGAGCAAGGAGGAAAATTTATTTATTTTATTTATTACAGGTACTTTTGCCTCGCCCTTCTCAACCCCCGAGGGAGGACTCAGGGTGGCTTACAAAAAAGGCACAATTCGATGCCTATACACTTTACACAAAATATACAAAACCAAAGTTAAAAACAGTTATCACACTTAAAACAATCCACAACTGGTACATAACACATCATATAAAAATCATATAAAAACTATTCTCGTGCTCAGCGTTCCGTCTTTGAGAGTTCCATAGTTCTAATCCATTAATCATTTCCTAATCATCGTCAAAGTTCTTTCTTCATCTGCCCGATTGTCCGAATGCCTGGTCCCAAATCCATGTTTTCAGTTTTTTCCTGAAGGAAAGGAGCAATGTTGCAGATCTAATTTACCCAGGGAGTGAATTCCACAGGTGAGGGGCCACCACCGAGAAGGCCCTGCTCCTCGTCCCCGCCAACCTTACTTGTGATAGAGGCGGGGTCGAGAGCAGGGCCTCCCCGGAAGATCTTAGACTCCGGGGTGGGACGCAGAGGGAGATGCGTTCGGACAGATACGCTGGGCCGGAACCGTATAGGGTTTTGTAGGTCAAAACCAGCACTTTGAATTGTGCTCGGAACTGGATCAGCAGCCAGTGGAGCTGACATAACAGGGGGGTGATATGCTCCCAGTATGACACCCCGGTGAGCAGTCTGGCTGCCTCCCGCTGGACTAGTTGGATTTTCCAAGCAGTCTTCAAAGGCAACCCCGCGTAGAATGTGTTGCAGTAATCTAATCGGGATGTAACAAAAGCGTGGACCACCATGGCCAGATCCGACTTCCCAAGGTACGGGCGCAGCTGGCGCACAAGTTTTAATTGTGCAAAAGCTCTCCCGGCCACCGCCGAGACCTGGGCTTCCGGGCTCAGCGATGAGTCCAGGATCACTCCCAAGCTGCAAACCTACGTCTTCAGGGGGAGTGTAACCCCATCTAACACAGACTTAGCTCTTTGAAGAGGCTTCCAGGAGGAATTCACTTCAGATAGTACATTGATATCACTAGGAGCAGAAGGCCTAATGCCCCTAATGAACCTGCTTCAAGCTGAAGCAAAGAGCACAGCTGCAGGCTATTTAAGACTGCTCCACTCCTGTCAACAGTTCCCACCAAGTCTTGTCTCCTTCATGAGGACCTTGAAATCCCACCCCGCCCCCCACCGTTCCTTAGGCTGTGCCTGCCTTCCTTGGCTACAGCCCTGTTGCCATAATCATCCTTCTGCTCCTAGTGATATCAATGTACAATCTGAAGTGAATTCCTCCTGGAAGCCTCTTCAAAGAGCTAAGGTTTGATCTAAACAACTGATAAGCCTCACAACTCAATGGAGGAGCACTGACTTTGCACTTTAAAGGTCCCAGTTCAGTCCCTGACACCTGCAAGTATAGCTGGGGATAATAATGATGATAGTAATAATAACTACTACTACTACTACTACTACTACTACTACTACTAAGGCATGGACCACCATGACCAAGTCTGGCTTCTTGAAGTACGGGCACAGCTAGTGCACAAGATTTAACAGTAGGAAGGTCCTCCCGGCCACTGCTGACACCTGAGCCTCAAGCATCAGTGCTGAATCCAGGAGGACCCCTGGACTGCAGACCTGTGTCCTCAGGGGGAGTACAACCCCATCGAGCACAGGTTGCCACCCTATACCCCAATCAGCCTCACAAGTGACCAGGAGGACCTCTATCTTATCTGGACTAAGCTTCGGCTAGTTAGCCTTCAACACCACAGCTCAAAAGCATCGATCTTCCTTCGCTCAGCCTTCCCTAAGGTCCAGCTCTCACATCCGTAGGTGACTACAGGGAATACCATGGCTTTGACTAGGTGGATCTTTGTTGCCAGTCTGATGTCTCTACTCTTTACTATTTTATCGAGATTGGACATTGCTCTCCTCCCAAGAAGTAAGCGTCTTCTGATTTCCTGGCCACAGTCTGCATCTGCAGTAATCTTTGCACCTAGAAATACAAAGTCTGTCACGGCCTCCACGGTTTCTCCCTCTATTTTCCAGTTATCAATCATTCTTGTTGCCATAATCTTGGTTTTTTTGATGTTTAGCTGCAACCCGGCTTTTGCGCTTTCTTCTTTCACCTTGATTAGAAGGCTCCTCAGCTCCTCCTCGCTTTCGGCCATCAGAGTGGTGTCATCTGCATATCTGAGGTTGTTAATGTTTCTTCCAGCAATTTTCACCCCAGCTTTGCATTCATCCAGCCCCGCACATCGCATGATGTGTTCTGCATACAAGTTAAAAAGAGAGCTGGACCTTAGGGAAGGCTGAGCGAAGGAAGATCGATGCTTTTGAGCTGTGGTGTTGGAGGAAAGTGCTGAGAGTGCCTTGGACTGTGAGAAGATCCAACCAGTCCATCCTCCAGGAAATAAAGCCCGACTGCTCACTGGAGGGAAAGATACTAGAGACAAAGTTGAAGTACTTTGGTCACATCATGAGGAGACAGCAAAGCCTAGAGAAGACAATTATGCTGGGGAAAGTGGAAGGCAAAAGGAAGAGGGGCCGACCAAGGGCAAGATGGATGGATGGCATCCTTGAAGTGACTGGACTGACCTTGAGGGAGCTGGGAGTGGTGACGGCCGACAGGGAGCTCTGGCGTGGGCTGGTCCATGAGGTCACGAAGAGTCGGAGACGACTGAACGAATGAACAACAAAGTTAGCCTTCATCCAGTCTTTTTAAAAAAAAAAAAAAAATAGAATACAACTGTTTGGTTCACTCCTGACATGAGAAATAAAAGTCTAAAAGTGGGTCCAATCTGAAAGTGGGCCCAGTTACTGCCCACCTTGTTCGCTATTTTCTACATTCTTACCTATTAATGGGGATTAAGTGGGCCACTGGTCTAACGCATCATAAGGCAGTCCCTTCTGTTCTATTCCCAGTTGCCAACTGCTGATGTGGGAAATACATGACCTAGTTTCATGGCTCATTAGCAAGCGGAGTTCCTTGTGAGAAACTGGTTTGTGAATTCTTGATCTTAACCTTGATTAATTTCAAAGGGTTACACAACTCCCTTTCATTTCCTCACATTCTATTGCCACCTCCATCTATCCTTGTCAGTCCTTATGAAATCCAGCACAGGGAGATATTAATGGCAATAATACCTGCCCAGTGCTATTTGGACTGGCAGCTTAGAATTGCCACGCCTCAGGGACGAGGGAGAGAGACATGGCGTTATAGGATTATTCTTTCTTAACATTCACAGGGCCCTTAGGCAATGGGTCTTCACGCAGTCCAACTAATTCTGCTCAGCATTTATGTGCAAGTGAGAAGAAACCTGCTGGCACTCTGGCAGCAGTCAGATCAGATAATGTTTCATTCTGGCAGAGGCAGCTGGATTTCTTGCAATGGGCAAGGCTATGGGAGAGTCAGAGAAGCTGTTCACTTGTGGGATGGGGTTAGGGTTAGGGCTGTTCTCTTATAACAGTCAAAAGAACGGGCTCATGCTGAAATACAATGCAAACGAACCATGGCAGCTAAAGCGAGAGAGGTCTGCTACAGCAGTGGTTCTCAACCTTGCTAATGCCATGACCCCTTAATGCAGTTTCATATGTTGTGGTGACCCCCAACCATAATATTGTTTTCGTTGCTACTTGATACCTGTCATTTTAGTACTGTTATAAATTGTAATGTAAATATCCAATATGCAGGTTATATTTTCATTCACTAAATTGAGCACAAATACCCAATATGCCCAAATGTGAATGCCAGTGGGGTTGGAGGGGGGGGGATTGATTTTGTAATTTTGGAGTTGTAGTTGCTGGGATTCACAGTTGTAGTTGCTGGGAGCCCCCGGTGGCGCAGTGAGTTAAAGCACTGAGCTGTTGAGCTTGTTGATCGAAAGGTTGCAGGTTCGATTCCGGGGAGCGGCGTGAGCTTCCGCTGTCAGCCCTAGCTTCTGCCAACCTAGCAGTTCGAAAACATGCAAATGTGAGTAGATCAATAGGTACCGCTCTGACGGGAAGGTAACGGCGCTCCATGCAGTCAAGCCGGCCACATGACCTTGGAGGTGTCTACGGACAACGCTGGCTCTTCGGCTTAGAAATGGAGATGAGCACCACACCCCAGAGTCAGACATGACTGGACTTAATGTCAGGGGACTACCTTTACCTTTACCTTATAATCAAAAAGCATTCTGAACTCCACCAGCGATGGATTTAAACCGAACTTGGCACAAAGAACTCCCATGACCAACAGAAAACACTGGAAGGTTTTGTGGGCATTGACCTTGAGTTTGGGAGTTGTAGTTCACCTATATCGAGAGGAGCACTGTGGATTCATGCAATGATGGATCTGGACCAAACTTGGCACGAATACTCAGTATGCCCAAATATGAACACTGGTAGAGTCTGGGGAAAATAGTTGTAGTTGTTGGGATTTATAGTTCACCTACAATCAAAGAGCATTCTGAACTCGACCAACAATAGAATTGGGTCAAATTTCCCACGCAGAATCCTAATGACCACCAGAAAATAATATGTTTTCTGATGGTCTTTGGCGACCCCTTTGACACCCCCTCACGACCCCCTCAGGGGTCCTGACCCCCAGGTTGAGAAACACTGTGCTACAGCTTCTCTGAATGGTCAGCTGCAACTCTGTTGCATAGGAAAATAAGAATTGTACTGGAACAAAACTGAGGCTAGGGCTTGGAAAATGTCTTCTTTTGGACTGCAATTTCCATGATCTACTGGGAGTTACAGTCCAAACAGGTAGCATTTCAACCTCTTTTAAAAAGCTCTAACGTTCCAGCACAGTGTTAACCAGATAGTAATGGGAAGCCCACATTATTGCTGATGCTGCCCATCATCAGAGGCTGGCTGCTGCTGATCCAGGAGGAGTCTCAAGACCAAACCCTTTCTTTGCCTCTGTTCTCAGGATAAGGAGAAGGACAAGAGCATTGCCTAGAAACATCTCTCTGTGTATACTTTTTCACATTTGTAAAATTTGATTCTTTTAATTTAAAAACACCCAAACATTTTAATGACATACTCCATCCAGTCTCTGCTTAAAGCCTTCCAAGGAAGGAGCTTCCACCAGACTCTGAGGCAGAGAGTTTCACTGCTGAATAGCTATTCTTACAGTCAGGAAATTCTTCCTAATGTTCAATTGATATCGAGCAGGAATTTGGGTGTCTTTGCCTTGAAGACCCACCAAAGAGGACCCGTTTTAACCCTGGCGAGAAGGAAGCACCAAATGTATTTTGGTGCTAATTTGCCTAATTCTTAATTTTCCCATATAAATCTCACCAAAGTTGAAGAAAATGCCACCGAGTTGTTTATTTTGTTCCAGCTGGAGTGGATGTCAAACTGTAATCATTTGCCAAAGCTGACATAAAGCACAAGGCAAAACAGTACATTTTTATAGAGAAACAGAACTGTCAAATTCAAACTTCCCGCTACCGCCCCCCTCACCGGCTTCGCGCTGATTGGTTGGAGTCATCAGCTGGAGGGGAGACGCGGCCAGGTCAGCCATGCCTTAGCCATTAGGAGGGCCAGTGCCGCTTTGACCTCCCAGCCAATGGGGGAGTGAGGAGGCGGTCCAAGCGGGAAACAATGAACCGAGAGGAAAAGGTGGATTAGGTGACCTACTTTTTGTACAAATGCCGGCGATAACTTTTTTAAAGTCCTCAAGCTGGCTTCTTTTAAATGCCTGTTTTCCTAAGTCCAAATTTTCACCATAGGGCTTCATTATTAGTGGATAGACAACATCCCCAAAGAGCAATGGTGGGACTTCCATTCCATTGATCATTTCATATATTCCTAAGAAGCAGTTTATATACATTTCATATAAGAAATAGATTCAGTACAGAGTTTGAAAGATGCATGTTATGCAAAAAAAAAATCATAAAATTGATATAATTTATTGAAGGGTTATGCACAATATAGTTCATGGGGGTACAGCTGCTGCTGGGTTCATTCTCGATCTCTTGAAGCCTTGAACTTGTGCAAGTCTGGATCACCAAGAAAGGTATTTTCAATAATAGGAAAAAATCATATATTTATTTGTGGTCTGTCATTGGGAGGAGGGGTACCATGGCTCAATAACAAGCTGAAAAATAAGTTGGTAACTTCTTAAATATTACCTTCCTTGAAGTTTTGCTGTTATTATATATTCACTTTCTTTTAGTCAATTCACTTTCTTTTAGTCTATCATAAGTAAATGAATACATAGGTTTTCAAATTTGGAAAGGGTATATTTATTTATTATTTATTTATTTGGGGTTCTTGTATCCCGCCCTTCTCACCCCGGAGGGGACCCAGGGCGGCTTACAGCTGCAAGGCACACTTAGATGCCTGCCACACAAAACAATCATCACAAAAGTACAACAATTCAAGTTCCCACAATTCAGCCATTATCCCAATAAAATCAATAAAATGATAAAATCAGTAAAACAATACAAACCTAGTTCTTCCTCCTACCCATCAGTGTACACTAACTCAAAGATCTGTTTTTGATTCCACTTCGACAATCCTGCTGATCTTACACATCTGATTGTCTTATTTAGTTGTCTTATTTAATTGCCTGGTTGCCCAAAGGCCTGGTTCCACAACCATGTCTTCACCCTCCTCCTGAAGGAGAGGAGGGATGGTGATGTTCTGATTTCCCCCGGTAGTGAGTTCCACAGGTGAGGGGCCACCACTGAGAAGGCCCTGCTTCTCGTCCCCATCAGTCTCACTTGTGAGAGTGGTGGGGTCGAGAGCAGGGCCTCCCCAGATGATCTCAAACTCCGAGGTAGGACGTAAAGGGAGATACGTTCGGACAGATACACTGGACCAGAACAGTATAGGGTTTTGTAGGTTAAAACCAGCACCTTGAATTGTGCTCGGAATTGAACCGGCAGCCAGTGGAGCTGGCATAACAGGGGGGTGGTATGCTCCCTGTATGTCGCTCCAGTGAGCAGTCTGGCTGCCGCTCGCTGGACTAGTTGAAGTTTCCGAACAGTCTTCAAGGGCAACCCCACGTAGAGCGCGTTGCAGTAGTCTATTCGGGATGTAACAAGAGCATGGACCACCGTGGCCAGATCAGACTTCCCAAGGTACGGGCGCAACTGGTGCACAAGTTTTAATTGCGCAAAAGCTCTCCCGGCCACCGCCGAGACCTGGGGTTCCAGGCTCAGGGGCGAGTCCAGGATCACTCCCAAATCTGACGGTTTGATTTAAATGGAGGAATAGCTGTGTAGAGCACCCCAATTAGTTTTCATTCACACACAATTGAATATTTGGCAGCTGAATAGGCAAGGCCTGCTATCTCAAGGATGATGGAGACTGGTGTGCAATGCAAGGAACATTTAATAACTCAAGAAAACAGGCTCCCTTCCTCCAGAGCATTTATTAACAAGGATTTATCAACAACTGCATAATGATTCTCCTGAACAAAGTTGGACACTGTAGCTAGTTGTAATAATCTATATATATATAAATGCTCTGGTCATAATGAGTTCCTTAAAGACAAAAGAACCAATGAACGAAATCACACCAAATTTGGCAACAAAACGTCTCACAACACAAGGAGTGACCATCACTCAAAAATTATGATTTTGTTATTTGGGAGTTGTAGTTGCTGGGATTTATAGTTCACCTACAATCAAAGAGCATTCTGAACTCCACCAACGATGGAATTGAACCCAACTTGGCACACAGAACTCCCATGACCGAGAGAAAATGCTGGGAGGGTTTGGTGGGCATCAACCTTGAGTTTTGGAGTTGTAGTTCCCCTACATCCAGAGAACACTGTGGACTCAAACAATGATGGATCTGGACCAAACTTGGCACAAGCACTCAATACACCCAAATATGAACACAGATGGCATTTGGGGGAAATAGACCTTGACATTTGGGAGTTGTAGTCACTGGGATTCACAGTTCACATACACTCAAAGAGCATTCTGAACCCCACGAACAACAGAATCGGGGCAAACTTCCCACACAGGACCCCCATGACCAACAGAAAATACTTAAGGCCATCCAATCCAACTCCCTTCACCAGGGCAAGAAAATGTAATCAAAGTCCTCCTGACAAAGAGCCACCCACCCATAGATATAGATAGATAGATAGATAGATAGATAGATAGATAGATAGATAGATAGATAGGATTCACACACTCACAGATATAGTATCATAGATTTGAAAGGGACCCCTAAAGAAAGACAATGATATGTTGCATGTTCCAGGGTGGGCAAACCAGACACTCTCCACATCAACACTGACCAAGAAACAGCAAGAAATACAGTTTACCCACAAGCATACAGAAATTACATATATTAGAAACCCAACACTTTCTCATTACTTTATTTTCCAGATCAACAGACTGGGCCACAGCAACGCGTGGCAGAGGACGGCTAGTACAAAATAAAACAAGGAACAACCAAGTACAAAGAGACACAGATGTGTATTTCTATAAAGCCCAGATCTATGTATGTCCTTCTTTCCCCTCCAGTACTCTATATTTAGTAGCTACTTACTTTAGTCTGTTTTGTTTGGGGGGGGGGGGGGGATTGTAGGAAAAATTTGTTTCTTTATTGTTATTTTTAAATTTGCACATATTTAATTTGCAGAAATTGTTTGAATATAATATATTCCACCATTAACTAAAGTAAGTTAAGCGAGAATGCTTTGTGTGCATTTGAAATGTGCAAGTTCTCTTGCATCAACAGTCACTCATAAAGGTCAGGTGGGGATTGGAGGGGACAAACTGCACAATTTCTATGGGGATAGAAAGAAGCATCTTCTGGAGGAACGCCATGTCATTAATCCACAGCCTCCTGACGAGGGTTGACCTGTCTGAACCATTGGCAACAAGCACTACTAACATTAGTAACACTGCAATGGTAATCATAATCACGACCCGGGGGATGTGCCATGTGTTCTCAGCTGCCAGCATTTATATGTGTAAGCCAAAGCTGCTTCTTGGTTTACTGTCATTTACTGGGCGCATTGCTCTAGATATAATAAGCAAGGTGGGGCATTTCCTCCTCATCACTCCTCCCACCCTCAAAATCCCCTGGGCTCTTGTAAAAAGTATATGCACGGGTTATAAACAAGGAGCAGCTCCCTTGAGGAAGGGAGGGGGGTTGTTTGGTGCATGACAGACAGGCTGGATTGGGACACCGAGGCATCATCGGAAGGGAGCCGGCAAATGTAGCTTCAGTGCGTTTCAACTCTGACCCAACTCAAGAGGTGTACACTGATTAATCTAAAGCCTGTAATCAATCTGACAATTAAATCTGAGGGATTCTGGGAGTTACAATCCAAAAAAATAGCAATTCCAAGTCCTGGTTGTTGGCAAAAAGCAGTATTTCCAAGCAATACTTCTTGCTGTTAGAAGAGGCACACATTTTTCCTAATGCAAACTTGATGATCATGCCTTCTAGCCCTTCATCTTTATTAATGACTTAGATGAAGGGCTAGAAGGCATGATCATCAAGTTTGCAGACGACACCAAATTGGGAGGGATAGCCAATAGTCCAGAGGACAGGAGCAGGATTCAAAACGATCTTGACAGATTAGAGAGATGATTGGCCAAAACTAACAAAATGAAGTTCAACAGTGACAAATGCAAGATACTCCACTTTGGCAGAAAAAATGAAATGCAAAGATACAGAATGGGGGACAATGCCTGGCTCAAGAGCAGTACGTGTGAAAAAGATCTTGGAGTCCTCGTGGACAACAAGTGAAACATGAGCCAACAATGTGATGTGGCGGCAAAAAAAGCCAATGGGATTTTGGCCTGCATCAATAGGAGCATAGTGTCTAGATCTAAGGAAGTAATGCTACCCCTCTATTCTGCTTTGGTTAGACCACATCTGAATATTGTGTCCAATTCTGGGCACCACAATTCAAGAGAGATATTGACAAGCTGGAATGTGTCCAGAGGAGGGCGACTAAAATGATCAAGGGTCTGGAGAACAAGCCCTATGAGGAGCGGCTTAGGGAACTGGGCATGTTTAGCCTGAAGAAAAGAAGGCTGAGAGGAGATATGATAGCCATGTATAAATATGTGAGAGGAAGCCACAGGGAGGAGGGAGCCAAGCTTGTTTTCTGCTTCCTTGGAGACTAGGACGCGGAACAATGGCTTCAAACTACAAGAGAGGAGATTCCATCTGAACATTAGGAAGAACTTGCTGACTGTGAGAGCCGTTCAGCAGTGGAACTCTCTGCCCCGGAGTGTGGTGGAGGCTCCTTCTTTGGAAGCTTTTAAGCAGAGGCTGGATGGCCATCTGTCAGGGGTGATTTGAATGCAATATTCCTGCTTTCTTGGCAGGGGGTTGGACTGGATGGCCCATGAGGTCTCTTCCAACTCTTTGATTCTATGATTCTATGATTCTAATGAGAGGATGAGCCATTACTTTTCCCAGGTGGCTTTAGCCAGTTATGGTTTTATAAACACTTGTTTAGATGCAGTCTACTTTACTTACTTACTTAGGCGATCCCTCGTTGGACGAGTAAGATGGTCTTCCTTGATGACTATTTTTTGTGGGTTTGTAGGTGGCTGTGGAGCCCTATTCTTGACCCGCATCTTCTCCCACAGTGAGGGCATTGGTTTCCAGGTGGAAGGCGGTCCCGGTCGGGGTTGGCTTGACGCGCCTTCCTCCTGGCACGTTCTCTCTTTCACCCTCCACCTCGTGCCTCCTCGAATTCTGCAGCACTGCTGGTCACAGCTGACCTCCAGTTGGAGCGGTCAAGGGCCAGGGCTTCCCAGTTCTCAGTGTCTATGCCAGAGTTTTTAAGGTTGGCTTTGAGCCATCTTTAAATCTCCTTTCCTGTCCACCAACATACCTGATAAATTATACTTTACTTTATAGTTCACTCACAGTTTAAAGAATCACCAAACTGGAGGCATTGTAAAGAAATTTGGAATATTATATCTCTTCATCATCATAGGCCAAATATGATTGTCTTCCAAAAGTAGATCTTGGCAGTGGGTCCGTAAGTGACTGTGAAGACCTATTCTGATCTGCATGGCCTTTCATGTTGATGGTCTTCCTTGATGACTATTTTTGTGGGTTTGTAGGTGGCTGTAGAGCCCTATTCTTGACCCGCATCTTCTCCCACAGTGAAGGCATTGGTTTCCAGGTGGAAGGTGGTCCCGGTCGCCTTCCAGATGGAAGGCATCCACAATGAGGGTTGGCTTGATGCCCTTCCTCATGGCACATTCCTCCCTTTCGCCCTCCGTTCCTGCCTCTTCAAATCCACAGCACTGTCAGTAACAGCTGACCTCCAGTTAGAATGCTTGCGTTCCAGGGCTTCCCAGTTCTCTGTGTTTATACCACATTTTTATGTTAGCTTCCAGACCATCTTTAAATCTCTTTTGCTGTCCACCTACATTCTGTTTTCCATTCTTGAGCTGAAAATAAAGTAACTGCTTTGGGATCCAGTGATCTTTGGGCCTTCATACAATGTGGCATTCAGTCCAGCGGAGTTGATGGTGGAGGATCATGGCTTCAATGCTGGTGGTCTGTGCGTCTTCCAGAATGCTGATGTTTGTCCGCTTGTCA